>NW_024080808.1:1410570-2010570 GCF_003009895.1 Hyaena hyaena | reverse complement strand
AGGCGATGTCTTGACATAGTTAAAAGGGAGTTTAGGGATGGGGCATTGAGATTAATCAGGTCCTCCTACTGACAGCTTCAAACAAAGAAGCCTTTTAGCCACCTGGTTTGTGTCTCTCACACCTGCATTCAGATTGCTGGGACAAAGCTTTATACCCCTGCCTTGATCCCATTCTTTTTGGGTACTTGTTTGTGGCTATGCTGCTTCGCTTAATGGCTCTTTCAAAAAGACAGCACAGAAGATGCAAATAAACAGTTTCCTCTTTGGGGGAAAAGCAGCACTGGCGGAACTGTAGCCATTTAGAAAATCGGTTCATAATCGACTTCTATGAAATCCTGTGCGTACATCTTAAGACTTTTGGAAAGGCCGCCGTTCGTGGTATATTGGAGTTACATGCATCATTCTTTCTTCTGCAATCATTTTCTTGGAAATTTAAACCAGGATGAATATACATTTCTCTCTTTTCGCTTCACCTCATTGTCCGTTGGCTTCTTTGGCAGTCTGTGTGGCTTTGATTGTAGTCTCTGCACTTATTAAATGTAGTGTTTCTACTTTTTACTTCTGGTTCAGAGGATTTCAGCACTGTGATACTAAGTACTCGCAGTGTGCCAGGAGGGTAACTGTGGAACTGAGATTCCAGTTGGTGAGCACAGCCCTTCAGCCTTCGCAGGCTGCGGTTTCATCAACAACCAGCATCTGCATTGTTCACCATAACCAAGTAATGCAGAAATATTAGAGGCCCAGTTGAGTTCATATTCGATGCCTGGTTTAAATCACCGATGTTGTAAGATCTGGCCATGGACTAAAATAAAATTCCAAATGTTTTCTGGTTCTAGTTTTTGATATTTTTTTTTTCGTATGAAAAGTAAAACCATACAGAATCTCCCAATTGCACAATGGAACACAGTTCCAGGGCCATGCTAATAATTTATCCCAGTTTAGCCTTCACAGAGTTATGCAATGGCTATTTCAAAAACTCTCATCCAAGCCATCTGATCTTGAGGTTCAAGGTCATTTTGCTGAACAGAGTGGAATCTCCTGTCCAGCGTGTATTTGGCAGGTAAGACAACCTGCTACTCTTCTATGGAGAACTAGGTTCTTTCGGTTTCTGCTTTCAGTTGTTTTAATTACTACATTATCCACATAGCTATCTAGTGCTGTGTCAACGCTCATTCTGGTATTAATAATAACAATGACAACAGCAAGAGAAACGGTAACACAAAGAATATGTGTCAGGTACTATGCTAAGAATTTTATGTGTTTTTTCCCTCATCGACTTCTCTAAGCAACCCTATGAGAGAGAGACAATACCCAGCTTAATGATGAGGAAATTAGGCTCAGAGAAGAAAGTAACTTGCCCAAATCATATACATCTTAAGTAGGAGAGCCAGAATTTGAAGCCTGGTACTCTGATTCTAGAATCCGTGCTCTTAGTTAGAGTACTATTTTTAAAAGTCAAACATCTGTGCTAATTTTTGAAAATGAGAACTAGCTTTCTACATTTCATACTGAAGAAATTCACAGAACAGGGGAAAGCTGCCAGAGATGAATGCTCAGGAGTTTGGTATATCATTATTTTCAATTCTTGATTTTTTTCCTTTAATAGTAAGGAGATGGTATAAAGTGAGGAAAAATGGATGTGATATTCCCTCCCACTATACATATACCTTTGATAATAATGAAAAGTTCCTTTTTATTACCGTGTAGTTGAATGAATAGAAATGAAATATTCATTTCCTTTTTATTGATTTTGCTTATTTATTTATTTATTTATTTTCGTAATCTCTACACCCAACGTGGGGCTTGCACCTATGGCTCTGAGATCAAGAGTCACACTCTCCCTTGATGAAGACTGACAGGCGCCCCTCCTTTCTATTGATTTTGGAAACATGTTCTCTTTTGTAAACTTTTATTGGAGCACAGGTGACATTATGAAAGTGTCAGAGTGATGTTTGCAGATTGATGACAATGAGTATTTATCACATAATTAGATAATGTCTCCCATCTCTGCACTGTACTTGGAAGGCTGTTAAGGAAGAAATGGGTTTGGTGCAGGTGTGTATCAATCTGTTTTTCAGTCTTCAGGCCTGGCTTCACCTCTTTCTACCTCTGTTTCACAAGGAAGCTTGGCGGGAAAGGAACAGTCAGTAACAAATAGGTGTACCTTGTCTGCAGGTACCCAACCTGGCCATTTAGTGGATTCACTCTTCACGGTAAAGTTTCTGTGCAGACACACATGGATCATTATAGAAGTTCCCAAGAACATACACACATTAATGCTACCAAAATGACGCTTCAGAAAGCCAAAAGAGCAGGGAGACAATTGTCATTTCAGTGTTGCCACCTATAGTGAATCGCCACCTAATTTGTTCTCCCGGCAACTCTTGAGCCTAAATTGTCCTTTCTTACCTTGATCCCATTACTTCTAGTTACAACCTCCTTTGTCATGCCAATTAATTCTCCTGTCCTTTGTAGACAATTATACATCTTTAGTCCTTCTTTGGATTTCATTCTTTGATCCTCCCCCACCACACACACACACCCACATAAGTTAACCTCTCTGGCCATTCAGTAATTCTGTTTGACTTGCTCTGAACTCTACACACTGCACCTTTCTTACTGTGAGGTCCCCAAAGCTTGAATGGTTCCTCTTGAGTGTGGAGCCAGTATTATCTTTCTTTCTTAATATGGGCTACTGCTGCCTGAAACTTCAAAAAATGGTATGAGTTCACTTTGGCTATGGGATTGCCTTTATAGAAGAAATTCTTATTTGATTATTTGTACACATTATTCGTACACAATAGCTGGGATCATGCTGTTCTCTAAATCAGCACTGTCTAATCAAAATAAAACATGAGCCACACATGTAACTTTTTAACTTTTCTAGTTGTCACATTAAGAAAAGTAAAAAGACATACATGAGATTAATTTTAATAATATTTAACTTCATATATCAAAAATTATCATTTCATCATGTAATCAGTATTAAAAATTATCAATGGGGTATTTAAATTCTTTTTTCCTACCAAATCTTGAAAATTGATGTATGTTTTACACTTTCAGCACACCTCAATCCTGATACTAGCTATTCATCAAAATACAGTACTCAATCTGGATTTAGATTTCATAAAATTTACTATTGAGGGAGTAGATTAACATGCCAGGTTGTTTTGGACACACTTAAAAGTTCTCCAATAACTAAATCATCAGTTTTTCTATTTAATTTTAACCAATGAAATGAAATGAAGTGAAATGAAAATTCAGTTCCTCAGTTTCATTAGCCACATTTCAAGTGCTCAAATGTGGCTGATGGCTACCATTTTGGACAGTGTTCTCTAAGTCTGCCATAATTCTATTAGATGCTTCCTTCTCACACACATAATTCCATTTCTGTTTCCCCAGGGTGAATCTTACCTTTTGGATATTTTAGCACATGCACTTCTTTGGGGGAAAGGGTTTTACTTTTGTTTTCCCCTTTGAAGTTTGATGAGGCATCTACTTTGTTGAAGGTTTTTGTAATGTAAGTTCTTATATTTAGGATTATATTTCAAGATTTAGTGTTATGGTTTTTAAGTGAATTTCTGTTAAGTAACACAAAATTAGTATACCATCATGAAAAGATCTTAGAAATCAAAAGTGAAAAGACCTATAAGGCATGTAGGCTGGAAAATAGTTGCCTTGTCCTGGCTTTATATGGAAATACAAATGTTCTCTCTTTACTTTGTCATAGAAATGACAATGCAGTTTAGAGAATCAATTAGGTACCTCACAGGTTTTATCAATATTTGTGTAGCTTGAGCCAAGGACACTAAATCTTGTTGTTTTGCTAATCTTCGCATTGCATGCTTAGTAATAATTCGGACTGTGTTGTAGTACTTGTAATCATGAAGGGTAAGCCTTAAGCATTCCAAACACTTTATTTCAAGCAAATGCTTAAAAAGAGAAATCATTTAAAGTGGCGGGGATTGCCAGTGACCCCAAGGTGCAGCCTGAAACTGACATTATGAAGAGAAGAGCTTGTCTCAAAAAGGGGCTGAGCACACAGTCTGCAGGGCCTTAATACATTTAGCTGATTAATGCTATCAACATAATAGCTGGTTAATACTCGTATTCAAAAGGATTCTGTGCAGCCGTCCTTCCTCTGAACCTTGGTTCAGGCTTTTCAAAGGGCATTTACTTATTTTAAAGTGAAGGAAAACTTTAACTTATCTCTTTTCTTAAGTACTATTTCCCAACTCCCCCTGATTCTTTTTCTCTGTGTCCTTGCCTGCAGATCTCCTTTTTCCCCATTACACAAATGATCACACTGCAAACGCTTTTTCTGAATTAATATTTTATTTGTTTTCTTTGCAGTTCTATGGCGCCCATGGTCTCTATTTTATCCACCTGCTTCACATTTTAGATTTTAAACTTGCATTCAAAATATTTCACAACATTGTTTTAATTAAAGTTCAACACACTAAAGTAAGAGGAAAATAAGGGGAGAAGGAGGTCAAATGTTATGGTTTAATACTGTTCCTAAGTCTATGTGAATATATTTTGGAGTAGTCTGCACTATCATAAAGTACTTTGTAACATTCAAAATGAGAGTTGAACAGAAAGGTTTTTATTTTACACGGACTCCTTAATATCTCTGTGAGTCTCTCAGTTTAGAACACTTCGGATTTCTTCAACAAGAACCAGTTTTACTACACATCTCTTACGTCCTTCCCAGCTCTTCCAACATATTTTATCCCTGTTAGCTTCCTGCTGTGGTCTTGAAATGATCAGTGACAGCTACTAACAATACTACTTTGTATCTACTTGCTATTTTGTAGTTATGGAATTATTTAAAGCATTATCTCATTTCAAATTCAAATTCCTATGAGGAAGGGCAGATATGGTTATTTCCATTTGTTAGGTAAGAAATGGAAGCCTGCCAATAAATTCACCTGCCTAGAGATCTCCAGTTTAACCAAATTCCCAGGTCTTTTGATAACAGCCCACTCACTTTTTCATCCATCCATTCACCCATAATCTTTCTCCAAAGGATCTGAGATGACTGTCTTCCAACCTCACACTCTTCTCTACACTGTACTGCTAGTAAAGAGACCTCACTCCTGTCCATAAAATATCCTTGTAGTATAACCCCCATAATGGAGCCTACAGAGAAAAATCTCCATTTTACTAGGCTATTAGTTGCAGTGACACAGTATGATTTCTTTCTGGTAGATATGGATGAATTTCATTCCATACAAAATTAGTTCATCAAACTTTTTCAAGATGTCAATAACAAATGTGGTTACTGCCACAAACTAGTAAATTTTCTCTCTGTGTTTTAGGTCAATATGAATGTCTGATTACATTCACATTATATTCACCAGAAGATTAAAAACACTGGTTTCTGGGGCACCTGGGTGGCTCAGTTGGTTGAGCGTCTGACTTCAGCTCAGGTCATGATCTCATGGTTTGTGGGTAAGAGCCCCGCGTCGGACTCTGTGTTGACAGCTCAGAGCCTGGAGCCTGCTTTGGATTCTGTGTCTGCCTCTTTCTCTGCCCTTCCCTCCCTTGTGCTCTGTCTCTGTCTCTCTTGAAAATAGATTAACTTTAAAAACATTAAAAATAAATATTTAAAATAAAATAATATAAAATAAAAACACTGGTTTCTAGTCACTATATTGTTCTTTCTACCCACAAGCAACCCAGATTTATGTAGATCATTGCTTAATAGGTCATCCCTCTATATTTACTTCCATGTTAGAGCAGTGAATCATGTCTTTTAAATTAAATTTCTGTCACTCTAACTTATATGTAAACTATGGAACACAATTATTAAAAATTTTGAGACTAAATTCTGCCACTGTCATTACTGAAGAGGTGAGGGCTCACTCAGCATCTACCCATAACAGACATATGAGGCAGGTGGCATTGAGCAGAGGCCACCGGATAAAGTAGGATGTATGTGACAGTGATCTGAAAACTATAATTCTGGCCAGGAACATTTGAACATCATTGTTAAGAGAAAGTGGCTTTGTATAAGGGAAAGTGGACTGGGAGTCAAATGATCTGATCTTGGTAGGTTCTAACTTCTTTGAGCCTTAGTTTCCATATGTTCTACCTGTATTTTTTCTACAGTAATGTAGAAATCACGTAAAGTCCCTACAGTCCTGTAAGTCACTTGAAAGCTTTAGCTTTTATTATTGTTTAAGTGGCTTTATTCTCTGGGCATTTGTATTTTTTGATTGCTAGGTGGTTCCTTCTCTCCACTCACCAGTCTCCCATCTTAATTCTTCTTATTCGAAATATATAATTTGTGTATACACAGCTTGAAATTAGACTGATATTCACATATTATTTGCCCACCGCATGCCAAAGTTTACCCAATGATTTTGTTATGAGGGACCTGTGGAAATTATTTATTTGTTGCTCTGAGGCTGCTTTGTGTACTGAGTTTGCTGCTCAGAATTATGTCACATTAAGTTTACTCCTCCAGCCTGCATTATACACAAACAATGAATTCCAGGGGTGGCAAATTCAATACTCTTCCCTTCTTTAACTTTAAAATAAAATATTTCTGGGTGCTTGGGTGGTTCAGTCTGTTGGGCATTGGACTCTGCTTAGGATTCTCTCTCTCTGTCTCTCTCTGCTCCTCCCCTGCTCATGCTTGCTTTCTTTCTTTCTTTCTTTCTTTCTTTCTTTCTTTCTTTTTTAATGTTTTATTTATTTCTAGGAGAGAGAGAGAGAGAGAGAGAGCGTGAGCAGGGGAGGGTTAGAGAGAGAGGGAGACACAGACTCTGAAACAGGCTCCAGGCTTGGAAACAGGCTTCTACTCCAACTAAGAGTAGAAGGGGACAATTTTAACTTCATAAACAGCATCCATGAAAAGCCTACAGCTAACATCATATTTAATGCTGAAAGACTATCGGCTCTTGCCACTTCTATTCACAACTGTACTGGGGGATCTAGAAAGAAGAATTCAAAAAGGAAAGAAATAAAAGGCATCCAAACTGGAAAGAAAGAATAAACATTATTTCTATTTGTAGATTACATGATCTTGTACACAGAAAATGCTAAAGAATCAAAAAGAAAAAAACAAATAGAATTAATAAATAAACTCAACAAAGTTGTAAGATACAAGAATGCTATTCAAGAATCAATTGAATTTCAATATACTGGCAAATGATCATTCTGTACATATTATTAGGAAAAAGTCCATTTACAATAGGATCAAAAAGAACAAAATACTTAGGTAGAAATTTAGGAAAAGTTCAACTTTTATTTTAATAAATGTGAAGCATTGTTGAAAGAAGTCAAGGGGCCCCTGGGTGGCTCAGTCGGTTGAGCGTCCGACTTCGGCTCAGGTCATGATCACATGGTTTGTGGGTTCGAGCCCCGCGTCGGGCTCTGTGCTTTCAGAGCCTGGAGCCTGCTTCCGATTCTGTGTCTCCCTCTCTCTCTGACCCTCCCCTGTTCACACTGTTTCTCTCTCTCTCTCTCTCAGAAATAAATAAAAAATATCAAAAAAAAATAAGAAGAAAGAAGTCAAAGAAGACCTAAATAAATAGAAAGACATCCCATGTTCATAGATTGGAAGGTTTAATATTATTAAGATGGAAATACTCCCCAAATTGATGTACAGATCAACTCAATCCGTATCAAAATTTCAGCTAACTCTTTTTGCAGAAGTTGACATGCAGATCCTAAAATTCATATGGAAATATGCAAGACCCAGAATAGTTAAAACAAAGTTGGAGGACTCATTGATTTGCTTATTACAAAACAACGGTAATCAAGGCAATGTAGTACTTACACAGGAGAGATATATAGATCAAGAGAAGTGAACTGAGAATCCAGAACTACACCTTCATATTTATGATTTTTGACAAGGATACTAAGACTATTCAATGGAAGAAATAATAAACTTTTCAACAAATTATTCTAGAGCTACTGGATATTCACATGCAGAAAAGTGAAGTTGCATCATTCTCCAAAATTAACTCAAAATGGATCATAGAATAAATGTAAGAGAGAAATCTATAAAAATATTAGATGAAAACACAGGAATAAAAATATTCACAACTTTGGCTTAGGCAGGGCCTTCTTAGATCTGGGACTAAGAGCACAAGTGAAAAAGGAAAAAGATAGATGAATTGGACTTCAATTAAAATTAAAAACTTTCACGCTGCCAATGATGCTATAAAGAAAGTGAAAAGACAACATGTGGATTATGAGACAATATCTGTAAGTGATATGCAGAATATATGAATAACTCTCATAATTAATAAACAGATAACTCAATTTAAAAATCGGCAAAGGATTTGAAAGATATTTCTCCAAATACCTTGATACACAAATGGCAAAAAAACACATGAAAAGATGCTCATGACATAAGGGAAATATAAATCATAACCACAGTAAGGTGCCCCTTCATACCCACTAGGATGGCTCTAATGTAAACACAGATAATAGCAGATTGCCAAAGCTGTAGAGAAATTAGAGATTTCATATACTGCTAGTGCAGATATGAAATGGCGTGTCAACTTTGGAAAACAGTTTGGCAGTTCCTCAAAAGATTAATCTTAGAGCTACTATATTACCCAGCAATTCTCCTAGCCATATACCCAAAAGAAATGAATGAATATGTCCACAAAAACTTGTACATGAATGTTCATAGTGGTATTATTCAAAACAGTCAAAAGTGGAAACAACCCAAGTGTTCAATCAACTGATAAATGGATAAATAAAATCATCTATCCATACAATGTGGAATTACTTGGCAATAAAAAGAAAAAATTCTGACACATGCTATAACATGAATAATCCTTAAAAACAAGCTAAATGAGAGAAACGAGTCACAAAAGACCACATAGTATAATTCCACTTATATAAACGTTTGGGATATAGAAATCTATGTATAGACACAGAAGGTAGATTAGTGGTTGCCTATGACTGGGGCAGTTGGTGGTGGTGGGGTGGGAACTGGGTGATGATTGTTAATAGTTACAAAGCCTCTTTTTGGATAATGATAATGTTCTAAAATAGATTGTGGTGATAATTGCACATCCCAGTGAATATACTAAAAACCATTGGATTGTGTACTTTAAAGAAATGAATTGCATTGAATTATATCTCATTTAAGCCAGGTTTGGAGAGCCAGACATGGCATGGCCTGGGGGCCAAGGCCCTTCTCTGTTTCTCAGAGCCACTCCCCTCCCCCACCCCATCTTCAATCCAGGCTGTCTGACCCTGTCCTGGCCTGGAGAGGGAGGAGGGGAACTTTGTCAGGAATAAACTTCACTCTGTGGAAAAACAAAACAAAACAAAGCAAAACAACCTTTGCACATAAGGCAGATCAGGACAGACTGTCTCAAGTCTACTGATTTGGAGACCATCAGGCACGGTTTATGAAATCAAACTTTTTTTCTCAGTAAAGCTGAACTTTGGGATAGAGGGGACAGGGGAAAAAATGAAAAAAAGATCCCAAATAGCTCAAATAGCCAGGCAAGAGGATTGCCTGGGAGGAAATACATGGACTTAAGAATTAAGGTGCTTAATGGCTGAAGGAGAGGAGGGAGAGAAGTCCAAAATGGATGTTTGCAAAATAAGCTCCCCAAGACTTTGAAACTGGGTTTCCAAGAAAGAAGAGAAATGAATCCTTTTCTTTGGAGAAAGTGACACAGAATGTGAGAGAATAAATTTGTGAAGCAAAGAGGGGAGCCTTTTCTTCTCCTACATTGGTGTGCGTTTCTCCGGGGGTCCGTTTCCGGTTAGATTTGCATCTAGATTGGTACTGTCATCTCTGTGACTCCTTCACAAAGACAGGGGTCACTTTGGATGAGGGGTGCTCTGAGAAAATTCCTGGGGAGACTTATTGACACAATACTCATAAATAACACTTGAGAAAGTGCGTCTCATCAGTGACGCTTCAAGCACCCGGGTACAAACTATGGATAGATGTTGTGCAAATGCTTGTCAGAAATATGGACTTCCCTTACTTTTAGGCGTATCTGTGGCTTTTTGATACTGTAAACAACTGACACAGCCACAGAGGAGTAGTGTATCTGAAATTGTTTATACAAAAGAATTCCATCTGTCAGTGTGTTTACAGTTTACATGTGAATGGGCAAAACCTTCATAATGAAGGACCCGGCCAAAAAAAAAAAAAAAAAAAATCTGGGCTATGCTGCAAATAATTGTTTCAACAGAGTGTATTGAGAGTTTCCCTCTTCCACTAAGAACAGTTTACTTAGAAATTATGTTCCTTGATGACTCTGTGATAATTCAATGTTTTTAAGGTCAAAGATGGGAAAATTGGGGCTTGCATTTGATGTCTTTATATGTGAGGTTGTGCAGAGCTCTCTAAAGTTGGAAAAGACAATTGGACCAGAAAAATGTTTCACTAGAGGCAAGGTCAGATGCTGACTGATCCTGGCACCGGAGAGGATGTCCTTTTTAAGAACATTGAAATAGCTTCACCATGAAAGATATTAATTTTTTTAATGTTTATTTATTTTTGATAGAAAGAGAGTATGCACAGAGGAGGGGAAAAGAGAGAGAGGACAGAGACAGAAACCCAAGCAGGCTCTGGGCTATTAGCACAGAGCAGGACTCGAACTAACAAACCCCAACATCATTACCTGAGCTGAAGTTGGCTCAACTGACTGAGCCACCCAGGTGCCTCCACCATGAAAGATATTATGAGTCCCTGTCATGAGGGAGCCCTCTTAATTTGTCCTTTTATCCTTCTTATTGTTTCTCACTGAGTAACATTGTACTAAGAAAATGCAGCCCTGACCCCCTTGTAACTCAAGCAGTTCATTTTGGTTCATCCAGTAGATGAGGCTAGGGATGTAAGCACAGAGAAAACACTGAAATAACAACAGGAGTATTTCTGCTATGACTTGATAATGTTGTCCAAGTTTTCATTTTGGAGAACATGTTCTTTTAAGTTGTTTTGTAATTACTAAATGTGAAATATCATTTTTGCAAACTTTATTTGGTATTGATTTTTAAGAATTAGGGCTTTCAGTGAATGATATTTAGAGGTCTTCAATTTTTAAAATTTGTTTGAAAGGATGGATTAATAATCTTAGTCATAAGTCATAATCGTAATCATTTGAGCTCAGTGGAAAACAAGGTCACCAAAAAAATAATCTTGCCTGAGAAATGAAACGCGAGGGTAAACCTGCCTTCAAATCACCTCTAGAATTACTTATCTCCACATATCATATCATATATATCTGTTTGTCTTTCTTTTTTCTTTTGGCTTTTCTATAAATTCTTTACATGCAGTTGAAAGCCTCCCTTTGTGATATTTTCTAGCATGTTCGCACCTCCACCATCAGGGCATTTTACCTAACATCTAATCCAATACCCATGTAGTGTTTATTTGGTCTATAGTCTTTTACTTCTTTTTATCAATACAAAATTATTTTTTTCAGTTATTTAATTCGCATTGGTTCAAATCTTCCTTTTTCATCAAATTACAGCCTTGGTAGATCCGAAGTCCTTAACTTCACAGCATCACTGACGTAGAAGAGATTTAGGCAGATAAATCTCATTCATGTCCATGTGTGTTTTCCTGGAACTATCCTTTGAATTGATTGGGTTGTTGAAGTTTCAAAATATCTTTATCTTCCTCTAATCCCCATTTCTCTCTTCTCTTCTTCCCCTTACCTTCCCCTTCTTTTTCTTTTCCTTCCTTTCTCCCTACTACTTCTTCCTATTCTTTTTACATTTCTTCCCTTTTCAATTATTTAAAATTTTTTTTAACATTTATTAGTTTTTGACAGAGACAGAGCACAGGTGGGGAGGGGCAGAGAGAGAGGGAGACACAGAATCTGAAGCAGGTTCCAGGCTCTGAGCTGTCAGCACAAGGCCTGACACTGGGCTCGAACCCATGAACTGTGAGATCATGACCTGAGCAGAAGTCAGATGCTCAACCAACTGAGCCACTCAGGTGCCTCTCTTTCCTTTCCAGTTATATATTGAGTCTCTGCCATGTGCTGGCTGCTGCAATTCAAAGACAGACCAAACCATAGAGATTCTGTGTCTGATTGGTTAGACATTCAAGAACACTGGTGATTAAAACAGTGTAAGTACATCCACAAAGCAGATGGAAGACGCACCTAATTCAACCAAGGTCAGGGGAGCCTTCTAAGAGGTGGTGACATTTTAGGGAGAGTTGTAGGAACAGTAGAAACAGGCCAGGCAGATGATGTTGGGAAGGGAGTTCCTTTAAGAAAGCTTAGCACTTTCTAAAACCCTGAAGCAAGAAATATGGTTTTTCTCTTTCTTCCTTCTGATCACAACTAACTGAGGATTTACAGGTTGCGAACAGCCTTTTTTTGGTTTTGTTTTAAGAAAATATACCTTACTTCTATCTACAATCTAGAGCCTTTCAAGGTATATTCTAAGTTATTGTAAGTCACTGGCATAGGAATAAAGGAAAAGAGGCAAAGTGCGATAGAAGAAAGGAAAAGAGAGTGAAGAAAAGGGGACATATGCTTAACTAGGAATTTAAAAAAAGTCTGGGATCCTTAATTGGCTAAAACTGAGCTCATTATATTCTCTCCTAATGGTTTCTCCCCCAGAACTCACTACTTAAGTGGGTGGCCACCATCAACCTATTGGTCAAATAGTAATTGGGAACCATCTATGATTTCTCTCTCCCTCTCCCTCACTGAGGAGCTCTACCCCACCATTCCATCACAAAAATCCTGGCAATTTTGTCTCTGAGAATTGCTTCAAATCTCTCTTCTCCAGGCCAACCCTGTTACCACTTCTTCACCCCTTTTCACGTGGATTTCTCCCAGAACCTCCTGTCTCCTAGTCTCAGTCTTCTTCTTCAGTCCATCCTTTCATCCTTTGCATAAAATCTGTCATTGCCTACAGCATGGTTCCCTAATCTTTCCTGCCTTATTTCCCCCTTTTAAAATTATGTTGGCTTTTAAACTTCCATGGGATTTTATAAGTGTGTGTGATATATAATAAAAAGTGATTTTACATAGATCAAATATTATTTTGGATTATTTTATTATTAATTTTATTTTGAATTCAGTGTCACTAATAACCATATTAGATAGACCCATTTTGCCTATTCCTCATTTCACAAGTGATGTGTATGATTTGATTTTCTTTCAATAAATTATGTCGTAAAAAGCATGATATAAGATAAATACACTGAACACATCATTGTATTTGGGTTTGAGGACAAATACACAGGAAAATGTATGTTGACATTTGTTTAATGGCATAAAAAATAGACAACAATTCTCTTACTATCTGATGTTTGTAATTCTTGCCTTTGGTGCTTCAAGAGCTTAACTGCTTTGATTTTATGACTTCTCTCTTTTCTTACTAAATTTAAATCCAGGAGTTTTGAGGCTGCTATTTGCAAGTTGCTTCTACACAAACAATACACTTCAAATATGGATAGTCTTTGTCACTTAAAGTTTTTATAATTTTGGTTGTTGAAGTACCAGGGGTTTCTTCACCTATACCATCAAGATTAGGATGAAATGAATGGCTCTTGTGGTGAAGATAATATTGAGGAGGATTTGGAAAGTTATTATTTTTATGTTCCTCGTTATTATAATTTTAACATCAGCATTCCTTATGGTTTTGAACTGTTAAGTGGAGATCAATTATTAGCATACTAATTATCCAAGTCTGAATATATGAGTTTTTAAAGTTTATTTATTTTGAGAGAGAGAGTGAGCATGAACAGGGGAGAGGCAGAGAGAGGAGAGAGAGAATCCCAAGCAGGCCACAAGCTATCAGTGCGGAGCCCAACGTGGGGCTTGAACCCGCAGTCTGTGAGATCATGACCTGAGTCAAAATCAAGAGTTGGATGCTTAACAGTCTGAGGCACCCAGGCACCTCTGAATATATTATTTTCAAAAATAAGAAATTATAAGAGGTTAAGATTCCCCTGGCCCAGTGTCAGAGAACTAGAGCTATTGTAAAGATTAACTTTTTTAGTGCTTTCAAGGAATAGCTCAATTATTGCTGACAATTACCTCAAAAATAGGTACAGTGATTGTTGGCATTTTGCAAACAAGAAAACAGAAGTTCAGAGACATTGCCTGAAATTACACAGCTACTAAATGATGGAGCTGTGTTCCCAGTTTGATACTAGAGCCCTCACTCTTTCTCTTCTTAAATATAATTTATTGTCAAGTTAGCTAACATACAGTGTACATAGTGTGCTCTTGGCTTTGGGAGTAGATTCCCATGATTCATCACTTACAGACAACATCCAGTGCTCATCCCAACAAGTGCCCTCCTCAATGCCCATCACCCACTTTCCCCTCCCCCATGCCCCCTCCTCAACCCTTAGTTTGTTTTCTGTATTCAAGAATCTCTTATGGTTTGCCTCCCTCTCTGTTTGAAACTATTGTTTCCCCTTCCCTTCGCCCATGGTCTTCTGTTAAGTTTCTCAAGTTCCACATATGAGTGAAAACGTATGATATCTGTCTTTCTCTGACTGACTTATTTCGCTTAGCATAATGTCCCCCAGATCCACCCACGTTGCTGCAAATGGCCAGATTTCATTCTTTCTCATTGCCAAGTAGTATTCCATTGTGTATATAAACCACATCTTCTTAATCCATTCGTGTTGATGGACACTTGGGTAGAGCCCCCACTCTTAACCACGTTGTTTTATTACAGCCTGCAGAGTATGTCTTAAGCAGATCCACTTGATACATACTTGGAATCTCTTGATGAGATCTTAAAAGAAAAAAAATTATTTTTTGATTCAAAACAAAAAACTAGAGGAGAAAATCGCTACCATTAACATTAATTATTTCCTTTTACATCCTTGCAGCAGCTTCCCTCCACAGCTTCGCCCCTGCTGTGCCTTCTGCCTGGCAGGTCCTCCTTTCCACCTTGGCTTGGCTGACTGGTGCTTTAAGACCCAGCCTTTCAGCCCCTTTCCTCTTCTACTCTGACCTGTGCTCCATAGCACCCTTTCCCTACTTGTGGTGGGTTTTCTGTAGTCAACTGGGCACTACCATCACCGCCACCACTCTTGCCTAAGGCTGGGAATTATATTTACTAGAATCACTTCCTTGTGTCGCTCCAGATTGAATTTTGCCACAGAGGGAAGTTCTGTGAGATTTAGGGGTGGAAGTGGAGGGAAGATCACTGTTCTCAGCAGGGTGTGGGTCAGGCCTGGCTTCCTGGTGTCTACTCTCCCATGTCTTCCAACAGGCCTCTGGTCCCCTGGTTTTATATTAAATCTTTTATAAAAACAGAGTGACTTCTGTTTCCTGACCAAACCTTGGCTGATGTGCCATTTTTGCCATTCTTCCTCACCCATTGAGTTTAATAATCTATTATCATGTACAAACATCTCGCCAACCAGACACAGGTCCTCTAAAGGCCAGATCATCTTTCAATACCAAATACCTGGCCTGGTATGTAGTAGACACTCAATAAATACTTGACTGATGTACATACTTAGCTCTGGGAAACCTCAATTACTTTAGGGAGCAGAAGGTGTATATTTGGGGGTCACCGGTGGAGTTAGTCTTGCCAATAGCTGCCACTTGCAGGCATAAGGAAATAGAGGAGGGAGGGGAAAAAAGAGGGCAGGGGAGTAAAGTCAGAGGAAGGGGATGAGGGCGATAAAGAGAGGGGGAGCAGAATAGGAAGCAGAAAGGTTTGGGTCACTGAGTGTCCCGTTAATGGCTCTGGGCTGGGCAGCTGGTCATCTGCAGCTGGACTAGCTCACCTGGAGTGGCTCTGCTGTTTTCTCCACAATCTTGTCCCAGAGAAGAACTTGACTTTTCCACCTTTCAGTTTCTGCCAATCGTATTGGCCAACCTGTATGAGAGCATCCAAATATTGAAGCTAGCCAAGCCCTGGGCTGCCACAGTGGCCTTTATGTTCTTGGAATCAGCCAGAGGCAGAGCCCTACAGGGAAGCCCATCAGGTTAGAAGATACTCATTCCCCAAAGAGGTAAGAGTAGGCAGAATCCAAATCCTAAGGCAAAGTTTTATAAAGGATAGACTGACTCCATTTCTAAATTTTCGGTCATCTTCTACTAAAAAATTCAAGTAAGTTTTTTTTCTTTACTTGTTTAGTAATAAGGAACATTTTTATATTGGGGGCTAGAGAGGTTAGAATGTTTCTGGCCAAAAATACTAGAGCCTTTTTCAGGAGGCATTTTGTTAAGCGATTATTCATTATTAGATTTTAAATTTCCACAAGGGACTCCTGGGTGGCTCAGCGTTTGAGCATCCGACTCTTGATTTTGGTGAAGGTCCTGATCCCAGGATCGTGGGATCGAGCCTCCTGTTGGGCTCTGTGCTGAGCGTGATGCCAGCTTAAGTTCTTTGTCTCTCTCTCTCTCAAGGTAAAAATAAATAAATAAAGTTTCCAAGACCAATTTCTCACCACTGAAAAAAATGCTTTCAGATCAACAGAGTTTTGTAATTTTAAGAATTTTAATCTTTTGCTCAGACTTCGTGATGCTTCACTAACATGCTTTCCCCTCATGATGGAAGAGAAGTGGAAAAACGGTTTTTTTCTTTGTTTTGCACAATGGACACAGTTATTGTCCTCCTTCAAAGAAAGAAACTGCACCCCCAACCCCCATCCTTTGCTCCCTTTTCCAACAGGAATACAAAAAAATCAACTACCAAACAGATGGCAAGTTGAAATTTTTGAGCTTAGAAGTAATGTAGATTTATTTTTCTTTACAGTCAAGGATTACATGTCTGTCCTCCTCATCTACTCGGAATATGGTCATCTTTAGAACAGGTATTTCATGAAACTTGTTTTCATATGAAAGACAGTAAAATTACTTTAAAATACTAGCTTGGTTTATAATTTTTATGAGGTTTCCTGGTGAATTTAAGACGTTGCATGCAAAATGTTTATCTGTATATATTACTGCTACGTTTAAAAATCTGTGCATTTAATTCTATAAATTAAAGTAATCCTCAATAGGAAACAGTGAAAACCAACAGGAAAATAAAACCATTAAAGAAGTGAATAGGGAGTGAGGAGAATTGGTGGTGAGGAGAAGGAAGGGAAGGGAAGGGAGGGCTGTGGAGGGGAGCCGGGGCAGGGGTGGGGGACTGAGGGCAGTGGGGGAGGGGCAGTTGTGATGGAGCTGAACAAATAGAACGCTTATATTTTTATTTTATTAAACCTTGTTCCTGATCCCTGTCTTCTAACGTGCTCGCAAATACAAATTCAACATTAAAATTACATCGGGCAGTGTATAAAACCAGTTCCTTGGAGATGACGGGTTTGCCCATGGGAAAGGTCAGGAGAAGATTCTTGGGCGGGGGGGGGGGCGGTTCTGGCCCCAGGGCTGCTTCCTCTTGCTTCAGGGGAGAACGTGGGCTCAGGGAGCCTGCAGGCTCACTTGGGCTGGAGCCGGCACAGTCATCGCTGCACAGGAGGGGAGGTGTGGCTGCGGGAACGTGTTTCAAGAGACCAGAGCTCTCTGGTGTGAGTTATGAGCTCTCAGGGATGGATGGCCTTGGACGGGGACGCGGAGGGCAGGAGGCAGTCATTGGGGGTTAAGAGGAGGAGGGACAAGGTGAACTTGCCAATACTCAGCGTGAGCCGTCAGTCCCTTCCCGGCAGACATCTGGGCTCTTAGACCTCCTCTCTCTCTGCCATTCCAGGAGTGCAGGGCAACAGCTCTCCCTCCTCCTTGGCGAGGACCCTCCAAAGCACACTCATCAGAAAAACACAGCCGGCCTACATTACATCAGCATAGGGTGGGGCCTGGAGAACAAAACAGCCCCTCACTGCTTTGAGAGGGAATGATTCAACTCCATTCAGGGAATGGGTCAAGGGGGAAAATCCACAGCTCAAACCTAATAATTTTTTGCCTCTTGTTTACAAAGAGTTTGAAATGTAAGCGAGGTAGCAAGCCAGAGCTGTTACAATCTTTTGCTTTAAAGGTGCCTCTTCTGAGGATCCCTTTGATATTCCTTTGGATTGCTTTTTGCTTTTCTATATTCATCTTTAAAAAAAAAAAAAACTGGTTTAGTTTTTAATAGTCCTTGTCATGATGCAGAGGGCCAGACTCCAGCTGTTCTTCCCAAACCTCTGGGAGAGGCCTGGTTACATCTCGTTCTCGTAAATCTTGAATCCAGTTCTAGCAAGTCTTTAAGCCTGACCCTGACATGCCCAGGCAATGGATGATTAGAAACAGGAGAGGCGGAAAAGTCCAGTGCCAAGCTGTGTCCACTTAAAAAACACATCATCTGGCAACAGCCATTTCAACATGTGGAGCAAAGTGGCACATGTCTGTCTGTACGAAGCACAGCAAAGTTATAGATTTACAGTTCTACTTTTATATTTTTATGTGATTTACCAAGAAGACCAAAGCCAGAGCAAGGCTGCTGATTTGCTGACAATATGCTGGCCCACTGAGAGAGGGCTTTATTATCTATAAAAGTGTATTTACCTGTGTTTTGTGGCAGAGATAGAATTAAATGGATATAAAAGAAGTTATTTATCAATATCTATGTATCAGCATATATACTCTGTCTATTAGCATTCATTATTAAAATTCATTAATATTAAGTGTTTGTTGGTATTAGTTATCCAGTATTTGGTGAAGTTAAAAATTTAATTAATAATTGAATGTTCACCAAAATCCTTGGGTGGGGCTACATGACTCATTCTGGTCAATGCACTTTGAGTGAAATGGTGTATGTCAGTTTCTGGCTGAGGGAGTTACAAGTTCTTACTTAACCCTTCAGCTCTCTTTTCTTCCCCTACTCCAACCTAAGAGACCCCATGTAGATCTCGGGAGCCACCTGATAGACGCAGGTGGCCCTGAAGCCCTATAGGAAGAAAATTGTTCTGGAGAGTCTTCAGACCTTAAAATGGACTATGTGAGCAAAAAATAAATTTTCAAGCATAAGTCATTCAGATATCAAGTTTTATTTGTTACCGCAGCTTCACCGAGTCTATCCTAGCGAATATATCCTTCACCAACAGCTCTCTGATGTAGGAGAAAAGCTGTGCAAAGTGGAGGAATTATATAAAATATGCAGTTATAAAGGCCACATCTTCATATCATCAAGGACCTGACTTCAGTAGTTAGTGAAGGGACGTTGGGAAAGATGCCATGAGAAGAAAATGTCCCCATCCCAAGAGTTTGATGTAGTGGAAAAGTGGAATATGAAAATATTTTACTATTTAGTGTTTAAAGGATTACTTAGAAATTGTTAAGAGGTAAAATGGTACAACATTTCTGACAGCATATATGAACAATTCAATCGTGCAGGTCGTTTGGCCCACAATTTCACTTCTAGAGACTGATCCTTCAGAAATAATTAGATTAAGTGTGAAAATGTATGTGTTCAAGTGTGTTCATTGCAAAATTAGTGAGACATTATAAACATCCTAGATATCCAACAGTAGGCAATTGTTCAAATAGCCAGTTGTGTCATTTCTACCTTAGAATACTACATAGGTCTAACAACAAAGAGATAGAGTTTTATATGTTGACGTGAAGAAGGCATTCTGGTAAGCAGCCTTTGACATGGTCCCCAGTGATCTCTATCTCCTGGTATTTATGCCCTGGTTTAATCCCCTTCCTTTGACTGTGGATTGGATCTAGTGATTTGCTTCTAATAAATAGATGTGGTGAAAGTAATAGGGTAACACTTTTGAGATTAGGTTCCAAAAAGACTAGCTCCTGTCTTGTTCTCTTTTGCTCTCTTGCTTGCATGCTCTTAGGAAAGTCAGTTGCCATTACTGTAAGCTGATCTATTGTGATACTGTGATTTATAATAAGAAATATGTATTTGGTCTTCATCCCCATTTCTCATACAGAGATCTTAAAACCATTGGAACCTCCTAAATGATAAGAGTGACAAAAGTGTCTTAGGTAGCCTAAAGATGGAAACTGGTTGCTGGGAACACCAACTATATGATCAGAAGGGTGGGACTGAAAGTTCCTGACTTCCAGGGAGGGGAGAGGGGCTGGGAGTTGACTCAGTTGTCAATGGCTATTGATTTTCAATAAGTAATGAAGCCTCCCTAACACCATGAAACTCAAAAGGACAGATTTGGAGAGCTTCCAGGTTGGTGAACGTGTGGAAATTCAGGGACTATTGTGGACTCAGAGGGGGTATGGAAGCCCCACACCCCTTCCCACCTACCTCGCCCTATGCATCTCTTCCATCTGGCTACTCCTGAATTCTATCTTTTTATAAGAAACCAGTAAGTAAAATGTTTCTCTGAGTCCTGTAAGCTCTCTAGCAAATTAATTAAACTTAAAGAGGAGATTGTTTGAACCTACAATCTATGGCCATTGGGTCAGAAACACTGGTGAGTGGCATCTGAACTGGGGGTATTTCTGTGGGATGGAGCCCTTAACCTATGCATTCTGTCAGAATTGAGTTGAATTGGATTTGGTTCCAGTCCAAGATGGTGACTTAGGAAGACAATTGAACTCACCTCCTCCATGGAACACACCAAATTATACCTATTAATAGAATAATTCCTCCTGAATTGAGTTGAACTGTAGGACACCCAGCTGGTGTCAAAGAATTGCTTGGTGTTGGAGAAAAAACCCAGCCACTGGAATTGGGTGTAGAATCTTACCTGTGAAGATATCCACAAATGTATCTCTATACTTGATATTATAATAGACCTTCAAAAGATATGTGTTCATAGTTGTATTTATGTTGTCAGCAAACATTTACCAAACACTTATATGCCAGGCATTATGCTGGCTCTGTGGATACAGTGTTGAGCTGTTGGACACTTATAGAGGGTATAGTCTAGGCAAAGAGGCCAACATCAAGACAGCAAAGAGAGCAACCCGTGGGAGAGTTCTGAGGTAGGGATGGTCTTAGAGAGCTTGGGGAAATGAATAATGGTTGAGGCAGAGTAAGGGATAGGGAGATGGTGAGAGGTGAGGCTATAGCAGTGCACAGTGGTCACAGGATAATTCTCAGTTTTATCTTAAGTGCCACATGAGCCACAGGAGAGATTTTGAGTAGGAAAGAGTCATTTTATTTTGAAAATGTTATTCTGACTGCTTTATGGAGAATAGGTTGGCGCTGGGCAAGAATTGAGGTAGGAAGCCTGGTTACGAGGTTATGGTATTGGTCTGTGAGAGAGGTGGCTGTGGAAAGAGAAGGGGAGCTGGGGAGTGACAGGCTTGGTACACACCATGGAGACAATTCTGTTGACAAGGTGGTGTTGGATTGCATATAAGAGTTGAGGGATGGGGTGTGTCAGAATAACCCTTATGTTCTGGTTGTTTTAGTGCCGTATACTGAGTTGGGAGAACACTGCAGAAGTGCTGCTGTATGAGGAGAGATGAAAAGTTCACATTAGATGCCTGAGAAATATTCAAGAAGAGCTGCCAACCAGGCAGTTAGATAGTGGGTCTTGAATGTAAAAAAGAGGTCTGGGCTGGAGATAACGACTTGGGAATGATTAGTGCACAGATGTTTTCTCTAAGTCCATGAGGGGAAATGAGGCAGGGAGAATAAAGTGAAGAGTCAGGGCTTAGGACTTGAGATAACACAGGGAATATACTTAGCACTATGTCTGGTACAGAGGAAGCACTCAACAAATGTGAGTTATTGTTATAATTTATAACAACTATTGTTGTTGCCGTTGCTGCTGTTTTTATTGTTAGTAGAGTCACAGATAAACACCAGGAGGGAGTGGTGTGACAGAAGCTGAGAAGAAGGCATGTAGAGGAGGAGGTGGTCAAATGCTACAGGAATCAAGAGCTAGACACACTGCACTGGAAACACTTAACTGTCCATAGAGTGATGTCCCTATGGGGCTCCAGTTTCCCTGGGTTCCAAAAGCACCTTATTCCAATTTCCTTACTGCCACTGAGCCATCAATAGTCCTTTGCCATTTAAACCAGATTTAGGAGACCCTCCGTGTCCTCTCAGCCATCCTGGCACATTTTCATCTATAACTGAACCAACAACGTGGTGAATCCCAGCTACCCTGCGGTGGGTTTGTTCCCATTTTGTTCCAGATAGGGTAAGATCAAGACACAGATGGATTAAGTCTACTTACATGGTCAGATGAGAGAGAGAACTCCCATCTTGCTTGGGAGGAGCCAGTGAGCACCCAGAGAATGCGCTGATGATGCTGAACTCATTCCAGGGAGGTCTGGCTGTGGAAAGCCTGTGATAACTGGGAGGCGTACCCCCGAGACAATGAAAACTGCGTGAATATGTATTTTGTGTGTAGTGCGCATGAACAAAGGACAGTCATGGCATGAGAAGGCAGTGGAAGAAGGAGGAGTGGCTGCTCCATCCTAAGCAATTACCATTGCAATATGGATGGCCCAAGATCTCCAAAGCTCAGGACTGTCCCAGCTCTGAGGAAGGAGCATTATCTGACCACAGGGCCTCATTGAAGGCTGCTTCCCTAGCATAAGATGAGGTTGGGGCTTCTTGCATGCTGGCTATTGCACAGGCGGCCTCATTTTAAGAAAATTCAATAAATAAAAAACTAAATTTTTGAAACAATTCTCTGAGTCGGAATTTAAGTGAGGGCAAAGATCTTATCTTACATTTCTTTCATATCCTTCACCCATTAAGTCCTCCATAAATGCGCCTTGTTTCTCTACTAAATAATTCATTTCAGAGCTCTTGGAAATAATGAGCTCCCCCAGCACTCTAAAGATACATTTCTATTTTCAAAGATTTCCTGGCAACCCATTAGAGGTGTATCTATGCTACAGTCAAAAATACATCTGTAGACAATTTTAGTTCAACTATACATATAACTAAACAGAATCAAATTCATGTATTCATAATGACTTATCATGATATTGCTCAGCTTGGGAGTTTTGTTTTAATAGGCAATGTGTACTTTATAATCAAAGATGATTATGTTCCTAAGTATATAGAAGGAAAAGGGAGTATAGGACATACTGTTACAGGAAACTGGATACTTACAATTTGAGTCAATTGGTCCAGGAAAATAGTTATTGCTTTTTAAAATGTTTTTATTTATTCATTTAGAGACAGAGAGAGACAGAGAGAGAGAGAGAGAGAACAAACATGGAGGGGCAGAGAAAGAGGAAGGGAGAGAATCCCAAGCAAGGTCTGCGCTGTCAGCACAGAACTTGACACAGGGCTTGATCTCACAAACCATGAGATCATGACCTGAGCTGAAATTAAGAGTCAGACACCACCCACTGAGCCACCCAGGTGCCCCAGTTACAACTTTTAAGGGTTCTCTTGCCTTGTAGAAGAACAAGTTTCTTGGGGTCCAGGACTTGTTCAAAAGGGAAAATGGGTCTCCTGCATTTGAAGAACTTGTATTAATTCCAGGGATCAAATTCCTCTCCATCCTCTTTCTGTGTTATAGTAGAGCAGAGGTGACTCATCTAATGGTAATGGTCCTCAACCCCTGGAGGGGAACCTGCGGCCCACTATGGGCTGTGCTGACTTGCTGTCTTCCAGGCTCAGATCCTGAGGCACACATACCACTCCAGCAACCCCACAGAGCCATTGGGAGCCTTCCTTCTCCAAGTCTGCAAAGGTTGACTTTTCATCTCTAAGGAATCTTTATTTTGTGCAATGAACCAAAAGTTAAGATGCCCTCTTCCAAAAAACCTTTGTAACTTTATTTTTTTATTCTTTCTAAAAGTCCAGGTTTTAACTGCTACTGTTGGGCTTACGGTTGGGTTCATAGACATAACCTCTGTTTTGGCATTTTTGGAGCTAAAAATGTTTCAGAGGAGGGTGAGGGTGAGGGGAGCTAAAGAATGCTATTCCATAGGAGCTGGATCTATTTTGTTCTTTGGTTTTCTAACTTCTTCTGGTGTGTGTCTCCTTGTACCATTGCTGTAGTACGTTGTGACCACAAATATTTCTCTTCCTGATGGAGTGCTGTGTAGCATGTTCCCAGAGAGATGAGTTGTTTGAAGTGAATACATTCAGTCCTTGAGCCATGCTAAGAACAGACTTTTATGCACTTATACCTGTGTGGCCACCCAGACTGTAAGCATCTTGGAACTTTGGGGCTCATAATTCAAGGAAACCACTTTTATGCACAAATGAGAAATACATCCCTGGTTCGTGCATCACTGAGGGCTGGACCATGAGGAAATGGCAGCCACAGCTCACAGAAGAAACAAGAAAACCACAGCTTTGCCTGCAAAATTGGCTGCTTGAAATGAAGTGTTCTAGCACTTCGGGCAGGTTATGTGCTCAAATTTGCTAAATCATTTATAAGAATCTCTTTTAAAAACAGAAATCTTTCCTTAAGCATCTGTGTTCTGAATTAGACACATCTCTATTTAAACTTCTTTAGGCTTTATTATTATGGTGAAGTGCAGGTGCAAGTGTGGAAAAGCAAACATTTGAGAAAAGCCATGGTCTTTATAGAGCAGCAGAGCTCAGTTTTCAATCATATGATGCTTTCCAATGGGCGAGCAAAAACCTTAAAGGATTGCATTCTCTTCAGGACAATGAGATTGTAAAATAGTCCATTATTTTGACTTGTTAAAATCGGTAATAGAAAACTATTTCATGCATTCTTTTTAGGCACAAGGGTGTCATGGAAGTCTTTTCTAATGGGCTATTACTCTGGAGTATGAGTGGGAGCTGGCTGCAGCTGGCCAGGAAGAAGGTCTTGAAATCCAGCTAAAAATGAAGACCTAATTGATTCTCCAGGTCTAGGCAGGTGAAGAATCAAGCCCAGAAAATTCTGTCTAGGCAAAAGGAGCAGGTAGATTACAATAAGTAGGAATACAGGTGTTAGAGTTGAGTGCTGGTCCTTAGGTAAAGATCACATTTTCATTGCTTGATTTTGTGCTTACTGTAGGTATGGCTAGACCTGAGTTAATAGGTTCTGATTTCTGACCGAAAGACGATGAGGTCTGTGGGTGATGATGGTGATAATGACGACAATGAATATGATAGCAAGCACTTACCTGATCAGTACTCTGCATACTATTCTAGACTTCTTCTACATTTTAAGTCATTCATTCTCACAGCAACTCTCATAGATGCTAGCATTATTTCCATCTTACAGACGTAGAACATGAGATAAGAGTTCACATAACTTACCTAAGCTCAGTTAATGATGGAGTCAGGATTTGAACCCAAGCAGTCTATTCCCCAAGTCAGAAGTCCATATTCATATTCTCTTCTTGGCTTATAAGGTCTAACATGATTTGGCTTGCCTATTGAATGATTTTTCTGATATACCTACTATGCAAGTCAACTTGGAAGCGCAATGCTTCAAAATACCAATGTTCCTTCAGCACTATCTCCAGCAGCTGGGAAAATATGAAGATAGCCCCTATGATTTGAAGTATAAAGTTCCATTCTTATTTGCCTCAAAATCATTGACCACTTCTTTTGCACTTCCCTCAAGCATGCATTATGGCTGAGCAGGGGTAGGCGATCTCTGACAATTTCTTCAGACACTTGATTCTAATGTAGTTGGCTCTGAAGGGCTGATGGTGGGTGGTCATTAGAATAACAGTTACCACTTACTAACCACTGCCTTCATACTAGGCATTATTCTAGCGTTTCACTTGCATCATCTCTCTTCATCTTGAATCAGACTGATGAGGTAGATATTATAATAATAATTTTACAGGTGAGGAAACTGAGGCACCAATAGTTTAATTTGTTTGCTTAACATTTCAAAACAATAAAATGGTAAACCTTGGATTTGAACTTGAGTCAAGAAAGACTCTCAAGTTCTTGCTGTTAGCCACACAGTACAGGGCCTTAGAATGTAGTGACATTTGTATGAATAAGGATGTAAAAATTGCTACGCCAAGTTCCTAATAATAATCAAGGGATTTATGATGGTTTTTTGTGTGTCAGCTTGGTTCGGCTGAATGACATTTCCAATATTTTTTTTTCTTGGATGTTTCTGGTGACAAAGGAACCACAGGAAAATTCTTGGGAGATCTGGAGAACTGTTAGGAAGTAACAGCCATATTGTAGCTCATGTATATTGTTGCGCATCTGCTGAGTCACTTTGTGATTGGTGTTGAAACAGCAACTAGGTGTGGCCTCCACCTGTTGTACTTCCCCTGGTCAGTTGAAGCAATGAAATTGCTTCAGTTTCTTTGACTCCTGGGCCAGACATGCGTGTTGTTAGCTCTGAGAAGAAACGTTCAGCTTCTGTCCATCATCAAGGGCAGACACAGGATTTACCTACACTTGAGGGATTTCAGCTTGTGCCTCTGGCTTCTAGCCTGTCCTTGATATTTTATACTTTACAGCTGTCTTCTCTCTCCAACTGTCTGCCCTGTAGAAGTCAAGCTCCACATTACATGTGTAGGCAACAACCTACTGTTTATCGAGCTCCCCCAGCAGTACAAGGTCAATTCCTTCCAACAAATCTCTACTGGTTCTGCTTCTTGGGTTGAACCTGACTGATATGGTTTCTTGCAGGTCAGCTCTACAACAAGTTCCATGCTCCAGCATCAAAGCTTAGGTTCTATATTCTAAAATGCTATTTTATTTGATTCTTACCTACGAGATAAACAAGGTAAGAACTCTTGGCCCTTCTTACAGAAGGGGAATCTAACATCCTGTGAAGTTTGAAGATTTACCCAGATTCCACAGTATTAGAACCCAGACCATTGGACTTTAGGTAAGTGCCCTAAAGTTATTCTGAGCTTCAATGTTAGATATTTTGGTATTAGATCTTTGGGGCAAGATCAGTCTTATCCATGTGTAGTTTGAGCTGAGATTTCTCAGGGAGAGTTAGATTACAATGGAGTTTGATTTGGCCTTTTCTTCTCTTTGTTTGATACTTGCTGTTATAGACTGAATTTTTGTTTCCCCCACACCCCAAATTCACATTTTCTGTTTTAACCCCCAATATAACATTATTAGGATGTAGGACTTTGGGGAGGTGATTAGATCATAAGAGAGGAACCCTCATGAATGGGATTAGTGTCCTTATAAAGGAGACCCCAGAGAATGCCCTGGAGTCTTCTGCCAAGTGAAGACACAGCTAGAAGACAAATGTCTATAAACCAAGATTCAGGTCCTTACTAAACATGAAATCTGCTAGTGCCTTGATATTGGACTTCCCAGCTCCCGGAACAGTAAGAAGTAATATTCTGTTGTTTGTAAGTTACCCTGTCTATGGTATTCTGTTATAGCAGCCTGAATGGGCAAAGACAGTTGCTGCTGAATGTCTTCAAGGGTCACATGTACACTGTTCATTATCATTTTCTTATCTTTCATAGTCAAAGGTGCTACTGTCTAGGGTGAAGGAGCCTAATATTGCTTTCTCTTAGTCAGACCCTTTGGGGAGAAAGCAGAACAATTTGAGGAAAATCAATAATATAAAGTGTTCCAGTAGCTTATAAAACAGATGTGATATATTTGCATGGGAATGACATGATCAGGATAAATTCTAGAAAACATTCACACACTAATTAATCTTTTACCTGTGGACAGAGAAAACTATATTTTTTCCTTCATTAAAACTGAATCTTGGGACACCTGGGTGGCTCAGTGGGCTAAGCTCCTGACTCTTGATTTCAGCTTAAGTCATGATTTCATGGTTTGTGAGTTTCAGCCCCACTCTGGGCTCTGTGGTGACAGTGTGGAGCCTGCTTGAGATTCTCTCTCTCCCTCTCTCTCTGCTCTTCCTCTGCTTATGCTCTATCTCTCTCAAAAAGTAAACATTAAAAAAAACCCTGAATCTTACCTAAAACTTCTTTGTAACAGTTCTTGGCACACATGAACCACACATAGTGTCTTGCTTACAATTATATCCAGCACCTGCTACATAAACAGTGCTTAGTGCATAGTAAGCATTCAAAACACATTGACAGAATAAATGGTTTTTAAGTAAGTTGATTGAAAAGAAATCTCCAAAGATGAGCACTTCTCTCTTATAACAATAGCTGATACTTGGATACCATTTTATAGCTTATTCCTTGATTTTGGAAAGTCATAGCAATGACAGTGACAAATATAGTGACAATGGGTGCAAACACGTGTAGCGTGTATTATTTCATTTCATTTTTATGAAAAATTTTAAGTAATAGTGTCACCTAAAATTAAAAAATTGAGGCACAGAGAGTTTAAGTAGCTTACTCAGGTTCACACAGCTAGTTAGTACTGGAGTGAGGTCCAAATCCAGACTATGCTCTTCAACAGTAGAGTTAATTATTATCCCGTGATTATTGTTCATAATTGAATCAGATTATAAATCTAGGTTAAGCGATGAATATGTTAAGAGCCGTTGCCAGTTTGTGGCTATTTCATTCCAACTCTTGTTTATTAACATATGTGTATTAGACATGCCTATACCTGTATACACATAGGCATCAGTATATACACACAGATGTTGGCTCTTATGATAAGTTTCTTTCCCAAACACTGCATAATAATCACAAAGGGATTAGCCATAAAAGGGTTAAATATTCCTAAGTGCAGGAGCTTCCCTCTCATGTGGCTGTACTACCTTCTTTACATTGACTGGAAATCTCTACTATTTTTTGGAAGAAGGTGAGAAATGTGAATTGGAAGAGAGTGGGTGTGGCCACATAGAAGCTCTGGGGCTACAAGTGTAGGAAGAAAGAGGAGAAAGGAAGGGATATTTTGAATAGCTTTCAAGCTGAAACCCACTCAATAGACATTAAATGGTTAACAATCCTCCTTAAAGTTTTAACAATGGAATGGGAGGGAAGGAATTTTCAAGATGTAAGAGGCCAGGACCCTGAGTAAGGACTCTGGGTATGATATTTGTAAGCACACAGTCTTTAGGGAAGGCAATTCTCCTGAGTTATCTGTCCCATTGAAATGAGCTGAAAAATTCAGTCAAGCAATAATTTTGAAAATCTGGGAGCTGGCTAGTCTCTTAATCTCATTGGTTCCAACCCCTTCTGCTCCCACCACCGATTCCCTGCTGTTTGTCTCAACTACTCTGCTTTCTTGCTCAGCTCTCTCTGAGTGATCCAGGTTCTACCACATCACCTTGGTCATCAAACACACTGACCATGAGGCAGAGCTCAGCTCATTGAATCTAGTGCTATTTCTCATTTGCTAGAAATAACAGGGGTTTCTAGTGCTGTTATAAAACTTATCTGCTCATGTTATTTCTCAATATCAAATCACAGTAGAAAAACAGAATTCTCCCTGCTTAGCATAGGTAGGATTACACTCAGGAGTGTTGATGACTAAAGCAAAGATTTTCCACGTACAGCCAAGTGATTGATGGCTTATCCATCTGTATATAAAACCATTGTTTAAATCTTGGTTCTGTTAGAAAGCAAAGAGAGGAAAGAGAGGAAGACAGGAAGAAAGGAAGGAAGAAAGGAAGGAAGAAAGAGAGAGAGAGAGAGAGAGAGAGAAAGAAAGAAAGAAAGAAAGAAAGAAAGAAAGAAAGAAAGAAAGAAAGAAAGAAAGAAAGAGAGAGAGAGAAAGAGAAAGAAAGAAAGACGGAATAAAAGAAACAACAGGCCCAAAATGGAGTCACTTGTGCTTAGCCTACGTCACCAAACTGAGACTTAATACTTAACCTAATTGCAGTTTCAACGTCTCCCAGGAATGTAATCTTAACCAGTCAGTCTGGAATTTCCTGGTCAGCACTCTTGAGGTAATCTACCTGATAGACCCCTGCCATCCCCCAAAGGAAGGTGACCTTGCCTGAAACAATCCACTCTTTGCTAGTAACTTCCTTGTCCCACCCCCTTCTGCCTGTAAAAGTCTTCCATTTTGTACAGCTCCTTGGAGCTCTTTTCAATTTCCTAGATGGGATGCTGCCCAACTCATGAATCACTGAATAAAGCCAACTAGATCTTTAAGTTTATTCAGTAGAATTTTGTTTAACAGTTTGGATGGGCCATATCACCTGCAGTTTCCAAACAACTGCATATTTTCCTCTAAAGTAAAATACAAAACAATGAAAACGAATACTTGCAAATTAGCTTCTTATTTCTCTCCTGTTCAACAAACCTGGAGTAGCCTGTCACTTACATTAATTGCTCTGTGGCTAGATTTAGTCTGTGGTTTGTTCCCATGTTTTCTTCTAAGAGCTAGAAGAGAAAGTCCATCCCAGCAGGTGTCATAAACACCAATTTCATTACTATTTAGATCTTATTACATGATTAGACACAATGGGATTTTTACTTTCCCTAGAAAGCTGTGAGAGTGTTTTTGAGACAAATAAAATGAAAATTTTACTGTTTTTTTGTTGATGTTAAGTTCTCCATCAATTTACTCTATACTTGAGTATTAGAAATTGCTTTCGATTCAAGTTCTGTTCCTAGCTTAAAAAATGCTATGTGTACATTCCACAAGGTATGATGTATAAATACATATGTATGTATACACATATGTACACTATTTCTATTTGGAACAGCATTCAGATTGGTGGTATGTCTAAATGTCTAAAGAATAGCCAACATGCTATTTGAATTATGCTATCCCCCTGAGCCCTCATTATTTCTCACCTAAACCACACTGCTAGATTCCTAATTAGACCTCTTGGTTTCATCCTTGACTCTTGACAGCTGTTTTCTACACAATAGCTGAATAATTTTAAAAAGTAAATCAGACCATATCACTCCCCTGCTTATTGCTTTCTGGTAGCTTTCCTTTGCAATGGGAGGAAAATTCAAATAACTTACTGTGGTCTACACAGTCCTACATGATCTGGATCCTGCCTTTCTCTCTGAGTTGACCTCACAAGGGCACCTGGACTTCACTCTACTTCAAGATAAAGATCTTTTTTTTTTAACCTCAGGAGCCCATCCACTAGCACTTTCCCCTGCCTAGCCTCTCTTCCTCCAGATCATAGCATGACTGACTTTTTCTACTCATTCAGGTCTTTAGCTCAAATGACAATTGCCAAGAAAGGGTCTCCCTCTTTGGTCTGGGTAAAGTAGCTGCCCCTCCCCAACTTTTCTATTACTCTATTTTGTTTTTCTTACAGAATTTGTCATCGCCTAAAATTATCTTATGTCTTATTTGTCAGATTTAAAAATGTTTTTAAATGTTTATTTATTTTTGAGAGAGACAGACAGAGTGCGAGCAGAGTAGGAGGAGAGAGGAAGACACAGGATCTGAAGGAGGCCCAGGCTCTGAGCTGTTGGCACAGAGCCCTACGTGGGCAGGCTTGAACCCACAAACCGTGAGATTATGGCCTAAACCAAAGTCCTAAGCCAAACTTAATCGATTGAGCCACCCAGGAGCCCCTTGTCAGACTTTTTAAAAAATGTTTATTTTTGAGAGAAAGAGAGAGAGAGAGCGAGGGTGGGGGGGAGGGAGAGAGAGAGAGAGAGAGAGAGAGAGCATGAATGGGGGAGGAGCAGAGAGAGAGGGAGACACAGAGTTTGAAGCAGGCTCCAGGCTCTGAGCTGTCAGCACAGAGTCTGACCTGGGGCTCGAACTCACAAACTGTGAGATCATGACCTGAACCGAAGTTGGATGATTAGCCAACTGAACCACCCAGGCACCCCATCTTATGTATTATTTGTAAAAATGTCTATTGTGTGTTTTCCCACAAGAATTCAAGTGCCATGAAAGCTGTGCCCTTATCTGCTTTCCCCTACTGTATTACACTGCCTAAAATCATACAGGCATATTTTAGGGGTTCAAAGAATTATTTGATGAGTGGATGAACAAATGAATAATTCCACTTTAAAGGCAGTTCTGTGTAAATTTGTGGATTTGGTGCCAACTTCTTTATTTCAAAAACTTTAATCATAATTACCAGTGCTGATTGGTAATTAGGGAATATTTTAGTTGGAAATATTGTACAATCATTATTCCAAGGAAGCATTCCCTTAGCAACATCCTTGTCAAGGGTCATCTAGTTTCTATTAAAATATTTCCAGTGTTGAAAAGCTCACTTCTTATTTGTGCAACATGTTCAGATGTTAGACAACTATTTTTTTCCCTTAAAATAAACTAAAATCTTCTTCCCATTATGCTGAATATTAGCTCTAGTTTTGTCTTGAGGGTTACATGTCTTTTTTTTCCCTTCCACATGGAATTACTATCTCATATAGTCTTCTCTCAGCTACACTTCTTGTATAATCTCAATGACTCCTTATATGACGCTTTTAAAAGGACCTTCGTTGTTATAATATTTTTCAAAAAATGTTTTCTTCCTTCTCCTTTATCCTGAACCCAGCCTTCTCTGCCAACATTGTTAAATTCTGCCACCCAAAGGTGAAACACAATATAAAGCTATTTGAGCATGAAAAAAAATCAAGTATCAAAAAAATCATGAAGAGGTTGAACATCATGAGAGATCCCTAGTAAAAAGAGGTCATTTTTACCAATAAGACTGCTTTTTTTTTTTTTTACTTTGTCCTTTCTTTTAACCGTATTGGTGTTTCCCTAACTATAGACTTGATGGAAGGAATCATGAGAGGTCATCAGACCCCTCCCTTCATCCCAGCATGCAGATGGATGGACTTTGCAGGTATAGTTTTTTCCCCCTGAACCCTTGATAGGACAGCATTCTCTCTGGGAGAGAGGGAGTCATTGACTCCTTGACTTTAAAGTACTGCTCCATCTTTGTCCAGAATCTCAACAGATAATAGATTCTTTTTCCAACACATACTATTGCCTCAAAGACAATATTCCTTCATTTTTTCCTCATCTCCTCTCCACTTCATTAATAACCACAGTGCAAATTCTGGATTCATAGTAGAAACTAAGTGGTGACTCTCCATCAAACAAAAAAGTGATCAAATGGATGCTCTCTCTTAACTTGGATTTCTCTAGATGTACTGTGGCTTGTACACTTTGAATGGCATGTGAATTACTTGGCCCTGTTGAAATGGCTTGAATGAATTCCAAGAAACCACTGAAGTCAAAGTCAAAACAAACAAGCAAACAAAAGACGCTTAAATTTTTTTTAAAAAAAGCAGGCCAAGACATGTTTATTTTTTTCTGTTCCAAATGAATAGCTTTCTTAAAATCTATTTCTGAGTAGTCAAGTACTTTTCTGAAAATTGAAAACCATTTGATTCTAAGTTCTTGAGTGGTAGTGATTATTTCATGAAAAAATAGAGGTCTTCAATGAATAAGTGATTCTCTATACACGGTGTTGTCCCAATCATGAGGTAACTGATCTTACAAAGCCACATGGCTTGGGGACCCCTCTGCTGTTGCTTTATGGGTAGAGAGAGAAGGTGGTTTCACAAACCTAAAAGGGACATGATGCTTTTAGACCTATTTTTAGTCATTGAAGTTTCACTGCCAGCATATTACTCAAGGCCCAGAGTTGGATGACACTTTCTACTTCCATACACACCTCTTAGATGGCTTCTTAGACTTGGACAAATGATTTCTTTTCCCATCCAAATCCACCCTTAATCTCTATTTCAACCCCATAAAATTTTACAGCTATAGTGATGGCAGATAGAAGCTATGAAATTTACCCAAGTGATGCCTCTGAGCACTTCATGTAACCAGTTTTATGAATAGACCACCTCTCACTCTCCTAGTACTTCCTTGAAGATCTGATGGTCAGCTGGTGTGGAACCTAGACATCACTAAGCTGGAAATGCCAAAGAGATTCAGTTCAAGATTTTTTTCTTAACTTCAAAGTTACTCATTTGTGTACATTTACAGGAAAAGAAAGATTTCAATATCAGACTTATTATTGATTCTAGGTATTTGTGGTTAAGGGTTCCAGGAAGGATAGTTTAAATATTTTTAGTTTTTTCCTGATGGTCATGGTGGTTTTCTGTAAACATTGAAACTCCTCTGTGATCATTGCTAGTGAATTGCCCTTGATGGGAGTGAAGAAAAAAGAAGAGGGGTGTACATAAATGAATAAATGCGACAACAGTGATGCTCCCAGAACCCAGACATGTTGTGGAAGTTAGAGTGAGAATTCAATGAGATGAGCTAGGAGGACTGGTAAAGTACAAGGAAATTATTGTATCCTCTGTTTAATAGTGCTCCAGGAAGAAGATGCACTAGTTTGCTAGGAAAAAACAAAAACAAAAACAAAAACAGCATATTTATTTGGTAATGTGTGGCCCATCTTTCACAATGGAGAAAATTAGATCTAAATCCGTGAGGTAGAGCTGGCAAATATATGTTAGAGGTCTTTTCTTTGTTCCTGGAATGTCAGCATTCTATGTAAAAACCGAAAGCTCCTAAAGACAGTACAAGAAATCAAGAATATACAAGTCTCAAAAATTACACCTCTTTGTTAGATGATGATCTTTTCCAGGGGAATGTTCTATTGCTACTGGTCATGTAGAGTTTTTACTTAAACGTCCTTGAAGAATCTATATAGAATGGGACTAAGTGTAATAAAAGATGCAAGAATTGTGGGAATTAGTGTTTTGTAGTCAAGATCCTTAAACTGCAGTCTTTATCTTAAAATCAAAGAACTAGTGTAAACATTCACTTATGAGGTAACCAATGTTTTGTACCTATTTTAGAAATAGTGCATTAGAAGGTACTTAGAGTGGAATTTTATCGAAAAACAAATTTTGCTTATCTTCATTAGACCATTTTTTTCTAGGATAAATCAAGACCACCTTCTGAAATGCAGAAGCCCTGGTAGCTGTAATCTTCCTCTGGGTGCAGACAGCAGAAATTACAAAATATAGCACTTGTTCTACTGGATTTGCTCTATTTATTTCTTGTTTATGAATTCAGACAGTCCTATCATTGCTTTTTCATTAGAGTCTGATTCTTTCCTTTATCTGTACAGCCACTTGTACAGTCTCTGTTCATCTCTGTACCATAGTCAAAGTTGGCTTGGGTTCAAATCCCAGCTCTGTCACTTAAAAGCTGTACAGCATTAAGAATGCCACTTACCTTAGCCCATTGTTAGCCCAGAAAACAAAGCCTGAGGCAAAATTGTCTATGTTGTCACTTAGTGGGAAGTGTCAATAGGAAGGAAAAAGCGAGTGAGGTGGCACAGGAAGAAGACAAGTACAAGATGTACATTCCCAAGCTGGCCACAGCTTTGTAACCACCATTGGTGACTGGTCAGTCTTTCAGGACAGCTTCAGAGAGGCTCTGTGAATTATTATGTCTCAGAACAGTCCACTTGTGTGGGATGAAAGAGAATGATTTAACCATCATCTTCCATCTCCCACTGGTCAAAATTTACCCCATGATTCCTCTACACTTCTTGGTTCTGCCAGCTGGTCCCCCTGACAGCCACTGTGAAAGCACAGACCCAAGATGACAGCTGAGTCTTCCATGTGAGTCACAGCACACAGGGCACACAGTAGGCATCAGCAAACTATGGGCCCTGCTGGCTAGCCTTTCTCCACACTGCAGAAAAAGGCGAACTAGTACCTGTAAATGAACACCAGGAGGGTCTCATGGCACCCCACACTGCAGTGACTAAAACAGCCTTTGGCAAGAGGCAGAAAGCTCTAGGAGTGAGGTGAGAGAGAAGATAGCTTTTAGTCATGCCCATAATGACATCAGATTCTAGGAATAGCTACAGTGGCAGGTTTAGCTGGTTTAGCACATACACTGCCACCATGAAGACGAGATGAACTTTACTTGTGCAGAGATCAAAACCTCTCTTTATAGTCTACCAGGTTGTGCTTGATGCTGGACAAGTTTCCCGAAGGGTCATGAGCAACAGGAAGCCATTTCTGAGTGAATCTCAGACAGGGAGGTAGCATAAACTGGGTCCAGCATGTTATCCATCTTTTCTAAACCTTGGTTTCTTTGTGGGTAATGAGCAGCAACTACTATTATTTCCTCTGTTCCCCCTTGCTTGCTTCCCTCCACAATATTCTCTCTCCCTAGCCCTGTGTCCTGTTCAACTCAAAGTGTGAGTGCTTGTGGTTTCTTATCCTTGGAATTCTTTACCAGCCTTTCTAACTTGCTTCTCTACTAGTTTCCAAGGATCCCAATAACCCATTTTCTTGTATGACGCTTTCTCTGAATGAATAGGAGTGAATCTTGTCTGTTCCTCAACTTCCAAGCAAAATACATGAGCATGTTATTTAGGCTTTCCTAATGCTTTGTTTGTGACCTTGGCAGTGACTGTATTTGGAAGTCTCTCTAAAATATTGTAGCTATTGATATTGCCTGTATTATTCTGTGGAAGACAGTGATGTTTAAAGTATCTTTTACGAGTAGCAGCAGAGTTCCTTCCTAGAAGCAAACTTATTGTAGCTTTTGGCTCTTGGCAGTGAGGAGGTAGGAATGCTCCGTACTGCTGCTGTTTTTCTTTTAATTTCTTTTTACTAATATTCATTAATGTCCCCTTATTTCCTCTGACGTTTTCCCCTGAAGAGGCTACTTTTTCTGCAGAATTCCATGGCAGGGGATTCCCTCTTAAGGTAACAAACCGCCCTGCAATAGAATAATGGATGATATGCCCCAACACCACAATCGCCAACACCACCCCCAACTCCACAGGGCCTGGAGTTCAACAGGTCATGGTTGCAGTTTGAGTTCCAGAGACCCGAGCTGGGCAGGGGAAGGAAGAAGTTGCCATCTGTGTGTCCAAGAGAGGAACGAGTCAATGGATGGCTCTGATTCACTGTCCCTGGGGAGCATGGAGGATTAACACCAACACATACAAAGTGCCTCCATGAAATACAAGGAGCTGCTTTCAGGTTGGCTGATGGGAGGCAAAGTCGAGTGTTGCTGGGTGGAAACAGGATGATGCAAGATCAGGAGCAACAGAAGACAGTTCCGGACAATTGCAAGACAGAAGCTGAAGCATGGCAGTCTGCTTTTAATGGCATTGGCTGGATGGAAGTCAGCATGTCCCAATGTTGAAATAGATAAGAGTACAGCATTGGGGTAGGTCTGATGCCTAGGAGTGCCCGTGTTGAAGGGGTCCCTTAACAAAAGACACACCTGCTCTTATATCTCTAGCTGCACACAAGCCCTGAGCTGTACATTCATGGGAAATAAATATATGTATAAATAATTCCAATTTGGTTAAGGAAATGATGTAGCAGCAAGCAGAATTTGCCCATTTGCATTGGCTTTCCCCTTGCTGGGCGACACACATAGTTTACAATTGGCAGATGCAAAGTGGCATTTACCACCCCTCCCTCATGTCTACCTTGGTCTGCTCTGGTCATAGGCAAAAAGCCAAAGAACCCTTGTTTCACTCTATTTCAGAGCATTTCATGTTCCCAGGGGTAGGAAGCCTCCTTTTCTGGTTTTCACTATGGTGACTTTTCAGCTCCCAGTCTGGGTAGGGAAGTGATACTTGGTTAATGTCAGACTTACTCTGAACTTCATTGGCCTCAAAGTTCATGTCTTGGAAACTGTAGCTCTTCCCATGGTTTGGATGTTTTACATCTACACATTACATTCAGAAAGCCAGGGTTTAGACTAATGGAAAAAAATAGCTAAATTGATGACTAATTTTACATCAGAAGCTTTTCAACTAGAGAAATAGTGTGCTACAGAGTAAGCAGAGCCACCCCACCCCTGGCCCCCTGCCCTCTGCTTGAAGTGAGGAGATTTTCAAGTGTCTCTTTGAGAGAGGGTGGAGGAAGGACAGAGCGGAGGCCCAGCTGCACAGACCCACATAGCAGATGGTCCAACTGAAACACAGGCGGCCTGAAGTTACTCTCCACTGGGCACTATTGACCAAGGCTATTGAGTCCCACGGGCACTTGTTATGCTGAAGAGGATTGTTCAGGAAGATAAAGGGGATGGTTTTCTTGCTTAATATATCCATATTGAAGGTTGCAACCCACCTTTATTATTGCCCACGCTTTTATTTGTACACCATAAGGAATAATTTCCAGCTCACCTTCCCCACTCCACTCCTTTGCCAGAACATATAGAAATGTACATGTTCGAAATGAAAGGCTCTTGTTTTCTTGGCTGAATATCAAGATTTTTCCAGACTGTCAACTCTTTAAGAGGGGAGAAGCATAAAATCCAGCTGTAGAAACCCAGAAGTGACCTAACATAATCCAGGTGTTTCTAGTTTTCTTAGGAAGGAAGGCGAATGTATACACAATGCCTGATCGACCATATCTGGAGGACACTGCCCAACGACCACAAGGTTGCTGATCACAGTTCTGATAGGGGGGTTGTGACTGAGTCTGCAGGGTGTGACAACGATATCTGATATATCAAGACTGGTTTTGTGGTGGTGTTCTGAAAGTTTGAGACCCTGTATTTATCTTCCTCCCATCTTATTTAATGCTCATAAAGATGGTTTTGAAAGCAGTTAACTTGTAAAGACAACATGGTGGTAGAGAAAGTGCAGGCAATGGGAGAAGGGAGGTTTAGCTTCAGTTCTGCCACTTGTCAGCCATATGTCTGTGGTCAGGTCTTCAATCTCACTGATCATCATTTTTTTTCCAACCGTATACAAGTAAAATAATATTTTCCCTTACTGCTCCACTATAAAATGAAAGCATTGTGTTGGGACAGAGTTATATGAATGACTTGGACAAAGGTATGGATAAATGTGCATTTACTAATCTGTAGTCTTATCTATGCAGTCTGTAGTAACATTCTGACCCACTATTCTCTGATCAGACATAGCCTACTATATTTTAGATTCTATTTGTAATGGTTAAAATTGAATTAGTTTGGCAGAATGAACTAATTATCTACAATTAATACCAAGCCATCTGCCCAAATCTTCCTCATTTCCTCTCAAATAACTCTTACCTCTCAAAGCACTGTGAAATTTTATTAACTTGGAATAACCCCCTCTTAGCTACTGTGTCTTCCCACACTGGGCATTTCCATGGCTGCTCTTTGGTGAAGTTTTTGGTAGTGGCTGATGATCAACTAGAAACATGTCTTCATTTCCTAAGAATAGGGACCTAGCCTTAGTCAGTTTTGTAACTGCCCACCTCACCTTCTAGAGTGCCACTCATGTAGGTGCACAACGAACACAATTCACTTTCTGAATTGAATTACTGTGTTTCTTTGGTAGAGTTTGCATGGGAGGAGAAAATGGTGGCTGCTGAGAAGCATCTGGTTTTGGTGGAGGATAGCATAGAAGAAAAATCAGAGTAAGAGTCAGAGAACTGGATTACAGTCCAAGCTTTGCCACCGCATTGTTGTATGTGGCCTTGAATGAGTCACCAAGCTCTCAAACTTTGTTGCCTTCTCTGTATAATGAGAGAATAAGATGAGTTGGTTTTTAATGCTCTTTACAATACTAAGAGTGTACATTTCCTGTTTTTTGCTTCCTTCATCTTTAGGCAAATCAAGAGAGGTTTTAAAAAGAAAATTACCAAAGTAAGTAAATAAAGAAAGAAAAGAAAAAGAAAATTACCCAATAGGGTGATTCTAAGGCATAGGAATCATTCTCTTTTGAGCAGTAAGGATTACTTTACATAAATATGGGATTCAGGGTAAGGAGTTTATCAAGTCTATCTGTGGATGTGTTAAAATGAAAGATCTAACATTAGAGGAGTAACCCAAGATTATCTCCACTTGGACTATTGTACAGATTGCAAAATACATGGCACATATTAAAGAGAAACATGGACTAGAATTTTAATTTTTGTTTCTATTATTTGAGAGAGAGAGAGAGAGCATGGGCACAAGTTGGGGAGAGGGGCATAAGGAGAAATTGAATCTTAAGCAGGATCCACACTCAATGCAGAGCCCTACTCAGTGCTCAATCCCATGACTCTGGGTTCGTGACCTGAGCCCAAATCAAGAGTCAGATTCTCAACCAACTGAGCCACCCAGGCACCCTTGGATTAGAGTTTTAATAAAGTCTTTGAATGTTGGTATTTTTAAATATTTTAGAAATCATATCGCACTTTTTCTCCTCCACATTTTCATACTAGAGTAACTTGGGGTTATCCCTGAAACTTGAAGTATCCTTTACAATAGGATTGCATGAAATGTATATTGATTAGTTGAAAAAGATAGAACTCTTTTGCATGTATTGGGTTAGTTTCAACTCCAAACTGCAGACCTTTCTCTTTTGAAGTCAAATCAAAGTTGGTAGGTACTTAATTGTAGTCTTTGAGTAGCATGCACCACACCAAATTATTGTATTGTGGAGTCCTTTGTAATTTATTGAGACCACTGTAATATGATCTTGTTGGAGCATATATATACATATATATATTTATATATATACATATATATATTTATATATAAAATGGTGGCTGCTGAGAAGCATCTGGTTTTGGTGGAGGATATATATTCATATATATATATATGAATATTCCATTTCTCTTTGTATAAATTGCACTTAATGTGCAATATAAATTTGGTAATCTAGCCAATTTTGTAATCCTTTTATCATGATTGACTTTCTTTCAGTCTATCTTCTTGAGGACCAAGAAGGAAACTCAATAAATTTCAAGACTCTCTCTTTCTTTCTACTTTTCTTTTAAATGCAGTGGAATCTTTACTAGATGAAGTCAACCCTTAAATGAGTGAACTATTTCCATTGTTCAGTTGTCTAAGTAAATTTAAAGCAGAGGGTGTTTTTGACAGCTTTGTTAATGCAGCCCCCCCTCCCACCCCCCCAGTAATTCAAGCATTATTGACGTCTACTGTTGAGCTTTGAGTATGTTCTTGAGACTTGAAAAGGAAGCTTGATGAGGCATGTACTGTAGCATAATCTCTCAATTATTCACACATTTATATGACTATAATCACCAAGGCCTCTCACTGTAAATATTATGAACACTTTTATAACCAGACATTGACATGAGCTAATAGGCAGTGAATTACAACTCAAATGGTGAAACTACAAATAGTAATCAGACTATGGTCAAGGTCATCAATCATAATTAACCACATCATTGTTCATTTCTAAAATCTCTGATGCTGTATCAAGTCACACTGAGTATTAACTGAGTCAGTTCCAATACTTAAACTCAAAAAAGTCAGACTTTTGACAATGATTTTAGAACCCAAACACCACTCACTGGCTTAACTGAGGACAAGGAAGATTGCCATTTTTATGTCCTGTGCTCTTTTAGATTCAAGTAACTTAGCAAGTCTCTGTCTATAATTCAGCATGATCTAACAGCTGTGTTTAATAAAGTGTCCAAGTTTGGATTCTGCTAGTATAATAATATCTAATAAAATGGGAGGAAAAACCCTACAAAAATGTTATGAGTGACACTCACCTCCCTCTGTCCTTTTCTCCTTTTCTGCTTACTATCAATTAATTCAATCATTCAACAAATACCAATCAAATCATTATCTTGGGCCAAATATGTGCTGGGCACTAAGGACACAATCCAGGCATGCTCTCTCACTCCTTTAGAGTGCTTACATTTCAGTGCCATAATGGAAGATGTAGAGTATTCCTCAATCAGGTTATCCTGGACACACCTATAAGTCATTAAAAGAAGAAGAAGAAGGGTCCGTTAAAATATATTGTTATCATAAGTCTGGGTAACCCAAATCATTTCCTTTTCTCTCGATGGTGGGTGGAGAGTTCAGCTGTAAACTGGGAGATTGCTGGCTGTTTTTGTTTGTTTCTTTGAAACAGTTGAGGAAGTGATTGAGAACCTAGTAAGGAGCTATCAATTGCTTCAAACATTAAAAAAAAATCTCAATACTGCCTTGTGGTAGTTTCCCCATTTCTTGAAAGCTCTTGGGATGAGCAGTAACAGAAGTATCTATTTCTGGATTAAATAAGCAAGAGAATGTGTGTTTAAGTTCTACAGTGGATTAAAAATCATACACAGTTTATTATGTCCAGTTAATGTAAGCATAGTTACTGGTAAAAAATAATCCACAAGAATACAACAAAGTTTAGACATTCTTTCTTAAGGCCCTCCTCTCTAAAGATTGTTGAAAACCCAGAGCTTGGATAACTAATCAAAGGCCTTAACACAGATACTGAAAATAATTACTGATACTAATGCCAACAGCACCTTCTTAACCTTGAGTTTCTCTTCTTGGGTCCTCTAGTGTCCGTTGCTCCTCTTCAAATGCCACCCTCCCTCTTCTGTAGACTATTCTGGCATGATCATTTGCTGGGAGCATTTGCTCCAAGTTTTTTGAAAGTTCAGTTTTGTTCTTGTTATTGTAGTTTAGTTTTAATAAATTTTATTTCCAAGGATATTTTTCTCCAGTCAATGTTGTCTGATAAAATGCTGGCCTCTAATTACTTAGTAGCCCGGAATGCCTTCCTTATTTTTGCACTCGTATTGGGTGAGGGTTTCTTTTTAATCAAAAACAGAGAAGAAGACTTACCTTCAAATTGTTTGCAGATAGAAATGAAAATAGAGTCCCTACTAATTGGAAATACAGCTCTCATCACATGACCTGTGTCTTCTCTTACGTGTTCTACCTGATAGCAATTGCTCACTGTTGTAGTGTTCCACCATGTTCTTGTCTTTAGTATGCTGAACAGTGCTTGAATATCTCCCTCACAGCTTCTGCCTTGCTGAATAAGTGACTCCATGACTCAACAAGACCAGATTCGACTGTTGGGGGGCAGAGGATCCAAGGATGGCCTGTCGATAGCCTTATTGATGACCTCCAGCAGGGTGTCTGGGTGGAAGAGAGAAGACACGCTCTCTCTGCTTTCTCACTGGAATTTATAATTGAGGAAATTCAGAGCCTGAGCAGGTTAGCTTTAGGAAACTGAGGTGAAAGGCCGCCAGGTAGACCTGGTCAGTAATTACAAATCATGAAGATGAAGACTAAGAGAAAGCAGAGATGCACCGAGAAGGTGTGGATACGCAGCCATGCAGTCCCTGAAAGAAAGGGAGAAAGACAGACAGAGGCACAAACACAAAGCAAAAGTCACCTCAATTCCCAATTGCTTTCTCCTTCCCATGTCAGTTCACCCATGCTTCTTACTTTGGGGCACCTGGACAGAGCCATCTTTGCCTCCTCTGACCAAATGTGTCTTGACGACATCAGCAAAATTTGTTGAACTTTTTTTGACTATTATAACACCATAATTAATGATATTGTAGCAACCAAGTTTAAGTTAACCAAAAGGTATATAATGTAATTGTTGCCCTCCTGCTACCCTTTGCCAATTGTGAGTTTTTTTTTTTTTTCTAAATGCCTTGACATTAAACAGTAGTTAGAAAATTATTGGAAATTGTTTTGTCCTTTGTCGCTGTTCATTAAAAAATAAGATACCATCAATATCAGAAATCGGAGGTCCATATTATATTGGCCTTTATTATTTCATTTTAATGAACACTTTATGAAATGAGTAAGTTGTTACATATGACATTAAAAAAGGCTATGACAAAGTTTTGTGCTGAACATATGATCAGGAAACCACAACACATTTATATTTGATTCTTATGGTGTGATAGTTGTCCTTAAATTACTCTTAGTGGGGAAATGCTATATTCCCTGGCAGCTAGATGTAGAACTCCATCTTTACCACTTTGGGGTAAAGCGAAAGAAGAGTATTTGGGAACATTTACCTATATAAATATCTTACTATTCATTAGTGTGGTTGCTTGTTTCTATAGAGTATGGTTTGGCAATGAGGTATAACAAAGGTTTTATTCTGGCAAGTGGAGGGTATCACTCACTGAGCAGGTCTTTCCCAAAGAGTTGCTATATAAAATTTACAGCATCTGTGCCCACTCACATATTTCTCTTCTGCAGTGTGTTTATCTTCTTTTATTAGCTTTCCATACTTTTGTCATTGTTCTTTCCTTCTATCAGCCCTTCAGTTGTCATGGAAAGCGTGGATGACTTAGATCAGAGTGGAACATAATGCCATCTGTAAATGTAAGAAGGTAAATAACTTCTACCAACATAATTCATTGGTCCAATGGATAAAAGGCATTCACGTGTATTCTTAATATCCATCTGTTTGCTCATCTTTGGTCTATATTCCCTACCCACCCTCTACAACCACACACACACACACACAGAGAGAGAGAGAGAGAGAGAGAGAGAGAGAGAGAGACAGAGACAGAGACAGAGACAGAGAGACATAGAGGAGATAGAAACAAGCTAACATTGAGTTAGAAACTATGTTTTTGTTCAGACAATGAAAAGGAAAAAATTCCTGCAGTAGGATAATTCTAATAGCCTTTTTTCCTTTAGAATTTTTAACTACAGTAGGCACACTGAATTCAGTGCTGGAGGCAGCCATCATCCTATGAAGAGATGTTATTTGTCTCATTAGCACTGTGGGAGCGCCATGAAAGGGTCCATGACCTAGAGCCCATCTTGCTTTAATAATGGCTTAACACTCATAAAAGATTTTTAATGGCTACATGAGACATATTTAAATATTAAACGCCATTCCTCTTTGTTGATTCACAAACCCCAATGAATAGGACTCCTTTGGCGCTTCCAAGATTGAAGAAATATGCCTGGCTTCTCACGCCAAGGAGTGAACAAAACAAACCCAGGAACGGAAACACCTCACCTCTGCCCTGCTAACCCACTTGCCAACCCGAGAACTGTGTGTCTCCAGGGCTCATTGGCCACCTTGAGTTCTCACTCAAGAGGTAAAATTTTATCTGGTTGATACCCATTTCGAATCCTGCTATAGGAGAAATCAGAAGATGGTCACATATACGCAATGACACTTTTTTTCCCCCAAACACAACTTTTTGTCTTTCATCATAATGCAATTCATTTGCTTTGGTTCCCCAGCCACAGTGTTGCATCTGATGAGATGGAACCCCTACTCTGACCATACCCCTACTCAGTAAAGCGCTTTTTGCTTCTATCTAACTTTAAACAGAATGATGTTCATTGGGCCATCCATTTATTTAGATTTCAGTAAGAACTCATGAGCCTGGTGACAATAGAGCTATTTTGGGGATGGAGTGTAACATTACATGAGAATCAGTGCTGTTTGTTTAAACAGACTGAGTCTTGCAAGATCAGCAGAATCTGACATCTCATTGTTAAGTGCGTGATGATCCTGTGTGGATGACAAGACCCAGGAGAATTGTATTTGCCTTTCTTTCTTGCCTTCTGGTATGGATGTCAGACCTACACTTTTGAGGATGCTTTTATTTACAGAAGAGATAACTGAGTTACAGCTTTCCTGTTGTGAATGGAGCTGCCTGGGGAAAACGATGGTGGAAAGGTATTCTCAAGTAGAAAGCTAGGCTCTATGGGCCCAGAAACAGTTGGGGGTTTGGCAAGCTTTGTAGTATTCTTTAAATATTTGGGGGTACGGCAGAGCCTAACATGTAGTTTGCTCAAAGCTCCATTTCCCTTCCATTTTCCAAAGCCGTGTATGTTGTAGGGAAATGTAATCTGGGTAGCTTGGTACCATTTAACCCTCATTCATCAAAATGTTGCAAAATAGATACTAGATCTGGGTTCCAGAAACCTCTTGAGCTCTTCAATAAGCAATTTTCCCCCTTGAAACTCAAAAGTAAAATTTTGCTTTGAAGGAACTCAGAGCAGTTAGAAGCTTACTTCTCAAATTATCTCCTAGCTAGTGTGGTGGGAGCTTTATATGCATCTAGTAAAAAGAAAGCAATGATGGGGACAAGGCTTTTCAGGCACAAGGGCCTCAAAAATGGAACTTGCACATTGATGAGCTTTCTGCTGGCCCCCATTTGGCTCTGTTAGTATTAGATCTCTCCCAGCGCAGTCACAGCCCCAGGTTTGTCCCAGCTATACCCATGTCTGGTGCTTCTGAGCCTCATAATCCTATCCTTATTTAAAATTATATTTGGGGGTGCCTGGGTGGCTCAGTCGGTTAAGCGTCCACTTCTTGAGTTCAAGCTCCGCGACAGGCTCTGTGCTGACAGCATATAGAGCCTGCTTGGGATTCTGTGTCTCCCCCCCCCCCACCCCCGCTCCTCCCTAGCTTGTTCTCTCTCTCAAAAAATAGTCATTAAATTTTTTAAAAATTGTATTTTATTCATCATTGAGTTTTATGCATTAATTTCTAGTTTTAAGACATTGCACTGCAATATTATTTACCCTTGATTACTAAGTTTTTTTGGTGCCTTCTTAAATTTTGTGTCAATGGCCTGTGCTTTAATTGCCTCACCCTAGTCCCCACCTCATCTTGTACCAGGGGCTTCCTTGTCTTCTTCTTCTGTGGGCCACATCAAACCTGTGCATGGCATCTGGACAAACAAACAGCTCTTACCCAGAGGGCTTTGATGGTGGGGTGGAGAGTTTAGGAAGGAGTTCAGTTCATCTTGAAGAGGGCCTCTGGGCCTCTAATTCAGTTGAGGCCCCACTAGGGTACAGTGGGGGGGGGGGCACGGTGGTGGAAAACTTCTGCTCTAACCTACTCTTGACTTTTGGTTCAACTGGGCTTTCTACTCCTAGGGACCAGATGGCCTGTATCCAGTGCTAGTCATGTGCCTTCTTCTTCCAACTGTCTGAGTTAGTGGTTAGGCCATAGGATTAGTAATTTTCCTCTTGTCAGGAAGTTATCTGCAGAGTGCAGGGTAAGAATGGAATAAAACACGTGCTCCTACAACACAATCTTCTTCCCTCAAAATGATGATTTCATTTTAACCTTATACAGCTTGAAAGCAAGAAACATTTCATTCCTCTGTTATCATCCCAGTGATACCTAAAGGTAGCACCTGAGCCAAAGGAATGGGAAGGAATTTGAGTTCACACGGAATGTTGTTTTTAAGATTGGCTTTCAAGTCAAGATCCTTATATTCGTGGTTGATGGCTTAATGATAATAGTTATTGCGAGCAACAGGTGAGTAGCACCAGACTCTGCCTAATATCCTCTTAGATACATTGTGTTATTTGCAACAGTCTGAGGTTGGAATTATTATTGTTTCTGTTTTACAGAGGAGAAAACTGAGGTTTAGAGAAGTTAAGTAACCTCCCAAGATTACCCGGGTAGATGATAGCAGAGCCCAGAACTTCCTAACTCAGAGTTCCAGTTCTTACCAACTGTTCCACACACCCTCCTCTCCATGTGGGAAAGAAAAGCCAGGTTCCCCCTCTTTCATGGGCATGCTAATAGCAGTGTTTATCATATTAAGACATTAAATAAATAAAAGGCTGTAATTCTTTCATTACAATTTCTGTTTCAATGTATTTTTTTTCATTCTATAATGAAAACATCTCAGCATCTAAATTATAGCAAAGCCAAGTCCTCTTCCTTTGCCATGTTGCAGCCCTCCCAGTGCTTTTCCTCTAGAGTTCTAGAGCCAAGGTTCATGCAGGCAGGTGCCCCTGATCCAGTTTCTGCAATTCTAGATGGAATCAGATGGATAGTAAATAAGCATTTTGGGGATAAGCTGAGGGACAGGAAACTCAAAGAATTCACATCCATCTGAGAGCAAGTACGCCTGTCTGTTAACCTTAAAATCCTGGGTCTAGGCCTATTATGTGTCCCTTACTGGCTCCTTCTCTGAGCACAATACAGATTCTGGGAGGTATTTCCCAGCAGATCTGCTCTGGTCATTCTCTTCTGAGAAGGCTTTGCACCTGGCCTCCAAAATGCCATCGAGAGCACCCCCTAGACTATTTTGCTAAACAACCCCTCCCACCTGCCCAATAGACTTGGTCTATATCTTGGACATTTGATGCCAAGAATATGGTGCCTTGGGTCCTGCCCTCATGTGGGACACCACCCCTCACCCTCACTCCCAAACTTGAGGCTTTCTAATGAGGCGGTTTTAAAGGAGGAGCTCTTTAGCTAACAAGGCAATTTAATGGATTTGGGATTAAAAGCACAGCAGCCGTGTCCAGGACTGGTTATGTAAGAGAGCCTCCAAGAGAGGACAGAACATGGTTTTCTACAAATAAATAAGGCAAAAAGGCTACACTGACTAGTGCCACAGCTGGGAAGCAACTATGAGCAATGGATTTCTCATGCTAACAAATCCAAGCTCTTTGGAAAACAGATGTTGAGCCCTGGGACTGGCACTGGATCTCCCCTGGCGGGAACTGCAAGGTTCGGAGATGGAAGGGTATCTAGAGACCGTTTGTTCATAAACACAGCTGATGGCCAGCAACCTGCTTTTATGCCCTGGCTGCCCTGCCCCGGCGGGCCCCTTCCACGCAGCCCTTCCACAAGAAGGCAGATATGCAAGGCTCCTGCAGCCCACGCTCTAGAGAAATAATTAAACAGTTTTTCTTAACCTCTTGAACTTTTCATTTATTATTGCCATCCATTATGTCTACCTTCTCAAATCGCAGAATCTTGAAACTGAGCTCTGGGGTCAAGGGTTTATTGTTTAATGGAGATAGAACATTTTGTAAATTGCACGAAGTCACAATGTTTATAATAGAAGCTTCTGGTGTACTGAATCTCTTCCACTTAACAAACAGTGAGCTTTGACATGTGTTCTTCCTACATAGCAAGAAATTTTGGGTAAGTGCAGTACTGGCATGAACACGTTACCAAATCTTTCCTGTAAACCAAGTGACATCCACAAGTCAAATAAAAACATTCCTTCCTCCAAATACCAGGAAATGCTAAAAGTATCACTATCTTCTAAGGTCATGCTAAAATGAAGTTTTGGCTTTTAGAACACAAAGTAAGGATGCAGAAGGCCAACATTTTTGTCCAATACACATTTGCTGCTACCAGTCCTCAGAGACAGCCTCCTGGTTCAAATATGAACATGTGTATGGAGACTTTTGCCGAGGATTTAACCTTCGAATAAAAAGTGTAAATATTTTAAGAAAATGTACGAATGTTAAAAAATATTCCTGTTGTCTTTGTTTTTACTAGAATTTGTGTTTTCAAGTCAGAAATGGATTTGCTTAAAACAAAGCAAACATCCTCAAAAATGTACCCAGCCAAAATAACCAATGTATAAATTCCTAGGATTAACAAATTATGAATATTCTTCAGTAAAGAAACTTAACCAGGAATTGGAAGTTCTTGGGAAGCAACAGGAAAGAATGTCTTCAACCTCAGTTTTTAACCCTTTGTGTTGGAGACCTCATCAATATTTTTGAGGGAAACAAATGTGCACACAACACATTCTCATGAGTTTCTTAGTAGACGTTTTCAAGTTAATGCTACGTAAAATATTCTGGACGATAAGTGTAGCTGATAAAAACCCATGTAAAAAGGTATGTAAACCCTGACCTTCCGAGAGTAATTAGCACGATGTTCTTAACGCTTAATAATAGGTTCCAAGTGCAGGACGTATTTTGGGCTTATTTTTATGAGGTCAAAATACATACAATCCTTAAAATTTATATTTGTAATGGTTCAGACTGATTTCCTTGCAAAGCTCCCTCCTCCCAAGCTTCCCACAGGAGGACAATGCTCAGTCAATTTTTTTCTCACTAAGTTTCTAAAATATTTGCTATAGTATAGAATATTATAAATTTAATGTTTGTTTCAATAGACTCGTTTGCTTATACCACAGGTCTCACAGGGCCTTTGCAGGGACTCCGTCCCACCATTCCTGATTGGCCAGCAGGTGTCACTGTGGGTTTGGGTGGTAACCCAGTTGACCACAGAAAAGAATGACTGATGGGGACTGATGGGGGGAATAATGAGAGGAGAGGAAGGGAAATATAAAGCAGGTTCTTAAAGGATAAAGTTATTACAGAATCTCTTAGGTTTCCATAGACCTTTTCTTTAGAAGCTCAGAATTCTTTGTACTACCTTTTATCTCCTGTAGACTGAGAAGTTAATTCACTTGCATGAGATCTGATGATGCTGAGTTAGTCCCTGAAGGTAACTTCACTGGATAAAATAGCTGAAAGATAAGCAAAATTGAGAAATGGATTCTTGTAGTCCTTCCCTAATCTCTTATGTCTTACCTTTTTGCCGCATGGCTATGTGTCTTGTTGAACCACAAGCACTTTTGCTTAACCTCAAGAATGTTACAAAGTCTACCAGCTCTTTGGTTGGTCATAGACTCATGGCTCAGAATAAGATTTGGGCTATCACTAGCCCCAGTGGTGAAATAAATTCGTGGTTTCATTAGCTGAAGGGGCATCTTGTCTGGAAAGTTGGTTCAAAGCTCTCCCCAGTCTGGATTGCTCATTTTCTTTTCTTTCTTTCTTTCTTTCTTTCTTTTTTTTTTTTTTTATGTTTATTTCCTTTTGAGACACAGACAGGCTGGAGAAGGAGTAGAATGAGGGAGACACAGGATCTGAAGCAGGTTCTGCATCAACGGCAGAGAGCCTGATGTGGGGCTTGAACTCACGAACTGTGAGATCATGGCCTGGGTCAAAGTCAGGCACGTAACTGACTGAACCATCCAGGTGCCCCTGGATTGCTCATTTCAAAACAAAGCCTATCCGAGTCATATATCTTTCTGAATACATGGAATTTCTTAATAAACAAAATTTCAATTGGTAAAATTAACGCATACTTCTTGAGCAACTGTCAACTTTTCAAGAATGGATGACCGTGAAACCTCCCTGCTCAGAGAGGAATTCACAGCTGGCCTAATTTGAATAAGAGGCTGTAAATTGATTTCTTTTTTGGCTTGTTACTTGGAAAGGACATCCATGTTGCCTGCAAAGAGCAGGCAATTTGTGAAGAAAAGATACATGGTGACTTGTCCAAATAAGGCTTAACACATGTATGACATATCCTAATTTTAGCTGAGGTCTGAGGAAAACAAAGCAGAAAAAGGTTTTTGTTTTTGTTTTTAAATTTTTTTTTAATGTTTTATTTATTTCTAGGAGAGAGAGAGAGAGGCAGCGTGAGCAGGGGAGGGTCAGAGAGAGAGGGAGTCACAGACTGAAACAGGCTCCAGGCTCTGAGCTGGCAGCCAGCACAGAGCCTGACGCGGGCCGGAACCCACCAACCGCGAGATCATGACCTAAGCGAAAGTCGGACGATTAACATTAGACTAAGCCACCCAGGCGCCCCAAGAAAAAAAAGGGTTTTAAAGGAAAATAGAACCCTTTCTACATTCTGAAGAGCTTCTGCATCTTTGTAACTTTGGAGTCTACTCTGAGCCACCCATCTTGGATGATGGACCATTATTTCATGTTGGAGTTGTGGGACCTCATTGGTTGAGGTTCCACAGCCTCAGAGAGTTGAAAACAAAAACAACGTCCACTCTGTTATGAACCTTCTGCTTTTTCTATCTGGTTTTAATTGCCTCATCTGTCTATGTAAGTAAAGTTCCTAATGATATAATACATTCTGTTAAAGCTGGTTCTAATTAAGAATTAAAAAAAAAATAAAGCTCAGAAAAAAAACTAGAGTAAAGGTGCAGGTTCAGAAATAGAAAAATATCCAAAGTATGAATACTTGGTTTCCGCCTAGCTTAGTCATCCATTTGCAAAGATAAATCATCCTCAAGTAAGCTCATTTGGGTCCATGAAAGATAAGACAAAGGATAGCTTACAACTAACTCCTAGCAAAATTTCCTCAGAAAATCCATGCGTGTATATATATATATATATATATATATATATATGTCCCTTTCCGACTCTGAGATGGCTGTTTCGTTTGTACATAAGAATGTGTCATTAATGGAACATCATTTTCTCTGGTGCTCAGAGATTAAGACTCACTTTTACTAAGAATTTCTGGCAGAATGCGTAGGAATCATAGCAACAGGCACTATAAGCACAAGCAGCTGATGGGTGTGGGGTGGAGAGAAGAGAAATAAAGAAGAATGTTAAGGTATAAAAATATTTATCCAGGGTAACAGAGCATCAACAGAATTTTCTTTTCAATTCGATGTATACATCTGTGAAGAATGGAGTCCTCGGACATTGGTTTATCCTTTGAAAAAATTCCCACTATTTCCATGACAACTTTTTAGACCATTAGAAATAGCAGCGATCGCTGTTTCCTCGGGGCCACTGTGACCTTTTTGTATTGTGTCTGCTACTGAACCTTAATCACGTGTGACTGGGTATTTTGTGTCTGTGTAAGCGTGTACACACACATACTTGTATGTTTTCCCGACTGCAGTCTAGCTTGTCTGGGACAGGAGTTGCATGTTATATATCTCCTATCCCTTAAAACCTTCTGCCTTGATACAAAGCACTTGGTAAGACTTAAAATGAATCTTTGTTGAGGGAATGAAATTATAAAGGGTACTTTTATTTGGCAAGCATTGGCATTGTTAGATTACTTTTATGTAGACCATATAAATAATTCACTTCTTGTGGTTCCATATCCTGAAGTGAAAATTACACATTTACCGTGTTTTCATAGATATTAATGGGAGCTATTAAAATAAGAAGTTGTTTCTAGGTTGGTGGTCTAAGGCATGGTATTGATTGAAAAAGATGAGGTAAATTTTAATTGTGAAAAGAATAAAACTCTATGCATTGCTTTGTTGATGTTTAGCAGTTTGTGTGCATGATTTTTCTTATTCATTTAGGAAAGAACAACAATAAGACATTAATTTTCTTTAATTTCAGCATGTAATATAAAAAAAAAAATAGAATGGTGAATAAAGGGATAGAAATGACCAGTCTGACCTTATATTTCTTTTCCTTAACATCAAATGTTTTGTTTAAAACGCACAGTTTAGGGGCACCTGGGTGGGTCAGGTGGTTCAGCATCCGACTTCAGCTCAGGTCATGATCTCGCAGTTTGTGAGTTCTAGCCCAGCGTTGGGCTGTGTGCTGACAGCTTGGAGCCTGGAGCCTGCTACAGATTCTGTGTCTCCCTCTCTCTACCCGTCCCCTGGCTCACACTCTGTCTCTTCCCTCTCTGTCAAAATAAATATTTAAAGAAAATTTTTTAAAGCACAGTTTCAAAGTGAGACTATAAATATGATAACCTAATTAAAAATTTAAAGAAAAATGATTTCATTTACGCTTTGTTACATCGGGTTTAGCTATTATGAACCAGGTGGTATTATGTTTCTGTTGAGAAAATATTTTTAGGAGTTAAAGAATTATAAAAAAACAAATAAAATCATTACTTATTCTTTTGGGGGGGAGGACAGTGTGAGGAAAACGTGTGGAAAAGAATAATGTTTGTGTCTAATGATTTCATTATCATATTTCTACTTTCTTTGTCATCCAGGGTAAACGCTAAGGATGTGTCATGAATTCCTGAACCACAATAAATCTGTAAACATCAGACTCTGTGTGTGGGTAAAATGGATAATTTTCTGACCTTTAGTAAGCTTTCACTAGAGCAAAGGAAGTCCCTCCACATAATGTTTCCCTGCTACAAAATACTGGCAGGAAGCCAAAGTATGCCCTTTGGCAACTCTCCAGTCTGGATGGCTTTCCTGGAGCTAGAAGACATTCATGAATCTGCCCAGCCCTGCAATTTTTTTCTTCTTTTTTCAGAAAGCCTTTGGAAAGACCTTTCCAGTGTGCAACCTGCTGAGGGAAATGTGAGGACACATTAATCATGGATTTCTTCAAAGAAACTTGTGGCCATCCTGATCTAATTCAACAGGTCCACCTTCCTGCGCAGTGCGAGCCATAAGACTGTTACAAAAATGCCAGCAGATAACCTAGAATGGTTCTAGCTGAAAGCTAAGGTCATGATAAAAAATAAATTAGGACTTTCTGGCCCTTGGAGATGAGGTTCAGCCATGGTTGGCTTTACTTTTGAAGGACAAAACTTATAGTAATTAAAATATGTTAGTAAATATATTGTTTATTCCTGTTTTCCTTATTTAATTCCAAATCTCGAATCATTACGATCACTGTTTGCCGTTAAACTCATTCTCATTTTCAGTCATCACATGTAGATTACTAGAATGTTTTTCTCTTAAGACTTGAGTATCCGGTAGTTAAGACTTGCTTGGACATCTCCAGAACCTGACTCTAAACCTATATTTCAGTGTCATCTCTTGCCATTCCACAAATTTACACTATCATCTGGCTAATTCACGTGACTTTCTCTTCCTCTGTCCGTGACAGAGCTTGGAACACCTTTCAGCTTGGAACATCCCACTAACCTCACCCAAGCCCAGTGCATCCTGGAGAGCCCAGATAAAGTTCACTGCCTCCTCAGATGCTTTGGACAACGTTGGGTGATTCCACTGTTAGTAACACATCCTGAATTGCATCTGAATTGTGTTTGTATGACTTACAACTAGAAGCAATTTTCTTGATACTAAGGATCATTTCTCATTTGTTTGCCTATAATATTTAGTACAAACTGCTTAGCCAACATTTATTAAGAGACTAAAATGTGAAATTACCTTAAATATTGACAATGACATGACCAAATTCCTTCTTTGAAAATAAGTGGTCCTGTAGAGAATATGAATTATAGACTTGTTTCATTCCTTTTAGTCAGGATCATTCATTTTTTAATTCATGCTTTCATTAAGACTTTGATTAACTTTTAAGGACAACACATACTTAGGGGACAAAAAGGTTTGACAACAAATGGGAAAAGACTGTAATTAAAATTAAGATGATAGAACAAACTTTAAACACTGTGAATATTGCTGATAACATATTAGCACTGAAGTAGCAGGTATCTTGGGCACTAGGCTCTGAATATTAAGGCCTTACTCTTTCACCCCAATTCAGAACATGTCTTAAGGGTCACCCTGTCTTCAGAACCCCTTGGAAGCTTCTACAGCTTCCATTAGGACTGAACTATAGCTCAATTTCTCCCTCTACTTAGTCCTACTTCCTTTCTAAAGGTCTCTTCCCTTCCTTCCTAAAAGTGTTGTCCTTGTGAGCCCAATAGCCTCTTGCATTCTCTTTGTCTCAAAGTCCACTTCCTCAGGCCACCCAGCTTGTTCCCTGTTCCGCTCTTTGACTACTCCTCAGATTTTACTGTCACTCCCAATATAAATAGTTATTCTACCAGATGCAGTCCTGCCAAACCCCCACCAGCCAGGCAAGATGTAGCTTTCCCTCAAACTACAGATGATGGGGGATGGCCAGGTGTTCTAAGTTAGGAAGGAAAGGAATGAACAACTGAACAGGAATCAGGAATGCAGGCTAGGAGTAGGTAGAGAAAGTACCAAGTGATAGCAATTAGAAAGGGGCCATGTTGGAGAAGACATGAATAGACATTTTTCCAAAGAAGACATCCATATGGCTAACAGACACATGAAAGGATGCTCAACATCACTCATCATAAGGAAAATACAAATCAAAACTCCAATGAGATATCACCGCACTCCTGTCAGAATGGCTAAAATTTACAACACAGGAAACAACAGATGTTGGCAAGGATGCAGAGAAAGGGGAACCTTCATACAATGTTAGTGAGAATACAAAGTGGATCAGCCACTCTGGAAAACAGTATAAAGGTTCTTCAAAAAGTCAAAAATGGATTTACCCTATAGTTCAGCAATTACACTACTAGATATTTATGCAAATGATATAAAAATACTAATTTTAAGGGACACATATACCTTGATTTTTATAGCAGCATTATCAATATTAGCCAAATTATGGAAAGAGCTCAAATGTCCATCAACTGATGAATGAATAAACGAGATGTGGTATATATATACAATGGAATATTACTCAGCCATAGAAAAGAATGAAATCTTGCCATTTGCAATGACATGGATGGTGTTAGAGTGTATTAGACTAAGTGAAGCAAGTCAGAGAAAGACAAATGATTTCACTCATATGTGGAATTTAAGAAACAAAACAGATGAACATGGAGGAAAATGAGGAGGCAAACCATAAAACAGACTCAACTATAGAGAACAAACAGAGGGCTGCTGGAAGGGACATGGGTGGGAGATGGGCTACATGGTTGATGAGTACTAAGGCGGGCACTTGTTATGAAAAGCACTGGGTGTTATACTTAAGTGATGAAATCACTAAATTCTCCTCCTGAAACTAATATTACACTATATGTTAACTAACATTATAATTTAAATAAAAACACTAAAATAAATAAATAAATGGGCCACGTTGGGATCAAGTAGGTGCATAGGTTAGAAGAAAAAGGTAGTGAGCCTAGCTGTCTCTGACAATCTGTGAGGGGAAATACAGCCCCGGGATTGGTAAGCAATGTGGTTTTAGGTGTAAGGGACCTAAGTGATAGGGAAATGATTTTGAACGTGGTTGTATCTATTTGTCAGAGTTTATAAGATTACCCAAAATTAATTCATGATAGAAAAAATGATGAGCCTGAGGAGTGGGAATCTGTGGGAGGAAGAAGAAAAACTAGAAAACCCTCATGGTGACTTGCTTAGAAGCCAGCAACATGGTTCAGCTCAGAGCATATAACCTCCCACAGTAAACAGTACCTGTAGTATGACGTTTAGGTATTGGGCTGACTCATGTGAAATTACCAATATTTCACTGTATTTTACCTACAAAAATGACCCATGATTTCATGTAGTTCAACCTAATAGTTTTATTTATTGACTTTCTTCCCCCACTGGAATGATTATTTTATTCAATACTGTATCACAATACCCAGAACCATGTCCAGCACAAACTAGGTGCTCACTGCAAGTTTTTAATGAATTAATTAAGAAATGAATTCTTTGAGGTGCCTGGATAACTCAGTCGAGCATCTGACTCTTGATTTCAGCTCAGGTCATGATCTTGGGGTGAGGTAAGTCCTACATCAGGCTCTATGCTAGGCATGGAGGCTGCTTAAGATTCTCTCTCTCTCTCTCTCTCTCTCTCTCTCTCATCTCTACTATCCCCTACTCATGCATGTGTGCTCTCTCCCTCTGTCTCTCTCAAAAGAGAGAGAGAGAGAGAGAGAGAGAGAAATGAGTTACTTAGCCCCCAATATTTTTACCCATAATTTACTGTATGACTTAGAATTCCTTCAATTATAAATAACCCCTATTTATTTTAGATAAAATCCCCATTTATATTAGATTTTAAAAAAAGAAGAGTACTTGTTGGCTTCCACAATTAAGAATTCCAAGGAGATCAGGCACTAGTTGCAGGTACAGCTAGATCCAGGGACTTGAATATCATAAAAACTTGGTCTCTTGCCACCATTATTCTCTGTTTTGGTTTTTGTTTTGTTTTGTTTTGTTTGTTTTTCTATGTTGGCTTAATCCTCAGGCAGGGGCCTCTCAATATGATGATTCCTAGTGGCTCCAGGTTTACCGTCATTAGCTTAGCAAGTACCAGTGAAAAGAAAAATGCCTGCTTCTCAATGGTTCAAATCAAAACTCTTGACCTTGACTCTCAATCTATTCAGATGGACAATATCTGAGGAGCTAAAGCAGGGGTTCAGTCCACCTCAGGTAACTGGACTGAGAAAGAAAGAGATGGTGGTTACCTGGAGGAAAATCCTGGTGCTGTTACCAAAACAATAAATTATAATAGCCAACTCTAAGTCCTTATTTCTAAGGTACTATTCTAAAGGCAAGCTCCTCAATAGCCCTGTAAGGGAAAACACTATTATCTTCACTGTATACATGAATAAATTGAAGTGTAGAGAAGTCGAGTAACTTGTTCAGTAAGTATCACATCTATACCTGGGGAGATAGACCCAGGATTAAAACATCAACAGTTCAACTTACAGCCCACTTCTTTAACTGCTTCACTTTGCTACCTGAAAAGAAGTTGACTCTACTTAGCTTATTACTTTACAGAACCAATGGTTTGGTAGCATCTAATTCACAATGGTGCATGGAGAATTATTGGTTCATTCGTCAAAATGTTGCTGGAGAGACAGTTTTCTCTAATTTCATACCAGAGGTTTTTTCTGGCTGCTAAAAATGTGATTCCCTACAACCACAGTTTTCTCTTCTTTTATCCCCCACTCCCCCCCCCAGCCCCCAGCCTGATTTTTTCCACCAAGTCAATTGGTTTTGTTCAAAGACAATATTTAGAGCATCTTCAGTGTAGTGAAACAAGAACACTATTTGGATGTTTAAAACATTAAATATATAAGTTATATTATGTTTATGTGCCTTCTAGATTCGACATTTCAGTAGGTTGAGGATATTTTTTCTTTTTAAGATTTTGTTCCTCAGCAATCACTATACCCAACACAGGGCTCAAACCTACAGCCCCGAGATCAAGAGGCACACAGTCCACTGACTGAGCCAGCCAGGTGCCCCTGTTCAGGATATATTTGAGTCATCCACACTCTAGTTGACTCTTTAGATGCTGAAGTTACTCCTTGGTAAAGACCATACATTGCTCTCTTTTGTCACTCCTTTCCCTACCCATCTCCTTGAGAGTAACGTACCAAAGCTTATTTCTAACAGATGAGGAGTCGCAGACTTTCCATTTCCCTCAAACATGGTGGATGATGCTTGGTTAGAAAGAGCTCTGAAGAACTGGAGAGAACAGAATCTTGAAAGTCTGCCCCCTTGCCTGTGGTTGAGGCTTGTCTTTGAAGTAGAACGTACAATTGGCTTTATTTCCTATATAGTGGGAGTGGAGTTAGGTGAGTGATTTAAATAAAGGTTCTTCCCAGTAAGGCTGCTGCCTGGGTGATTCATGTACACACAACTGAGTTGTCATCTCTACTTCTCTCTGCAAACGAGAATCCTCTGCCACTTCTTAGTTTGTGCCTTCTTATGACATCCAGGTGCTGCCCCTGTTATTCACGGTATCTAACTGACTCCATCTCAGTTAGTTCAAGGTCATAAGTTTCTATTGGTTCATCTCAAATAATAGATGAGTTCAATGTTAGATCAATAAATTTCTCCCATCCTATAAACTGTGACCAGAGGGCAGTATTGCTTGGTATTAACATGGACGTAGGACCACTCCTTCAGAAGGGGTCATGGTTGAAAGCAATTTCACGAGGAGTGCGCAAGAGTGGGGCTGGGATGAAGGAGCATGGAAATCATAAATATGTCTGCTACATTTTCCAAAATTGTTCCTTATTATACAACAAAGTAATTTCTTAGCTGATATATCTGCAGCAGGGAAAATACAAAGAGGGCTAGTGTTCATGGTAATGATCTTTAGATCACATTTAATACTGAAGTGACTTCTGAATTCTCATAGGCTAACCATGGTCATAGAGGGGTTTTAATAATTACAGTTTATTTACTTTGAAAATGGTAACCTGGGTATTCCCTATAGATGGCTCTCCATCAATCAGGACATTGGGTTATGTGCAATACTTATTTAAGCTGCACAAGAAATTTTCCTGCATTTGGTCATTAAATATAATTTCATGAAATAGAACAATATAACATAAAAACCAAATGATTTCAATTGCCAAATCAAAAATCTTATTATTAATGAGGAGGGAAGCCTGGCTGGCAATAATTAAAAAGTCATGTAATACAAGACGCTAACGAGGATGGGAGAATTCTCCTACATCAGTGGTGGGACAGACATTCTGGAGGGTGGTATGCCAATACGAACTGAAAACAAGTGTACAGCTTCCCCGTGACCCAGTAGTCTAACTCAGATATATTCTCCAAAAGAAATTCTTTCATTGTCTGCAGAGTGCATATATGAGAATGTTCAGAGAAATTTTATTTATGGTAGCTAGGATGAGTGGTACTGCCATTCCCGGAAGTAATGTTTAAGAAAAGTGTTGCGATGCATTCTACATAATAATATGCAGCAGTTTGAAGTAATAAACTAGATTTACATACAGAAGCATTGATGGATCTTAATAAAAGAGCATCGAGTGAAAAAGTAACAGGAGGAGAGCTTTGTGCAATGTTACTTAAGTAAATTAAAAACAGGGACACTGCACAAAACAACGCTTAATTATTCAAGGGCGTGTGGATATCCAAGAACATATAGTGAGCACATTAGAGGGACTGCCTATAGGAGGAAGGACAGCTTGAATGGAGACAAAACATGAAGGAGGAAGATAATCAAAGAGAGGGGCACCTGGGTGGCTCAGTCGGTTAAGCATCCGACTTCGGTTCAGGTCATGATCTCATGGTTTGTGGTTTGTGGGTTTGAGCCCCGTGTCAGGTTCTGTGCTGACACCCAGCTCAGAGCCTGGAGCCTGTTTCAGATTCTCTGTCTCCCTCTTTCTCTGACCCTCCCCTGCTCCCGCTGTCACTCCTTAAGAAATAAATAAAACATTTTAAAACATTTTTAAAAAATCAGAGAGAGAGAGAGAGAGAATGAGTGAGGCTTTTCACAGATGATAGTGAGCCACAAACTGAGGAATATGGTAATTCTCAATATTGTACAGCCAAGGTTCAAAGAAGAAGACAAGCAGAAGGGGGAAACATTTGGCTGGGTTGGGAGGGAAGCCCACTTATAAATGGGGGAAAGCTGGAAGCCAGCACCCTCTGGCTTCTCTTGGTCCCCAGTACTAACTTGGGCTGAGGTTATGTGGCCCATATTCTAGCATCTGACACAGAAGGAAGAGAGACGGAGGCCACTGGAGAGGTTGAGTGTCCCGGGGAACACTGACTATGAGATATGGGAGAATGTAGGTAAGTACTGAGCTGCAGCTGGGGCTCTCCATGAAAGCAGGCAGGAAGCAGCACCACTGCCACCTACGACTCTTACAGACCTTGGTTTCTTCCCTGGAAAAGTGAGATGGTCTAAAATCAGACCTCTGTTCCAAAGTCCCGATGGTTTGTGATTCCTTCTCGCACAAGTTTACCGCCGATGAAAACATGTGGTGAGATGGTGCCCAGAAAGTGTGAGCCCTCTCTTCTCTGTGGCCTGACTAAGGAAACAGCCTGCTGCCCTCCATGACCCAATGGCCAAGTGCACACGGGATCTCGTCCCAGTCGCCTTCCTGTTAGATAGAGGAGTCAGGCAAACACATTTGCTCTGATCCTTTAAAAAATTCTTCCTTGAAATTCTTCTAAGGAAATGTGATATGCAGAGATAACAGATAAAACTGGCACGTTTAAAATTGCCACTTTAGGGGCTGTTTTATATTAATCATTCCTTTGGGTGATTAATTATCCAGCATCGTCTGAAGACTAAGAAATAAGGTAGAATTACACTTTGTATAGAAACCATGTGAAAGGAAGCTCCTCTTTTAAAAGGCTCAAACTACAAAAAGCAAGAACATTCTAAAATAAAATGCTCTTTTCATTAAGGACTTTTTTTTATTAGGAAAATACCGAAACTTCCTTCGTTCCTTATTTCTTCTGCATATTTTCATTTTCTCCCTAGGACGTGACCACCTCTTGTCTCAACAGAAATGGACATTTATGATGTAAGCCCCAGCTACAAGGTTATTAAAAATCAATACTAACATGCATCGCCTCTTTTTCTGATAGCCTCAGCTCTAAGCTGCTCCCTAAAGAGGTAGTGTGCACCTCTACCACTCACAGGGATGGGTCAATTAGAGGAAGATTGTCACTCAATGTGTGGCATGACGATGTTGCTCTACCTGAGGAAAAAAAGTATCTTTTAAATGCTAATGCTGAATTGTGCATTTGCATTTTATCCTGATGAAGAAAGGCCGCCATTACCGCCATTAGATTTTCTGGTGAGTCCTGCCCCGTGGAGTAAGCGCACTGTGGCACATTGGGGGGGCGGTGGTCAGACGGGCTGCTCTTTCCCTAAGGAAGATCCACCTCGCTATTGGTGATTACTGCGAAGGACCAGATGTTTTTCTTTAACCTCCTATTGGTTCTAATCTCTCTCAATCTTTGATCCCAGCCCCACTTGAAAGTAACCCGTCATTTAGCTCCTCTTGGGTGGTCCTCAGTGGAGATTTAGTTAATTCTAACTTCTTGTACAGTCTTCCCCCATGTGCTCCCATGGTAAAAGTCTACCTTTCTAATTGCTAAGAAGAAAATTGTTAATCCTTTTGATTCAGGGAGCAGTGTAATAGCTTTAAAATTGGCAACTTAATTGAAAAACTCAGAAATTGCTGACTCCTTGTGGTAGTCCTTTAATAGCATTTCCTTCCCCCTTCTTCATTTTTCCCCCAGATTAAAATAAAATAAATGAAATGAAATGAAACGAAATGTTATTTTAAATGTGCTTACAAAAGACTCTCTTCTTGTTATCTCTCTATGCCAAGATCCTGTTTGGATTTCATGCATAGTCTCAGGTATTTTATTGGTTGTTACAGATCAGCTTAATGGGTGATTATAGAAAATACTCACCAGAATACAGAAAGGACATGTGACACTGACTAATGGGAAATAGAAATTCTTCCCCTCCCTCCTTTTCCATTATGTAAGAATAAACAACTTAAATTGCTACCCTTAGATTCCCAGGGTTGTCTAGGCTACATATGTCAAATGTCAGTGTGAGTTTTGGAGATTAAGTTATTCTGCAATGCGACTGGTATGTATTAGTATTCTCTTGACTTCATTATCAAAAACCAACCAAGCAAGCTAGTTTCTTGAAAGAGATTTCCAATTTTACTCTGGGTTCATAAAAGTAAATTCTTTTAGAATTCTGGGAATAAAAAGGTTTCTGGGTTCTTGGCATAGTCCATTGATCTTGCTTATGAATAGAGAAAAGGTCAAGGATTTTGCTTATTTGTTTTCCATAGGCACTCTAAATTTTAAAAGATTTGGAGACTTTTAAGGGACTTTTAAAAGACACTTAATTTGTTACAGATGCATTAACATATTGAATTTATGTGGAAGAGTGAAGGCCAAGCAAAGGATATTGGGTTCATTATTTATTAGTGGAGCTAGTCAAAACTTCCCTGTTTTAACCAAGTGGTGGTTTGGCCCCTATTCAAGAAGGCATCTCTTAATATTGCTGTCCCCAGCAATTAATGTACACTGAGAGGGTGGGTGTGCCCTTACTATATATCCTGCCATATTGGATTCTAGACTGTGCAGGTCTATCTTGCTTCTGTGCAGACTGGACATAATGCTTCTGAGTAATCGTTTCAAAGTATGTGCTACTCTTGCTTTCTACTCAAAACGAAACTCATCAATTAGGCCTACAAATTGTACAGAGTCTGAGCTCTTCTCTCCATCATGCCTCATTTCCCATTGTATCCCCCATACTTTCTCCACACTGGACACACTGGTTTTTTTCTCTGTGCCTCCCTCCTCCTGCATGGAAAAATATTCCCTGATGGCCACACAGTTTATTCCTGCTCAGTGTCTGTCTCTTCATGAAACTCTTCCCTTCCTGATCATGTTACATTGGTTATAGTAAGCTCTCGTGTTATAATGTTCTTCACATCACAGTTCCAATTTTATATTTATGTCTTATTTGTCTTCCTATCCCACTATCTTTAGAGCTCCATGAAGGTAGAGACAGAGTTGAGTGTTGTTCACGCTTATGTCTCTAGTGCTTAGGAACTGGTAGTAAGTATTCAATAAATGTCTGTAGAATGAATGAAAGAATAAGTGAACAGAAGGAAGGAAGGAAAGAAGGAAGGAAGGAAGGAAGGAAGGAAGGAAGGAAGGAAGGAAGGAAGGAAGGAAGGAAAAAGAAAAAAGAAACATTAAGGTTTACTTGAGCTACACATGACAGTGTCATGTAAGAGTTCAATGGTTTTATTCTAAAGCACATACTTTTGGGTGTTATCTGCATCCCCTCTCTTGTATTATTACATTTTTAGGAGACAAGTTTCTCTTGTTCAGTTCTCAGTGCAATCTCAGACAGCGGTAGGGGTCAGGACCACCCCTGTGGGATTTTAGAACAGAGAACACAATAACACACTCTCTACTTTTTCCTGTACAGAGAAATGCACTCACATTAAAGAAGTGGAGAAGTAGACATAGCATAAGAAGACAAAGGCAGCTTTAAAGGTATGTGGAGAGGAACATGGGTATGTGGACCTTGGTTAATGACTCATCAGAATTTTGAGGCTGATTTAGTATGTAAAAAAGTCTGGAGTTTCTCTGAGCACTAGCCTGCAGGGGCCACTTTCCTATTTTATCCCCCTGGGGGAGATATGCCTTGCCTCCACTGGAATTGTAACATAACTGTCAGAGTCATATGGCATTAGCTATGCAAACTGCTAACCATAAGCAATTCTGTCTTGTAATGATAGATCTCAAAATGGAAAATTAAAATTGACCATATGTTCCAGTTGCCAATCATTCTCTTTATCTCCTCATTTAGTCTTATGGAACTTTTGTGACCCTTAGGGACCCTGACCACACTGACTGACCTTGAAGGACAGCTATTGATAAGTGACTTCCCTTATAAATTTTTTTAAATGTTTGTTTACTTTTGAGAGAGAGAGAGACAGATAGAGCATGAGTAGGGGAGGCACAGAGAGAGAAAAAGAACAGAATCCAAAACAGGCTCCAGGTTCTGAGCTGTCAGCACAGAGCCCAAAGCAGGGCTCGAACCCGCTAACTGCAAGATCATGACCTGAGCCGAAGTTGGACTCTTAACCAACTGAGCCACCCAGACACCCCAATAAGTAACTTCCCTTTAAATGATTGCCCGTACCCCTAGAGTTTCCTATCAGATTATCTCTAGCAGAATCCAAAGTTTCTCTTTCAAATTTAGCCTTCAACCTGGGAGCAAAAGCTAAAATCCCATATTAAAACTGGTTTTATGAAGTTTTCCTACTGATTTCTGTTACTATTTCACATTTTCATTAATATTTTCTTTAACGTTGTGAGCTTTAAAGCAAAAATCCAATTCCATTATGTCTCCTACCCACATCTGTCCATGTAGAGTTTATACTGTTGCATTGAATGAGAAAAACTTTATCTTTTTTCATAAGAAAAGTTTATCTTTCTGCTGGTGATTACCAGGGGGGAAACATGCTATTTTATCAAGCTATTTCTTCTCTACTCTATCCATTGCTTGTCAAATTTAGAAACAAAAATGGGAAAATCTCACACTTCCCAGATGAATCCCTGTGGTAAATAAAACCTCAGCCCTATTTTGCCACACTGCATATGATAGTGCTTTCAAGAAGCATTTTAACATAGGTAACAATGTGTCTTAAAGACTGGAACTATTGATTTACAAAGTTAAGTGTGAATAAAATCTAAAGATAAATAATGTATCATTAAAAAGTGAAATAATATTATTTTGATTCATACTTGACAATTTTTGAAAGAATGTTAAGCTCTTACATAAATACATGGCTTCCCCAGCTGTTCAAATAGTATGATTAATTAAATGGATTCTGTCTGAAAACCAACACTGGCTCTTGTTCTCAGGTTGCAAATATGTCCAATGTAAAGGGAAATGAAAGAGTATTTCTCCAGTATCTACCGCATTTGAGGTAAAGAATTAATATTGTTAAAATACCAAAGTGTTCCTTAGTATGTGTTTGTGGTGTACGTGTGTGTGTGTGTGTGTGTGTGGTACTTTTTTTAGCAGCAGGAAACTTCACCAATCACAAACTTAGCTATTTGACAATCTCATCAATCCAGAATAAAGCCAAGAATCTGTTAAAAGTCCACAAAAGACAGCAAAACTATAACGAGAAGAAAAAAGAACTCAAACAAATACACCACCACCACCAGTAAAAATACAAAGAGGAAGTTTGGCCTTTTTAAGAGAGAAATAGTCTTTCCCAATTTACTAAGATCTAGAGTTCCCTGAAATAGCTCAGTACATAACTGACATTACAATGATACCAAGAAAAAAGTTAAATGACTATTTCTTATAATCCTTTAGGCAGGCAGAAAATTTTAGTTCCAGTAATGAGCAAAATCAAAGATCTTTTGCACAATGTAATCAACAAAGCCAGCACGACTGCATGGATTATTCCATGATGGGTCCATGCTATCGAGTTTCACACTATGTTTCCAATAAGCGAGGTGTCATACTTTTCCTCCCAGGCAAGCAGGGACCAGGCCCAGAATGAACTCTACCAGCAGGGACTGGTATTGGTGTGGGTGTGGTTTTTCTGCACTTTGAGGACTCTAATTAAAGGGGAATTAGAATCAAAGTCTGAGATGAGTGCTGGGGTGGGCCCAGGATGTAAGAGAAGTTCCAAAAACATCCAGTCCAAGGATAATGAACGAAGAAACAAAAACTAGATTTAAAGCAATGAATCACATTGGAGTGCTGCAGCCAAAATGGAGTTTAACAGGGTCTGAGAGTAGGGACCAGAAAGATTCCCAGAAGCAACAGGATGTAGACGGTATCAGACTTTTCTAGGATAACCAGGGTCAAGTATAAGGATGAGGAAGGAACAATGGGGGGCGGAGGCCTCAATTCTTTAAGCAAAGAAATGAAAGTCTCATGAATATAAGAAAATGAAAGAATTCAAAGAATTTGCAAAGAAGGTGGAACGACATCTGGAAGGTAGGAAGCAGAATGCTAAATATCTATCTATCTCATGTATATATCACATATATACATATATATTTTGTTTTTAAAATAGATTTAAATTATATATATATATATATATTTGCCACTGTTCAGTGCTTACTTCTATTGGTGGTCAAATAGGAGAGAAAGAAACAACTTTTAGTGGAAGAATTTTTGGCTTTTAAATTGCTTGCCAATATGTACTCTGCCTTTTACATAGAAGTATCCATAAAAAACAAAGAATTTACAAAACTCAACAGTAAGAAAACAAATCATTTAATAAAAGTGTAGGCAAATGATTTGTGCCATTGTTTGGCCAAAAAGATATGCAGAAGGCACTTAAGTATGTGAAAGATGCTCCACATTATTAGTCATTAGGGAAATGCAAATGAAAACAGCGATGAGTTACCATTACATACTTGTTAGAATGATCAAAATAATTATATTGAAAATAGCAAGTGCTGACAAGGAGTTTGAGCAACTAAAAGTCCCATGTATTGCCGGGAATGCAAAAGCCTTCAGTCACTCTGGCAATTTCTTACAAGCTAAACATACACTTAGCATATGACCCAGCAATCCCACTTCCAGCTATTTATACCAAAGAAATTAAAATTTATTTTCAAACAGAAACTTCCACATGAGTGCCTAAAGTAACATTACTCAAAATCACCAAAAACTGGAAACAACCCGAAAATACTTCAATGGGTGCTAATTTCACCCCATGAAATATTAACTCGGCACAATAACTCTCATACTACTGGTACATACAACAATATGAATGAATCTTAACTGTGTTATGCTAATGGAAAGAAACCACTGCTACAATATTGAACACTATATGATTTTGTTTCTGTGACACTCTGATGAAAGCAAAACTATAGGTTCAGAAGACAGAGCAGTATTTGCCAGGGTTTGGTGGGTAGGGAATCATGGCTACTGAGGGGCCGTACTAGAAAACACTTTGGGATGTGAGCATTATGTGAAGTTCGTTTGCATGCTGGTTTTAAGAATCTATGCTTGTGTTGAAGACCATAGAATAGTAAACCATTAATTAATTAATTCATGTGACTATATGTAAAACTTTTACAATAAGATAAATTTAAAATGGCAATGACCAGGAGAGCTGGGGTGGTGCAGTTGGTTAAGTGTGCGGCTCTTGATTTCAGCTCAGTCATGATGTCACAGTTTGTGAGATGGAGCCCCACATTGGACTCTGCTGACAGCTTGAAGCTTGCTTGGGATTCCCGCTCCCTCTTCTCTCTGCCTCCTCCCTGCTCTCTCTGTCTCTCTGTCTCTCTGTCTCTCTCTCAAGAATGAATAAATAAACATTAAATAATTGCAATAACCATTCATTATTTGCAATTTTGTGAGTCAGGAATTTGGCAGGATTCGGGTAGGATGATCCTTTTGCTCCATGTTACGTCAGCTCAAATGGGGCTGAAGAATTCAAGATGGCTTCATTTATGGTCTGAGGGTTGAGGCTGTCTATCAACTAAGGCACTTTGGTTTTTCTTTACATGGTGTCTCTTTCCACATATTTTTATTCTGCATGTGCCTTCTTTTTTCAGCAGGACAGCTTGAACTTCTTCACGTAGCCACCATGATTCTAAAAACAAAAGTGGAAGCTACAAGGCAACTTATGACCTGGTTTCAGAAGTTCCAGAACATTACTTCCATTGTATTAGTCAGAAGTTTAGTCCAGATTAAGAGGAGAGAAAATGGTCTGCACCACTTGATGGGAGGAGCAGCAAAGTCTCATTGCAAAAATGCATGGACACAAAGAGGCATGATTTTTTGGGAGAGCAGGAGGCAGGCGGAAACATAATGAATATTCCAGAGGAAACTGTGCAAAGGCTTTGAAAAAGTGGAACTCAGAGGAAACAAAAAGAAAGTCACTGGCTGATGATGAATGTAAGGAAGTTTCAAGAGGGATGAGGTTGGAGGAAAAAGTAGAACAAGATCATGTGGGACCTGAAGGCTACTGATACAAATTTGATTTTATTCTAAGTGCTTCGGGAAGCCATTGAAGGATTTCAAGCAGGAAAGATCTGATATGATGTGTCTTTTCAAATGGTGAGTGTTGGCTCCTGTGTGAATTCCAATATTCATTAATTATCCAATATTCATTCAGCCACCTGAAGAGAAAAACTATTCAAAGGTAACTCAAATGTTGAATATGGATTTAAAATCACATTGTATTGCAATTGACATGAAAGCATTCAAATCACAGGTCTTATTTACATTTAGCACACATTTTAGGGACCAATGTATGTTAGCCACTCTGATTTTAAAAGGCAATTGAACCTAGTAATTGCTAGATATAATTTTGGAGACCAAGGTAACCAAGGACAAAACTTGAATGTTCTTGGGAAATGTGAGCCTTTTTTTTCCTCCATAAGTCCAGTTTCCAAACCATTTATTACACTGTTAATTGCCTTGAAAACTGGAACCAGATCAAGTCTACCTTCTGAGACAAGGTAGTGATAAGCCATGAAGGGTATACTGTGTGGGGCTGCACTTTTACCTTTGAGTACATACATAGAGAAGAGATTGAAGGATGACAGAATAAATGCAGACACACTGGGTTCTCAGCAGGGTGGTTCAGTGTGAACACAGTCACAGAATGTGTAATCTGTGTGGGTGCAAACGTAGGACTAAATATATGAGAGGAAAGCATGAAATTAATCAGAATCATGCTTGAGAATGTATTAGTCAAATCCTCTTTAAGAAATCAAAATCTGCATAATTTACTAAGCATTAATGGACAGCTGAGGATTGTTACAAATTCTGAGACATAGAAAAGAAATATTAGTGTAACATGATATAGGAGAAATATCATAGGGTAGAGAGTGGGAGATGGGATTTTGGTCCCATCTCTGCTGTTAACTTGGTATAGAAAGTTGAGCAAGTTATTTGTCCTTCGTGGTTGTCTGCTTTCTGTTCATACAGATTGCTTCCAGCTATGATTTTCCATAAGCATTTCTTTCCATAAGGCATACTTCCTAACATTGAGTTTACAACCTGCAATTGTTGAGAAGCAAGACTTAGACCAATGAAACCGAAGGAATAAATTTCAATTCAATTCAATTCAATTCAATTCAATTCAATTCAATTCAATTCTACTCATGTTTATTGTAAGAGGGCGAATTAAACTATTCAGAGGCTCACTTTCAATTTTACTTTTATTGACTGAACTAGGATGGTTGTACCTTTCATTACAAAGTAAAATTGCGAATTCCATTTTTAAAAGATGTTTTTTGGCAGGGATGTGGGCTAGGGAAAATATCTTTGTGCAGCAACTGCAGTCTAATTCCACCTGCAAATACCAGTACCACATTTTTGGGAGAAAATAAGCTCAAAACATTTTTCTTATTTAGAACAAGATTGCTTGCTAAAGGTGAATGAAATGCAACTAGAGGTTGAGTAAAGAAGAAAATCGATTAACACCTCTCTTCCCCAGAAACCATCATCAGCACCTTCAGGTGAAAAATACTTTTCTTATTTTTGTGCTTCTTGTCCCACATTTTTCCAGGCTTCTCTTGGAGCCACAATAGAATATGAAATGCTGTGTATTTCAAATCTATTTTTTTTTCAGTGACTGGTGAATTTTTTTCGTTACCCTTTTGTGCATTTGTACCTGCACTATAGTGCAGCTACAGTGATCCTGGTGCTAACTCCAGGTTTGCAAATGTTCTTTCCATACTTGTGAATAAGACATGGACATGGAATTCACCTATCAACCAATATTTAATTATATTAACTATGTTCTTGGACAAGTAGTGTAAGGAATTGGCCAAGTGTAATGAATAAGAGAGACATGATCTTTGCCCTTACAGATCTCACAGACTCATAAGGAAGACAAAGAACAAGTAGTGATGAGTATGATGAGTGTAACAAAAACAAAGAGCTCAGGTGTGTTGAACAGAAGAAACTGACCTGGAATTTATTGATCATGGTTTGAGGACAATAAGAAAACCAGTCTTACTGGAATAGAGGTCTGTCATCTAATAAAGAATTTGGCTGGACTTTGATCCCTGAAAGATAACCTCTGAATCTTTGGAATTTCCTAAGTGATGAGTGTCTTTGTTATTTGCGGTGGAACCCAGCTCGATGCCTGAGTTTATTCTAAGGAAATGACTCAGGACAGGGCTAGCTAATCTGGAAGGACCAACCATGTGATGAGAAGGCATTGGAGTTTGACACATGTGATATCAGCCTGACCTTCGGTGAGGGAAGGAGTGCTGGAAATTGAGTCCAATCACATGGTCAATGATTCAACCAATGATACCAATACAATGAAATCCCAATAAAAGTAATGGACACCTGTGGCTCCAGTAAGCCTCCTGGTTGGTGATATACACTGATGTGCTGGGAGGGTGACAGGTCCTGAGGAAATGGAAGCTTTGCATTTGAGGCCTCCCTACACCTCATCCTATCTGTCTCTTCAGATGGTTGGTACTAATTTGCATCTTTTTTTTAAATTCGAGAGAGAGAGAGAGAGAGAGAGAGAGAGAGCACAAGTAAGGGAGAGGGACAAAGGGAGAGAAAGAGAAAGGGAGGGAGGGTGAGAGAGAGAGACAGAGAGAGAGAGAATCTTCAGCAGGCTCCACACTCAGTGAGGAGTCTAACATGGGGCTCAGTCTCACGATGCTGGGATCATGACCTGAGCCGAAATCAAAAGTCGGGCACTCAACCTACTGAAACACCCAAGCACCCCTAATTTGCATCTTATACATGAAAATGCCAGCATAGGTGTATTTCTTTCCTGAGTTCTATTAGTCATCTGGTGAATTATTTAACCTGAGTTATGGGAACTCCCAAGCTTGTAGCCAATTGGTCATAAGTGCAGGTGACCTGAGAACTCCAGAGCTTATGACTGGAGTCTGAAATGGGGGAAATCTTGTAAAGGACTGTGTCCTTTACCTGGGAAATTTGACCTAACTCTGGGTAGTTAATGTCAGAATTGCATTATAAGGCCAATAATGGGAACTCCAGTTGGACTGACAAGACTGAGCCAGATTATGGAAGATTTAGATATTAGGCATAGATACTAGACTTGGAAAGGGAAGACGATATGAAAAAATCACAAAAACTTAAATGTATTAAGTGCTCTCAGTGTGTCAGGAACATTTGTAAGCATTTCTTAGGTATCTTCTTGTTACTTTTTACCTTCTTCTATCCTATGATGTGGGAAGCATTGTTAATTATTTTATAGATGAATGCTAAAAAACAAAACCACAAAGATAACAATAAACACTGGACTCTGCTAATATGTATTAGAAGGAAGGCAGCATATTGCATGGGGGAAGAGGAAATTGGGAATGTGTTTTGCCTTACTGTTAGGAAAATGGAAGTTTGAATGAAAATGGAATGTTATGGACAGATTGTGAGCATGGAAGAGTTAGCTCATTTTTAACATTAAATAATTAGGGATCTTGAGGAATAAGCTCCAAGAGGAGTGTGTGTGTGGATTTTGTATATGAATCACAAGGGAGGCAGGGCATTATTCTCTCTACATATTTACTCTCATCTGACTATACAAAGAACAATACACCAATTTCACAGCCTAGAGTAAGAAGATACTTTCAGGTTTGGAGTAGAGAACTTAAGCAGAGGAATAGATGAGACTGACTGGGCAGGGTAACAATGAACACGCATAAAGAATACACTCATGTTTCGAAGCTTCCAGAACCATTTGGGGATACTTTGCGAACATACAGCTTCTACCCTGCACTTTTAAAATCAGAGTTTTATTGGAGAAGATTGAGAAATAGGGCTTTTGAGATGACTCTGATGCTGTCGTGGTTTTGAGAGCCCCTGGTTTACCTGACTGGCACACAGTGATGGCTCTCAAAGACTCAAAGAGACCTGTCATCAGTAATGACCACTTTGCTTTGCTCTCCTGACATTATTCTTCTGAACGGGGCAGTTTGGTTTCTAAAGCTATTGATTTATGGATCCTGCTTTCTTCCTTCTTCCATCTGTGGATTTTTATTCTCAGTTTCTTTTGTTGGCAACTGAAATTAAGGAGATGTGCTTTGCATTTTTTCATGGTGGGGTCATTTCTTCCTTGCATAGTAGACATAGATTGGGTGTTTTGGGTGAGAATCCCGAGGATGGGGTGGAAGGTTTATTTTGCCCATCAAAATCATTTGAACTAACCAAATCAACAATAAATCACAAACTCCAGATTTTTGTTTAAAGGGGAGGAGACCAAGGCAGTGGATGTGCAAATTAGCCAGGCCACGACTTGCTGGCTCTGGTTCATTCTGTAAACAAAAGCAGGCCTGAATTCAATCAAACATTACTTGTTAAAGTAAACTAGCAAAAAGCTGGTGAAAATTAAAGTAGAACCGAAGATGGTTTCAATAATTTCATTCTCCGGCTTTTAGCTTAAAAAAATCTACCCACCATTCCATTCTACGGGGCTTGTCCTTCCAAGATACTTTCATGAAAATTAAAGAGCATTTTAGTTATGCCCATGTTGAGAAATGCTACCTGTAGTATTGAGTAAACTGCCTTGAGAACAGAATTCTGAATACTATCATTTGTCGTTTTGGCAGTATTGTTGCAGGCTTTTAGAGACTTTTTAAGTGACAGAAATGGGACCCAATAGGTTGGCTAGCTGAGAGACTAAATTGTTTGATAAATACCATGTGTCTGGTATGCTCTACTTGTTTGAAGTGACACTGAGAGATTAGTTGTTTCTAGACATTTTTTGGTTAGGTCTTTAATGTATACATTTTTTGGTTAGGTCTTTGAGTTTCCCCTCAAAACTGAACAAGCCTAAGGGGTTTTTCTTGGTGGGCCATTGCTTTTGCCGAGGGGAAGTTCTCCACTGAGGTCACATGTCTTTCTCAAAGGGGGGGGGGGCAGTAGAAATACCCTCAGAATCCCTACAAGAAGGGAAGTTCTAATTATGAAGCCTAAATTTACAAGTTTCAGTAGGAGTTTTCTTTGCACAAAGAACTATCGTTTTGGGGGTTGGATTGGGGCAGGGATCCAGAAGATCATTTCTAAGAGTTTTGGGACTAGTTGTAGCTGTCTAGCTGTCCACCTAGGCCAAAAGTAATCCTGAGTCGTTGCCTGAAATTCCCTCCACCTGTGAGCTTGTGTTATGTTCCAGCAACTGAAAGAGGTGTTGATTCATTACAGGCCTAGCCTGTCTATGATGAAGTTTAACCCACCACAGAAGGACTCAGGGGGATTGCACTGTGGGCTCTAGGTCTGTGATTTATGCTTTCCCTGAGCTTTTCTCTGTTTTCTCTACATTGTCGTCAGTGAGGTAGACATTGTATGTGTTTAGCCCAAAAGATCATGCACTGGACTTTATAAGAGCATAGAGCAAAGGTAGGTAAAAATATCTTATAGGCACCAATGATCAATCGTTGGTGATAAGACAACCACCAAAGTGAAACAATAACAATACTCCCTTGCTCTGGAATCAGGTCCAGGAAGCAGACATTTGTGATGGCCTCCCTGAGGACCACTCACTGTCCTCAAAATATGGGGCTTGGACTTCCTCCTACCCAGGTACCTCACTTGACTGTAGAATATTCACCTTGGGGTGGATACAGGAAAGCACATTGCCTGCCTTGCCCACTCAGAGCTTGTAAGCACTAGAAGGGGATTCACTTAATGCTTAACAATGATTTGGATGTAAAATAATTACCAACTAATCTTCTTTAAATGCTTTTATTGTGGGTCCTCTGAGAGACAGTACCCTGGACGAAACAACCTCTTATAATTCCTTCTTATTCTTTGGTCTCAAGATGATTTGTTTCAATGACATCACAGGGTGGAAACCGTTTTCTCCTGAAGCCTTTAAATATCAGCCATGGGAGGAGCTTTTCCTATTTCAGGGTTATGTCATTGCTCTGGGACTTGACGCTTCTATTTTGAGAAATACTAAACTCTTATCTTTCATCCTGGTACCCATCTATGGCTTTGGCTCAACAGCCAGTTACAAAAAGTCAGTGGGCTTGCAGGAGGTCCTTGGGGGAAAATGTCCTGGCTTATCTTCTAATAGTCCAAGGAAATAAGGATCAATTTCCTGGCACCCCACCTTGGTGCCTGGTCTCCTGGGGTGATCAGGAATGATGTTTGCACCATCTTATATCTCAGCTCTTACGCCTTTGTGTTTACTCCATTGCTGAAAGACTCAGAACATCACTTTTCTAGTACACATTGTTTGTCTGAAAATACACCTGGAGACTTGCCCAATTTGGAAATGACTTAAATTACAAAAAAAGCACAGCTGTCTTTAACAGCTCTAGGAGTTCATGCAACGAGCCTACAATTTATTGAGTAGGATTAGATGCTTATTGCCTATGACACTTTAAATACCATTACATTGAAGTTTATACAAGAAAGTCCAAGTTTAAAACTGGAATCTTAGCAATAACAGCTGGGCCATTTGTTTATGTGATAGGCAGGAAAGAATGACTTCTGTAATCTTCGTATTTGGCTTCAGGATTCTGCTCAGGAGGGAAAAAAAAGATGGGGAGGGGGGAGAGAGAGAAGCTAATTTCAGATTGTCAAGCTGAGCTGAACACTGCTGGCTAATTTGTCCCTCATGTTAAGACCTCTGCCAAGGTTTCTCTTGTATTCTCTTGCTCTCTCACACCTGACAAACCAGCACTTGAAATACTGTAGCCCACCTCTCTGACAGCAAGAGGTATGTCGCTAGCTAGCTTGCAGCTCTCTCCCCCAGGCGGCTCACATTCCGCATTTTGTTTCTAGCATGAAAGACTTTGTTTTAAATCATAATAGCAACCAGGCTGTAATCACATTAGAGCGCACATGGAGAACTTGCAAACAGTCATGTGTTTTGGATTTGACATTCTGATTTATGGTTGTGTGCTCCAGTTACACAGCTGCAATCTCATTTTCCGACAAAGATGTTTTCTATTTTTCTATTACTTTGCTTCACCCTGTCTTTATGTTGGGGGAAAATGAAAGCCACCAGGTGAAGTCATAACATAAGTACAAATGTTTTCGTGTTTGGGTTGGAGAGCATAATAAATGGTGTATACCGGCATTTCAAACACAGCTTGTTACTTTTGAATAAAAATGTAAAGAGAATTGCTTACTTAAGGTAATCGCAAATTAAAGAGGTACGTGGAAATTTGTTTGTCAAACCCAGAATCGTCCCACAAACTTTCTATATCTATCACCTGATATCAATTTCCTAGAAGGGGAATGGATGGTAATGTTCCATTTTAGATATTTAGGTAAAATGGAGCTCGTTACTTAGTATATTCATTTCACAAAATCCTAATACGTTCAGGGTTAGGAATTTCTGACGATAAACCCCGCCAAGCTGTACACTGTGCAACCCAGAGATGTAAAGTGACTTGCCCAAGGCCACACCATCGGTTAGTGACAGAGAGCTTAGACTAGATCTCCAATTCTTTTCTGTCCCAATCCAACACATTTTCCACCTCTCCATTTAATTGCAAGTTGAACAGCACTTCTTGTGGTAAACTGACCACTACCACAAAGAATATTCCAAGTAAGTCCTTTGTGAACATATGAGAAAGGAGATTTCTTTTACTTTTTTGTTTTTTTCTTCATGCCTAAACATTTGTTGTTGCTGTTGCTGTTGGGTGCAGTGAAAATGCAAAATCATACCTGGTTCACTGACACTTGATGCAATATTCTATCTTGGTCTCATATTTGGACCACATTTTGGCAATAGATGCAACAATCTTGAATTCAGATGTGTTAGGATTGAACGCATTTCAATTCTTCACAATGAACAATGCCAAACATGTTTGTGGCAATTCAATCAATCTTGATAAAAGGATAAAAAGTATTTGTACAAGAATATTAAAAAGATATATAGTACGAAGGTATGTATGGGTATAAGCAGTCAGAAGACTGGGACATCTCTATAAAGAACAGAAAGAACATTAAAGGTCTATTGTCTGAATCATTATTTTGGTGCCCATTTTCCTCTTGTATAAACTGTTTTGTGAGAAGATTTTGGATTTTATGTCATTAGGTCATCATAGTTTTCTCATAGAGAAAAAAATCCATATGCATGGTAATTAACTACGGCATTTCTTTTTTTTTTTTTTTTAATTTTTTTTAAACCTTTACTGTTGAGAGACAGAGAGAGACAAAGCATGAGCAGGGCAAGGGCAGAGAGAGGGGGAGACACAGAATCTGAAGCGGGCTCCAGGCTCTGAGCTAGCTGTCAGCACAGAGTCAGATGTGGGGCTCGAACCCACAGACTGTGAGATCATGACCTGAGCCACAAAGTTGGACACTTAACCGACTGAGCCACCCAGGCCCCCCAACTATGGCATTTCTTAGAGGTAGTTCCTAAATTGTAAAAAATGATAAAAATATCTCCCTCTTCTTCAGGGAGTAGAGGGAGAATGTGGGACTAACAATTTTGTTTATTAATTTTAGCTGAGTGCACATGAACAGATGCTATATTAAAGTCTTAGGTTCTTTTCAGGAATAACACTTAGCAGGTGTAGTAGACATATTTTTGGTGGTGATATTGATCTCTTCCAGCCTCTATTCTTCCCCTTTTTTGCCAACAGCACCAAGATTTCCCTTTTGAGGAAGTTACTTCCACCTCATTCTCATCTATGAGAATTGTCATCCTACCCTGAGCCCAAAGGGTAAGCTTGATTCCTTAAGCCAATCGCCTTATCTCCTCTGCTCCCCGGTGACAGTGATAGCATGTGGTTGGGCACGTGACAATGTGGGCCAAATAGATTGAGTCCAAGGGCTTCTGAGGACATTATCATTCAATGTGTTGCTATAAGAACATGACTCTGAGAACTTGGCAGCTTTTTTTTTTAATCTCAAGGGGAAGACCTAGAGCTTCTACCGGCACCTAACATTGAAGAAGGCAGAATAGAGGAACAGGGCAAAACACATGTCCTGTTACACGTTGGATCAAGCTTCTGCTAAAGGTGGTCCTATGCGGCAATCTGCTCAAGTAGAGGCTGACAGTGTGGGCAGTGAAGGAATTCACCCAAGGTAGAACAAAGGAGTTAGAAATTTATGGAATACACTACAGAGGAGTAGCAGACAGGACAGCAAAGGAGAGACTACCTGCAAGGAGACAGTGCTGGGGAGGCTGTAGTTAAGGTGGAAGGGGAGGAGATAGGTATGGGAATGCATGGAATTCTCCTTTATTGGTAGCTGTGTCCGGTTGGAAGTAGCCCATTGGTCAGCTAGGGCTTCTGGCTATTATTTTTTAATGTTTATTTATTTTTGAGACAGAGCACGAGCTGGGGAGAGGCAGAGGGAGAGGGAGACACAGAATCTGAAACAGGCTCCAGGCTCTGAGCTGTCAGCCCAGAGCCCGAAGCGGGACTTGAACCCACAGACCGCGAGATCATTGACCCGAGCCAAAGTCAGGCGCTTAACCGACTAAGCCACCCAGGAGCCCCTGCTTCTGGCTATTTTGAAGTGGGTCACCCAATCGGCCTGTTTGCATTCAGCCAGGTGGTCACTGTGGACCCTTCTACCTCACTCAGGTTTCTATTGCTCAAGTAGGTCACCTAAAAGTGGTCTGTAGAGGCCCTACCTGGATCGAAAGACAGTGAATGTTCAATTTGGGCATAGTTATGAAGACAGTTTTTTAGAGACATGTGCCTTTATGGGATGTCATCTATCTTGCAGCAAGGAATGGGTTTATACTTGTGGTGTTCATCAGAGTGAAAGACCAGAGTGGGAGCCCCTAGGAACCATAGCTTTTATTGTGATAACGATGATTGTGGTGACTATGATCTCTAGAGTTTGGGCCAAAGAAATTATTCGGCAAATACAGAAAGAAAGATGCTGAGAAATGCATCTTTGGTTGACATAATAGGATAAGATTATTGTTAAAGGTTTTGTTGTTGTTGTTGTTTTGTTTTGTTTTTTGCTTTACCAGGGTATTTATATTAAAGGCAAGCTTTACAATTTGACTCAATTCCCCCATTTAATATGAAAAAGAAGTTCTATAAATTTTTCTTCAAATTCTCACTGTTTCTATCATGGGTCCTTAGTGAATGGTGAGTACCCCCCACCCCATTATGTTACAATAAGCTGATGGTTGACTCAGGACCCACATTGTTCCAAGACACTACCCTTAACTACAAGCAGGTTTCCTTAAACTAAATCCAAAGTACTGTTTCTATTGTCCATACATTTTTCAGGGCACGTCAGCGTGTGATCCCCGAACGCTTGAGGCCCTGGAAATGGTGTGAACTGCTAACCACACGATTACTGAAAGGGAAACAGTTTCCTTTTCCTACAGGTAATCCACCAATATAAAGTTTGTTAACTAAAACTTGTGTAAAATCTGTATCAATAAACTCTTACCAATAATAGAAGTCTTCTTTGGTTTGAATCAGGTTTGTCAGAAAATGGGAACTCTCTGTATACATAAAATGTGTGGATCCTTGAAAGGCACTGCATGTTTAACTGTTTTCCTTTTCGTATTGTGAAAGGATTTAGTTTACCTTATGCGTGACCTAAAGGATGTACATTTTTATCTTAGGGTAACTTAGGGCATAAGGTGTGCTCTTATACCCTGATTTACCACCGCTTTTAAGGGGTTACCTGAGTCACCATCATCGTAGGTAGTTGACGTTTACTAAATTACGCCGACTACACTATGACTCACCTGGCAGTGGATGTGAAATGATGAAATCACTACAGGTGCACATTTACCGATATGACACCTCAAGCAGAGGGGACTTACTAAGAGGCTAATGAAGCTTAAGTTTTAGCATCCTACACTCAACACGTCTCTTCTAAGGATCTGGGTGGGGGGACCCTAGCAATTTTTACTTGTAACCTTTCATTTGTTTTCCTAAGGAAATGATATAAATCTCAGCTTCTCAAAAATAAGGAATATCTTGATCTCTTTGTTTCTTTTGAGAGGTAGGAACAAGGGGAGAGCAAAATCCATTTGGGCTTGAACTCCCAATCATAGTGTTCTTTACAGGAATAGAGGGTTAAAGATACTCCTCCTTTCCAGGATGCGGAGAACATACCATTCAGACGCTGTGCCTTCTGCTCATGTTTTAGAGAGACGTGTAGTGCTGCGCAGCTGTACCTGATTCATATGCAAAACAGTGGGTGATGCTGTGTCATACTGGTAATTTTATATGTAAACCTGACTAGAGTAAGGGATACCCACATGGCTGGCAAAATATTACTTCTCGGCGTGTCTAAGAGGGATTTTTCTGGATGAGATTAATTAGCATTTCAATCTGTACACTGAGTAAAGAAGTGTGCCAATGCAGATGGGTATCATCCAATACACTGAGGCCCTGGATACAATAAAAAGGTAGGGGAAGGGAAAATTTGTTCTCTGCTTGAGCTGAGACACACTTATTTTGCCCTCAGACGTGGTGCTCCTGGTTCTTGGACCTTCAGCCTCAGACTGAGACTTAACACCATGGGTTCCTTCGGTTCTCTGACTTTTGAGTTTGCACTGATACTATAATACTGGCTTTCTTGGACTTCCAGCAGAACTGTGGGACTTCTCAGTCTTCTTGGCCATATAAGCCAATTAGTCATAGTCAATCTCTTTCAATATATCTATATATAGGCTTCTGGAGAACCCCACCTAATATATACGTAGTTGCAAAGAGTAAGGACTTCTGTAATTTGTCCTTAGTCCTGGGATGGGAGATTGATAATACAGGGCAGGTGTAGCATGCAGGCATGAGAACATTGAGCAGAGGACCCAAGGAACGAGGAAGACACTGAAGGTAACCAGAGCAAACAGATTTCTGGTTTTGACAGGCTACTTAAGTGTCTGTGTCAGGCTTTCGTGAAAGGGAATTGGCAATTAGAGTCAGAACTTCTGCATCTCCTTTGGAAACTACAGCTTGAAGTTAACCACATAGTGTCTGTATCGTAAGCTAACCATGTGATGTAGTATTCTACCATACAAAATATGCGGTAAAATGTATTTATCATTTCATGGCACAAGTCATTTACGTAGAACATTTCTACAATGATAGAAATATAGGAATACGAGCTCTTTTAAAATACATTCAGACCATACACATAAATGAGAAGTCCACTCTTGGCTCTCCCCCTGCCCCCTATGTTTACTGTGCTAATTTCAGTCATTGCCTTGGGAGAGGTGACCCATGTCACCAGTTCCATTGTGTTCCTCCATACCTTTTAAACGTAAATTTACATTTGCAACTGTGCTTCAGTGTAAATATTACCTATTGACTTTCAGGATCAGCTTTCATAAAAGAACAAGAGAGTGTCCTATGATACAGGTGCTGCCACTTCTGTTTTAAACTCCACAATGTGTATTATAAAGTCTTCATATCAATACATATAGACATATCTCATTACTAACTGCTGCATAATACCGCACAGTGTGGTCATACCAATATTTGTTTACACCTTCCCTTATTTAGAGAGATTTGCCATTGCAACTCTGTCAATGAGGCAGCGCATATTTTTGTGCATTTTCCTGCATATTTGTATATGCATTTCTCTAAGGAGGATACAAAACAGTAGAATGACTGGGTCAGTGAATCCTTACACCTTACATTTTAACGGAAGCTATTACTGTTCTCCAAAACTGTTATTCTAGTTTATGCTCCCACCATACGTGAGAGGGCTCAGTTCCTCATCTCAAGTAATACACAATGGGAGTCCTTTTAATTTTTTGCTAATTTGATAGGGATATAAGGTTTTCTAATTATTGGATCATTTAATTTTATTAATGTTTTATTTATTTGAGAGAGAGAGAGAGGATGGCGAGGGGCAGAGAAAGGGAGAGAGAGAATCCCAAGCAGACTCCACACTTAGTGCGATGCCTGACCCCAGAACTCAATCTTACAAACTGTGAGATCATGACCTGAGCCAAAATCAAGAGTCAGTCGCTTAACCTACTGAGCTAACCAGGAGCCCCTGGATCATTTCATTTTTAAGTAAATATTTTGGTCCCTTTGTAAGGTTCCTCCTTAAAGAATAATCCTAAATATTTTTATATTTTGATACTTGTACTTACAGCTTGCCTATTATGGAGAAGATTCTGGAATCCAAAGCTGGCATAACAAGGTAAGCAGCCCTTTTAAAATGCAGACATGGCAACTTATATGTTTGGCTTGTTGTGTTGTGGATTACATCTATATCCGAGATGGTTTCTGCCTCAATGTTCTAAGGGAACACAGCAGAAATCCTTACGACTGATCTTAAATACATCTAATAGACCTAATTAAAGTAAGTTTAATTGCCAAACATTTACTCAGCAACTATTATGTTCATAGCCTTCTGCTAGGACTAAAAACATAAAAGAGACATAGAGCTCCTGGGTGGCTCAGTTGGTTAATCATCTGACTTTGGCTCAGGTCGTGATCTCACAGTTGGTGAGTTTGAGTCCCACATTGGGCTCTGCACAGATAGCATGGACCCTGTGTGGGAGTCTCTCACTCCCTCTCTCTCTGCTTCTCTTCTACCCACTCTCTCCCTCCCTCAAAAAATAAATAAACTTTTAAAAAAGATAAATGAGATATGATACTTACTCTCACATATTTTACAGTTTAATAATGAACAATGTATAGGCTAAAAAATGAATGTAATGCAAAGAGTGTTTCACTAAGGGTCAAATGGCATACAAACTGGGTGCTCCAGAAACTTTTAGAAGGGGAGTCTAATTGAGATATTGGGACAGGCTTCAGAGCTGGTGTCTGGGTAGATGTCATGTGACAGGCGGAATAGAGAAGGACACTCAGGATTGAGAGAACAAGGAGAAGAGCACAAAGGTGGGGCCGCGCGTCCTCCTCTGAGGCCTAATGCCTGTGTGTGCGTGTGTGTGCATATGCGTGTGCATGCATGCCATGCTCATGCACACACTAAGGACAGGATTTGGGAGTTAGTGTGAGAGATAAGCTGGAAAGTTATTCGGGCCCGGAATGGACATTATTCCGTAGGACAGTGTTTTTCGAAAGGCAGATCAACGCTACCGGCACAGGTCAACCTGCTTATTGGAAATGCACATTCCTAGCCTATCCCCAACTAGATTAAACTATCTGAGATTGTGAGCCCAGGGGTCTTCATTTTTAACAATATCCCATAAGAGTTTGGTTTTTGTGTTTTTGTTTTCAGGGCATTACATTTTAAAATCACTCTTTCAGACAAGAGTGAGCCTTTGACAAACTTTGACTCTTCTCCTGGGAGGGGTCTCAGGAAATCAACCACTTAGGGAACATCCTGCAGGTGGTGAAGGGAAAGGAAAGGGAAGTGACCCTGGAGGTGGGGGGGGGGGGCGGAATCCTGCCGGCTAGTGCCCTTGGGCCATACTGTCTTCGGGGTTGCTTTAATATCAGGATGTATGTCGGTCAGAGCAGCCCAGGTCAAAAGCAGAGATGCATTTAGGACCATTTAAAACCAATATTAGCCTTAATGCTCTTTGAAAGAGGCATAATTAGGAATGTAAAAGTCAGGTTACCTCTGATTAGTGAGAAACAGAGTGAAGGGTGAGTCCATTAGGAGCTACTTGTGAGACATTCACACTTTAAAAACCCTGCTTTGATGATTTTGAAGGGACCGCAGTGGGGGAAGAGAGGCTGCAGAACCGGTTCCTACTTCAAAGACCTATTACAGTGTTTATCTTTTGAGGGCAATACCCTTAATTGTTTTGAATGGCACTAAAAGCCTCTTTTAATTTGAATATGAATGACTTGGCCATGCGCAGGTGAATTTGGGTTGACCATAAGATTAACTCCATGCTATGAAACAACTAATATTTTTTAGACTGTTTGCCATTTGCCTGTATGTATTTATATTCTCATGTGCATAATTCCATGTGCTCTTATACACTTTCAAGTTATATTTGAAGACGCTAATCCTTGCTACTGGTGAGATATTTGGGCTGGGGATCTTTATGACTTCTTTGGAAATGAGACAAAGGTTAAGTGTTTTCCTGCATTCAATACTAGAGACCCCATCTTCCCAGTTCTAGCCAGGATTCTTCTCTCCAAATGCCTTGGGTGACGGCGATGCACTGTGGCAGATAAGGAACTAGTTCTCTGTCCCCTGCAGATGGAAACCCTCTGGGGAAATACCACAATCTTAAGAAACAGAGAACAGCCACACACAAAGGATTTTGAGAGGCTTAGCTGTGAGGAGGTAGATACGGGTTAACAGGAAGAGGCAAGTCATTGGACAACCTTAAGGTTCTTTCTTCAGATAGATATTTGGGTTGGATTTTTGGCTGCTGTAGTAACACCCTGGAGCAGAAGACGCTCTACCAAAATATGCTTCAATAGGGGTATCATCGTATGTTGGAGATGTCACGGTGATGGTAGAAAGGAAGGACTTCATAAAAGTGGGGAATGGGCTCAGGATTTTTTTTTATTGTTCCAGGTCCACATTGCAATAAAAGGAACTGGGAATTTAACAACATACATGGTGTGCCCACCAACCTCAGGGCACTATGCTGTTTATACATTTAGGAATTGGAAAGACAGAGAGGATCCGATAGATGTAAACTTATAAAAGTTACCAACACTTACAGAGTGTTGTCATTGCTGGTGCCAGAAGTTCCTCTAGCACATAGAGCAACAGCTTTCTAATTTTTTTAAATGTTTACTTATTCTTGAGAGAGAGAGAGAACAAGCTGGGGAGGGGCAGAGAGAGAGACACACACAGAATCTGAAGCAGGCCCCAGGCTTCCAAGCTGTCAGCACAGAGCCCGATGTGGGGCTTGAACTCAAGAGCCTTGAGATCATAACCTGAGCCAAAGTCGGACACTTAACCAACTGAGCCACCCAGGCGCCCCAAGCAACAGCTTTCTAAAATAAGAAAGGGATACGGGATGTAAGAACTGTGGTGACAGTCGCTAGAAATGGCATATGTGGCCAAGCAATATACAAAGATATTGATATTTTTAAAAATATACAAAGATATCGATATTTAAACAATATTCTTGGGGATGAGCACTGAGAGTTTCATGGAAACCAATTTGACAATAAATTATATTTAAAAAATATTCTTGGATCTTCCTTCAAACCATTCTCTAAATAGACATCTCTTCGGGCTATGAGCTCATACACAAGATAGGATCCTTGCCTTGATAAAACTGCATGGTAGACATCCAAGAAGTATGTGCTCTAGGAAATGATTTGATGATTCAACATGCTGTCACTCTTTCTTTTGAACCAGGGCTGTGCCAGCCTAGTGTTCGGGACCACTGTTGCAAGATTTGGCTTTCAACTGAGCTGTAACATGGAGCTGTAATCTGCCCTTGTCAGTAAAAGTCCGGCAGTGTTTTCTATCCATTTAGAGATCTTAACTTCAATCAGTTGGCCCAAACCCAGTTCGGGTAATCTACAGACCCAGAATTCCCCAGTAATTTCACTTGGATGAGACACTGCATTTTCTGTTCTTTTTGCCCCCTTAAACTTGCGTCACATTACATGGTATTAAACATGTTTCACTACCAAGCTGGCGGAGGCAGCAGGTAGCACGATAAATGTGCTTTGTACTCAATGACTCCCTTCAGAAGCCAAGTTTATAAACCATTTGTTTATTTGGCAAGAATGCAAAAAGAGTGTCTTTCATTTCATCCTTCCCTATTTTCTACCTTTGAATTGCACTTCTTCCAAAGAATTCCACAGGTAATAAATGGATTTATATGAAAGGCAGTTCATAACGACATCCTGATGTTTTTTCAATTAAAAAAATTTTTTATTAGTCTCTATGTTGCTATTACAGAGAAAGTAAGATTGGAGCATATGGCTGTGTACATCAGCTATAATTTGCTTTTTAGAGATCTATGTCTAGAGAAAAACCTTTGGAAATCATAAGATTAATCTCTAAAGTACTCCCCTGGAGATTTTGGTGCATATATAGACATGTTTCCTTAGTCTCAGCACCATCTTGGCTAATGTTGAAGAGTGGTTAAATAAGTTTAAGGTCCCATGCTTGCCCCTAAAGCACCTACAAAGCAACTGTACTTTCACTGAGTAGACTACACACACATAAAATGGTGACAAAACAGATAGAACATGCTAAAATGCCATAGAGAAAAATGGTTTAGAAATCAACTAACTGGATTTGAATCCACACTCTACTATTTATTAGTTGTATAATTCTGAGCTAGTTATTTAACTGCTCTATGCCTCATTTTCCCCATCTATAAATGGGAATAATAACAGTTAACACATCAAAGGGTCTTAGGACAGGATATTAATGATTATTAACTCTTACATAAAAAGATGCATGTAAACAAATTGTGATTTTTGAAGGGAGAGATTTCTTTGAGTTAGAATACTTAGGGGAGTTCCATGGAATACTTAATGGATCAAGTTGAATTTGAGCTCTAAATTTCAAAACTAGAAATATTTTTTGCCTGTAGTTGCTGACTCTCTTCTGAGTCCAAGTTTATATCCCACTAACCTACCTAATAACAATGTATCAATAGTGGGTCTACTATTCCAAAATTAGAATTTTTAAAAAGTATAAAATGATATATTTGTTATAAAGCATTTAGAACATACAAGTACAAAAAAGAAAATATAGTGCTCTTTTATGCTGTAATGATTTTTTTAATTTATTTTTTTTTGCATTACCTTCCTGTCTTTTTTTTTTTTTTTTTCAATGCATATATTTTAACCAAAATGTTGTCATGGTCCATATGTAGTTTTGTATCCTACTTTTTCATTAAGTCTATGGGATGGCAGTCTCCATTGTCATCACTTGTATTTTTCTACATAAGCTTTTTTGAAATTCTTTGACTTTCTTTTTATTTATTTTGAGAGAGAGATAGAGAGCAAGCAAGGAAGGGGCAGAGAGAGAGAGGGAGACAGAATTCTTAGCAGGCTCTGGCTGTCAGCACAGAGTTCATTGTGGGGCTCAAACCCACAAATGGTGAGATCATGACCTAAGCTGAAGTCAAGAGTCAGACGCTTAATTGACTGAGCCACCCAGGTGCTCCCCCTCTTTTTAAAGAATAGAACCCTGGAAATGAATATACTGGGTTAAAGATTGTGCTTTAGAAACTCTTAATGTTTCTAGTTAAGATTATTTCGGAGAAGTTAAACTAATTTACACTCTCCCTAGCAATGTTGACGAGTTTATACCTCACTGCAAATTCACTGTAATTAATATTATCATTTAAAAATATTTGTCAGCTTAATAGACAAAGCATAATACTTTCCGTTAATTTATAGTGATTTGCTTACTAGCACAGTTGACCTTTTTTTCACACATTTCTTTGCTTTGGATTTCTCCATCTGTGATAGTCTGCACCGCTTGTTCAGTTTTGAGGGAATGTTTTTCATATTCTTGTCTACATGCATGAGCTCTTCATACACTAGTGAAAGTAACTCTTGAACCAAATTATTTCTATTTGTTTTTGATGTACATAGATTTCACATTCTTATAAAGTCAGTTTAAGATTTTGCTTGAATTTGGGCCACCTGAGTGGCTCAGTCCGTTGAGCGTCCAACTTCGGCTCAGGTCATGACCTCACGGTTTGTGGGTTGGAGCCCTGCGTTGGTCTCTGTGCTGACAGCTCAGAGCCTGGAGCCTGTTTCGGATTCTGTGTCTTTTTCTCTCTCTGTCCTTATCCTACTTGCTCTCTGTCTCTCAAAAATAAATAAATGTAAAAAAATTTTAAAAAACGATTTTGTTTTACTTTGATTTCTTTCATATTTTTAAATTTCTGAAGTCTGAAATTTGTCTTACTAAAGTCTGTATAAGAAATTAAATTTTTACTAAGGAGAGGTAGAAGATGTGAGAACCAAGCTCACCGACCCAAACAAAGGGGCGGGGAGACTCTGAGCACACTGAAGAGAGGCTTTAATCAAAGATTTTGCAAGAGCAGGCATCTGACCGACAGGCACACTCGGGCAGATACAGCAAGCAACTTATCTCCTACCACGCAGGTCCTTCCCCTGGTTCCTCATTGGCTGAGTACTATAGACTTTCAACCGTTCCCAGACATGGCCTGTGCCCATATAAGGCAAAAAGTAGTTTGATTGGAACGAATGGAAATTTCCTGAGGTGATGCAGAGACGTTCAGTCCCTTCCCCTTTTATTTTCTGACGCATGTTCATTACAAAGTACCCCATCCCCCACCCCCGACTAAACCCATGAAAAAACACCCAAGAAATGGAGAGGGGAAGAAGAAGAACCAGGAAGTGAAGTGTCTAAAGGTTTGGGGCTGGATTGTGGCAACTGGGAGGGGGGTGGGGGGTGTCCGTGAGGGGAGGGGGAGGGGGTACATATTTTCAGTAGGCAGTAAACCTACTGTTAACTGGACAGCACAGCTTTTATTTAGTATTTCTGAAAACGAATCATCTATCTTCTCACAGAAGAGATATTTCTTTCTCATTCTGATTCCTTTTCTCCTGCTTTCTCTTCTCCTTCTTCAAAAGAATCTGTCAGTCAAAGACAATTCATGGTTAATTTTGGAAAAATATATTTTTGGTGTCAATTTTAAGGCTTCTACTCTTGGTTCACACCAGTTTCTTATAGAGCCTTTAGTAGTCAAATAGTTAAGTAGAGAATATTTTCCCATGAACTGGAAATAACTTATGAGACATTGTGTGACAAAACTTCAAACTTTGGAATAACAATTAAAAAATAACACATTTTGCTTTGACTCAGTTGGCTCATGACTTGGTGGAATCCAGTTCTCTTTGTTGAGTTTGCTCTTGTTGCTACTGGTGAACCCTGGGTCAGGGGATAAATCTAAAAGGGACATTGTCTCATCATTCATTTTCCTGGGCAGACTGATTTCTACCCTCTACTTTCCTTCTCAGCAGGTCTGCTACACGTGGGGAAGAGTTGGGGGAAGTTTATACAATCATATCTCACGGGAGGTTTGATGTAAAAGAGATTAAATCTTAGTATTGTTTCCCAAATTATTTTAAATGTCAGCTTAAAAGGCTTTTAAGGTTTTGGTTTTGTTTTTTTTTTTCTTTGAACGGAAGTATTAACTAGAACTGCCAGGGGCAGTTAGTTTGAGAAAAGCAATACTGTGCATCTTAAATTGGGTAGAAATTTTTATGACTCAAATTCTTCATTTATTATACCCAGATGGTAGATGCTGCTGTTTCTGATGCCCTGGTGGAAATGAACCATCAAGGGATCCTTTTCTCAGTGAGAAGCTTCACTAAGAAGTTCGAACATGGTACCAGCATTGCCTTTCAGTCAACATCTTGAGTGGTACTTCACACTGGAGTATCTTTAATTTAAATCCGATTCATTGAGTTCTCTGAGATTTAAAGCTCTTCCTGAAAATTGCAGTTGCCTATATGTACATTGGCTAAGAAATTAACTGAAGGTGTTGCTTACCAAAGTACCCACCTGAAACCTGAAAGGATGAAACAATCATTTGTTCACTCAACACAGTATTTGTTCATTACCCATAAAGTGGAAGATATCCTAATGGAGTTAGGAACAGAAGTTGCTGGAAAAAAATTACATATGAAAACTGAAGAAAGTACTTAAAAGTACTATTTATAAACCATATCTTGATGGAAAATTCTTTTGTTCTGAGAAAACCTTTATTGAAAAATTATACTGGTATAATGTGGCACTGATATTAGGTTAACATATATAGCATCTCATAAAGTTTGTTTACATGTGATATCTCATTTAATTTATACAACTTTTTTGTAGTATCTAGGGAAGACATTACCATCTCATTTTTACACATTAATGAATTGATAGCTAAAGTTACATGGGTAGTAAGAGATGAAGCCAAGAATCAAAATGGGTCTTCTAAGTCTTAGGCCAGCCTCATTCCTTCTCTATTAGATTGATGAGGGAGAAGAAGATAAGAAATAGCTACATTTGCATGTGCGACACCTTAAAGGTTAGGGTGGCATTTTAGTGGTAATGGCTGCCACAGTTTTCCCTTTTAAAAATGCATGTAAATTAGGGTTCTGCTAGGATTTTATCTCTTAGTATAAGTGGACGAGTAGCTAAAGTAGCTAAGGTTTAACTTTAAGACTGCAGAAAAATTTCATAATATTTTAAGTTTGAACATGGAACATTGTTTATTGCATTATTTTTAGGAAGGAGAAACCCCACGTTTTGTTTTATCTAAGCATTCCATCAGGATTCCCTTTTTTTTTTCTTCTTCTTCTTCTGTTTCATTTGATAGTACAGTTGATTGGGAGATGCAGAGCTGAATTGGCAAATAATTGTAGCCACAATCACCTAATTCTGCTGCTCCTTAGGTGGAAGGATTTCCTCTCTGAGGGTAGTGTGGGCAGATGATGACAGGCTGGGTTGTATGCTGCTGAAACCACTGTTGTATGTTGAAAGAATGAGCAACAGATAGAGAATTTTGGTTATTTTGGCTTAGTATGGATTTCTGCTAAACCCAAAGCTTGAGAAAAATGTTTGTCCTGGTACCCTTGCTCAGTAGAAAACAAATGTGAAGAGGGCTGCCATCATTTATACTCGTTATGTAGGGCAGCAAGGATGCAGACCTGGAACATAATTGTTTGAAGGTCAGAAAACCAAGGCACTAGACTATAACCAGTTAAATTCAACAAATGTTTATCAAGCGCCCCCTCTGGGTCAAGCACAGTTCAGAGAACCTACACCTACGGTAGAAAAAGCAAGTGAAATACAGTTTCCGCAGTATGGAACTGAAGGCCGGGGGAGTTACTGATATTAAACGTGTGATCAATTATAAGGGTGATGAACGTTATGAATAAAAAAGGATAGGGGACTATAGGGCATGAAGATTTGGGGGATTTAGTCTCGTGTAGGGATTGAGGGAAGGTTTTAATTTTTTAACCTTTAAAAAATGCTTAGAAAAATAAAGCAGAAGAATTTAGAAAAACCACAAAACCGAGTTAATTTTGTGTTCAACTTAACTGAACCATGGAGTGCCCAAATAGTTGATCAACATTATTCTGGGTATGCCTGTGAAGATGTTTCTAGATAACATTAACACAAGACTGAGTAAAGGAGATTTCCTTCCCTGATGTAGATGGCCTTCATCCAATGAGTTGCAATTAGGTCATACCTTAGAATTAATATGATTTATCAAAGGCATGAAGTTACTTAACATTAAACTAATAATTTATTAAAAACTTAAAACAATTACTGAATTTTAACAACACCGATTTCATGTTGCCACTCAGCTTACCAACCATATATATATATGCAACTATATAACTACATATATATGAATCTATCAACTATACATTACCATAGTGATGTCAAGACCTAGATATCATAGAAAGTATGAATCCTGAAGATAAATACAGTTGTCCAGGAAGAGTGTGAGTTATCAGCCAACCAGTAAACACTAGTAAATATAATTTCATGGTATTAGGAGTAGCAAATATGTGGTGAATACAAAAGGAATAGAAAACGTGGCATTTTTTCCACATAGAGCTTACAATCTAATCCTGAACCAGATCAAGTACACCACTAAAGGACTTTGAGACTAGTAGAAATCTCAGCTGTGCAAGCTGAGCTGAAACTCACATGGGAAGGGATGTGGGGCAGGAGTGCAAAGAGGTAGGTGGGGTTAATTCATTCAAGACATTTTTATTGAGAAAAACCAGACTGAGGCATTCCTGCTAGCAATGGGGATTCAGTAGTGAGAAAGAGACACAGTCCCTCTTAGAGTTTAGGCATATGACACAGCTAGGAAATAGTAAACAAATAGTCATTCCCCAAATTATTCAGCGGTGCTTATACTAAGTGTCTCAAAGAAGCTGGGTGCTGTGAGAGTCTATGAGGAAGGTTAGGAAAAGATTTTAAGAAGAAGTGATATTTCAGATTTGACAAGAAGAAAGAAGAAGAATCGATCTGATTAAGGGAGAAGAGGGGAGTCTTGTTATCAGCAGAGGGAAGGCCCCCACATGGAAAGGAGATCCACAATTTTGGAAAACTGAAGGTCCATGGTGAGTTAGAGAGAATGAAACAGGATACACTGGATTATGTCAGCCTTGTAGGATTCTAAAGATATTAGAAGGACACAAGTCTTCAGACAAAAGAAAGACATGATCAGATGTCCATTTTAAGAAGATAGTTGTGTCTATCGTGTGGAGAATGGACTATAAGAGATGAAGAGTGGAAACAAATGAAAAGTGTTACAGTCAGTGCAGGCCTCAGGTGTTGGTGGATTAGCCTAGAGTGTTAGTGATAAACAAGGAGAGAAGAGAGTGGATAAATACATTTGTTGTCACAATAGAATCTGTAGAGTGATTAGATGCAGGGGGCTATGGTAAGGGACAAACGAAGTGACTCCACAGAGTTTGGGTTTTGAGTGTCTAGGAAGATGGTAGAGTCATTTGTTAATCTGTGGAGGAAGACAGATTAATTTTGAAGTCAGGATATGAGTTAAACCAAGGATATTTCTTTTTTAAAGTTTATTTATCTATTTTGAGAGAGAGAGAGCAAGAGTATGTGTGCTCATGCATGTGCGTGCACGTGGAGAAGGGGCAGACAGAGAGGGACAGAGAGAATCCCAAGCAGACTCCACACTGTCAGCACAGATTCTGATGCAGGGCTTGATCTCACGAACTGTGTGATCAGACCTGAGCCAAAATCAAGAGTTGGATGCTCAACCACCTGAGCCACCCTGGTGCCCCACCAAGGATGTTTCTTGAAGGGGATGCGAAGTGAGAAAGCACTCCATAAATACCAGAAAGAAATGCTATCAAAAGGCATGAAGGCAGAAAGGCCATCAATAAATGTGTCTGCTTACAGAGGAGTGAATAGAAAGGCAGAATCTATTATAATGAAGAAAAGGGAAAGACAACCTCAAAGGCAAGGCTCATATATTTGAATTCAACCTGTTGAACCAACAAAGAGATGGTACTAAAGAGCACTACTGAAAGGTTAGATTAAAGATTATCCCAATGTTTGGGGCACCTGGCTGTCTCAGTGGGGGGAACATGCAATTCTTGATCCCAGGGTTGTGAGTTCAAGCGCCACGTGGAATGTAGAAATTACTTAAAAACTTAAAAAAATCTTTAAAAAAGGAGGTTATCCCAATGTCTTTGCTCAGGATAAATCATGTGGGCAGACAGAAAGAAGTCACCTTTATTTAATTTGACACCCTGAGGACATCCAGTAGTGACACACTACTTTTCTTAGACATTCAGTCCTATGCAAATATTAGGATGGCAAAAGGGGTTGTAAGTAGTGGAGAGAAGAACTCCAGATATCAGAAATCCCATAGGAGCTGGTTCAATACCAGGAACAAGAGCAATAATAGAGGCAACAAATACAACTGCTATTCATGGTGCTTTTATTTTTTTTAATATTTTTTTTTTTATTTATTTCTAGGAGAGAGAGAGAGAGACGGCGTGAGCAGGGGAGGGTCAGAGAGAGAGGGAGACACAGACTCTGAAACAGGCTCCAGGCTCCGAGCTGGCAGTCAGCACAGAGCCGGATGCGGGGCTCAAACCCACGAACCGCGAGATCATGACCTAAGCGAAAGTCGGACGCTTTACCGACTAAGCCACCCAGGCGCCCCTCATGGTGCTTTTAATATGTACTCACTAAACGCTTACCATGTTTATTCTCATTTTACTCGTGCAATCACTTTAAAATATATTTTTAAATCGCCATTTGCAGTTAGAAGATAGAGCTCAGAGATATAGTTAACTTCCCAAGCATTAAGCAACAAAGGGGGCGCCTGGGTGGCTTGGTCGGTTGAGCGTCCGACTTTCGCTTAGGTCATGATCTCGCAGTTCGTGGTTTCGAGCCCCGCGTCGGGCTCTGTGCTGACAGCCAGCTCAGAGCCTGGAGCCTGTTTCAGTCTGTGACTCCCTCTCTCTCTGACCCTCCCCTGCTCGGGCTGTCTCTCTCTCTCTCCCTCTTAAAAAAAAAAAAAAAAAAAAAAGCAACAAAGAAGTGGCAGAGGCGAGATACAGGTCTAGATCTGATTAACTCTAAAATCCTTGTGCTTTACCACAAATCATTTCAAATCATTTCTGGCCTCAAGAAACATCAGGAGGATCGTGGTTTATATTTGCTCTAGGAGGAATCCGGAAATGGCTTTGAGTGCCCTACTTATACCAAGCTTCTAGGCCTTTCTGGGGTCCACTGCAGTGGAAGTAACTGCTTAGGGATAAAGGGTACCTGAGAGGGCTGGACATAAAAATAGGGAAGGACTTGAAGCCTCTCCATTTCTTCACCCCCGATACCGCCAGTTATCTGGATTTAAACTCTATGCATTGATCGCTGTCTGGGTTTCATTTTCTGAATCTCTAGGGTAAGAAAGAGCAGTACTTGCCCACCACCCCACATGCCTTTCAAGAAGTGACTGCACTGGGATTTGAACCTAGGTCTAGTAGAATTCCAATACACATGGACTTCATCACACACACACACAGGCTTTTGTGAGACTGGGGGAGGTTAAAGAGGAAAGACAAGGACTACTTTTAGGTTGAATAGGAGACAATGCCTTACATGGAGGGTTATGACTAGGAGCTAGAAAGTCTAGAATTTAAACTGCACTCCACTGGCCACAGATAGTAAGTGACCTCCACTCCTTCCTTCTTCATGGAAATCCAGTTTATGGTATATGTCACAGGAATGTCAAGAATGAGTTTTGGGATCTCAGCAATTTCGTTGTTGAAAGCGATGCGCCAAGTATAGGATAGTAATTATAGGAGAGACAACAGATTTTACCAAGTTTAATTCAATTGAACATTATGTCTTAACAAATCCTGAGCTCCAAACCAATTCCACTCATTGGGGATTCAAGTTCACATGTCTTTGCACCACACAGTTTCCTGCCACTACGGAAAAGGGGCTTTAGAAGACTTACAAGGCTTCATAGATGTCAAATAAGTCTTATGAAACAACATGTTCACGTGTTAAGTGTAAATGAGTCAGAAACATAAGGATTAAATTTCCCTTAAAATACACAGGGGTTTGAAAATGAAGGGAAAAATGCTGAGGGCAAAACGTGTTTTGGATTTTGGCAAACTGAAAACATTTGAAAAAAAAATGGTTTGATGTTTGATGAACCCTAAATACAGCAGAGTTTGCTCATCTCTCATTATGATGAAGACCAATAGAACCATTTTTATGTGAAAACAAAATCCCACTGGAACTGTGGACCTCTCACTACTGTAGAATTTGACTGATTTTTTATTTCATTAATTCACAAGCTTCCTCACTCACATGCTGGTTGGTGGTCTACCCCCCCCCCTCCCCGCACACGTTCTCAGTGAAAACATACTAAGAAAATACTGGAGAAGATGTCTGGGATTACTAAGACTTCATTTGTCTTATAAAATGTACTTCAGGGCATAACCACTGTACAATAAAACATTAACATAAATCATTAAAACAGAACCATGCCTTGTCAAGATAAATAAGAGGAGTGTGTTTCAGGTGGCACTATCCTTATTTCTTTAAATTGGTTTGTTCACTTGCTAATCTGTAAAACTGCTCAATCAGACATTCTGTGGTATGAATTATGCCAGTGAGATTTCTCCATTCATAGATTTCCCATCACTACCTATGATTTTCATTGAAGTTTTGAAAGTGGTCACAAAGATGGGAACAGGGTCTGGTGGATGCGTTAGGAACCATGGAAGTAGTAGGAGGTGAAAACAAATGGCAATACTTTTTCTTCCGGAAGTACTTTCTGAGGGCCCATGGGAGATCAGATTCGGAGATGTCATCTTTGCCTCTTCCATGTTATATCTCTCATGAAGAGTGCAAAATTATTATTGTTAAAATTATTCTGTCTGATTTATTTGGGTTGGCCTTTGAGTTGAGCTGAAATTACTTTATCTTTGCAATGCTCCAGTAGTTGGATTCCTGTGACAAGCCATTCATTTTTTTGAAAGGCTTTCATAATGTGTATGAAGAAATGCTTCAAAGACAGCTCATATAAAAATAGCACCAAGAAGTTCCATGGATTGAACTGTGTGTCAGTCCTTGTGCTAAGCTCACTGCACACACCACACTGTTGAAAATTCTCTGAAGGAAACGTGATCATCTCCATCTTATAGATGAGGAAATAGAGGTTCAGTGAATTACATCATGATGGTAGAGTTGGTATTTCAAACATTTATTTGAATGGGTATTAAATATTTATGTGAGACATTATTCTAGGTGTTAGGGACATAATGATGAATAAGATATATCCCCTGCGCTCACAGAGTTTACATTCTAGATAGAAGAAGACCTTTCTGATCTGAGAACCTCATTCTTGACCACTGTACACATTCTTCATGGTTTTTAACTATAACAGCATAAAGACTTCATATTGGTTTATCTTGGATTTGATTCATCTGAGAGTGTTTGGTTACAGGAACACGGCCCATTGGTGGGTTATCATTGTTCAGATAGAGAAGAGTTGCCAAAGCAGAAAAGAAAACCCCTTTTGCAAGAAGTTACCTTTTTCCATTTTGCAAATTAGAGTACTTTAAATTTAAAACCACTAGTAAATACACAATATGGACTTAGACCTTGAAGTTTTAAGAATTATAGATCTGGAAGATGTTATCTCCTGCCTCATATGTTCAGTTGAAAAAGAGCTTTCCTTTATATTTCTTTTAGCAAGTACTTGCTGCCATCCTTGTGATTTTCCTGACTTATTTGAGGTTTTATTGATTTGAGGGTAAATTGTCAATGAAAAAAAATTTTTTTTTATCCCAGAAAGCTTTGGTTTAAAAACTTGAGCTGCTTGTTTTTAATTTTCCAGGGTGTAAGACTTTTGGCATGAAGAAGGATCTAGTTCAAACTTCTCACTTTATAGAAACTGAGAAACTAAGGTTAGAAGTCTAAAATATAAACAGTCCTCATGAGGGCAGACCTGGTGTAAATCTCATATCAAAGAAGCAATACTGATTTTTTGGGGTCACTCTTGCCCTTAAGATTTAGATGACATTATTTAGAAATTCCATTCCAATGTTTGTAGGAAGTCAAGTATGTTTCCAAAATTTTCTGCAAATTTCCAAGGGCTTACACTCCCATGCTCGCCTCTGGCTCCATGCTCTGGCTGCTCCCATGATAGTTCAGTTTGTAGATGGATCATCTATCATGTTATATTTCTATTCCATGATGTGTTGACCTACACTTGGAACTCAGTACTTTTACTTAATTTCACCTTCTCGCATATACAGAGGAAGACCCAAGCAAACAAACAAAAACACTTATTTGAAGTCTTTATGTGTTTGTTAGACTTCATTGAGGTTTTGGTAAGATAGAGAGGATTTAATATTGCACCATCTTAACACTGAGCATTGGGTATCCTTAATCTTAAAATTATCCTTGTTCCTTTCAGCAAGTAAGGCTCAGTCTCCAGCGGTGTCGATCCAATGGCTCTTTCTTTCTCTTGCTTCTGATTCCTTTTCAATTCTCCTTCCTCTGCAGAACAAAGGCCAGGTTCTTCTATGTTCTATGTTATTTTAAAAATGACATATAATTCACATACCATCAAATTAACTATTTTAAAATGAACAATTCTGTGGGCTTCTTTAGTATATTCACAAAGTCATACAACAATCATCACTGCCTAATTTCAGAAGACTTTCATAACCTCAGAGGAAGTCCCATACCTGTTAGAAATTCTCATTCCTCTGCCCTAAACCTCTGGCCCTGGCAACCATTAATCTACTTTCTGTCCTTATGGATTACCTATTCTGGGCACTTCACATAAATGGACTCATACAACGTACAGTCTTTTGGGTCTGACTGCTTTTACTTAGCATAATGTTTTCAAGGGTCTTCCATCTTATAATATACATCTGTACTTCTTTCCTTTTAATGACTGAATAATATTCAATTGTATGGATGGACATCTTTTGTATACCCATTCACCAGTTGATGAATATTAAGTTTGTTTCTAGTGTTTGGCTATTGTGAATAATGCTGCTGTGAACATTTGTGCAAAAGTTTTTGTATGAACATATATTTTCAGTTCTCTTGGGTATATGCCTAAAAGTGGAATTTCTGGGTTAAATGGCAAGTCTGTTTAATTTCTGAGGAATTCCTAAACTGTTTTCCAAAGTGGCTGTACCATTTTACATTCCCATTGTTAATGTAGGAAAGTTCCAGGTTTTCCATGTTATTGCCACACATTATCATCCTGGTACATGTGAAATGGTATCTCATTGTGGATTTGATTTTCATTTCTCTAATGACCAGTGATGTAGAATATATTTTCAGGCACATATTGGCATTTGTGTGTCTTCTTTGAAGAATATCTATTTGAATCTTTTGCCATTTAAAAAATTGTATTCTCTTTACTGTCAAAACAGTGCTTATGTTAGACCTTTATCAGAAATATGACTTACAAATATTTTCTTCTATTTTATGCATTGTCATTTCACCTCCATGGCAGTGTTGTTTGAAGCCCAAAAGTTTTTAATTTTGGTAAAGCCCAATTTATTTAGTTTTTCTTTGGTTGCTTTGCTTTTGGTGTCACACCTAAGAAACCATTGACTAATTCAAGTTTATGAAGACTTACAACTATGTTTTCTTCTAAGAACTTATAGTTTTGACTCTTTTATTTAAGTCTTTGATCCATTTGAGTTAACTTTTGTATATAGTGTGAAATAAAGCTCTAACTATTCTTTTGCACAAGGATATTCAGTAGTCCCAGCACCATTTGTTGGAAAAAATATGCTTTCCCTATTGACTTGCCTTGGCACGTTTGTCAGAAAACCTATTAACTGTATGGGTTCACCTCTACGTTCTTGAGTAGAGTAATTCTGCAATCTCTAGCCCTCACCTCCAAATTTAGCTCTGAATGTTCCTTTGAACATTCAAGGATCTAACTGAAGTGTGAATATATTGCTCCCAAGTGTCCCTCTGATTAAGGCCTTAGATGAGAATAATCTCTAACAAAGCGGAAATGGGGAGCGAAGAGGAAGGATGGTGGCTTGCCCTTTTGATCATGCAAGAATTACTAATTTTGTATAGTAGCCAAGAGGATGATCAGATAGTCACATTAGCCATGTGATCTGGGGCAATAACTTAACTGCTTTGAGCCTTAGTTTTGCTTTCAGCAGTATATATCTTATAGTAGTATTTCTAAATCCCTTCATAGAATATTCCAGGGAATGCATGTTTTTCTGAATCTTGCAACCCGTGAGTAATCATTGAGAAATCAGGAAAACAGTACAAACTATTATAATTCTCTTATGAGAATTAAAGCTTAATAATCAATATATAAATGTTACTTGTTTTAAGATAGTCACTGATGTCACATTGAAAGCAAGAGCAGGAACTTCTATCAGAGTGAAAGTCAAGGCAGACATTTCCAGGACTGGGCCAGGACCATGTAGGAGAAAAACAGCCACAACTGAATCCTGCTCAGTCTGATATAGCATGTATGGCTATTGAGTACTTGAACCAAGACTAGTCTGAATTGAGATTTGCTATAAGTATAAAACACAGATTAGATTTTAAAGATTTAGTATGTACAAAAAGAATATGAAATATCTTGATAATTCTTATTGATTATGTAGTGAAATGATAATATTTTGAATATATTGGGTTAAATATATTGCTAAAATTAATGAGACCTGGGTTCTTTTCCTCCATTTGTAATGTGGCTCCTCAAAAAATCAAATTACATAGGTGGGCAGCATATGTAGTTTGTGGCTATTGTCATGTGTAGTAGGCAAGATTCTAACATGGCCCCCAAGGTTCCAGGTCTCTCATGTATACACACTTTCTCCCAGTGATTCAATCAAACACTAATCTAGGAGCTACTGTAAAGGGATTTTGGAGATGTAATTGAGGCCTTCAATGTGTTGACTTTAAAATAGAGAGATTATCCAAGTGGCTCTTACCTAATCACATGAGTACTTTAAAAGCAGAGAGTTTTCTCTGGCTGGTCACGGAAGAAAGCAGAGAGAGCACTCTAGCTGGCCTGGAAGAAAGAAAAACATGCAGGTTGTGAATTGCCTCTGGGGACCACAGGCAAGGAACTGTGGGTGGTCTCTAGTAGCTGAGAGTGGTCCTAGCTGACAGCCAGCAGGAAATGGGACCTCAGTCCTAAAACCACAAGGAAATAAATTCTTTCAACAACCAGTGAGCTTCAAGAGGACCCTAAGAACTGTGGCCTCAGTTTTCACTTCAATTTCAGCCCTTTTGGGCCTAACCTACAGAAATTAGGAGATAAATTTGTGTTGTTTTAAGCTGTTAAATTTGTGATAATTTCTTACAGAGCAATAGAAATTATGGGGTGCCTAGGTGGCACCATAAGTGTTAAGTGTTGGACATTGGCTCAGGACATGATCTCATGGGTCGTGAGCTCCAGCCCCACAGTGGGCTCTGTGCTGACAGCTCAGAACCTGTAGCTGGCTTCAGCTTCTGTGTCTCCCTCTCCTTCTTTCTTACCCCCCCCCGCCCCCCCGTCTTGTGCTCTGTCTCTCTCTCAAAAATGAATAAACATTAAAAAAATAAAAGAAATCTAATGAACCATATTACAAGGCTTGTTTGTAGCCTTCTGACTAATAGTCATTCTTACAAATAAAATAAATATCAATAAATTTGTATGTATACCATACTTCATACAAATTCTATGAGTTGCATTTTAAGAAAGAATGCATTTAGAAGCAAACTAAGTCCTTAAATGAGCTATTTTGACCTATGATTCTGTGTAATGCTGTTATTCTTGCTAGAATATCTGGACCTTAGGTTTTTCTTGCATTACCCAATAATTTTTGCTGGCATTTGTCAGTTTCTGAATATTCACTGTAGGGTATAATTCTTTATAATTCCAATCAAAATACAAAGACAAAACGAAATAAAATAAAAATCATTACTAAAAAATTTTACATTGGTAAATACCACTAAAATACAGAAAGCTTATGACTTCAGGAATTCATAAAAATTCCTGGGAATTCTGATTTACTGTTTCCTAAAGATTAATATCTATTGGGAATTTGGAAACACTGTTTAATGTTGCTATAAGGATTAAATGAATTAATGAATGTAAAGGGCTTAGGCCAGGGCCTGGAGAGTGTTAAGTGCCCAACACATGGTACTCATTATTAGTCTCTAGTCTCAGACACATAAATAACAGGAACATCAAATCGACTATGAGCATTTATGGATGTAACTGATTGAATTTATATAACATAGATGAAAGTAAGGGAGTTTTAAGCAATTGGTTAAGATGAAATCCAAAGGGATAAGTCTTAAAGGTGGATCAGCAACCTGAAGATTTTTTGACTTGTGGGGTATTTTGATATATTAAAGAATTTATTGAAAAAAAAATCATGAGTATTAAAGGCGCTTGCTGGAGATCAAATAAAGGCAAGATAATAAGAAAGCAAATGATTACCTTTCCCTCAAAGTCCATTGTCTATTTTCTCATATTATAAAGAAGTGTGATTTGAATTTCAACAGTTGGATCTGTTTTGATTTCCTTATTGCTAACAAAAAGTGCTTTACACCATCTAACAAAGAAAACAGTCTTCATTTTTTATTGTTTTAATCTGAGTATAGTTGACATACAATGTTACATTTATTTCAGATATACAACTTAGTGATTTGACAAGTTTATACATTATGCTATGTTCACCACAAGCATAGCTATCATCACTATTGGAATATCATTGACTATATTCCTTATAGTCTTTTTTTTTTATTCCCATGATTTGCCATTCCATAACTAGAAGCCTGTATCTCTCACTTCCCTTTACCCATTTTGCCCAACCCCCTCTCTTCCTCCCCTCTGGCAATCATTGGTTTGTTCTGTGTATTTATAGCTCTGATTCTGCTCTTTGGTCATTTTTTAAAATTCCATTTAAGAGTGTAATCTTGGGGCGCCTGGGTGGCTTAGTCGGTTAAGCGTCCGACTTTCGCTTAGGTCATGATCTCGCCGTTCGTGGGTTCGAGCCCCGCGTCGGGCTCTGTGCTGACTCAGAGCTCTGTGCTGACTCCAGGCCAGCTCAGAGCCTGGAGCCTGTTTCAGTCTGTGACTCCCTCTCTCTCTGGCCCTCCACTGCTCACGCTGTCTCCTCTCTCCTCTAGAAATAAATAAAACAATTTAAAAAAAAAAAAAAAAAGAGTGTAATCTTACGGTATTTGTCTTTCTTAGTCCGACTTCTTTCTCTTAGCATAATACCCTGTAGATCCAAACATGTTGTCTCAAATGGCACATTCTCATCCTTCTTTTTGACTATGTAAGATTCCATTGTATTTATATACCACATTTTTCTTATCCATTCATCTATTGGTGGACACTTAGGTTGCTTCCATGTTTTGATTATTGTAAATGATGCTGTAGTAAAACTAGTGATGTGTATATCTTTTGAAGTTAGTGTTTTTGTTTTCCTTGGGTAAATATCCAGTGGTAGACTTACTGGATTATATGGTAATTCTGTTTTTAATTTTTTCAAGAACCTCCATACTGTTTTCCAAAGCGGCTGCACCAATTTACATTCCTACCTACAGTACATGCTTTTTCTCCACATCCTTGCCAATATTTATAGTTTCTTCTTGATCTTAGCCATTCTAATAAATGCAGCCTGATATCTCATTGTGGTTTTGATTCATATGCCTGATGATAAGTGATGTTGAGCATATTTTTGTGTTTCCGTTGGCCAACTGTATGTCTTCTTTGGAAAAATGTTTATTCTGTTCTTCCTCCCAGTTTTAAACCAGATTGGTTTTTTGGTGTTCAGTTGTGTAAGTTCTTCATTTATTTTTGATATTAACACTTTACTGGATATATCATTTACAAATATCTTCTATTCAGTAGGTTGTCTTTTACTTTTATTGATGGGTTTCTTATTGTGCAAAGGCTGTGTGTGTGTGTGTGTGTGTGTGTGTGTGAGCTCTATGCCCAATGTAGGGCTCAAAACTCATGATCCCAAGATCAAGAGTCACATGTTCTACCAGCTGAGCCAGCCAGGCATCCCTGTGCAAAGCTTTTTATTTTGATGTAGTCAGTACCAATAGTTTATTTTTGCTCTTGTTTCCCTTGCCTTAGGAGATGTATCTAGATAAACGTTGCTATGGCCGATGTCAGAGAAATTACTACCTGTGCTCTCTTCTAAGATTTAAACATTTTTTTCTAATGTTTGTTTTTGAGAGAGAGAGAGAGAAAGAAACAGAGTGTGAGTGGGGGAGGGGAAGAGAGAGAGGGAGACATAGAATCCAAAGCAGGCTCCAGGCTCTGAGATGCCAGCACAGAACTCAGTGTGGGGCTCGAACTCACAAACTGTGAGATCATGACCTGAGCCGAAGTCGACGCTTAACCAACTGAACCCCCCAGGCGCCACTCTTGTCTAGGATTTTTATGGTTTGGGGTCTCACGTTTAAGTCTTTTATTCATTTTGAGTTTAGTTTTTTGCAGTGTTGGAAAGTAGTCCAGGTTCATTCTTTTACATGTAGCCATCCAGTTTTCCCATCATCATTTATTGAAATATAGCTCTGTTATGTCCATCTGGTCCAGGGTGCCATTCAAAACCACTGTTTGCTTATTGATTTTTTTTGTCTAGATGATCTACCCATTGATGTAAGTGGAGTGTTAACGTCTCTTATTATTATTGTATTACCATCAATTTCTCTCTTTATGTCCATTAATATTCTAGTGTTGGGTGCATAGATATTTATAATTGTTATATCCTCTTGTACTGATCCCTTTATCATTATATAATGCTCTTCTGTGTCTCTTGCTATAGTTTTTGTTTCGAGGTCTATATTTTTCTGATGTGAATATTGCTACCCTGGCTTTTCTTTTTTTCACTTCCATTTGCACAGTGTATGTTTTGCCATCCCTACACTTTCAGTCTGTATGCATCTTTGGGTCTGAGGTGAGTCTCTTGTAGGCTGCATAGAGATGGACCTTGTTTTTGTTATTCATTCCGCCACTCTGTGTCTTCTGATCGGAGCATTTAGGCCATTTTCACCCCAAATAATTATTGATAGGTATGTACTTATTGTCATTTAAAAAATTGTTTTCTAGTCATTTTTGTAGTTCTTAGTTCCTGTCTTCTTCTCTTGCACTCTTTCTTTGGATACCTATAGTGTTTTGTCTGTCTTTCTTTCTCTTTATTTTTTGTGTATCCATCATGGGTTTTGGGTTCATGTTTACCATGAGAGTCATACATAACATCCTAAGTAAATAGCAGTCTATATTAATTTGGTGTCATTTAATTTCAAACAGATTGTTTAAAAAAAAGAACAATGGAAAAAGAAACATCTTTTTTCTTTCCCTTTTTCTCATCTTCCCTTTTTACTCCCTTCTCCATGCTTTATGTAGATGTTGTCATATTTTACATCTTTTTATTTGTATTTTTTCTATGTCTAATTATGACTCATTTCCATTTCTTTTCCACTTAAAGAAGTCCTTTCTCTTAAGTCTGCTTTAGTGGCGATAAATTCCTTTACCTTTTGTTTGTCTGGGAAACTCTTTATCTCTCCTTCAAATCTGAATAATTTTGACAGGTCGAGTATTCTTGGTTGTAGAGTTTTTTTTCTTTCAGCACTTTGAATATATCATGCCACGTCCTCCTGGCCTGCAAATTTTCTGCTGAAAAATCAGCTGATCATCTTAAAGGCTTTTCCCTTGTAGGTAACTTTTTGTTTCTTACTTGCTGCTTATAAGATTCTCCCTTTATTTTTAACCTTTGGCATTTTAATTATTATGTGTTGTTGTATGGACCTTGTTGGATTCGTTTTGTTTGGAATTCTGTGCTTCCTGGACATGGAAATCTATTTCTCTCCTTATGTTTTCAGAGAAGTTTTCAGTTATTATTTCTTCAAATAGGTTTCTTACATCTCTCTCCTTCTCTTCTTCTTCTGGGACCCCTATACTACAAATGTTTGTTTACTTGAAGTTCTCTAAGAGATCTTTTAATCTATCCTAATTTTTTAAAAGTCTTTTCTCTTTTTGCTGTTCAGCTGTGTCATTTCCATCTCACTGTCTTCCACACCACTGATATGTTCTTTTCCATCCTCTAATCTATTGTTGAATTCTCTCTAGTGTGTGTTTTATATCAGTTATTGTATTCATCAGCTCTGACTGGTTCTTTTTAATATTTTCTACCTCTCTATTGAAGGTCTCACTGAAGTCCTTCATTCTTTTCTCTAGCCCGGTATCTTTACAACCATTACTTTATTTATATATTTATTTGTTTATTTATTATGTTTAATGTTTATTTATTTTTGAGAGAGAGGGACAGAGTGTGAGCAGGGGAGGGGCAGAAAAAGAGAAGAAGACACAGAATCTGAGGCAGGCTTCAGGCTCTGAGCCGTTAGCACAAAGCCCAACATGGGGCTTGAACCCACGAACTGTGAGATCACGACCTAAGCCGAAACTGGATGCTCGTCTGACTGAGCCACCCAGGCACCCCTGCAATCACTACTTTAAATTCTTTATCAGGTATATTGATTATTGTTTCATTTAATTCTTTTATTCAAGTTTTTTCTTGTTCTTTCTTTTGGAGCATATTCCTCTGTCTCTCCATTATGGTGGCCTTTCTGTGTTTGTTTGTGGATCAGGTGAAACTACTATTTCTAAAGTTGAAAGAGTGGCCTGTGTATGGGGACCCCTATGCAGATTCTGTGTGGTTGGTGACTTTTGCCGGGGCTGGCTGGACAGCGGTAGTATATGTAGTTACTCTTTTAAACCATGACTTTTTATAGAGAGAATAAAGAAGAGATCATAATAAGAGAAAAAAGAAAAAAAAAAGAAAAAAGAAGAAAGAATAAAAGAGAAAGAGAGAACAAGAAAGAAAAGAACAAAACCCAGAAGAAAAAATAAAAACAAAACAAGACAAATTTTAAAAAGTTAAAAAAAAAGTAAAATAAAGCAGTACAAATTGAAAGAAGAAGAAAGAGATGGGGAAGGAGAAGGAGAAGGGGAAGAAGAAGACCCTATGGCTTGTTTTCTGTGCTTCAGCACCATAAGGCAGCTGGAGTGGGCTTGAGGACTTTGGGCTAGCTGAGAAAAAAGCATAGAAAACTTATTTGAAGAAACACTAACTTAAAACTTCCCTGAAAAGATAAGGAAGGGAATAGACTTCCAAGTCCAAGAAGCACAGGATTCCAAACAAAATGAACCCAAGGAGGCCCATGCCACAACACACAAAAAAAGAGAAGCTCACCATTAGCTGGGTCCTGCTCTGGTCTGGAAGCTTGAGGTGCAGGGAGAGAGAAGGAGCAGTTCCTCAGCTGCTCTCAATTATGGCTTTTCCTCTGTGTCCCACTGCATCGAGGACTGGTGTAGACCTGTGGACCCTGGGCTTGCTAAAGTCATAAGCTCACCCAGACGATGGGACCAGCTTGCACTGTCCAGGCTTCCACGGGGACATGGGAACATAAAGCTTGTTCTCCAGTCCCTCCGACCTCGAGAGCATTCCCACAGTTCCTCTGCTGTTTGGCAGAGTTGTAGTGTTGTTTCTTTCATATGCTAGTTGCTCTTTTTAAATCACGTGTATTTTTCTGTGCCCAAGGGCAGAGGAATTCGTTTCCAGCCCCTCAGTACTATCCCTCCCTACTGCTATTCACTGTGTTGGGGGTGGGGGTTCCCTTTGCTACTATGTCTCTGTCTCTCTTATTGTTCTCTTGTGGTTTTCTCTGTCTTTGGTTGTTCAGTAGCTTTTCAGTCAGCCCTCAGTTCTTCAGGGCAGTTATTCTATTCATAGGTATAATTTGGTGCGTTCCATAGAGGAGGTGACTTCAGAGTCTTTCTACATCGCTATCTTGAACTGGAACCTACCCTTCTATCTTTATAACTTAACCGTAGAAGTAATCTCTACTCTTCCTTTACTTGTTAGGAGAGGATTGGCCTGCAGTTAAGGTTGAAGGAAAAGAACAATGAAATGAATCGAGCTTCAAGGTCTTAACTTCCTTTATTTCCACTGGAATATCTTCCCTTCTCCTATCATCCAGCCATGTTATCCTCTCAAATTTACCTAAAACCTCAAGTTTCCTTGGGAAAGGTATCTCTGACTGACTTCCCTTGTTCTTAACGATTTCCACTTGCCTGCAGGGACTTTGTCCCTCTGTTGTGTGTTTTCGCTTGGAATGGTGATCTCTGAGATCTTGTAGGTTCTTAGGTCTGTGGGAGCTATTTCCTTCCATTAGATTATGAGGTGCTCCATCTGAACACGAATTCAAGTTTTTTGTTTCTTTGTCTTTAATCTATAGTATTCCGCACACGGATATCACTTAATCAGAGGCATCTAGTAACTGTAAGTGTATCTCAAATAAGAGTTAATGGTACATGGTGAGATGTTAGTTTAATGAGTAGGGAACTGTCTTTTTCTGTTCAGTTCAGATTCTTACAGCATGAAGAGCCCTCTTGTGCAGTTTTGAGTAAAATGTTTTTCTTCTGCAGTCATTAAATCTTTGCTCTTCTCAGACTCTCAAGCTCTCCCCTCACCCATTATATTCCTAATACAAATGAGAGCTTGAGGAACACATAAATTAATGGATTGGAGATATTCCAATGTATTTCAACCCTTGTTTTTAGAAATAACATAGTTGTCATATTTCATTGAATGAGTGATGGTATTCAAGATTCCCAAAAAGATCTCTTTTATAACTAACTCTGTCTTTGGAATTTGGAGGGTCCTAGCTCCTGCTGAAACTGAACAGATTAAAGGAACTTCAACACTTTAAGAGTTTTGGGTTCCAGAGTTCATTATTCTGCCTCTGCCCCTAATATGTCCTCAATGTGGGACACACAGTGTACATATCTGCAGGTGCTGGCAAATCCCACACGTGTGGTCTCTTCCCTTTGCCCAAACAAAAAATATTTCCATTCATATTAATTCAGTCTTGAACTTATTTTAGAAGCAACTGGAAAAAGGCTCATTTATCTTTGTCGTTATGCAACTGGCTAAGAATTACGGAAATCATGTGGATAGATGATTGCTGAAAAGACCCTAGCTCATTAGAGATGGGCAAACCTTGGAAGGGTTGACGAGGTTCTTAGAGGGCCCCCGAAGTGTGGCTACTTCTCTGATAGCTAATCAAATTAATAACCAGTACATAGTAACATTCAGGATCTCTCAGAAAGCTATTGCCTTGTGAGGTTATCATCTTTTCACATGTAATTGTCTTTCCCACCGAGGGCTCTGTCATGGGAGAACTCAGACTAATGGCATTATGCCGTGATTTCAGGCAGTCTCCTCCTGCACCCCCATCCCACCTTTCCTTTCTAGGACATGGCGGGTCCCCTGTCTGAGCAACAGCAGAAAGTTCAGAACAAGAAAAGGCCCACAGGGTCAGATCTTTACTGCTATATTGTGGGGATGGTCCTATGCTAAGCTGCTGTAAATAAAACCTGCTGCTGCTGCTGCTGCTGGCCATGTCTCCAGAGAAAATCATCCGGGAGCCTGTTAGAACAAAGAATTAGACATGGTTTCCAGTGAGTGGATTTTCTAGGCCTGTGGCTGGTGGTAACTTCAAAGTGAGGTCTGTGCACAGAGGGAGGCATTGAGAATATTGGAGACCAAAGTGTTATATGACCTCAAATGTTTCCCTTGCTAGCTTGCTTGCTTTCTCTTTTGAGCCTGACAAATAGCTTCTGGAGGGCCAGTTCCATTAAGGAAGTTCAAGAACCAATGAGCTTTCCTATTATTAAAATACTATCTTTCAATGTTATTTACAGCCATTTGTTTCACTGGAGTAAAATGAGTCCAGGGTGGGAAGTGGCCAGGATGGAACAGTGTCCATCATGTAAGCCTGCTGGGCTTGTCCTTCCATGTCCAGATCTCTTTGTGCTATTGTCATGTAAAACTGCAGATATTTCTGTACTCATAAATGCCAGCAGCAGAAATCAAGGCGACTTTCTTTGAGATGTAATTGTCTTCTAGTTTGCTGGTAGGCTTTTTTCCAATTTATTTGTTGGAGTCTTTGGATGTGTCGCCATTTTGGCCTATGAAACTTCATATCTAATTATTTTGAAATTTGGTACCCTTAAATACAAAAGAAATTAAAATAGCAACAATGAAAACATTGTCCAATTCTACGCACAATAAAAATATCCTTCAGTAATTTGATTTGCAGGAAATGAAAAGTATTATCAACAGAATATGCTTTTCAAAAATTTATAATCCTTTAAATGGGCAAATCCTTTCTCCGGGATTAGTAGCATGGTTTGTGTCCTAGGAGCCAAATCCTGTTCTCTGATTCAATCCTCAAATCCTTTCTAACAGTGCCTATATTGATCTCAGACCCAGTTTCCCTTAAGAATCTGAGGACAGAATTTGGTGCTGTGTTTAGAGGTCCTTAAATAAGGATTTTTTTAAAAATGAAGTTTATCTAAAACAGCCTCTGTTTCTAAAAGGTAAATTCTGATGTTTCAATGAGTGTAATAGATGTGCTTAATTTCTTGGCTGTCCTTTCTTTTCCCCGTGTCTCACCAAATTCATACTTCTTTGATCTGAAAGAACAACCTAGAAGGTTGATGCTGAACCCCAAAAGTTTTTGGTGACTCTGGGCATTTCCTTAATCTGAAATATTGACACTGAATGTGCATATAGTTGATTTTTCTGTCATATTTTTAGTATTCTTGGAACTTGGCCTTTTTTAATACAGTGTACATGTAAATGTTTATTATACATACTTACATTCACAGAGGTCAGATACTCTCTCCTATAAGGGATGTAACTGATGGTCTGCTCATCTATAGGAAGATGAAAATAAATGCTGATAATGACGATATGTAGATAATGAAGACAGTAAAAACCCCAAGTTGATTTTTTTTTTTAGTCATTAAAGAGCGTTTACATTATGAGAGCACAGTTTTAGTAAGTGTGTCATATTATGTTAATTTATTTAAAAAATGGTTGTCCACACATGGTACATGCAGTCACTCTCTGTAAAGCAGGATATTTGTTTTCTCAGGACACATTATTCCATACCCAGAGTAGATAACAGAATTTGTTGTACTGTCTCACAAAGTCTTGTCTGAGGAAAAGGACTGATACATACAAAAATGCTCTGAAATAGACTACATTAATTCAAGAAGCCAGAGCAGAGAGGTAGTAAGAGGACCATCAGAGCATGGCTGTATCATGAGTGCCTACATAGAAGAGAAGTTTATGAAGAAAGTTGGCAGGCTAACTGCAGTAAAGCTAACCGTGCAATTTGCACAATAAAAACATTTCTGAGTGGGTATTATGAGCCAAGTACTGAGCAAAAGTATTTATAGGCATTGTGTTTGATTCTCAGAACAACTCTATGAAGTAGGTATTATTACCATTATCATTTGCCATCTATGGAAAATGAAACTTAGTTAATATGGAATAGCTTGTCCAAGATCACACAACTAAGAGACTCAGCCTGGATTTGAACCCATTTGTGCCCAACTCCAATTGCCATGAGCCTAATTCCACTTTATGTGCCTCTTTTTTTCTTTCCAGTTCTTGTTTCCCAGCAATGTGCTCTGCACATCTCATCTGTCTGTGCTGCCATCAGTCTCTAATAGTCTCTAGCTTTCTTTTGCACATTTTTCAAGGCTTGATTCTTGGCCTTTTTCTCTCTGCCACCTCCATGATCCTATAATCCTCCAACACCCTTCTGATAGTAATGCCACTGTCTTTCCAGCTCATGTCCACAAAGCCACTCCTTGTCCTCACTATACCCTCCAATCCCAAAACCTGTACTTGTTTCCCACCTGTGTCTTCACTTTATTGTTTCCAGCCTGAGAGAGCTATGCAGGACGTTTCCATGTGAACATTGGTCCTCTATGGACTTCGTTCTCCCAAGCCTGTGATCTCCACATGTCCTCTCACCATTCTGGAAAATGGGTCATTACTGGAGGTTGCACTTAGATTCCTCACAGGTCCCTGCTGGGGCATCTCAGTTGGGTGTCCAGGGTTAACTGGATCACTTTTTATTCATGTTTAGCAGATGCCATCTCATCTTCCTCAGAATAGCAGTTCTAAACTTTTCTATTTTCCTTAAGTCTCCAGAGAGACTGCTATCCCCTTACTCTATTTCTTTACCAGGAAAATCAAGGACATTTTACCTGAGTTTCCTCATATTCACTTCTTCCACCTAACAATTGCTCTGCCTGTGTTCTTAATCTCACCCTCCAACAGCCTCTTCTGAAATCTTCTTCATCAATTATACCCTACTTTCACTCTATAATTTCAGTCTTCCTTCCCTGGCGTCTTTTTTCTAAACAGGTGGGTTTCCCATATAGTGAGGATTTTTTTAACCCTTCTAACATCTCCAGGTGTCATCCTCCATGTTTTCTTACTTTTGCCTTCAGTTTACCCCAGAGAACACTCTCCTTAACTTTCGGTAATCTAGCTTTCTCGAAACTGCTACTGAAACTGAAGGCCACATGGATCTCTTAATCCGTTGAACCACTGTCCCTTTCTTAGCTTGTATGCTTCTCAACTTTCCTGAAGTGAATGACCTTGTCATGTGCCCTTTTTCTCTCATTAGCACCCATGGTACCATATGGTTCCATCTTCTGAATTGATTCTTCTTCTATTCAGTCTAATTTAATTCAATCAATGTGTATTCACCATTCACTTATTTCAACTAAGGTTGATGAAGAAGCAAGATACTGTTTGGATAATCCCCCAGTATGAAATATGGCTGATAGCAGTGTCACCATCAAATTATTAAGCTTTCCTTTCTCTAAAGCTAATTAACTGGAATTACAAATTATCTCCTCTATAACTCCTAGACTTGAAAATTTGGTTGATGGTGATGATGTAATTTATTTGAAATAATCTCGAAAAGGCTACCTTTGTTTATGAGCCATGGTTATGCCTGGTACGTCTCATTTTAACTCAACAAATACTATATCATGTATGTTACTTGCCAGGTACTATTCCCAATGCTTTACAAATATTAACTCATTGAACACTCAAGACAAATGGGTTATATTATCCTACAGATAATGAAGCATGTCCTTTGAAATAAAACACAACTGTTTATCGTTTTACTGATCGAATCTGTTTTTAGTTGGATGGTCTTTACTACAAAGGATTTGATTTCTCTTCTACTTAATGAAGTAGGTGGATGTTCTTTAAATAAAATTCAAAATGAAAAAAAAAGTGAGTACTCTGATTATTCCCATTTTATAGCCGAGGAAACTGAGGGACATTTAAATAACTAACTCAAGGTCATCTAGCAGCATGTGATCCAGCTAGGATTTGAATGCATGCAGTATGGTTCCAGATTCGGTGCCGCAGAGGTACTCAGTAAATGATTATTGAATGAAAAAAAATAAAGAGCTAATTTTCTGACTACTTTACCAAATGCTAATTTCACATTTTCACTCGCATTTAAATTATTTTACGTATTTTGTATCTTCTTGCTGCTTCCTTTCATCATTTGAGAAAAAGAAATGTCTTTAAAATGTGGATATATAAATGTGTCACAGGGACAAGATAATTTGATCTCCAGATAGCAAGACCTTTTCAGAATCTCCTTCTGGATTTCTATTCTCATTTTAGGCACACCCTGGTGTGAGATGATGGGAAGTCTTTGGAAAAGGTACCCTGAAGGAATCATTGCAGTCTCTAGGTGCCTCCAATTTGCTACTTCTGCAGCAGGCTTCAGTTCACAAGCCATCCCTGCAAGTGAACTTGGTGGTAGTAAGTCCTGCTGTGTCATTACTGCTATCTGTAAAGGGTGAGGACTTTGTCAAGTGATTTTTTTTCAAAACATGCATTAGCTACTATGCCATCTTGTTTGTACCTTGCACAAGTACCACGCAGTTCTCAATTTTCTTTTGCATCATGGGTTTGGTCTGTGGCTAAAGAGGATTGACCATAGCAACTCACCATCTTTCTGCTGGTTGCTAGTTATTCTGTTACATTATTCTGTGCTAGAATTACTTTCTGAACACACATGGAAATGGTGCTCATTCATATGTTCACACGTATGATATTCAGAATACAGACCTATACTTGAAATTTAATGTTAAGATATTAAAATTGTCTGATTATGTCTTATTTACTTTGTTGGTGTCATAATATCCTTTTATGAAATGACAGTAAGTGTGGTCCTTCCTCAAGTACTTACTTAGCAAAATAAAAAGTTGGTAACTGTATCAAAAAAAATTAATCCAAAATGTCATGTTTCCCAATCCATAAAACTAACAGGCAACTGACGGAATGGGGAAAGATAGTTGCAAATGACATATCAGATAAAGGGTTAGTATCCAGAATCTATAAGGAACTCATCAAACTCCACACCTGAAAAACAAACAATCCAGTGAAGAAATGGGCAGAAGACATGAACAGACACTTCTCCAAAGAGGACATCCAGGTGGCCAACAGATACATGAAACGATGCTCAGCATCCCTCCTCATCAGGGAAATACACATCAAAACCACACTGAGATACCACCTCACACCGGTCAGAGTGGCTAAAATGAGCAAATAGAAGACTTTAGATGCTGGCGAGGGTATGGAGAAATGGGCACCCTCCTACACTGTTGGTGGGAATGCAAACCGGTGCAGCTCCTCTGGAAAACAGTATGGAGGTTCCTCAAAAAATTAACAATAGAACTCCCCTATGACCCAGAAATAGCACCGCTAGGAATTTACCCAAGGGATACAGGAGTGCTGGTGCATAGGGGCACACGTACCCCAGTGTTCATTGCAGCACTCTCAACAATAGCCAAAACATTGCAAGAGCCTAAGTGTCCATCAACAGACGAATGGATCAAGAAGATGTAGTTTATCTATATGATGGCAATGAGAAAGAATGAAATCTGGCCATGTGCAGCACCATGGGTGGAAAATGAGGGTGTTATGCTGAGCGAAATAAGTCAGGCAGAGAAGGACAGATACCATATGTTTGCACGTATAGGAGGATTAGGAGGAATTTAACAGAGGACCATGGGGGAGAAGAAGGGGAAAAATAGTGGGTGAGAGGGAGGAAGGCAAACCATGAGAGACTCTTGAATGCTGAGAACAAACTGAGGGCTGATAGGGGTGGGAGGAAGGGCAAGGGGAGTGATGGGCATGGAGGAGGGCACTTGTGGGGATGAGCACTGGGTGTTATATGGGAACCAACTTGACAATAAACTATTTAAAAAACCCAAAAATGTCATGTTTCCATTATCTTCCTAGTGTTATGCTCATTAGATAAAATTGGAAACAGCACAGTCCCAGGATTGCTGATCATTTTACATGGTCTGGGTTACTAAAAAGTGATATTGAGGTAGCATTCACCTAGTTGGCCTTCTAGAAGCCAAGGCTAAAACTTATGCCACGTATTAGTCTGATTCTGAAGTTTAGTGTATATCTAACATTTATCTTTTTCTTCCCAATCCATTACTTTTATCTTATTCTAGGTCTTGATTCCCTTGGTGTCTATATTTCTAGGTGACCTGTCTCTTTTCTGAACTCTTAGATCTTATGTGAGGTCCTGCTAATTTGACATATAATCATATTTCTTTGTAACATTTCTGGGTCCATGTCTTGCATGGTCACTTGGTTTTTGTGTGCATACTTCTATTATCCCAAGCTCAATAATAAACTACTTGAGGTTAGGCATGGACATTATTTTCTTTAGATTCCCTGCAGCTCTTAGCTCTGTGTGCCTGAAAGAACATGTGCTTTGTGAATGATTAAATGAAGGACATAATGCAACCTTTATTGGGCATTCAGACAAGAAGGGTTGTTGGTTTTGTCTTACAGAGTGGAAGTTCTAGTGCTAAAGAGATTTGGTCATGCTGTCCCATGAACTAGAGTGGTATGAGCAAGCTGGCCTGGAGCTGAGTTGCCTATGATATATCCATGTCTTTAGATCTTGTGACATGGGAAGTCAACAAACACTGGATTGCAAATACAATTTAACAACTGCTGGGTCTGTGCATGTATGAACACTCTGTTTCAGAGCTCTCTTGATTAAAAAAAAAAACCTGTGTATGGGTTTATATGTCCCAATTAAGTCATACAAATAAAAGTGACAGAGGCAGGATTGGAACTTCAACAGGTCCACCTCCAAAGTTATAGTTTTTAATCCCTACATGACTCTGTGGCTTCATGATGCAATGCTTCAGAGCAATCAACATCTACTCCTGATGGGCCCTCATGGTAGAAAGGTCAGCCTAAAGTCCTTGGCAATGCCACAGCATCCCTGCCAGGGGCAGATACTCATTTTCTAGATCAGCAAAACTAGTCTCAGAGGGAGGACAATGTGTAACAAATTTAAGGAGCCCTCAGGTGGTTCAAAGTCAGTCTGAAAGAATCGCCAAGAGTCAACCTGCCCTATAAGTAGGGTATAATTTAATATATTATATATATGTTATTGTTATAATATATTATATATATGTTATTGTTATAATATATTATATATATAAATATATATATATAAAATTTGCCATTCAGACCAAAATACTTTGAAGAGCTAAAGGAAACACTGTGATACTTAGGCAGAAACTATAAATGTAAACTGACTATTCCAGGCAGTCTTTACTGGCTGAGTATGTCAAAACCTCTCAGGAAAGGGAGAGAAAAATATAAGTAAGCTCGGTAAATGTGGGAAGCCAACGGTCTGATAGAGGACAAAGTTGGGGTGAGGGCACTAAACCTAGGGGCAGAAGTGGGGAGCCATTAATGATGTTTAGAAAAGAACTGAGCATGTATGTATAACAAAAAGAAGCAAGAAAACGTAGGTATACACACAGAACAATAGAGTAGTTTGTGTTTGCGTGAAAACAAGTCAGGGGAATAAAAAAGCTGAGAATCGATTTCCAACAACTATTTGGGAGTTGAAGGCCAGATAGATCTAATATGCAGTGGGTACATCACAGCAGGAACTGTGAAACAAATCCTGGTCATCAAAGGTTCGGTGTGAACTTGAGAGGGAGTCCAGGTTTGCCACATCAGTAACCTCTTGGGACCAGGATTTTTCCATAGTTTTGTCAGGTGATGTGTAGCTATCTCTTCTCAGCTGGCTGACTTTTCTGGTAACTCCAGTGACAAAGCAATAAATGTAAATAAACTTGGGAAATTTGGGAGGCCAACTTCCTGAAAGAGAATAAAGTTAGGATCTCACCCGTGCACCTAGGAACAAAAAGTGAATGCAGTCAAGGAAGGGGTTGGGTGAGTTTATGTGACAAGAAGTAACCTGAGATCCTGATGCAAGTTGAATATGATTCAGCAGTATGTTTCCAGATTGAAAATGACAGAAACTCTACATCATCAATCGGAAAGAAACCTTTCATTGCTTCAAGACTTGCCAAGGACCTTATGAGAGAAGTATGTGCAGTCCTGACTTCTGCATTTTAAAAATGATTCAAAGAGGGGCACCTGGGTGGCTCATTCAGTTAAGTGTCCAACTTCGGCTCAAGTCATGATCTCACAGTTTGTGGGTTCAAGCCCTGCATTGGGCTCTGTACTGACAGCTTGAAGCCTGGAGCCTGCTTCAGATTCTGTGTCTGCCTCTCTCTCTGCCCCTCCCCTGCTCATGCTCTGTCTTTCTCTCTCAAAAAGAAAATAAACATTAAAAATACAAGTAAAATAATACAAAGAATTAAAGTCCAGAAAAGAATTACCAGACAGATTATAGTGGTAGGAACACGGCCTTTCATGAAATTTACTAGGGAGAGAGAGAGAGAGAAAGCTAAGGGTTGATTTCACTGTTTTCAAAAATCATGAAGTATATGGATACTCATTAGTTTGGTTCTCCATAGTCGGTTGAAAAGAAGAAATGAGCTGACGTTGTAGTAAGAGGTATGTCAGCAATGCTTAAGAAAGAACTTCTTGACCAAATACTGGGGCAGGGAAGTGCTGAAATGTTTGACCCTATAATCTTTTTATGATAGGATAGAAAATCACTGGTAGTCCTGAGTTGTCATTACATGTGTTATTTGATGTAGAAGATCCTGAGGAGTGAGTGGAGGAATCTGAGAGAGTGCAAGGGTGTCTCTTGACAGACATGGAAGTTCTGAAACTGGTTGGAGAGAAGAAGGAAAAGTCAAAGTCAGTTGACCATAAAAACAATCGCATAGACTCTTATCCCTGGGTCAGAGGTGTGTTGAGATGATTCTTCACACACAGAGCTCATCCCTTCTGAAATCCAAATGGTGACACTCTGACATTGCCCTGTAACTTCACCAGTGTTATTCCTCTTTATTCTACTTTAGTCCCAGGTGACTCACCTGGGTGGGGACCGTGCCTCCAGCTGTGAGTTAAGCATCACGTCTCCCTTTAGATTGGGAAGGAGCACCTTCTACAGCTGTCACTCCCAGAAATTTGATGGCTTCCTTAAACTTCAGAGGATTTTCTCTGAGACAGAATGTTTACTATGTCTGGTTTGGTACCCAGTTCTATTAGGAGAGAAGGCATTCCCTTGCAGAGGGCAGCAGCCAGGACTGGATCAGTTTCAGTTGAGAACCTTCTTGCCACCACAGAGCATCACATAGAGTGTAGCATCCAGGCTGTCTAAGTCCCACTGGCTACTCGTCTTGGCCTTGCTCCGACAGATTGTGAGGAAGCCCAAATCTGCAGAACTAGAGCTGCACAGCTGTCCTCAGCAGAGAGGTACTGGTCTCCTTAGGTGGACTCACCATTTACTGCTTGTGAGGTAGTATAACTGCACAGGGTGTCCCTGAGAATACACAGTTTGTCTCTGAGAGGTACAAGGTCAGTAGGAGAAAAGGATGTGGGTCTGTGCACAGTCACCCTGACATTTGCTCTGAAATCACTGAGTTGACTAAAAAACCAGAAGTGGAGCACTAAGTGATCCCTCTGTTCCTAGATGTAACTCTTAGAAATCCTATGGCTCTAGGTCCCAGGCTCCATTTCTGCTTCTATTGTAAACCCTAGATTTGCTGGCCTCAGTGGCTACTGTGCTTTTATGTAGGCAATGGAGATACAATGACGAATAAGACAGATAACGTCTTACTCTCGTGGGGTTTATTCCTAGTGAGAGGAGACAGACTGTAAACAAAGAGGCAAATAAATAAACAAGAAAATATCAGATGGTGACAGGTGATAGTAAATCAGGGTGATTGATGGGAAGTTAGTGTTGGGTGTGGGAACAGTTTAGGCTGAGATGTTGGGGACAGGCTCACTGCAGAGGTTAATTAGTAACTTGAATGACAAAAAAGAGGCAACCAGATGATGCAGGGAAAGAGCTTCTAGCAGCAGGAACAGATAGAGGAAGGGCCCTAAGCTGGGAAGGAACGCAGTGTGTCTGGAACCAAGAAGAGAGGCCAAATGGGCCTGAGGCTGAGTGAGGCTGGGATATGAGACAAGGTTGGAAAGTTTGTCAGGTGCCAGATCACAGGGAGCCATGGGCCCAGGAGGGAAGTGAATTCAGAATGGTCCTAGAATTGGATTGGACTCGGGGGGTCATCTAGCTTGAGCTTCTTACTGCAGGACTGCTACAGCAGAGCCTACAGAGGTGCAATTTCATCACTCCGGCTCTGCCAGCCAAACTTGGTCATGCTACATACAACGTGGAAACAAGGTTTTCTGACCCACGGTCCTTGTCACTTCCCACCAAACTCCCACCATGAAGTGGGAGTCCTAAATGTCCCACTTAATTTAACTTAATAGGGAATGAAATAAACTAATATCTGAATAAAAGTTAGAACAATATTCATTACACTATGCTTTTTATATAATAAACTTTATATAAATGTTTCAAAGATTAAAAAAAAGACATAAGCATGTGGAATTGTCTTTCACTCACCTTGTAAAAAAGGGGGTTTATAAACATCTTTGTAGACTAGTTATGTCTTGTGTCAATAGTGAGGACTTAGTTTGCCTATTTAATGCTACGAATCAAATGCAACCCATTTATTCTACAGTTAAGACACATTCCCACTATGGGGACATATGGTGCAGCTTCTACATCCAGGAGGAGTGAACATTCCAGCGTGCACACAAACATTCAGAATCAGAAAATAGTACTGTAAATTATGTACACACAGGATGCATGTATGTACATACATCTTGGTTTTTCAAATAGCGATGACATTGCCTTAAGGAGCCATAGCTTTCACATTCTCCTCTGAAAAGAAGGTTTTATTGAAGAGAAAATATGGATGGAAATTCATTTTGGAATAGCTGAGATCGTCATTTCTGAAAGGATTTGAGGCTGGATTGACTAAGCACAAACCCACAGCGAGAGATGTGCTGGTGGAATAGAAGTTTGTTGTCACCACTCTGCCCCTCATTCAGGGTTTAGAGCCCAAAGATCTGCCATGAGCAGATGCAATGGCAAATTACACTCTCCTTCTCTGGCCTGAGTCTCCATTCATCCTACTGCCTTCTATACTTCTTCCTTGATCTCTCCCACTAACTGACAGGTGGACTCTGACAGACTTTCTGCTTTCTCTCTCTTTATTTCTCCTTTATCTCTATCCTTGAGGGGAATGTAATAGAGAAAAGTCTCACTCCTTCCTCCAGATCTTGAAGAGACAGGAAGAGCATCCTGCTTTCTGGGGTGGATGAAAGCATAAATGAGGTGATGGCTTTGAATCAAAGATGGCAGGGTTGGGAGAAATTTGAGAGTCCATGGAAACACCTCTATACTGCTCGGTGTTATGGCACATGTAGAAGGAGTTTGTACAGTGCACTAAGGTACATGGAGGAGACTGCTTACAGCTGAGGTGCTCAGCTTGGCTAATCCAGCTACCCTACATTCTCTAGCTACACTGAGGGCTAGTGGGACCCAAGACTGACAGAGGCTCTGTGAACTTCAAGGTCAACCTAGGTATCAACATTCAGCTGACGACAAGGGAAAAGAGAGCAAGATGGATCATCTTCAAGGACTATAATTCAGGTCTGATTGTAAACTTTGGTGCATGTTCCATCGGCCAGAGCCTGTCATATGGACACATCTCACTATGAGGAAAGCTGGGACCTGGGTTTAGCTGTGTGTCAAATAGGAAAGGAAACAGGTTTGGTGAATAGGTAGCCAGCTTCTACCACAGAAAGTATATGACCCAAGGTTCTTCAGAAACAGTGGCAGAGTTGAAACTAAGACCCACATTACTTAACCCACAGAACAGCACCCCCTTAACCAAACTATCCTCCATACCATTCCTATGTCCCCTACCTTTAAAAAAAAGCCACTTCCCACAAAAGATGGCAAAAGGGAACCAAGAAGAAAGTGGTTGGTCCATTTTCTAAGGAAGATCGATATGATGTGAAAGCACCAGCCATGTTTGATAGAGGAAACATAGAAAATTGTTAGTCTCAGGGACTCAAGGAACCAAAATGCATCTGATTGCCTCAAAGATCAGGTTGTTAAGTGAGGCCTGTTGCTCTGCAGAATGATGCATGTGCATTAGAAAATCCAAACTAATTACTGAGGATATTCAAGGCAAAACTGCCTACCCAACCTCTATGACATGGATCTTACCCATGAGAAATGTGCTCCATGGTCAAGAAAATGTCAGACCATGACTGAAACCCATGTCTATATCAAGGCTACCACTAGTTACATGCTTCATTTGTTCTGTGATCAGATTTGGAAGACCTCTCACACTCAGCACCTACAGGCCCACCAAATGCAGAAGAAGATGATGGAAATCATGACCCAAGAGGCACAGACAAACGACTTTAAAGATGTCGTCAATAAATTGATTCCAGTCAGCACTGGGAAAGACATAAAAAAGCCTTGCCAATCTATTCATCTTCTCTATAATATGCTCATTAGAAAAGTAAAAATGCGGGGCGCCTGGGTGGCTTAGTCGGTTAAGCGTCCGACTTTGGCTTAGGTCATGATCTCGCGGTTCGTGGGTTTGAGCCCCGCGTTGGGCTCTGTGCTGACTGCCGGCTCGGAGCCTGGAGCCTGTTTCGGAGTCTGTGTCTCCCTCTCTCTCTGACCCTCCCCTGCTCACGCTGTCTCTGTCTCTCTCTCCTAGAAATAAATAAAAATATTTTAAAAAAAGAAAAAAAAAAAAGAAAAGTAAAAATGCTAAAGCCCAGGTTTGAACTGGGGAACTCATGTCACTTCTTGGTGAAGGTGATAATTCTGGAAAATCCCCTGGAATAAGACAGGTGACCCAGCTGAACGAGCTGATGGATATGAGCCGCTAGTCCACGATGCGGCTTAAAATTCAGACTTTTAAATGGTGACAAATAAAAAGTCTTATTTGTGGAGAAAAAAGGACAAGCGTGGCCCAGTAAATGCGATTCTGGCATCTCTTCAGTCCAATTCTACGCACAAGAAAGGCCCTGGAACAACTTGCGGGAATCTCACAAAAAAGGGTCAGGCTTGCCTCCTGATAAGACAGAGAATTTCCACTGTACCATGAACTCTTTGTGAGGAAATCAGCTTCCGAATCCTAAGCCTTGCCTTTTCTTACTTCTTTCGGTCCTTCCCCACTCGGCTGCTTCCTGAGGACCTGGGGAGGGAGGCGAGATGAGGGTTACTGCGCGGTTCACTGCAAACACCTGTCTCTTGGTTTTACCTCAACCTTTTGATTCAAGATGTTTTCACTTCCTCCCCTTTTTACGTTTGGCCCTTTGGTCTCTGTCCCCTGAGCTGACTTTCATCATCCAATTAGAAATAATACCCTCTTCTTGCTACCAGCTTTTCTGGGAACCGTAGGGAGTAAACCCTAAGCCTCCCTCACAGCCCGTGGGGCCCGCAGCGCTTCAAAGGAGCCTGGTGGCGGCACCACCTCACGGCCGGGCTTCTCTTCTGTTTGAACAGCTTCTATTGCTCACTGCTGATCAGTAACTCAATGATTCATTAGACACACAAACAATGAGTGAATCTGTTCCATTAGCAAGGCCACCTGTTGATCTCAGACAGCCTCAGCTGAACTCGGTGAACGTGAACAACAGAACGCCCGCGTCTGCGGAGGGCCGCATTTGATGGCATGTTCCGGCAGGAAAGGCAGAGTCCCGGGCTTGCTCGTGCTTTTAGGCTTTTCCTTTCATCTGGTGGCGGGGCGGCCAGAGTGTACTGTGGAATACAATGCCGTTCTCTATAATCAACTGGAAAACTCCAAGAGGTTGGTCGTTATTGCCTCCTGAGGCTTGTGGAATCAGACAAAGACGAGAGTGCGAATATCTCGTACTCTGCGGCATGCCAGCGCCGGGGCAAGAGAGTCAGCTGAGTGCTAAACAAAAAACAACACAGACAACGAAAGAAACGGGATGTGACAAACTATGTGTAAGAGCAATTTTATGTATCCGCAGTGATACCTTCTCTCCCCCAGAAATAATACAATCTGTTGGCTACGTAGCCCCTCGTTCCTGCAGCCGATCCAGGCCTTTAGGAACTGGTCTACTAGTGTCTCCCAGTTTATTAGAAGTCAGGACTACTAAAAATCCTAGAAAGTTGATATTTTGTTATTTAAAAAAATAGCGCTTTCTCTTCCCTTGTGCATAACTAACCCCTCTAATCACTGTAATAGGAGAGCTTTCATAAGGTCAGTAATGTTTGTTGAGAGCCTGAAAACTGTATGATATCAGGAATAGGAAGACATAATCTTTACTCAACTGAATATAAAGTTGCCTCTTGAGAATGAATTTAGTTTTGGAATGCCACCTCCGTTAGGATTTGTACTGCGTCCTTCCGAATGGTTAGGCTTAAATTTCTCTACAGTGACACTTTGATTAAAATATTTGATTACATAGTCCAGTTGTTATGTTTTTGATGGATTTATTCTGGACTATCAGGAAACACTTCATTGTTCATTGGTTTTCGGAAAAACATAGATGAACTAGAGGGAAATGACTCTTCAACAAAAGTTCCAGTTCCTGTTAGTTTATCATGTAAAATGTTTTAACTTAGTAAAGAGTATTCATTTATTAAAATATAACTTACTGTCAAATTGGCTAACATACAGCAAATGGATAAAGAAGCTGGGGTTTACATACACAATGGAATACTGCTTGGCAATGTGAAAGAATGAAATCCTGTTCTTTGCAGCAACGTGGGTGGAACTGGAATGAATGATGCTAAGTGAAATAAGTCAGAGAAAGACAGATAACGTGTAAAATGTTTAAACAATCCTCCGTTTTAAATCTCTTGACAGATTTCAGAGATTTCTGTCGCCAGTGGCTGGTTTCCTTCCATTTTTGTAGCCCTGGAAGTGGGAGAATGCCAGCTGAGGAATTCACGTTGTGCTTCTTCCCTGAGTATTGTTTTGCATTTAGAGGATGGGGCTCTGAGCTCCAAGCATTCGGAATGAACACCGTGAACAGCTGGGGGCAGGCAGACTCTACTGCTCGGGTCCCCCAGGCAGGTGTGAGCCTATCTCCCTCATCCAGCCCATAAAAGGACCACGTGCACTTTCAAAGGGATTTCTGCAATCCCGGTCTTTTGACAACCACGACTACGATTTGATTGCCAAATGCAGGTGGTTGTGCAGAGGCCCTGTTGTGCAATCAAAAGAATCCTCAGAGTCTTCTGCATAAAAAAGGGAAAGCACAGGGAGTGACTTTTTCAAAAAGACTAAATAGGAGATGGCCACATATAAATTAAAAATTAGGTGGAAGAGGGGCGTGTGGGTGGCTCAGTTGGTTAGGCAACTGACTCCTAATTTCAGCTCAGGTCATGATCTCCCGGTCTGTGAGTTTAAGCCCTGCCAGTGCAGAGCCTGCTTGGAATTCTCTCTTTCCCTCTCTCTCTGCCCCTCTTCTGCTTGCTCTCTCTCCCTCTCTCAAAATAAATAGCTAAACCTTAAAAAATGTTCAAATTAGATGGAAAACCTACAGCTATCCTCTCATGTGATTAGACTAGCACCGCGCCATCCAATAGAACTTTCTGCAGTGCCAAGGATGTTCTGCACCAAGCCCTCGAAGAGCCTAGCCACACGTGGCTACTGAGCACGTGAAATGTGGCTAATGTGACTGGGAAGCTAAATTGCAATTTTATTTAGTGTAAATTTAAGTGGGCGCACATCTTTAGTGGTTGCTGTGTTGGACAGAAAAGGATTATTCTATAAGTCCGCAAAGGTCACCGATCAAGTTGGTCTTCCCTGAAATATTCCCAGTACTGGGGGCGGGGGGAGGGAGGTTTCCACCTTTGTTGTAAGTCCTTAAGAAGTATTTCGTGTGTGAAAACATAAATCTGATCACGGCCCATCCTTCTTTAGTACCCTTACTTGCTTCCCCTGACCCAGGAACTCCGACTCCTGGCAGACCCTCAGCACCCTCAACCTTCTGCTCCAGCATGCCTGATTTTTATTTGTATTTTTAATGTTTATTCATTTTTGAGAGAGATAGAGCATGCAAGAGAGCAGGGGAGGGTAAGAGAGAGAGGAAGACGGAGGATCCCAAGCAGACTCTGTGCTGACGCCAGAGAGCCCCATGCAGAGCTTGAACTCACAAATGGAACCACAAGATCATGACCTGAGCTGAAGTCCGATGCTTAGCTGACTGAGCCACCCAGGCGCCCCCAGCATGTCCAATTCTTAAATCTATCCTTTGACTTGTTTTCATCTTTCTGTCTCTGTGCATTTGTGTGTGAAGTTTCCTTTGCCTGGAATGCTCTTCTCCCCACTTGCCATCTTGGCAGGCCTCTGCTTATCTTTCATAACCGGAAAGTCTTCGCCAACTGGCCCAAATGGAGTTAATCACCCTCATCCCCTGGTTCCCATGATAGTGCAGTGTAAATGTTAGAGCACGGACGTCTTATGGTGGACTCGGATCTGTGTGTAAATGTTTGTAAGGAAATTCCCAAGGGAAACTAGGAAAGGTGTGGATGGGGGGTAGAGGGCAGGGAGGGGAGGAAGCTGAGTAAGTGTGCAGTCATGAAGTCCAACAAAGGGTCGAATTTACCCCACCTGCAGGCAAATTTAGGAACTCTATAAATCAAGCCTAGTGTTTTCCTGACCATGGCAAAGGAACTAGTGTGTTCACACTCTCACTTCCATCAGTTACTGGCTAAGGACTGCCCAGGGAACATGCATTCCCAGACACCACTCTCCCCATTTGTGTGGGCACAGGAGACTCAAAAGATAGTTCCCCAGGAAAGAGGGCAGGTTCTGGCTGTAGGAGGTTTCCAGTTCGTGGGCTCAATGAGGCAGGCAGCACAAAAGCAGTGGAAAAGGGTCCTGAGGGATCTGGGCAGAAATACAAACATTAGACATTAGATGTTACCCTCTACGAGGGGTGTGAGAATTGAGTCTATGTGGGTTTCAAGCCCAGATCAATCTTATCCTAGAAAAGTGACCTGTTTCCAGTCCCCTCTGTAAAATTCAGAAAATAGTTACATCTTACTCTCAGGCTTAAGGTAACATTTAAATATGATAATGTGCCTCAAGTATTTAGCATAGTTAGGGTTAACTAGTAAAGAGTCAAATATTGCACCTATTATTAAAACACAGCAGTTTATTGTGATTTCTGACAATAAATGTCTGGCAGTAATGTGGTATCTGATCTTACACTGGCTTTGAGATTCTCTAGAGCAATAATATGCTTCATTGGTCTTTAAGTCACTGACACTTAAGCCAATGCCTGACCCTGAGTAGATATCAGATCAATACTTCTTGAGAAAATGAATGATACTCCACTTTGAACCGAATCTCTCTTATCATCTCTGATGACATGTTACATTGAAAAAGCTCTATTCATGTGTCTCTTTTGCCCATTAGACCATAATGGTAGGGTTTCTTACTCTCTTTTGCTTCCTTTAAATGTAGCACAACCTGGCATATAGCAGTTGCTAGGTAATTGTTTGTTGAACTGATGTTTTTTGGGGAAGAGTCCAGAAAGTTCCAAGGGTAAGAGTATTATAATCTAAAGGGTTGTTTTCTTCATTTCAGAGTTTGTTTGCAGACTGTGATCTCAGATCACTTATGGGTCAGTACAGAAAAGACAAAACCCCTCTAGGTTTTTCAAGGAAGAATGTGATTTAATAGAGGGAATTAGGTGCTACAGTAGGCAGAATTCCTAAAATGCTCCCCCCAAAGATGTCTCACCCAACTCCCAGAAGCCGTGAATATACTGATGCATCACTCCTGTGACTATGTGATGTTATATGGGAATATTCCCAGTACCAGGGTGGGTTTTCTACCTTCCCTGTAAGTTCTCAATAAATATTTGTTGTGTGAAAATATAAATCTGATCATGGTTGATCCTTCCTTAGCACTCTTAATGCTTCTCCTGGCCCATAAAGAGAGATTACCTGGGTGGGCCTGATCAAATCACCCAAGCCCTTAAAATCAGGGAGCTTTCTCTGGCCACCAGGGGAAAAGAGAGTCAGAGTCCAAGTATGAGTGGATTGGGTGGGATGGGTCCTGCTCCGGCTGCCATGTTGGGAAAAGGACTCAGTGTATCAGTGCTGGATTGAAGATGGAGGACGCCACTTGGGAAAGGATGCACATGGCTTTAAGGAGCTGGGAGACACTTCTGTCTGACAGCCAGCAAGCAACTGGGGACCTAAGTCCTAAAACTACAAGGAGATGAAATCTGCCAACATCCTGAATGAACCTGGAAGTAGATTCTTCCCAGAGCTTCCAGAGAAGATCCCTGTCAACAGGGACAAGGTTGACACCTTGATTTCAGCGTGGTGAGACTTTGACCTAGAACCCTATTGAACCCACCTGTCTTCTGACCTACTGAACGGTGAAGTGATAAATAGGTGCTATTTCAGATAGGTGCTAAGTTTGTGGTAATTTGCTATGCAGCAGTAGAAAATTAACTCAAGTACTTTTTAGATTGTAGAAAAGTCCAGAGTTAAGAAAATAAGGTGGGCTACTCCTTGCTTTCAGGTTATGCCACCCCAGGCTGCCAGGTAGCTATGGGAAATCACAACTGACCCACATCCCTGAAGCTGGGGCCGAGCAGTGAGAGAGACCAGCCAGCTGCCGTGCTGGTCACATCTGCTGAAGCTCACATTGTCACCTGACCAGTGCCGAGAGAAGGAGGGGGCCTCTTGTTCTCTTCTGTTTTATAGATATCCCATGAATGAATTCTATTATTAAACATGTTATATCCAGAACATTGGTGGAAATGAAGTTCAGGGACATGTGGCTCCCAGGTATCCAGCATCCAAGATAAAGGGGAACCTACCCAAGTGGTCAGGATAATGCTGACTGGCAAAGAATGGTATCCAATATGGCTCTTCAAATTTTGGAGATCCCTTTAAATCAGCCTTCTGGTGGCGTTATTTTCATTTTACAGATCAGAAAACTGAGGTTCCATCAGGTTAACTATCTTCCCCAAAATCTCCTAAATAGCAAGTAGCAAAACCAAGATTAGAACCCCGACCTGTTTCTCCGCAAGGCCACATTTTTCTCCCTCTGCCACTGATGCTGGCCATGAGGTGGAACTTATATGACTGGCTGACAGCTGGATTGTGGAGGCTCAACTGAGGAGGCAAGAGAAGTGGTAGCAATTTCATTTTATTTAAAAAAAAGTTTTCCTCAGGTTTCTGGCAAGGGCCGCTGTTAGTGTGTCTGTAGCGCTGTCTCCTCCTCCTCTGCTCTCATCCAACCTTCCTCCTTGGCCCACAATCACTGACTTTGGACACAGACCCTGCAACGTGTGCTCTACTTTCTGGGTTTATTTTGGTGAAGGGTCCTGCCTCCTTTCAAAGGGCAGTCCCTGCTGTCCCTTCGTTTTGTGGGTGCACACAATCGGCCCTTCTCTTCCATGGTCAGGGGCTCTCTGCCTCTCCCCCACTGGGGGCTGGTGCTGGACTGAGAAGAGCATCAGGAGAAATATCCTCTCCAGAGGGGGGGCCATGGAGTATTTCCCCCGGACGGCTCTATCTTTGCTGCATACCAATCCAATTACAAACAAATTGGCCCACGGGTTCAAGCATGAGAGCGATTTGGACTTCTCTCCTCCCTTGCTGACAGTTTTAAACCTGTTTTCTGTAAAAACCCAACTCTGGGAAGAAATTTTAGCACCCAAGCTCAAGAGAGACGGGATGCAGTTATCCCAGATATCAAGGTATAGTGAGGCTCAGAGAAGGAACTCTGAATTATATTTTTCAGGAAAAAAATGTAGCAAAAAGAGGTTCTCTGGGATTTCCCCGTGACTGCAGGTTGGCAGCTGGGAGGCTGGTCTTTCCAGGTCTGACTTGACTGGCTCTCTGGGTTCCCTTCTCTACCCTGGGTGGCTGCTCTTTTCTCTCTGGACTTTTCCTCAATGGTGAGGAATTCATTCCTAGGGTTCCGGAGGGGGAGAAGGAATGTTTTCAATCGCCTTTACTATGCCATAAAAGACATGATTTTTTTTGAGGCATGTGTCAAAAGAGAAGTGGACAGCCCACCTATCGAGCAAGTTTGGGACCAGCTGGGCTTTTTCCCTCAAAGATCCCACAGGAACACTGTCAGGAGGGAGACATGTGAAAGAATGTTCTCCCTCTGCCTTTTTAAAAGTCTATTTAAACACACCTTAAATTAAAAACCCAACTTACCTAAAAGGAAAAGCAGATATAAAGTTGTACATGTAGTTGAGGTTTTTTTGTTCCTTTGACCCCAAATTCCTCAGACTGGGTTTTCCTGAAATAGAATTATCCTGGGCTGCATATTGACATCAGTCAAATAAAGGATGATCGATCCTTCCTTCTGTTCCCTTGTCTTTTTGGGACAGATCACTTGTCATTTCCTATCAGCATACCTGTCACACTTGTCCTGTGAGGATCTGTGTGGAGTTTCCGGGGGAAGTCTAGTTCACTTGGGCTGAGATGCTCAGTTGGCAGGGAGCCCGAGACCACTCTGTCATCGCAGGTCACATTAGAAAGCCTCATCAGAACGGCTCTTCTTTTCAGAAAGATGTCTCAGAGGGTTTCCAGGGTGATTCAGAACATCCTCCTGAGATGCTGAGAGACACAAGTCAGAGGATGCATCTAGCGGTGGGGATGTACTCTGCTGGAGACCTAGGTATGCACTCTGTTTGGAGGTGAGGGGTAGGGGTGCGGTCTATAGACCAGCAGGGGGAACCAATAGGTACAGCATGATTACAAGTCAGAGAAATACTGTGTTGGGGAGAAGGATGTCATTGAGGGCACAAAGAAGGGGTACATTACCATGGCTTAGCAGAAAGCCCTTCTTATGGTGCATAAGACTGTTAATGACATAACCACAGTCTCTATGAGACCTCAGAAACTGACTGGAGAACAGTTTCCCTGTGTCACTGAGGGGAAACTTGCTGGAGGACTACTTTCATTAGATCCACTTGGATGGACGGCAGCAGCGCCATGGCCACGCCCATGGATTCTGCAGCTACATTTTAATGGCCTTCAACGTTACATTGAAGATACCTGAGAAGATTCGAGACGAAGCTGACTCCTCCCTCCACTTAGTTATGGCACCTGCCTCACCTCATCTGAGCTTCCAGCCCTTGGGTCACAATGAAAAAGAATATGCAGGGATCTTCTTGTTCAACTGTCAAATTTGGGGGTGAATGAAATATCCATAAGGGATCTCCAAGAAGCCAGAAAGCTCATATTTACTTTCAGCCAGGGAGAATTTGAACCTATGTCTCCAGATTTAAAAGTCTAGGATATTAATTCATTGTGACATCTGGTCCTTCTCTTTGATATTTTAAAAATAGGCTAGAAACAGAATTGTGAATCCATGCTCCAAAGCACTCCACTCAGATTCTGGGAAAGAATGCAACTCTGAGTTTATCTTGTTTATCCAACTAGTCTCTGGTCATTTGTGTAACATGATATTTCTTCCATTGGATGTTGTAAGCCAATTTCTAGCACAAGGTTTCCATTTTGTTTTAATCATCCATGAAAGAAAAGAATGTGGGAATGGCTGTTTTGCCATTTTCTAGGACTGTGGTGGCACCAGTAGCTGGCTGTTGGCTTCTAGTCTTTGCCTCAGCCACTTGGGAATGTGAGATTCTCTACGAATCCTAGAATCTTGGAACTAGAAAGAAAATGTAGCAGGACATAACAAGAACCATAAAGATGCTCATACCTTTTGTTCCAGTCAATTCACTCTAATGAATTTCAAAGAAATACCACTCACCAGACCCACAAATATACATTTTCAAAGATGTTCACTCTAGTATTTTTTTTGAGTAAAGGAAAAAATGAGAAACCACCAAGATGTTCAACATTATGGACCTTGTTTTGAAAGTTGGGAAAGGAATATTCTGCAGTCCTAAAATAATTATGAAAGCTGCATACACTCACAAATGTTTATTAAAAGCCTACTACATACCAGTGCTCTAAGATAATGAAGAAATATGCAGATTTCAAATCTCTGTTCCCTGTAACCTTAGTCATGTGAAAGTCTTATACCTACAGAAGAAAATATGCAGAAATATTATTAGTTGGCAAAGCAATAAATGCTTTATGAGTGCTTTTGAAGAAAAATTTGTTACATTGTCTGTGTCGATATACATAAAACTTATGACAGGAGGAGAGAAAATGCTGCTATCTTTGAGAAAGACTTCTCAGAGGGTAAGAGTGAACATTCATTCATCCGGGGTTCATATATTTGAGCAACTACTACATGCTAAAAACTACAGCAGTGATTGAGACAGAGAAATAATCCTCACAATTGTTAGTCAGGTCTGTGTTTTACTTTTATTAATACTTATTTAATGAATATTTGAGTCTAAAAAGTAACCTTATCATAATGAATGCTGATTTCCACCATTCCTACCTTTTTCCTCCAAAAACACTTGTCAAAGTAAAACTTAAGTTACAGAGACAGTAATTTGCCTGCAGTCATACAGCTTATTTGTAACAAGCCTGATATTGGAATCTGATTCTTGGCTTACCTGCCACCTCACCCCACATTTCTCTTATAATCAGTCTCTTAGAAACAAGTTGGAATAACAATGGAAACTCAGAAAACGTCTTTAGAACCATGATTTAATGGTATTGGGCAGAAAGTGAGAATGATCAAGATCCGTGCTTCTCAAGCTTTACTGTATGTAAGAATTACCCAAGAGCCTTTGTCCAAGTGCAGAGTTTGACTCTGTAATCTGGGGTGGGGTTTGAGAGTCTGTGTTTCTCATAAGCTCCCAGGTGATGCTAATAGTGCCTGTTGTTGAGTAGCAAGAATCTGAAGGATAGAAACTGTCCAAGTATGAGTGAAATTTCAAGTTTAATCTGTAGCCAGTATCTTTCTAATTTTGTCATGGGTATGTATAGATGCCAATTTTTTTTGCAAAGTCTCTGTTTTCTGTCACTAACCACAGACACAGTTTTCCTTTCCCTCTAGGTATTTGCTCTCTATCTCAATCTCTCTCGTGCAACAGGCCATGAAAGGCAGGAAGAATATTCTAGAACCACATCCCTATGAGATAATGGAATAGGAATTTACACTTGGCTCATCTGGCTCCAAAGCCCTTTCTCTTAACTGCTGTGATGTATATTCCCTACACTGTGTCCTCTTCACCTACCAGCCAAGGTCAAGTCTTTGGAGTCAAGATCAAAGCTGAGTCTAAAGCCTAACTAAGCACTTAGTTGAGGGCCAGTTACCTAATGTGTTGGTGTTTCTATTTCTTCATGTATAGATATAGCTAGCAATAGCACCAATCTCATTAGGTGCTTGTGTAGATTAAATAAGATAATGTACACAAATCACTGACCTCAGTATCTGCATGGAGTGAATGCTCTATAAAGGTAGTAATTACTGTGTTGGTTGAGTCTGAATCTCATTCTGAATTCTTCTAGAGGAGTTCACACAAACCTAGTGCTTGAGGCAGACAGGATATCAAATACAGTAAAACCTTGGTTTGCAAACATAATTTGTTCTGGAAACATGCTTGTAATCCAAAGCACTTGTATATCAAAGCAAATTTCAAGAACCACTGGCTCAGTTGTGATCATGTGACGTTCTGTGTCAGGTACTACTCGTATTGCAAGACATCACTCGTTTGTCAAATTAAAGTTTATTTTGCTCATCTTGCAGAACACTCAGAATCTAAGGTTAGATTACTAACAATCTAAGGTTTTACTGTAATTGTATTTATTTAAATTTAATACTTAATTGAACATACTCTAAATATAGAAATTATATATGTATATATAATACATATATACGTATTATGTATACATATACATATTATGCATAATACATATACATATTATGTGTATATATATATGAATGCAGCAGGTGCTAATGCACAAATGTTTTTGAATGAATACTATGACAACACAGAAGGTGGTAACTGGCTTTCTGGGATGACGGGGAAGACAACTTTTGGGCTCAGTCTGGACGGATAAATTTGAGGTGGAGGAAAAGCACTTTGGGAGGAGGGTTTGGGGTAAAGAGGACAGTAGACAATAAAGCTGTAATGGAGATTGGTGCTGGTTTATAAAGAGCTCCTGAATCATAGCCCTGATCTGTAGACTGTGGGGGGCCATGGGAAGGTGGTTTTGAACAGGCCAGTCATGTGATTAGATGTGTCTTTAAGTCTGTAGGGTGGATAGCTTGCTTAGAAATACTTTGGCCTGCTCTCTGCTCTTTTCAGGAGACTACACTGTTTTCCAAGCATCATCAAACCCCACAGTAGTCATTCAGAACTGCCCTAGCCATTGAAAAGGTAAGGGGGAAACAGTCACTGTGTAACTGGGTATTTTCTAATCCGTGTGCCTCTGTGTACTAAAATTTCACTTTCAATGGTAAGGTTTGAGGCATTTTCCCTGAAGAGGGGAATTATTGACGCAAAAGATGTTACCATAGGGGGGAAAAATCAGATGGAAAACAAAGAGGTGAACACAGGGAAATGCCTTACTCCTGTTCCTACTGTTAATTTCTAATTTCTTATCCTTGGAGATACTTCCCCTTAACTTGACCTTGAAAAGAATGAACTCTGAATGTCACAGGAGTCCTTGTGATAGACTGCTCCGTAAAGACCAAAGGTAGAATGCCGTGATGGTGGAGGGGAATTTTAATTCTCTTCCTTCATCACTAGCTGACTTACGTGGTTGGATAGGGAAAGGAAACATTTCCTTAAAAAGGAAACATTCTAAAATTAGAATCTGAGGCAACCTCTCATATCATTCTCAAAAAGAATTATTTTATAGGCTATTTGTTTGCAATCAGATGCATAGATCTGCATATTTTCATTGGCCTTTGCCACAGCAATAGCATCTCAAAGTCTTTTCCCATATGTATCACACAAAAATAAATGATAATTCTATTTGACAGTTCCTTTCATCTAAGGATCTTAATCTCCCAAATATTCCTTAATAAAAACTCACAGCATTCTGTGATGTAGGTAAATATTAGTGTGCTATTTTATGAATGAGGAAGATGATTAATAAGGAGATTAAGCCATTTGCTTGTAATGAGGCAAGTTTGTAGGTATGGAGTCCAATTTCCACCCTCTGAGAGGAACACAATAATTGTTAAACCAAGACGAAAGTCTTTACTCATCCTTTAAAAATGATTAGACAAAACTGATTCATGGCTTTTTCATTCCCAAGTTACTACAGTTCATCCAAAATTTTAAAAAATGATAATACATTTTTCAAAAAGAGAGACGTTCATGTTTACATGCATGAGTTCATTTCTTCATTGGTTTACAGAACCTCAGGACTGTAGTATGCTGTTCCTTAAACAATCTGTAACTGAATCACAATCTTTTCAAAGAAGGCATGGAATTTGTTATTATACAGAATAATCTTTGTCTTCAAATCAATCCTGCATTTAGATCTATGTCTTCTTGTAGGATGCTCCTAACATAGCATTTTGCTGCCTTAGATGAGAATAATTTCATACCACTTATTAGGATGTAGAGTTCTAGTGCATTTTCTCTACTAACACCAGATAGATATACTTTACTGAGCACTTATGTGACGTGCTCTTCGCTAAAGGCTCAACATAATTCACACTTATTCCTTCAACACTGTGAAAGAGTGTTGACATACGAGAATCTATCCCCATTTGACATATGAGAATCTGACGCTTCAGGGAAATTTGCTCAGTCAGGGCAACACAGCCAGGAGGTGGTAAAGCATGGGATCTCCCAAGATAGTCTGACCCTGGGACCCAACTATTTCAAGTATTGGACCATAAGCAACACCATCAGCTCACTAGAATTCTTTCCTAAGGAATAATAGAAGTTAAATGTATGTCTCTTTCTGTGCTTTAGCTTCCATTAAAATGAGCTTAAACATTTGACATACTTTGTTTACCTGCAGTAGAAATTTGTAAAGTGGCTCCTGCTATAGATCCAGATCTAAAATTTTAGGAGAGGTGACCATGACTACAGCCAAGCGTTAATCTTCCGAATGTTTAAACCTCCATCCTCAGAGTTCTCATTGTCCTTCACAGAATGGGTTAAGTATTCTACTTTTCACCAGTACCCTCTGTCTTCTTAACCACACCCAGCCTCTCCTCCAGGATATATCCTTGGGGCTGGCTGTCAAAAGTTCATTTCGTTGTTTCGAAGCCTTTTTTCTGTCTGATATTCAATTTTAGTTCCCTTCCCTTTTTTGTTCCCTTTATGAAAAGTTGGCAATGTGTGAAGCTCTATTCTCTCCTGATCGTAACGACATTCTTACTCTATTACTGTCTACCTCTTTGGTTCTGTGTGGGACTTTTCTAAAGGTCATTTGTTTTGCTGAAGGACTGGTAAATGGTGTGTTTCAGAAGTGACATTTTGACTTGCAGAGGCCGGACAATCTGGACGTGGGCAGGCTTTCTATAAATCCCACATGTTTTTCTGTATTTCAGTGCTGTCATCTTAAATGCAGCATCTGTAGCATAAAACTGCCAAAAGGGGTCATATTTTTATTTTTTTACCAATAATTCTAGGTGACCTGCTCTTGCCCAGATCCAACAACTTGGATTATTTACCGACTTTTCTATTAAATCGAGCCATTCTTTCTGAACACTAAAGATGTGATGTAGCAGATAAAATATCTCTTTGGCACTGCCACTTAAAACTATATACACATGCTACTTCCAGAAACTGATCTTGAAGCACAAGATGAAAATTTAATGGCAGCTTTAATTTTAACTTAAGACACTTACAATATGACACTAGCAAAAAAGAATTCACCAACAGCTGCGTGTCTGAGAGACCAAGGGACTGATTAAATCCGTCACATGGCAACAAACATCTAACTCTCTGAGTGGTAGGTGTGCACTACAGCCTGCACTAAGTCTGTTACCAGATGAGCTAACTTCAAAGATAGTGGTGGGCTGTGCAGAGGATAGTGGGAAGTAGGGAAGAGCCAAAGCTTCAAAGAAAGCCGAGGGTGGGTTTTGTTTTTTTTTTAAGCATTTAAATTCATTGAGTACAAAAATATTTTGAGGTATGTGGATAATGACCTAACATTTATTTTCAGTTTTGTGACCTTAGTATACAAAGAGAGATTAAATAAATAATGCAAATTAATTGCATTTATATTTTAAACAGAAGAGTACTTCAAATGCAAATAGGAGACATCCTGTCTACAAGGGTATTTAGCCAATTGCTTGATGCATGTGGTTACAGAGAGGATTGAGTATTGTCCAAGAGGCACAGATGGGATGATTTAGGCACAAACAAGTTTTATTTTGTTACTTCTGTGCAAGCTCTTGGACATACCTGCCTTTATAAAAATTATATTCTTGGTTACATATGAAAAGCCTTAAATAGACATCAAGAAAGTATATAGAAAGCAGTTTCTTGGCTAATAACTGGGGTTATTAAACTTTAATATATTGCAGATCCATATTCTTTATAGATTTGTTATAATTTAGGAGTTAAACGTTGACAGTTCCTAGTTACAAGAACTTTTATTTAAGATTTCTATTAGAATAACATTTCCCACCTGACTTGAAGCAGCAATTTCTAAGATTGTTTCTTTTTTTTTTTTTTTTTTATGCAGATGTATTGTGAATGCTCTAGATGATATTGTCAACCAGAAGTATTTTTAATACTGGAACACTCTTCTACTTGAGATGTTTTTAAAACTTCTTCCTGATCCCTGCAAGTGCCCACTAAAGGGTTAGTTTCCCTCTTCTGATTGGAACTAGGAAGATCCAAGCCATGTTTGTTCACTTCTAGTAATAAGTAAAATTTCATGACATGCGTATCTGTACACTAGTATCATGCTGTTTGGACTTTATTTTCCTATTCCTGTTTTCTTTTTTAAACGTTCTTTAAAAAATTGTTAATATTGAAATTTTAAACTTCAAAAAATATTCTTTTAAATCTCACTTAATCTTGTCACTGTATGTAAGCCATTTAAAAAATTCTCAGAGGACTGAAACAATGAATGAAGCCAAAAAGACTGATGTTTCAACACCTATAGCTCACTTGTGATACAAATGCCAAAGCTTTAACTCCCCCCCCTTCTTTTTTTTTTTTTTTTTGCATGGATGACGCGGTGCTGCCAAGATTTCCAAGGGTAAAGTGGAATTAGAAATAATATTACTATAAATGATTAACTCATCTAGGCCATAATGAGGATAATTATTTTTGTGTCTCTTTATCCCTCTGGGATATGAAATAATTGTATTAGTGCTCTGCCAAGTACATTTAAATATTGTTATTAATTGAAACAAAATGCAAATCTTGGGGGGCCTCATCCATTGCGTCCAAATGCAAAGAAAGATACAGAGAAGGTAACACCCAGACTCACATCTACTAAGGGATTCCAAATAATGCCCTAAATGACTATTTTGGAGCTCAGTTACATGCAGGTGCTAGGAGGATTTATGCTGTGAATGCCTGAAATACTTTCTCCACCGAGGGGAGATTATTAAGTACTAGTGAGCCTGAGTGTTTGGTGCCAATACTAACCATTAACTTTTGGCTCCCAGCCACGACTGTCTACTCGGCAGTGGATTCTGCCACCAAGGGGAAGGTCATTAAAGGCTGTTCTTTATTCTCGTTAGTATGTTCCAACATAATTAACAGAAGTTGTTCACCAGATGGTTTCCTTCCTGTCAGCAAGTACCTCCAGCTTAATGGGCTATGCAGGATTCTTTACTTTAAGTGGGTGAGGCGGGAAGCAAATTTAAAATATATCATCTTTGATCCTCCCACTTCTAATTAGTTCTAAAGGTTTTAGATAATAATGTAAAGGGGGCAGGGAAATGAAATCATTCTAAATATCAAAGAATCACAGAAGGCCCACAAGAATTTTATACGTACTATGGGATACTTCTTCCTCCATGCCAGGTCTCTGCCCAGCACCAAGAAAAGTGCAGAAACCATTGTCAGCCTACGGCCGAAACATGTTCACGCTTTAGAGCTGAAATGGATTTAAAATCTGATAACAGAACCATTGGGTCTCAGAAATTGTAAGGGATGCTGAAGATGTACAGCTGGGGACGTGCCCCTCCTGACCCAGAGGGTAGAGAGTAAGGGGTGTAGACCTGTGAATGGGCACTTTATAACAGAGCTTGGTAAGTATTGTAGCAAACACCGTTGCCTTCCAACCTCTGTGCACACCCCCTTCTTGTGAAATAAGCTTTGGTCTCGTTTATGTATGCCCTCTCTTGCACAAGGGGCTGGGTGCAAAGGGGGTCTGCTCTGAGCCAATCTTAGTTGTTCCATTCCATGACCCATCTTTGGTTTACACATTGCGGACATGTGAGCAACCTCTGGCCAATAAATCATAAAGGGAGACTTGATCGAGAGCTTCCAGGAAAGCCTTTCTTGCTCCTAAGAATGCACTAGAAAATATGGCCACGTCCATTGTTGATACCGTCATAGGAATCATGTAGCCATGTGGCATAAAGTACAATGAACTACCTTCTAGTAGCTGCACTAAGTCATTTCTTACTGAACTCGTTACATGTAGGAAACGATTTTATTATAAGGAATGCAATAAAAATATCCCATTCTTATTCATTATCTCAAATGATTGCTATAACAACTATGTAAATCACATGAGACAGAAGCTGTTCCCTCTGTAGCAGATGGAGAAGCTGCCTCTCAGAGACACTATGTGAGGATTCTGGAGAAAGCTGCTGGCTTTGGAAATGAAGACCCCTGCTACCACATCATGCTGTTTCTACCTTAAGTAGAGTAAAAAGCTCAGTTGCATAGGTCAGGGATACAATGTAATTATAAAACATTCTCTCTCTCTCTCTCTCTCTCTCTCTCTCTCTTTGCCTGAAAAAATACTAACTCTGCCTTCTTTTGAGCTTTTATCCTGGCATTTATTTTTATTTTTTGAGTTTTTTTATTTTGAGAGAGAGAGAACGAGAGAGAGCACAGCCAGTGTAGAGCCCAACATGGGGCTCAATCCCACAAACTGTGAGAACATGACCTAAGCAGAAATCAAGAGTCAGATGTTTAACTGCCTGAGCCACCCAGGTGGCCCAATCCTGACATTTTAAATTCAGTTAAATCCTCCATATTTTTACAGGAAGAAATATTTGAAGTGAAGTAACATGAAAGGGGCTTTCAAATAGGGCAAAATATCATTAGAAATCAGTTTAGTCTACTAATGACCAGAAAGGTTTCAAAAGATTTTGAAGAAACCAAGAAGAAATGGTCTTGCACAAGGGGCTGGGTGCAAAGGGGGTACTTTCTTGCACTGTATATATCGCTCCACCTAGGAATGGCTGCATCACTGATGAATGGGCTGGAAGGCTGTGCTATAAAAATTTGAGCTAGAGTAATCATAGGCTTAATAATCATGTGCTATAGCTCACTTGTGAAGACCATTTTACTCATTCACTGTAGTTCTTAGACTCCTTTATTTGTGAGTGACAGAAAGCCCAACTCAAGTGGTTGAAGCAAAATGGAATATATTGGGTTCACATAACTAAATAGTGTTCAACAGGTGGCTCTAACTTCAGGTGCAGCTTGATTGAGGGTTCAGCTCCTATCAAGGGGCTCTACCTATGAGCTCTTCCTTCTCAAGGTGGCTCAGTTCTGGCTCCGAGGGATGCTCCCACACTGAAGACTCATTTCATCATAGCACCCAGTCCACTCGAAATAAGGTTCACCTCTTGAAGAGCTCATATGAAAGTCCAAGAATTGGAGTTCATTGACCTTAACTATATTGTCGTGGTCGACTGTTATTTTTTGGTCATAACTATTCATTGTTTTGTAGCAGTATTACACCTTTTTTGCCAAGGCCTCACGTAGGCAAAGTATACTCCTCCTCTTTCCATGACCATGGCCTTGGTCATGATTTGCTTGGTGAATGTGACACTAACAAATAGAAGAGGCTCGGGTATATTTGCACAGTTGGGCTTGGGCTCTTACTGCAGCAAGAGAAGAACATGTCTTGTATATAGAATGTGCCTGTGCAAAGAGAATATAAGATACCTGGAGAAACCCTGGACTAGTAGACTATATCTGTTATCCATTGCTCTAAATACCATGTAAAAAAATATTGAAAAACCCAGTGGCTTGTACATTTGTTTCTTATTCACATTTCTTTGGTGGCTGAGATGTAGCTGGATGATGTTGGCTCCAAGTGAGTGATTATGTCCAGGGTTTCTCCATATGTCTCTTACTCTCCTTGCACAAACAGACCTTACATTCAAGGCATGTTCTTCTCATGGCAAAAAGGAAGGGGTACAGCAAGGGAGTAAGCCCACCTGTATAAGTACATTCAAGCTTCTTCTTGTATCATACAACCATCCACTTGGAGCCAAACCCATCCGAGCCTGGTCTTTAGTTGCCAAATCTCAGCCACTTGCAGAAATGTGAGCAGGAAATACAAATGCCTGTGGTTATAAGCTACTGAGTTTTGTGATAATTTGTTACATGGCATTATCAGAGCAGCAGCTAACTGATAGAGTTTACTGTGCCCATCACTATACCATACACCAAGGCAGGGTGTTAGAATGCAATTGGATAAGCCTAGATTGTGAGTTCTGCTGCTAGAACCCAGTAGTGGATTCTGACTCACCTTTAGCAAAAAGGCTGAAAGGGCAAAGAAATATAGACACAGTTACCAGAAGGAGGTGATGACAAGCAAAAACTGCAGTCCCACCATCAGCAAAACCTGCATTTTAGTGTTAGTGATGGGTTGCATCAAGTCGCCACACTCTCTCCATGCAGAACCATTGTAAATACCTGACAACATGACGTGCGTGTGATGCACTGCTGATCAACAAAGGGCAGATGGTAATGAAAAGAAAGAATAACCTTCAGAAGCTGCACCTTGTACTGAAGTCCTGTGCTCGGATCAGAGCAAGTAGGAGGCTTGCTATTGTCTGCTCTGGTTGAGACACACCTAAAATGTTGGGTTTGATCCTGAACATCACATTTTTAGAGGTACATTCCTAAACTGAAACTTGTTGAAAGTGAGGGATCCAGAAGTCTTAAGAAGAAAAAGCTGTACTGTATTGGCAGAGCAAATGTGGGGAGGATGGAATATGAATCAGGGTCCGCGGGAGAAGGCGTCATTATTTTCAAATATCGTAAGAGATGTTGTACAGAAGAGTGATTGTATTTAGCCTACGTTGTGCAGATATGTGTTAGTGTGGAAAGAAAGTGGGCTTTGGGGTCAGGGAGACAGAACTCTACTACTATTAACTGTGTGTCTTTAGCCGGTACCATTCTCTCCCTGTGTCTGCTGTAGAGGTATTAGAGAGTTTGAGAAGTAATATATGTAAGGCTGGCCCTTGTAGATGCTCAGTAAATGTTAGCTATTTTAATACTGGTGATGTCATTATTAGAATTGTATTAGAACCAACTTGTGGAGTTTTCAGGAAAGCTCCTTTCAGCTAAGGGTAATAAAGAAGAACACTTAGCACTGTCCAAAAACAGAACGGACTTCTGAATGTCATAATGAGTCCTCTGTCCCTGGAAACTATTCCTGCAGAGACTGGACTTGAGGAATGGAGGGTAGAGGACTTTCTGGGAGTGCTGGGAAGCTACAGTATACAGATTTCTAGGCTACCCCCTAATTCTGAGATTCTAAGTTCAATGAACTGTGAGCCAGCTTCCTTCACACTCATCCCCAATGAGGCAGGCACTGAAAGGTATTATAAAACGAGAGTCCAAACATCTGGATGCATTTGGAACAACCTTGGTTTAGACCTGTTGTCCTGGTACAATTATGAAAGAATCCCCTTTCTCTCTTAATGGTGTCCCAGTTTAGATGGTAATATCACATAGTCGCCCTTAATTATAACTAATTCAATGAATAGAGGCCAAATATATTCTTGTTATTTTCAACTTAAGTTACTACCCTTTAGCGCCAGAATTATCGCCCTTCCTGGGTTTCCCTTCCTGGTGGAATGGTATTATCATCCTCTCATTAACTCAGCCTCACACCTTTGGAAGCTGCTTCTGCATTTCTGCCTCCCTCTCCCCGAACCTTCAATCGGTTGCCAAACCCTTTTGATCCTATCTCCAAAACACCCACCAGTATCTGCCCCTTCTTTTAAGTCTCAGCGCTTTAATTCAGGTCTTGTTACCTCTTGCCTGGAGCATTGTAAAATCCTCCTAACAGCCCTGACCCATTCTATTATCCAGAAACCTGCTGCTGGAGCGTGCCTTTAAAGCATGCCACCAAACTGTCTGGTGCTTTCTATTCGCTTCGATAGATAAAATTAAGTTTGTCTTGTTTGTGCGACCACATCACATAAAAACAGATGGAAAGGTTTTCCTCAACTGTAGAGGACACATTCGGGATGGCATGATTTAAGATGCGGAGCTTTGTGGCCTGCATGGAATTCCCCTGGAGGCACTTAGGAGGGTGTATCAATGATATAGGTGGTTAACCTTCAGAGCAACTGGGATCTGCGGCTGCAACCAGCCTGCGTGGCTCCTGCCTGGAAGAGGCAGAGCTAACAAAATCAGCCAGAGACAATGAAAACCAAGAATGGCTCCCAATCTGAACCGGACTTGAATGTCTAAGGGCAGGTTCTCGGAATTGCAGATGCTGGTTTGCAATAGGTATTGATTTTCCATGAAGCGGCTTCTCTCACGGGCAATCTGATACAGTCTTTACTGGGGCTATTTACACAATGTTCGTGAGTGATTCCTTTGAGCAATCCCAGAGCACCCGGCCAGAATGGGAAAAACTGCTCGCCTCTCAGACAGGCGCTCACATTCAGCTGGCCTCTCAATCTCTACTAAAGCCGTGTCCCACGTGCACTGTGCACACGTTCTGTCTCTCACCTGTGTCTATTCTCCCTGAACTGGGGTTCAGGTGTCCTTCTCGGGTGAAATACTCTCCCATCACCTCTAATTGTGGCAGGCCTTCTCGTCTGTCAGGGTTCAGCTTAAATACCACTTCCTCCGTAAGACTTTGCCAGGTTCTCCTGGGGTCTTTAATTTCCTACTTGGCCACTTTTCATTGCATGTATATAGATGTAGATGATATAGCTATAGCTATAGCTATAGATATAGATATAGATTTACATTTAGATTTAGATTTAGACATAGACATAGTTAATATAGATATTTGCCTATACATGTGTCTTTTAAGCTATAAGCCCCAGAGAAGATAAATTATGTCTGTTCATCTTAGTGTCATCTTCAGTGCTTTACATATGCAGCTTTTCATTACCTATTTAGTGAACTAGGTGGTATTTTAAAAGAGTATCTTATCTGGGTTCAGCAACCGCGTGGACTGAAGTGTCTCCCAGACAGGGGATCATAAAGGCAATATTATACCTTTGTTTGACCAGGACAGGAGACCACCGCTCTTTGCGGAGAAATCTATTTGCTTCGCCGTTAACAAAACGATAAAAGGACTATATCCAACTCTTAAAAATGAGGGTTTTGGAAAGCAATGGAATGCCAGAAAATACTGAGTACAAAACTAATCCGAATACTTAATTCTTGGTTATCCTAATGCTTAAATTCTTTAGTTATCTTAATACTTAAGTTCTTAAATTTGGCCTCTAATGTGTGGAACTCATGGAACTACTCGTTACTCTACTCACCTATTTTGGGCAATAATCTCTTGAGAGTATCAAATCTTTAGCAAAGTTGTTGACCTCAATCTAAGCAATTTTGAATTACCTTATAGGTTCCAGTCAGTGGGATATCGGATTGCTTCCTGTGTAGTATGCAGGTTTAAACCAACAACCACAAGGGCCTATCTTTGAAGCATAAAACACTTGGACGTTAAAACTTCTTCTTGGCACCCTGCCTGAGGTCAGAAATCTGCATTTTCAGCACAGGTCACTTGGGATTTCCCAGCACACATGGCCTGAGTTCCGCATGCTAACTCAACTTCCAAGCATGCAGTTCTGTTGGAAAGAGAGAGAGCCCGGTTTTGGAGTCTGTTACAAAAGCAAAACATGGGACTTCAAACTGGGCAAACAGTGAGAAAGATATCTTCTTGAAAAGAGAGATTATGGAGACCATGACAAGGTTCTCAAGAAACCATTTGAACTGCATGGGGTGAAATTGAGAAAGGCGTGTGCATTCAGATGAGTCCAAACAGAAAGGCAATTTGCATGAAGACAGTGAAGGCCAGACATTGGGAGAATGTTACAGGGAGCGAGTTGAAAGGGCTGTCCCTAGATTGTTTAAATTCTGGCATAGGATCCCAAAGCAAAAGGCCACAAGCGATTCCTAACTTGGAACCGATAGAATGAAGGAGAAGAAATAATTAGGTAAACAGCTCTGAAAGAATTGTGTAAGCATGTGATCAAACACAATGCTTGGTTATTTTGAAAGGGGTGGTCACTACCATTTGTCTCCCTGAAGGAGTGTAAAAGAGGAGGATGGGAGACAGTGCAGGGTGTTGTGTGGCCAGAGGAGGAGGGCTGGGAGCCTGCGGGGAGCACTCAGTGGGACCAACAGAGGAGCTGTGAGAGGATATAAGTATAGCCTCCTGCAGGCCTTGGCTGCTGTGCCCATAGTAGTCAATTCCTCCTCCTAAAACCCTGAGACCCAGAAGGGACCTTAAGAGATTATTTAGTCCAACATGGTTCTGTACAGAGAAGGAGGCTAACCATAGAAAGGATGAGTGGGTGCCCACTCACCCAGTGACAGAGTTGGGTCTTGCACAGAATTGTTAGAATCCTGACCTATACTTTTTCCCCTCGGGGCACATACTCTCAAATCAAATAGTATCCTGGCACCAAGCCCCAACTTCCCCCACTGTGCACAGCACTCGCCTGCTTTCAGATTTCACACAAAGGAGAAGAGGGCAAAGGATCCTGAAAGATGCCATAAAAGAAGGTGTGCACTAGGTACTTTGTTTCTGTTGTCTTCATAACAACCTAAAGAGGCAGCAGTCATTGGCCCCATTCTACAGGAAGCTCAGAGAAGTTAAGGATCTTGTCAAAGACAACAAAGTTAGCAAATTCAGGAGTTGACAAGTGAATCCAGTCATTCCGACTTCAAAGTCAATGCTCCTTCACCCCTGTGGTGAGGCTATCCAGGTTTCTACCCTCTAGCTGGTCCCTATTACCAAGAGTCTGTTCTTCCCTGTCTTTCTGCTCTGGCCCCTCAGTTCTCAGACCCTGACCTGTGGGGCTCAGTGTAGCACTTGCACCTCTGCTCAGCAAACAGTTTCAGTTACACTGGATCCCTGGTTATATGGTAAGAAGTCTTCCTTTGGAAGCCCAGCTCTGGATACCTGCAGCCTCTCTTAGGTTGGCCTTGGGAGAACATCAAGTCAGGGACACCTGTGCATGTGCACAGAGACGCTTAGGGAGCAGTTCTGTGCACACTGAAGACTGGAAAGACCAAGGAGAGTGAAATCACTATGCGAAACAGGAAGGTGACAAGAGGGAACACAGTGTCTTCATGCCCCTTTCCCCTGAGGACAAAATACCTGGAGGAAGTCTTGAAGTGCTGGAGGAGAGATATAGCTGGGGCTAACCTATCCCAACATGACCCTGACCCTGGACATGCGAGGTCAACCTCACACAGAAGATTTTTATAAATAAGGATGGGTACTTTCATAAACCTGGATGTTTGGTGACTTGGACCATGAGGACTGCGATCTGCTACGAAAAGGTGGCTGAGGAGAAGATGGGGTTAGACATCAAGTTGTGTCCTGGGCTGTTGTGCCTGTGTTAGGTCCAGTGGAATGAAGATCGGAAAAGAGATTCTTTTATTTATTTTTTTGCAAATGAGCATAGTTCTTTCTGAGTCCCTTTGCCTTAGAATGTGTTCAACTCTAAGCAATAGGGAAACCAACTCAAACTAGCTTGTACAATAAGGCTGTTCTTCAGCTTACATATGTGAGGAAAATCAGAAGTAGGGGTGGGCTTCAGCTTTAGTAGATCCAGAAGTTCAATGATATCATCAAGGACTTAGCGTCTTTTCATCTTCCACATTGCTGTCTACAGTGTCAGTTTAATGCTAAGGCAGTTTCTCTCGGGGCTGTGGGACAGCTGCCAGTAGTAATCAGCAGGGGAGTGTCTGCTTTCCCGTTGCTCTTTCTTAAAGAGCGAGAAAGCACTTACTCAGAAGCCTCCAGAAAAATCTCTCTGGTCACATGCCCACTCCTAAACCAGTCACTGTCATGAGGGATAGGATAACCCTTTATACCTATCAGATCTGCCTTTCAAGCTACCAGCAATTCCACAAACTGCTTTGATATCATTCATTAGGGGAGGGATGGAATGGATGTTACGATCAACCACAACATCCACCATACCCTCCTGACACTTCGTAAATTGCGTAGCAAACATCAACAAGTTTTTGCTGATTGAATGGAAGCCTAGGTTCTGAGGTGAACTTCTTATGGGTAACAGCTGGGTACAGAAAGTCACCAAAGAAAGCCTAGGTCTAAGACAAACCATTGGGCTGGAAGCTAGAGGCACTGCATTCTATTCTTGACCACTTTGGCCCAAGCTTTGAGTATTCCATATGTAAAATGCATTTAACCCCCTCCTTCCCATAAATCCAAGGACTTGCTTAAGATTAAATAAGATATATATCAAAGTACTTCAGCTTCTTAGGAAGAAAGAAAATGTGTTATCTATTGTTACTTCATAACATTTTGTAACAAGATGGGAGTTTTCCAAGTACATGAAAACCATCTTGTGTTAAGATAAGAATCTCGGGCTTATGACAGGTGACCAGAAGTACTGTGCTGAGCCAAAAGAATAATGGGACTCTATGCAGCATGTGGGGACCCGCCCATGTCCCTGAGTCCATAATTGGCCTGACTTTCCTGGGCTTGGACTTCCCTTTTGATTTAGTGAAGGCTCGATTAGAGCCTCATTCTTTAGCTTCTCTGACTGCTCTTGGGGGATTTGAACTTGTTGGAGCAGCAGTATCAGAAAACACAACATTTTATTAAGTTCATCAAATGGCCGACTCTCTGTCCTGGGGGCCAGAATGTGCTGGTCTGTTATCATGAGTCTGTTCCAGTACTTCTCATAGCAGCTGTTTTCAAACACATTCTTGGGCTCATACTTAACATATGATGTTAATCCGTTTGTTCATTGAACTATCTGTTGATGTGTAATCTTGATCACTATCAAACCCCAACATATTTAGTAGGCCTAGATCCAGGAATAGCACTGAGCTATGCTTTGTTCAGAAGGAACTACTCAGACATGTTGCCTCTGGGTATGATCCTCAGTGACCCAAGAGAGCTCACTCTGTGCTTCATTCTTTCATTACTACATATACCACCTGCAACTCTTATTTTTCAAATGTCCTTCTTTATACCAATGATGACCATGTTAGCACAAATCATTATATTGGACTTCCTCATCTCCAGGGACTGCATGAACCTTTGGGAGAGGGCAATTTATAAGCATGATGGGTACTTCATGCTTATAATTTATAAGCATGATGGGTACTAATGTGGGGGGGGGGAGGAAGAGAGGAAGATAAAAATTATTTTTTTAATGTGTATATAAATTTTAACATATATAACATTCTTATAACAAGGAAAAAACTACAGGTAGGTGTGATAATCCACATATCTGCAGCTGGTGAAAGAGCTATAATAAAGTATATGATTTTGTTATTCTATTATTCATTCCATGTTCTTTTTGCTTTCAGGCAGTTTTTCCCGTTAGTGGATTAAATCATACCTTCTTACCTGAAAGTTCTGAGACCTTGATGATCTTGCTTACTTAGAGTTGTTGTAATCTTCCATTAAGTGTTCTAATCTTTGGAGATGATACTATTTCTCCCCTAAATGTTAGAAGAACTCACTAGGGATGACATCTGGGTCTGGAGTTTTCCTTCTGAAAAGTTTTAAATCTAAGATTCAATTTTTTGGATACATATAGAACTATTCATATATATTTTTTTATTCTTCTTGAGTTTATTTTAGTAACTCTTTCTCTCCTGGGGAATTGTGCATTGATTCAGAATTTTCTAATTGATTCCCATGCAGTTGTTTGTAATAGAATTGTTTTACCTTTTTAATGTTCGTAGGGTTTATAGGATGAGCCCGTACAAGGATCACAAAAATCACATGTAGTCAATACGGTACCACAAGTTTTGGTGTGCTGTATTTGCACTACCATTTAGTTCAAAATATTTTCTAATTTCCACTAAGAGTTCTTTCATCTATAGATTATTTGTAAGTGGATTGCTTCCCTTATAAACATTTGGGTATTTCTAACTAGCCTGTTGTTACTGATTTCTAACTCAGTTCCAAGATGGTCAGAGAACATATTCTGTTGATTTCAATTTTCAAAATAATGTGAAGATCTGTTCTTATGGTCCATAATGGCCAACCTTGGTAAATGTCCCACGTCCCATGTGTGCTTGAAAAGAATGTGTATTCCGCATCTGTTAGGTGTAGTGTTCTGTATATGTCAGGCCAAATCTGTTCAGATCTTTTATATCTTTACTAATTTTTATTCTCAACTTTCTCAGTTGCTGAGAGAGAGCTATGAAAGTATCCCACTCAGATTGTGGATGTGTCTACTTCTCCATTTAGTCTTATGAAATTTGAAGCTATGCTTTTAGGTACAAACCGATTTAGAAGTAGTGTATCTTCCTTGTCAATTGACCCTTTTATATAAATGAGTCACACTTCTTGGCCAAGTTGACTTTAAGTATTGCTGTGGCAGATTTCTAACTGCTGGGTGGCGAGGGAGGGATAATTAATTTTCAGCAAGATCGGCTTCATTACCAGATGTGGAATTCTCTTAATTCCCCCGGACATGGCATTGCTAAGAGATAACACGGGTATTCTCTTCCCATACCCCCTTGTCACCATTGTGTGGCAACAATCCTCACTGAGCAGGCTCAGTTACCTCAGGTAAGATTCAAACTCTACCTTTTCTTGAGAATGTTTTCCCCTTTAACAAAACGAGCATGAGATGGTGATCTCAGTTTTCAATCCATTGAAACATTGTTTTATATCCTTGTGGAATAACTCCTTTGGTACCAAGATCTCTAACATAAAAGAGTCATTGTTGTAGGGATGGTAGAGCAAAAAATTTTAAGTGAATCATTAGATATAATAATGAGAGATGACACCCATCTTTTGTACCACGGTTCCCAGACCAATGTATTCAGGCTGTGGGAGAATCATCATTTTTATAGGATACTGATTCAGAGAATAAACCACATCTTAAAAAATACCATTCCAGCCTACCAAGGTTGTGTTATTGTCTCCCAGATGATGCTGTAGCTGACTCTAAAGTAGGCCACCCAACTGTCCTATAAAGCCAACTCTTTTTTATGTAAGATTTATAATACATTGCCATAAATCATTGGTTCTCAAGCAGGGGTGATTTGCCCTTTAGGGGACATTTGGCAATGTCTGGAGACATTTTGATTGTCATGACTTGTGTGTTACTAGCGTCCAGTTGGTAGAGGACAAGGATGATACTAAATATCCTATGGTGCACAGGATAGCCTTCTGGAACAAAGAGTTATCTTGTCTAAAATGTTAATAATGCTGCTATTAAGATATTCTGCCTTAAAATCTTCACTGTAAAATGAGTTCTTTGGTCAAAAGCAGTGTAATACAGGTTAAAATCACAGAGGATAGAGTATTCAGTGAATCTCGGGATAGTGGTCCTTTATGAAGGTGACCAGAGAAAGCAAAGAAGAATTAGTGTATATTTAAGTGAGGACAAATTGTCATCTCCCCCAAAGGGAAAAGATATGATGTAAACTTGCCCCATTGGATATTTGGACCATCCCACATTATGGAATTCTGTAGAAGGCCCAAGGTTGATTTTTGTTGCTGCTGGTGAATTAGGCATTCAGCAGGCATGTTACCCATGAGACATCTATACTGTTAAGTCTAAGCATCAGCTCTATTCCTATCACCATGGTTATTTAATATATGACCCCACTGAACAAGTCTTAGGGTGACTGATAAAAAGGCCTAAGATAAAACCATTAGCTATGCTTATTAAAAGCTTCCCTTACTGAAAAAAAAAATAAATAAATAGAAGCTTCCCTTACAGTGGGGATTTTGCTGATTACTCATATAAAGCACAAATATTCACAGACTCTGGGATCATTCTAAATAATTCATCTACGAATCTCCCTCAACTGTCTTGCCATTAATTTCTAAATTGATTCCTTCTAATGTCTGATCACCTGGCCAGGGCCCATGGATAAGCTTCAGCCCAACTGTAGCTACTTTTCTTACAAAGCAAAGATAACAAGTCAAATATCTAAAAATCTTGCTCTTTTAGGATAATTTTTCTTCCATTACTCTCTTTCAGGGTCACCTCTCTGTGTGAATAAAATCCTGCAAGAGTCTGCTTCAAACACACAGTGCATACAAATCTTTGCTTACTGGTACAGAGTCACTTTTGATAATCTCCATGTACTCTGATCCTTCCATATTCCTCTACACTGCTTTATATATTCATATATATATGAATATTACATATATATATGTAATATTCCATATTCCTCTCAGCTGCTTTAAGGAAATAGGAGATTACAGATAGGGCCAAGGATCCCCTGAGCTCAAAAGACATTCAAGGCTATACATACCTACCTGCATATGCTGGGAAAATTTGGAGAGAGGAGAATCAAACTTTTATGCTCCTGTTGGATACAGACACCCAAGTCTCCATCCTACCCTGTCCTATAAGGACAGGGGGACTCAAATTTAGCTACTGCTCCATCTATTTCATCCTAGATCCAGAGAGATATCCCTAAACACCTTGGCCTAATTCACTCATGGTTTGGTTAAGTTGAAACTTAATTGTGTTCACTGGGCTATAGGAGCTATTCAAACTCTGTAGAACTGAAACTAGATGTGGTCACTATGCTCAATAGAGAAATCTCAAGGCCATTTTCATTGCCTTGGCCAATATTCTCCTTGATGATGCTTGTTATACTTTTACTGGCTCTGAGTTGCTGCCAGTGACCTAGCTATTTGACCTGCCATTTGGAAAACAACATACTGGCATATTAGAGACTCTCTTCTTTGGGACTCCAAGGGTGTGGGGGGAATGGGAATCACAACTGCTGATCAAACCATCTATATCATTTATATAGATGCCCATGGTAAGGGACTGTGCTCTGGGGAGACTGTTGATGGAAACTGTACTGTCCATAGCATCACCATTGGCAATCCATCATTATAATGAATGTAACAATTCATTTATCATTCTAGACTAGGAAAAACTAAAGGAGTACATTGCTGGACTTATGCCTCTTGCCATACATTTACACAGTTGTCCCATGTCTACCCCTGGCAGACTGACCACGCTGGACCTTTGACCTACTCTTGGAATTACTGGTGGTACCTTATTCCTATTGAAAAGGTTTCAGGGTGCAGTATTGCTATCCAGCCTGATTAGCCAATTTCCAACATGTCACTGTGACTCTGAAACTAATCTGTGTCACATTTTCAGCTTTCTAGATCACTTGCAGCCTGACAACAATAGCATACCTTTTATAAAAGAAACCACTCATCAGTGGACTTGTGGTCAAAGTACATGATGGGTCTTCTCATGTTTCCTATCATCTATGGGCATCTAGTATTGACAAAGTTAAAACAGCATCTTTAAAAACTCTACCTAAAAATGATTTCTGTTTCTGGCTTCCACATTTTCTCCTTGTCCACATACCTCAGTAAGACAGTTTAATCACTGAATGCAGCCTTCTCAAGAAGGGATCATCTCTCAGCCACATCCCAAGACAAAGGATGTAGGAGGAGGTTATATCAACGTCTTTGGAAGACTGGTTATTTCACACTGACAATTGCTGGGCACAATGACTCTCTCTGCCTCCCAGTAACAACTCCAAGACAGGCTAATTGGTATACCCTCTAGGTGGCAGCCCAATTAAAAGGTAGCCTTGTGAATTTAAGCTTATTTCTGAGTCAGCCACCTGGGTTCCCTTACTGGACTAACTTGATCCTATACAACTACTTGGTTGAGAATACTGCTTGTTGAACACCTCTGAGATGATCTATGTGGGTCTCTGTAAATTCTATAAAAATGTCCTGTTCATCGTGAATCTGATCCTTTTAGTTGGAGAGTCCACAGGTAATGACTGGGAAAACATTGTAATTGTGGCTACTAAAAAGAGACATAGCAATTGTGTGGCAGTGAAGGGAGAACAACAATCCTGACACCTAGAAGAGACACACTTTTGACCTGGCTGGTTATAGGAGATGGACGGCCATTCATGAAAGATCTGTCTTTCAGAATCACACCCAAGAGCCTTCTTCACAAAGGAGACCAGCCTGTACCTAAAGTTGATGGAGGTCTCACTTACAAAGGCCTCCACATCATGCACAATACTTTCCGAAAGCACCGTATATGTCTTTGGGAATATACTTCCTGTGAAGAAGTTAGACATTGCCTTGCTTCTCACTTGAAAACAAAGGACTTTTCTTAGGGGTATCTTAAAGATAGGCCAAGTGTTTAAGGAAACACCATCAGTAAATAATGTAGTCCTCAGATAGCTGTAAATATCTCCCCAAAATGAGGCTACCCTTGATTAATCAAGGGAAGCTTCCCAGAGGATAACTGACCCATTATTTACGTACATGTTGTGTGGGCAGGTATCTGTATAACAGGAGTTGCCCAATTAGAAAAGGTGAAAAATAACATGTCCCTGACTTTAGCTAAGTGATTAATGACACTGTAGAAAGTATTCTGGAAAGCCTAATTTAATGGCCAGGGTTGTTGTCGATGATAGAATTGCCCTAGATTTCCCGTATAGGAAATTTGCCAAAACGTTGCCAAGACAAAGTCTATATAATTGCTAATACATTCTGTTGTACCGGGATCAATTCCTCAAGTCCAGTGGAAAGGTAAATACAGAGACTTAAGGAGCAAAGTAGCCCCTGACGGTTGATGGGATTTGTTCAGCTCCTAGATCTGGGATCCTTGAGACCAGTATTGTGGGTTGGCCCCATCCTGTTGATTCCAGTCCTGTTGAGAGGAGCTTCAATGAAATGCTGTATGAGACAAACTGAACACATTTGGTCCCAGGCTCTGTCATTCAGATCAATCAGAGTGGCCAATAGAGTGGCATATTAATAGAAAATTTTACCAGAAGCTAAGACATTGTAAAGTTTCCCTGTGGACGTTGAATAATTCTCCATAGCTCTCTTGCACTTTTGCATGTCTCGTGAGCAAGACACTGACAGCCTTTTGTTCCATATTATCTATTCTGTTTGTGTGGCAAATGGCCTTAAAACCTAGTGATAGTGTCTCCCCTGGGAGCAAAGGACATGTTTGCTTACAGCGTTGGAAGATGGAAGTATCTCCCTTCCACCAAAGGGCAGATATGCCTACTGCTCATTATTAAAGATCCAGGTTCCTATCAGCATTTCTCTCTTGTAATGCAACCCACTGCGTGCTCACCTATCCATTTGGCTCATCTCAATCACCGCTGAGGGACTTGAGGGCTAAGGCAACTGCTGCACACATTCCCGTGCTTGCGGCACCATGAATAAAAATGCCCCTTGTCTTTAACTCAGGAGTCTCCTGTCTTCTGCCGTCATCTATGACACTTTAGAGGGCTAACTGGTAAGCAAGGTAAAATCTCAGACCACCTACTGAAGTCAAGAACCCTTTTTCTGCAGTGTTTCCCGCTAGCCTTTCAGCCTGTGGGGAGCAGCTGCAATAACACTTTTCAAAGATGTTGGCACTTCGTCCCCCAATGTACTTCTCAATGTCTTGATGAGAAGAATGCTCTCTTAAGCCTTCTTGGAGGGTATATTTGTTTTGTTTTAAGTTTATTTATTTATTTATTTATTTATTTTGAGGTGGGGAAAATCAGAGAGAGAGGGAGGGAGGAAAAGAGAGAAACCCAAGCAGGCTCTGCACCATCACCAAGGAGGCTGACGTGGAACTTGATCTCATAAACCATGAGATCATGACCTGAGCAGAAATTGAGAGTCTGACACTTAAGCAACTGAGCTGCTTGGGCGCCCTAGAGGATATGTTTAACAGGAGGGTGATAAATAGTCTATAGTAAGTCTGCTTCCTACCTCCTTGGTTTCTTTCTCTACATTATTGTGAGGAACTTGGGGGGCATTCTAGCCTCTTATCTCAAGGGCTGTAGCTGAGTCTGGGTTTCAGTTCTCCACACATGCAAACAGTTGCACCAAACCAAGTTGCTCTAACTAGCACATCACATCTCTGCTCAGAATTTTCATATTAAAAACTATGACCTACTTGAAAATTGTGTTCTATCCTTCTTGGACTAACACCTCAAAAGCCATTCCTCACACATTTTTTACATTTTTGCTCATGTACATTAGCAGTATCTTATTAGTCTCTTTCTGGATTTGAGCTGTCATTGACTTTCTGACTCCAGTCTCAGAACGTTCCAGATCCCAAAGGAAGAGCTGCTTTTTGGCTTTCTGTGCATCTTCTGGTTTTTAGCTCACTTGTTTCTGCTTAGTCACAAAGTAAAAAGCTTATTTATATTTTGCTTTCCTGAAATTTGTCAAAATTTTTGGTGTACTGATGACCTCTCTTTCTTATTCTCAGTGCTGTTATGGAGTTAGGCTCCTTTGCAATTCTTCTAGTCATTTCACTTGGGTGGCAAGGGAGATAGATGTGCGTACTTGGTCTGCCATTTTGAATTGGAAGTCCCTCATTCACTTTCCAACCCAATACTCGAGTAAAACTATTCTTGTGAACGTCACTTATGTCCCACGGACTGCCGAATCTAACTGGCCCATTCTTACTTGATCTTCCTGGAATTTTTACATTACTGATTATTCCCTTCTTGAAGCCCTCTCAACCCTTCCCTTTAAATACTTGATGCTTTCCTGGTTCTTTGAGTCCTTTTCCTCAGATTGTTTTATAAGATTCGATATCTTTTTCTTAACTCCTAAAGTGCTGGTATTACTTAACTCCTAGAGCTTTAATCTTTGTTATTTCTTTTCCCCTTCTAGTGTTCTCCCAGAGTTAGGGGAAAAATAAAAGGAAATAAGACTAAAATGGAAATTCGACAACTCCTCAACAAGCCTATATACTAGAACATAAATCAATACTTCAAACTCATAAAAGAAAATAATTTACATTTAAAATCTTATGCCCAAATTATTGGTGCAAAATAAAGACATATTCTAGCATGCAAAGACTGATACAGTCATTAATGGAATCTCTATGCTTACGACTTCCAAATCTATACAATTAGCCCTGACCTTGACACTTAGTTCCTGACTTACTGGATTACCTATTAAATATCTCTCCATCTGAATATCTCAAAAGCTCCCTAAACTTAATATGCCCCAAACTGAACTAAACAACCTTCCTGATAAAGCCTGTCTCCTGTATTATACTCTTTATCTCAGCAAATTCTACCACCATCTGCCTACCAAACATCCAATCATTGCCAAATTCTTCCTCTCCTATCAGCAAGTAACCAAGTCTTCTCAGTTGTACCTACTAAGTATTTCTCATAGCCGTTCTCTCCTTTTGTTCTCACTATTGCTCCCTTAATTCACATTCTCATCATTTCCTATCTGGCCTCCCTACTTCCAATCTTGACCTACTCAGGTCCACCTTCTATCCTATGACAAGAATAATCTTTCTACAAGGTAGAAGGCCATATCTCTCCCTTGATTTAAAGATTCAATGGTTTTCCGGTTCTTATGATAAAACCCCCAAAGTCTTTAATTTCATGATCTCTCTCCTGACCATCTTTCCCTTCTTACTTCTTCTTCCCCCTACTTCATCATCTTTGCTCCAGCTATAATAAATTATACCATATTTGTAGCTCTCTAATGCTGTTTCATGCCCCTGTATTTCTACTCCTATTATTCCCACTGCCAAAAAAGCTCTGTCCCCTGTTGATGATAACCCACCCATCTTTCAAGACTTAAGGAAAGCATGAACTTTTCTAAGAAAACTTTTCTGAATCCCCATACAACCCTGCCAGTCTGTATAGGAGATATCTGTTTACATTTTGTATGTCTCCAGTGTGCCCTGAAAATACCTGTTAACATGCCTGCTGTCAACTAGAGTAGGAATTCCTTAAAAGCATGGACCATGTATTGCTTATACTTACATAATCCGCACAGTGTTTAGCCCAGTCAAAATTTATAAATGAACGGATAAATAAATGAGTGGATGAATAAAACCTTCATTATCCTTTGTTCTGGATAATCCTTCTCCAAACTATTATCCTTAAAGCACGGCTAATTCTCTCCTTCCTTTCATAGATCAACACCCTAGACGAGGGGCAGGAAGATAATTCCCAGACAGGTTTGGAAGGAATCTGAAAATAAGTATCAGGAAACGTGCTGGGTTTTCTTTGTAAGCCTGCAAGTCACTCAGGAAAATCCAAGCCAAGGGGTTAGAGCAGTAAAATAGTGAGGTCACAGGGAAGTGCTCTGGAGGTAGGTCTGGGTAGTTACCGGAACCCCATACACTCTATAGCAGTACAGAGAACGTAACTGAGAATTCCCAGGCCCGGAAAAAAGGGAGGGATGCAGACAGACCAACAAATGAGTGACACAGAAAGGGCTTGGATCAGATTAGGAGGTAAGAGCTCTACAACAAGCCAGCAGTAGGTCATGGAGAAGTCTGTGCATTCCAGCCTCGCACTCCCAAAGACCAGGTGGAAGCCACACCGCAGTGGGGGCATGGTGATGCTCAAAGACCCGGTGAGACCTGAAACCCCAACCAGGGACCGCTCAGGACCAGATGCTCCTTCTCAATGCCAGGACAGTGTGAACGTCAGCCAGGAAGCTAGATTACCTCCAAGGAGAAAGGGGAGAAAGGGAAGGGGTAGAAGCCCTGACATGTGAACCAGATGTGACGACGAGGTAGTAGCTGGGTACAATAGTACTCAAGTTTGGCGGCAGATCTTTGGGTCAGACTATATCAACCTGTGGAACAGGGCAAATTGTCTGTCCTGGGAAGACAGAGGAGATCAAGAGAAAAGTCGTCAGTTATAAAAAATAAAAAACTTATCGTTCTCCACATAGGAGTCCTAGTATGCACATTTGGGTGTCTCTGCTTCTACCCTCAGCTATCCGTGGAAACCACATGCCCCAAACACTCCAGGAGAGCTAACATCAAATACTCTCGTCTTTCTGGTTGTATCAATGCTTTAGAGCCCACAGGCTCCAGGCTTTGGTTCAGAAAAGACCACATAGTTAGTTTCCTTACTGACCTGTTCCCATCCCATCCCATCCCCACCTCAGGGGAAGAGAATAGACGGGAAGTTACATTTTGCTTTCAAGTCTCTCTAGCTGCGACCCTGCCATTGTCAGGAATTTTGTATGGAACATGCTGTACAGATTTCTCTGCATGATGTTTGGGAACTGAGACACATTTAAATTTGCACATTGGCCCTTTGGGAGTGACAGCTGGCACTGCCTCTCCATCTGTGTCACCATTTCATTAGTAATTACACATCACAAATGTGAGCCTCTGGTGAAAAAGATGATAGCAATAGTAAAAACATTATTAACCCTTAAAGGAAAGCTTTGAGGAAAGTCAAGTTTAGTTAAGGTCTCCAGTCAAATTAGCCTCTGGAAAGTTTACGTATAAATAAAAACAATCAGGGAAGCTCCGGGCACTCCTTGGGTGGTTGGAAGCATGTAATTAAGTTTCCTTTGTCATCAGCCACTTCTCAGATAAATGATCATAAATGAATGGAATGTGTCTTCACTCCTGGCACTGCAAAGCCAGTAAAAAGCTCCGTCTTTTGACTTGCTTTAGAAATTTGGTGTAAGTGATCGGAAAGGTAGGAGATTCTTGGGTTCAATCCTCTGGCTTTCTTAAACTTTTAATAAAGTTTCTCGATGAACTAGGGAAGATGCTTAAGTTAAACCACATTCTGGCCTGTCTTCTGTATCCTTTTTGCTGGAAGGAGCAGAGATTTTCCAACATCATATTTAATTTCATTAGCTACTGTTGCTTTTTGGGAATCTACTTGTAACTAACACATGCAGATAAACATTCCCCTGTGATAAGGCTGTGTTTATAAACTGAGTTTAGGATGAAAGAAAACCCTAAACTGATGTGTTTTCATTGTGGGGTTAATGGTGCTTTACTAATCCCCTTTCTGTGGGCCAGCAAGGCGCAGGCATTTGAGCATTTTTGGTGACTCTCACATGTTTGCCTTCTTAAGCACTGTAATGGGAGGAAACCCTTTCCCTTGCTCAGGAATGCTAAGACATGACGCCCCTCCTCCTCCTGGAGGAAGTTTTGTGCAGAAAAAATAAAAATGTGTGGACTGTTAAAAGTTCACTAGGAAGGGCTGAATGAAAGATATTTATCCCTCTAATAACTGAACGCTTTTTGCAGGCGTCTCCTCGCTCCTTCTTTGTCTCCCTGCCATGGATGTGAGTTTCTCTTGCACTGAGGAGGAAGGCTACTTTCATGTGGTGAAAGGGCGCTGCCCCAGCGTGGGTTTCCACCCTTCTCCCCAGGAAAGAGCTGAAGGTTTAAAGAAAATACATTGTTAAATGTTTCAAAGCTACAGAAAGGTGAAAGGATTTATTTAATGAACACTTGTGTACCCACTACCCAGCTAAAGATATGAATCACTACAAGTAGAGTGAAGCCCCTGTGTACACCCCACTGTATTTTCCCCACCCCATCCTCCTTTCCCCTTCCAGATACAAGCATTTAGATTTTCTTATACATTAATGGGTCCCTCACCGCCCCCCCCCAAAGTGTTCCTTTTAAGCTTTTAGACTATGTAATAGAATTTTAACATATATATTCTTTTCTCTTTTTAAAAAAATGTTTAAATGTTTATTTATTTTTGAGAAAGAGACAGACAGACAAAGCATGAGCATGGGGAGGGGCAGAGAGAGAGGGAGACCCAGAATCTGAAACAGGCTCCAGGCTCTGAGCTGTCAGCACAGAGCCCGACATGGGGCTCAAACCCACAAACTGTGAGATCATGACCTGAGCTGAAGTCGGACCAACTGAGCCACCCAGACGCCCCATTAACATATATATTCTTTGGTGACTTGCCTGTTTTATTTTTGAGCTTTCTCCAATGCGGATAAAGTTTTTAAATTTTTTTTTTAATTTACCTTTACTGAGATATAATTTACATAAATTGTGTAAGTTTAAGGTGTAAAACATGTTGGTTGGTGTGGTATATTTATATATTGCAGTATATGTTTGCCACTGTAGCATTACTTATCACCTCTGTCATGTCATGCAATGATCATTTCTCTTTAGTAGCAGATGAAATTCTGTCATGGACTTTATTATGCACATTGTTCCATGACATCATTTCCACTATATATCGTAGGGCTATACCACAATTTATCTCTTCAGGGAAGTCCTTCTTCCCTCCTGAGCAAATATACAAATGCTGGGAGCATTAATGGGACCCCCAGATAGCAGAATCTACAATGAATGCAATATCCCTACCTAAAAGAGAAAATATAAAGTGCATAATTGATGATGCGTATGTGGTTTACTTTCTGCTTTAATTTTAATTCTATTGTACTTTCTTTTGTATGTGTGCTGAGGTGGATTTCTACAACTCAGTGAGTTCATGCTTTCTACGCATCACATTGAGTATATGCTGCAGTAAGAAATTGAGAACTGTTGTCACCTGCTAATGTTGTTCAGAGACCCAAATCTTCCAGCAGGTGGAGGCATCCCTGGGTGCTTGTCTTAGGATGTCCTCAGCGTCAAAAGAGAGATGACCAGGAGGGGAGAGTTTGGCAAGTTCAGGAGAATTCTGCCCTGAGAGGTTGGCAGTTCCAGAATGCCCCAGAAAGTTCCAGAAAGGCTGCTACTGACAAGGACTAGGATATCTTTTCTCTTTACATCTTAGACCCTATATAATGTCAGAAGGCAAGAGGCTAGCAAGTTGTAATGGTGAGGCTACATCCTGATTTTAAGGAATGAATTAGCCAGTGTACTGGGCAAGGTCGGGGTTGCTGACCCCCAGGCCTGGCTTCTATTTCCTAAGCCTTCCATCTTTTGCTTCTTCTACAAGTGTTAGTCATTTTCTTATCTCTTCTGTTGCAGACGTGGTAAGCCCAGAGATTTTGATCTACTGAAAAGCGTTTATTAAATCCTGCTGAGTCTCCCTTTGAAATGCCTCTTATCCACACCCCCTTCCTTTCTATCACCTCCCCCCACCACCCTGCCAGTCCCAGCTGTCACTTCACACCTGGATGGCTGGCATGGGCTCATAGATAGAGTCGGTGCGGCCTCCTCTTCTTCTCTATCTCATCCTATAGGCCGTGGCTATTCATCTCTCGCAGACACTCTTGGTCTGCCGTTCAGGGGTCCCCAAACCTTCAAAGTCTCCCTGTTTTCTCGGGCATCCGACTCAAGCTTCTCTTCTGAGTTTTCCAGACCCATAATTCGTCCATCTTAGTGATCCTTACTTCCTGTTATTTCATGTGATCCAACTTCAGCTCTAGTTTGCCTAATCTCTCTCAGCTCATCAATATGGCATTTTCATGCCTCTCTTCTGACATCTTTTTCTCTCCTAGCATACTTTATTTATCTCTTCAATCTATTCATTCATTCGCAACATGTATAGCGAGAGCTTTCTATGTGCCATATCCTAGAGTTCCAAGACCAAGATTTTTAAATTGAATTTTGTGACTACCTCATCTTCATTAACCCCTTTCTTTTATTACTCTTAACCACTTTGAACATATATAATAATAAGTAGGATATTATATATACCAGACCCAGGGCATACGGTAAAGGCAAGTGAGAGGCAAGGACCTCTGTCCTCAAAATCACCTTCACTTAAGCAGTAAGAGGAATGATGAGAATTTCACCCTATAGAGAAGTATTTATGTGAGGCAAGGTGTGAAAATGAAATGAAATGGAATGTGATTAATGGAGTGATGATTTGGCACTGAATTATGTGTAACTGTATTTTGTTCACTCTTGTTTCAAATAGGTTTCCTTATCTTGTCAAAAGATAAGCTATTTGAGCACAGAGGCTAAGCTTTCTTCGAATTGTCCCAGTTCTTAAACAGGGCTCGATACACACGTGGGCCTTTACCAACTTCATAGTGCTTCTAACTTCCCCAAAATGAAATGCTCCTTTGCCTGTATTCCCAGGAACACTACTGACGAAAGCAGGTCCGAGGTGCAGCCACTTTCCTAGTTGTATTGTCAATTTATTTTCTACAGCAGGAGAAGCCCTTGGGAAAGAGTGAGGCAGAGATGTGGTGAAAGTGGGTGTAGCCGGGGCACCCACCTACCTTCCGAGTGGTTCTGCCCTCATGGATCAGTGAAAGGTATTTATTATACGTCCCTAGAATTTTCTGTCCATATGTTCACATCTTTGGATCCACTCCTTTCCAAGATATGCTTCCAGTATTTGAGTCGCTCCTCCTGACATGTCATGACATTTTTGCCAAGCTCTTAAGCCATGGGTCCCAGCAAGACCGTATCGTTGTAAGTCAGGGAAATGAGGAGGCATTCCTGAAACCACTGTGGATTCGTCTACAGTGGTTTTGATCGGGTTTTAGATTGGTTGAAGCTGAATTTTAGTCCAAGTCACCCTGCCCCAGTTCAAAGCATGGTGGATGGTAAAAGTTCATTTTGAACAAGATCATGATTTGAATTGTTTTAGGATTCAGTCAGACTGGTGTGCTCTGTAATGAGTCAATGTGTATTCTGTTCTCCCTCCTACAGAGCTGTATGCTAGGGCTTTTAAATTTAGAATACTGGGTCTGAACAAACCATGAATCATGACTATTCAGAAAAGATGATGAAACTGTTTTGTTTTGTTTTGTTTTTTTTTACTTGAAGGAAAGCAAGCTACAAATGCTAAATAATTCAGTGATTTATAATATGGCTTTTTAATTGAAAACGAATCATAAATAGGAAGTTCAGGATGCTGCAACAGTGTGACCACAAGCAACCCAAGTAATTCTATTGCAGTGTAATGTACCAATTAACTTAATGATATTTACAAATTAATTGGGGAGAGGAGGAAAGAAAAAGGCTCTTCGCGGATGTTTCTAATAACTTAGAGAGAGGTAGCACTAGACTTCTTTTACTTCAGAAGAAAGTGACATCTCAACATCCATTTAAAAATTGGAATGTGGTGGGGAAGGGGAGACCATATGAATTGATGAAGACATGTAGATTTGCTATAAAATCTCTTGGCTTTAAAAAAGATAAAGATTATACCTTCCTTTTCCCTCCATGTCCCCAACCCTTGCCCCCAATATGTTATTTCAATTTACAGTTGGCCATATTGTTTTCATTTCCATTTTATGGGCAAGGAAATTGGGACGTAGTGGTAGGAGAAGAATTCAAATTCAAAACATCAGCTGAGAAACCAGAAGTTGCAATTGTGCCAGCACCAGACCTGTTCTCCTTCTAGAAGGTTAGGACAATTTCTTGAAAATGGGAAGATGATACCATTAGGATTCTGCTACGGTCTGACTGTGTTCCTCCCTAAAGTCACATGTGAAATCCTAACTGCCAAAGGTGATGGTATTAGGAGGTGGGGTCCCTGGGAGTTCGTTAGGCCATGAAGTAGAGCTCTCATGAATGAGATGAGTGCTCATAGAAGAGAGATCCTACAGAACTCCCTCTCCCTTCTTCCATGTTGGAATACCTTAAGAAGTCTGGAATCCAGAAGAGGGTCTTCACCCAACCATGCTGGCACCCTGATCTTGAACTTCCAGATTCCAAAACTGTAAGCAACAGGTTTCTGCTATTTATAAGCCACCCGGTCTGCGGTATTTTCTTACATTTACAAACAGACTAAGACAGATAGATTTCTATAATCATTTATACAGCCCTCCTCCCAACAACAGCACACTACACAATCTTAAGTGTACATGGGACAGTAACAAAAATAGACAGTGTTCTGGGCCATAAAGTAAATATTCAGAAACTTTAAAGGATTTAAATATTTACAGAGTATTTTATTTTTCTGATAACAGCAACATTAAACTAGAAATCAGTTATGGAAAATATTTCTGGGAAATCCATAAATAGAAATTAAACCTATACCTAAATAACTCATGGACAAAGGAATACATCACAAGGGGAATTGTAAAAGAGTTTTATATAAATGAAAAAGAAAACACAATGTATCAAATTGGGAGATTCATCTAAAATAGTTTTCTTAAAGAAAACTGGATGCAAATTATTACTACCAGGACTGTAACTATAGAACCTGCAAATTTAAAAGAAATATAAGGTCATATTATGAATAACTATATGCCTGGCAAGAAATTCATTAGTTTGATGGAATGGATGCAATTTTTGAAACACAACAAAGTACCAAAGTTAACCAAAATAGATGAGCTAAATTGCTCTACATTTATTTTTAAAAATTGAATTCAAAGTTAAAATATTCCCTTAAGAGAAAACCTTAGGTCCAAATAGCTTCAGTGATGATTGTACCAGGCATTTAGGGAAGAGATAATACCAATTCTACATAAACTCCCCCGAGGGAACAAAAGAAGAAAGAATATTTTCCAAATCACTTCTAGGAGGCTAACATTAACCTATTATCAAAATAATAGAAAGACATTAGAAAAATATATTATAGATCTATATCTCTCATGAACACAGATGCAAAAATCCTTTCCAAAATATTAATAATTTGAATCCAGCAACATATAAAAAGGGTAATATATCTTAACCAATAAAACATACATGACATGGTCTTCTTTGTATTAAATCCCAAGATATCCTTTAAAAAACCTGCTAGAACCAAGAAATGTATTTAGCAAGTTTACAGAAAAAAAAGTCAACATACACAAATCCGATGTATATCCATATGCTAATAATTAACAATTTGAAATTTAAATTTAAAAAGTAATGATCATTTACAACAGTAGAAAACCTTAAATATGGATAAATTTAACAAAAGCTGTGTAAAACATGTAAACTGAAGACATGTAAGACTGAAAATTATAAAACATGACTGTAAGTAATGAAAGAAGACAAATAAATGTAGAGATCCATTATTGTGATAGATTGGCAAGTCAATATTGTTAAGATGTGAATTTTTCCCAAGGTTTTCTATAGGGTGAGTGGATTCCCAAGCAAAAATCCCAGCAAATGTTTTTTGTAGACATTGAGAAGACCATTCTTTTTTTTAATTTGTATTTAAATTTCAGTTACTGCGCATACAATGTAATATTTGTTGCAGGTGTACAATATAGTGATTCATCACTTCCGTGCAACACATGGTGCCCATCACAACAAGTGCACCCCTTAATCCCCATCACCTCTTTTACCCATCCCCCCACCTATCTCCGCTCTGGTAACCATCAGTTTGGTCTCTATAATTACAGCTCTGTTTCTTGGTTTGTCTCTCTCTCTCTCTTTTTTCCCCTTTGCCCATTTGTTTTGTTTCTTAAAATCCACATATGAGTGAAATCATACGGTATTTGTCTTTTCTGACTTAGTTCCCTTAGTATAATACTTTCAAGCTCCATCCATGTCATTGCAAAAGGCAAGATTTCATTTTTTTATGGTTGAGTAATATTCTATTGTATATATACATCTTCTTTATCCATTCATCAGTCAGTAGACAGCATCTTCTTTATCCATTCATCAGTCAGTGGACATTTGGGCTGTTTCCATAATTTGACTATTGCAGATAATGCTGCTATAAACATCAGGATACATGTATCCACTTGAGTTAGATTTCTGTATTCTTTGGGTAAATATCTAGTAATGCAATTGTGAGGTAGTTCTATATTTAACTTTTTAAGGAAACTTCAAACTGTTTTTCCAGAGTGGCTGCACCAGTTTGCATTCTTACCAACAGTACAAGAGTTGCCCTTTCTCCACATCCTCACCAACACTGTTGCTTCTCATATTGTTATATTTAGCCATTCTGACAGATATGAGGTGATATCTCTTTGTAATTTTGATTTGTATTTCCCTGATAATCAGTTATGTTGAGCATCTTTTCATGTGTCTGCTGGCTATCAGTATTATTTTGATAAAGTCCCAATAAATTATTTTTGCTTTTGTTTCTTTTGCCTCCACAGACATATCTAGAAGTTGCTATGGCAGATGTTAAAGAGGTTACTGCCTGTGTTCCCTAGAATCGTTATGGTTTCAAGTCTCTCCCTAAGGTCTTAATTCATTTTGAATTTATATTTGTGTATGGACTAGTTTCATTCTTTTGCATGTTGCTGCCCAGTTTTCCCAATACCGTTTGCTGAAGAGACCATCTTTTTCCCAATAGATATTCTTTCCTGCTTCATCGAAGATTAATTGACCATATTGTTGTGGGTTCATTTCTGGGTTTCCTATTCTGTTCTATTGATCTATGTGTCTGATTTTGTGTCACTACCATACTGTTTTCATCACTATAGTTTTGTAATACAGCTTGAACTCCACAATTGTGATGTTTTCTCTTTTAGGATTGCTTTGGCTATTCAGGGTCTTTTGTGATTTCATACAAATTTTAGGATTGTTCCAGCTCTGTAAGGAATGATGTTGGTATTTTGATAGGGATTATATTAAATGTGTAGATTGCTTTGGGTAACAGAATTTTAATAATATTTGTACTTCTAATCCCTGAGCATAGGATGTCGTTCCATTTCTTTGTGTCATCTTCAGCTTCTTTAATCCGTGTTTTATAGTTTTCTGAGTACTGTTCTTTCACCTCTTTGGGTATTTGGGTGTATTCCTAGGTATCTTATTGCTTTTGGTGTAGTTGCAAATGGGATTGATATCTTACTTTCTCTTTCTGCTCCTTCATTATTGGTGTATAGAAATGCAACAGATTTTTTGTATGTTGATTTTGTATCCTGCAACTTTGCTGAATTCGTTTATCAGTTCTAGCAATATTTTGATGGATTTTTAAAGTTCTGTATATAGAGTATCATGTCATCTGCAGAGTGAAAGCTTTCCTTCTTCCTTGCCCAAGTGGATGCCGTATATTTCTTTTTGTTGGCTTATTGCTGTGGCTTCAGCTTCCAATACTATGTTAAATAACAGTGGTGAGAGTGGACATCCCTGTCTTGTTCCTGAGACGAGAAGCTGATTCTAAAATTCTCATTCTAAAATGAAAACTCAAAGGACCTAAAGCAATCTAGACACTTTTGAAAAAAGGAGAAAAAAAATGGAAGGATTTATACTGTCTGATTTCAGGCCTTACTGTGATGCTACAGAGAATGAAATGGTGTGAGATAGACATGTAGATCAATGTAATGGAATAGGGAGCTCAGAAGTGGACTGACACATATACGATCCATTGGTGTTCAACAAAAGTGCTAAGATACTTCAACAGAGAAGGCTTTTCAACAAATGGCACAGAAACAATCAGATATCTATATGGAAAATACCAACTTAGAATCTTTACCTCATATCATATATATATGTGTATATATATATATATATTTAACTCTCAGTGGATCACAGACCGAAACATATGTGCTAATAACATAGGATATTAAACATATTAACATACGATATAAAAGGCCTCTGTTTATAAATTCCAATTCTGAGAATTGCAAACAGAAATTTTGTTTTACGTCACATTTGTGTGACATTGTTTTGTAGTCTCTGTGTTTCTCAGTATACCTTGAGGTAGAGCCTGAGGTCCATCTTGGTGCTGTACTTTGACTTTTATCACAATCTTGCCTTAGCTCTTCTTCTTTCAATTAAAATCTTTATCAAAAGTCAGACTTCGGGGCTCCTGGTGGCTCATTCAATTGAGCGTCTGCCTTCAGCTCAGGTCATGATCTCATGGTTCGTAGGTTCGAGCCCCACATCAGGCTCTGTGCTGACAGCTCAGAGCCTGAAGCCTGCTTTGGATTCTGTGTCTCCCTCTCTCTCTGCTCCTCCCCTACTCAAGCTCTGTCTTTCTCTGTCTCTCAAAAATAAACATTGAAAAACATATTTTTTAAGTCAAACGTCACGTTAAAATTGGAAGCCAATTTAGTGCCAGTTTGCTCAATTTAGAATAGTCAGGTTTTGCTCTAAGAAGCAGAATCGTGAAGCCAACAAAGCTCCTCCACGTTTTCCCTGGAGTATTGGGAACCCCGTGGCGGGTGTAGGTCAGGAACAGAGCCATGCACACTTCAGGGAGAGCAAAAAAGCTGACCCCTCCCTAATACCTCCCACACGGAATCACTGGAGTGTAATTGCCCATCAAGAAACAATCAGGACAGTACTCACCAGTGAAAACTTCATCATTAAGGGTAGCATTAACATTTGGGAAGCACTGATCTGTGACACTTAGTTACCATTGACAGCATAGAGCAGTGTTACACATAAAGGGTTTGAAGCAGGCCATCATGGACTTGAATCTTGGTTCTGACAATTCTTACCTGTGTGCTGTTAGGGTCAGTTTACACATCTTTAAAATGCAGAGATATATACCTACCTCATGATGCTGATATGAAGAGGAAATGAAATAATATATGTAGAATGCTTACTACAGGGCCTGACACATAGTAAGCACTAATCAGTAGGAGTTATTTCTATGTTATCATGTGGGTTTTCTGCATCCATTAGGATTGTTCTGTACTAGGACCACAGGGAACCCTGAAAAAAGGGTGTTCGAACTCCTCGGAGAAGTCCAGGGAGAGCAGCCAGGTAGGAAACTACAGAATAGGCCAAACTTGAAGTTGTCTGTCAGGAAATGGGACTCAGCAGTGTGGGGAAATGTGAAGCAGGTATGACTGGCCTACCCCAGCACGGGGTCCCTAACTCACAATACCCATTTTGTATTTTTCCGTGCCTCATTTCTTCTATTTGTGAATTTTCAAATTATTTTCTTACATTGAAAAGATATTAATTCTAGTAAGACTGTTTTAAAAAGGCATAGGAGAAACTTCAAGGCAAATGTGTATATAAATCCCTGGTCAGTTGACTTTGTGTTAATCAAAAGGGAGATTATCTTGGGTGGGTTTGACTTGATCAGTTGGAAGCTCTTTAAAAGAGGGCTTAGGATATTACTAAATGAAGGAAGCCAATCCGAAAGGCTACATACTACATTACGTAGAAAGATCAGTGGTGGCCAGGGGCTTGGGAGAAGGAAAGGATGAATAGATGGAACTACAGGGAATTTTTAAGTCAGTGAAACTGCTCTATATGACACTGTAAGGGTGGATATATGTCATTATACATTTATTAAAACCTATATTTATTAAAACCTATGACACAGCCAGTGAACCCTAATGTAAACTATGGACTTTGATTGATAATGATATGTTGTTGGTTCATTGGTTGTAACAAATGTACCTTCCTGGTGCAGACCGTTGGTAGTGAGGGAGGCTGTATGTGTGTGGAGAAGGCGTTGAGTGGGAACCCTGTACTTTTTGTTTAGTTATTCTGTGAACCTAAAACTGCTCTAAAAAATAAAACCCATTATGTTAAAAAAATGAAACAAGCCATCCATGATCCCACCACATTTAGAAATATTCTTACTTTTGTATAGTGACCCTTATGCACATACATACATATTTCCATATAGCTGTGATCATCGAGAAGGATGATCACTTGACCTTCTGCACCTAAACTATTTATTTGTAAAATGAATTAGATATCACAACTTAATGGATAAGCAGAGAGCAGGAAGCTAACATTTATGGAGCATTTACAAGGTGTCAAGCCCTGTGCCAGGTGCTTTACACATTTCATTTTATTTAATCCTCTTAACAATGTTATGAGATAGGTGTTATTATCTCCACTTCATAGAGAAACAAACTGTAATTTTAAGATAACTCAATTACCAGATTAACCAAAGATCATCCTTGGACAAGCTTAGATGTTACTGGTGATACATCCAACCCAGATTTTCTTATGATAGGAAGAATAGGTCAGAATAATATTTACCAAAATACTTTTTATGAAACCCCATTTTTATAGGAAGTTAAAAAGATGATAGATAGATATTGATAGTCATATGTAGATAAAGATACATCTCTCTCTCTTGTTTTTTTCTTGTAAAAATTTCTTTTTAGAGAAACTTTTTAAAGCTTCATTCCTATAGAACATTTTTATATATACTGTGAATTTCCCTCACTTCCCATTTTTTGAAGCAAGAGTTTTGCAGTTTTAGTTCCATCACACACATTTTGGGAAATCCCACCCCATAATGTTATTCATAATTTACTTAGTGAACTCACTAGTTAATTTTCAGAATTTCTAGGATATATTCTATGACAGTGTCCATAAAAAATTACAAGTTTCATCTTATTATTTATTTTATCAAATGAATAATATACCTTGGGGTTAAGCCATAAAATGATGTAGAAGCATAGAACTGTAGGCCTGGAAGAGATCATAAGAACTCAATAGGCCACCTCCCAGACTTCAGAGAGGACCACACCTAAACCATCATGGACAGATGGGTATCTAGCTTGTTGTAAAAGACCTCCAGGGAAGAAAATTCCATAACCTCCCTGTAACTTATTCCAGATGCCCAAGCTCTTCTGAGAAAATGATGAGCTCCTTGAAGCTCTTCTAGTCTATTGCACAAGTACTGTGTGCTTTGTCTTCATGACCATGTAATATATGCAGGTGCTTTGTCCTCACAGCCACATAATATATGCAAGTGTTTAGATTTGTTAAAAGGGTATTGGTAAAAGTAATATGAAGATCTCTATATCTATATAGATATATAAGATATAGTTAGATATATCTTATCTACTCCTATCTATCTATCTATCTATCTATCTATCTATCTGTCTATCTATCTATCTATCATCTATCTATCTTTCTATAGGAAGAGAGCATAGGAATTAAAAATGTCATCTCAGAATTATCTTTGACTTCTATTTTCAGTTTCAGTTAGTCTTCTCATCCTATTACTTTCTCCTTTGAAGTGTCTCTTGATTCAATTGCCTCCTCTTTTTCCCTTGCCACCCATAGTTCAAGTTCTCATTCTTGCTGGCGTGGATCTCTCAAATAACTCCTGACTAATTTTCCTATCTCTAGGCTCTCTTCCTTCTCATTGTCCCCCACAGTGCTAAAACATTCATCTTTAGAGTGCAGCTCTATCATGTCACTTCATATCTAACATTTTTGGTGGTTTCCTATTGCCAACACTATAAATGTGAGCTTTATAGATTGGCCTGTGTGGTTTGGCCTCCCCTTCCACTCCCAGTCTTATCTCTAGTTATTCTCCACCACACATTTTACTCATTTCTCACAGTGAACATGCTTTTCTGACCCTATGGATTTCCATGCTTCTGTGCCTTTAATTTTTTCATTCCTTCTGCAATTCCTTCCTTTCATTTCCTTCTGAAATTATCTTTCTTCCCCCTCTTTGTGGTGTTCTTACTCATCTGTCTTAGCTCCTTTGTGAAATCTGCCTAGTCCTCTCTAGGCCAATCTCATTATTTTATCATATTCTTCTTTCTAAAAACTTTTGTACATACCACACTCATGTCACTTAGAAAGCTATGTTGTAAAATGTGACAGTAATCCACCAATGGGTAACACTGGGAGAGGAGCAACGGGCAAAGACTGAAGGAGTCAGCCCAAGGGAGATCAAGGCTGACTGTCTGACCAGCAAAGGACAATGGTGATCATGAAGATAGTGTTGAATGTGAGAGAGAAAACCAGATCAAGACCCTTCTCTGGGGGAATGAGAGGACTGTCTGTAATCCAGGAAAGATGGACAGGCACAGACCTTAAGGCAGACAGCCAGTCCTCAACATCCCCTGAAACCAAGGAGGCAGGACGCAGGACAGATGGCAGCCACTGATACAAGACACCTCTAGGAGAAAAACTTCCAACTTCTCTACCATCCTCAGGACTAGGGATGCATAGTGCCAAGGTCAGGAACTTTGGAGAAAGGGAAAGGGTCATTGTCAATATCACATTGGAAGCACAGCTTTATCACTGTTTTATGTCGCAGTGATTTGTATCTCTCTATGATCCAAACACCTGTCTAGCATTTCAGTTGTTCTCAGGAGTTCTGGCTGGGAGAAGGGGGAGTATGCCAACTTGGCAACCGAATGAAGCTCATTACCTGAGGCCAATCCAAATAAATTGCAGTGATGAGTATATTTAATTGTGTCATTAGATCACTGAATGAATACATGAACTAGAAATGGAAGGCTCTCTTAGGAAAGAACCATCTAAGAATGTGTCAATAGTTCACAATCAATTTTACCACAGGGAAATAAAACAGATGCCCTAAAACAGTTACCACAACTTACACATCCAAATATGCTTTTTTCTTCAAAGTGGTTACCTTAAGTGACTGTACTCCTAGCACAATCATATTGCCATTTCTATTTTGTTATAAGATTTTGAATGCCTACCATAGGCCCTGCTATAAATGCCTTATCATTTCTAATTTAACAGCATTTGTAGAAGGTAAGCATTGCTATCTTCATTTTAAAGATTAGAAAACTTAACTACCTTACCCAACATGGAAAACAGCTATGTGAACCAGTGGTTGAGCAAATTCCAATCTGAGACGTAAATTTTCTTCTTATTCTGCCATGTTGACTGAAAACATGTTTTGAAAAATACTTTTAGAACCTAAGGTACAGTCATTTAATATATTCAATAGTAACAAATTCTTTTACTTTAAAGGTAAATTTGAGCTTGATTTAAATTTTTTTTTGTTTATTTGTTTATTTTGAGAGACAGAGAGAGAGCATGTGCCTGGCTGGGGGAGGGACAGACAGAGAGAGAGAGAGAGAGAGAGAGAGAGAGAGAGAGAGAATCCCAAGCAGCCTCCTCACTGTCAGTGCAGAGTCTGAAGCTGGGCTCCATCTCACAAATCGAGGGATCATGACCTGAGCTGAAATCAAGAGTCAGATGCCTAACCTACTGAGCCACCCAGGCGCCCCAAATTTAAGTTTTAAAAATAGTCAAAAGACTTTTGGAATCAACTGTGGTATAAATGGTGAGAAATTGGGGTACATTAATGTAACTTGGGACCAAAACATGAGGTGTGACTCTGGAGGAAGTACACTGAACACTTGGTATAATTTTTAAAAGGAAGTGAAAATTTTAAATTTAAAATATCATTGGCTTTGAAGTTTCTAAACCACCACAGATGTTGAAAGAGTGGGGTTTGGTCTAGAGAGTATGAACATTTTAATTTTATTTCAGATTTATAATCTCACCACTGACAACCTTAAGTTTGGAAGGGCTGTTTCATGTCACTGCCCTTTTCTTTTCTTTTTTCTTTCTTTCCTTCCTTTCTTTATTTTCTTTCTCTCTTTCTCTCTTTCTTTCTTTCTTTCTTTCTTTCTTCTTTCTTTCTCCTTCCTTCCTTCCTTCCTTCCTCTCTTCCTCTCTTTCTCTCTTTCTCTCTTTCTTTCTCTCTTTCTTTCTTTCCTTCTTCCCCCAAATTCTGTAACAGCAAGTAGCAGAACAAACCTTTAAACCCCAGACATCAGGCTCTAAGCTCTGTCCAGTGTGTGTTGTGGCTGTCGCTTTGGGAAGTTCTTCTAGAGCCCACGGCCCTGCCTAGTGAGACTTCATCTTGTGCTTAAAACCTCTAAGAATGAGGAGTGCCTGGGTGATTCAGTCTGACTTAGGCTCAGGTCACGATCTCATGGTTCATGAGTTCAAGTCCTGCATCAGGTTCTGTGCTGGTGGCTTGGAGCCTGGAGCTTGCTTTGGATTCTGTGTCACTCTCTCTCTGCCCCTCCCCACCTCAAAAATAAATAATAAAACATTTTTAAAAATTTAAAAAACTCTATAAGAATGATGAAGAGACCTGACCCTTGAGCAGATTGTAAACATCAGCACATCCTTTTTGTTATATTTAGCAGAAATCTCCATGTAGTAGGTATTTCAGGATTTTGAGAAGTGACTGCGATTTCATGAGCAAAAAGGAAGAAGTTAATTTAGATATGTTCTAGAGATGTTTCTCAAACAAAATTAAAGTTCCAAACCAGATAAACCTGATCACTCCTTGCGAGGCTGGTGGTTTCTTTTCTTTTTTTTTTTCTTTTCTTTTTTTTTTTTTAGCTATCACCCAACCCAACTCTCAGAGTAGACTCAAAGGAAGAGCACAGAAATACTTCTCTGACTTTTCCATATTTAGCACAACACCACACAAAATTGCTAAATACCATATAACCACACTTACCATCTTGGGGCCTATAAATTCAGAATTCAGACACTTGATTACAAACCACAGAATGACTCTATTTAAGAAATAGTATGTGGTATTGCAAGAGAACTGCCCCTATTTAGATGTTCTTCTGGTTATTAACTTAGTAACCTGGGCTTTTTCCCCTCTATCTTCTTTCTCGAAACTTCCACCCTGGCTATCATCTCCAAGTTCTGGTACAATTGTATGAGCACTGGGGCGGGAGTGAATGTCTGCGAGAGTCGGGAGAACATATTCTGTTATAATTGTAGTCCAAAAGGAAAATAAGCACATACATTTTTGGTTTCACAGTAAAATTCCGTAGCAAACCAGCAACTCACCAATTTTTAGGAGGGCGAAGGTATGATGGAAAATTCACTCTTGGCATCTTGGGGTGGCCCAGGTCCCTCTGTGGTATTTTTTTTTCTCTAAATCAGCTGTGAAGTGCTCTCTCTCTCAGGGTTTCCAAGCTCTTCTCTTCTGCTCCCTACCTTTACACCAACATCTGATCAGACCTGTTAGGTACAATAAAGTATAAATGATGAGAATTACGACCTATGTTTTATAATTTCAAAACTGCAGCTAACTCAATGGAGGGTACTCGCCTCCCTCAGAGAGATACCTCAGAAATAAATCACTTTCCCAAAGCAGGGCTCTCCTCCACCCTTCATCAAGGCTGATTACTGATAAACTTATTTAAAGATATTAGAAAATTACAAAATTTTAAAATGCCTAAATGTTCTTTATGACAGAACTTCAGTTGTTCAGTATAAATCCCCCATTTTATCTCTCTATGAGAGTAAATGTGTCTTATAACTCAGAAGTCATGCCTTTGCACTACTAAGTATTCTTTCGTAAGTTTCAAAGCTCATACTGAGAGCGCCTGGGTGGCTCAGTCGGTTAAGCATCCACCTTTGGCTCAGGTCCTGATCTCAAGGTTCATGGGTTCGAACTTGGCTGTGCTGACAGCTCAGAGCCTGGAGCCCACTTCGGATCTTTCTCTCTGCCTCTCCCCCACTCATGCATGTGCACTTTCTCTCTCAAAAATAAAAAATAAAGGGGTGCCTGGGTGGCTTAGTTGGTTAAGCGTCCGACTTTCGCTTAGGTCATGATCTCGCGGTTCGTGGGTTCGAGTCCCGCGTCGGGCTCTGTGCTGACTGCCAGCTCAGAGCCTGGAGCCTGTTTCAGTCTGTGACTCCCTCTCTCTCTGACCCTCCCCTGCTCATGCTGTCTCTCTCTCTCTGTCTCCTAGAATAAATAAACATTTAAAAAATAAATAAATAAAAACATTTAAAAAATAAAGTAAAAGTTCATATTGAAACTTTATGATGTTCCAGAGATATGTTTAACTTTGCTTTACTTTGTAAAAGTAAAGCTATAAAGTGTTTTCCTTTGCAGGCATCTTGGAAAGTAGATCTCATTCTCCCCATTTCACAGTTAAGATGACTGTGTATATCTGTTGCTCTTAAGATTTCAGTATATGTGCTGCCAAAGTGAGCACAGTTCAGATGACTACAAATGAGCAGTGCCTGGGTGGCTGTCAGTTAAGCGTCTAACTTGATTTCTGCTCAGGTCATGATGACACAGTTTGTGGGATGGAGCCATGCGCTGACGGCATGGAGCCTTCTTGGGATTCTCTCTCTCCCTCTCTGTCTGCCTCTCCCCAACTAACATGTGCACACCTGCGTTCTCTCTCTTTCTTAAAATAAATAAATAAACTTTTTAAAAAGACGACTGCAAATGAGAGTAGTTATGTATCTTACACACAATCATAGAGAATTATGGGAGAGGTAGGACTGCCCCTCCACCACCACCATCCCCCTAACCGCCATATTAGAAAGTCTAGGCTGCAGAAGATGAGAATTTTTATGTCATGGGCTTCTGGATGCAAACAACAGATAACTGATTCTGCCTTATTTCAGGAAAAAATAAAAGAACAACGGGGAGCTCATAGACACTATGGGAGTGCTGCAAATCCAGACCCAGGAGCAATTGCAGAGTTGCACTGCATAATAGGTCCAGAGAGGGTGACCCTGGAAGCGCTAGATCACATAAGCTATGAACGCAAATGACTCCAGCTGCTGAGCACAGCTGCTGGCTCTGCTGCTCTGTTGCTCTGAGAACTTGCTCTCCCCTCAATGGTCTCCACTGCTGGAGGAGATCTGTCTCAGTCCTTGCTTCCTTGCATCTTCAGTCCCCTGGTCAAAGATCAGAGGCGGTGCATTTGATTGGTGGAGCCTAGGTCACGTGCCCACATGCTAGCTGGAAAAGTAAATTAGGGGGCATTTTTAGCTTCTGTGGTGACTGATGTGTGTGCCTCCCGCCAATACGGTGGACAATTGCCCATTGAGAATGAGGCTTAGATCTTGGCAGCTGGAAGGAATTAAAGATGCCCAGTCCACCTGAGTAGTAGAGTATAGAGCTTCTCCAGCACCGCACAGCCACCCCTTCATCCACATGAGTGTAAGATGCTCCTTCTCCCCCAGCCTGCGATTCTAAGGTCATCCATATGTCTAGCAGGGCTTTGTGGTTCACCAGAGTGTTCTGTGAACAATGAATGGTGTCAGCAGAGCTCTTGAGTCATTCGTGGCTACTATTTAAATAGAAGACAGAAGAAAACTTTAAGTACTTTCGAAAATTTGGTGCTGGTGAATCAATGCTCTGTGGATTGAGGCTAAAGAACATTGTGTCCAGAGAAACTGTATTTTGGATAAAAAATAAAAGAGCTTCTGTAAGCTTGTAATTACCCTTCTGGTGTGCTTGTGGTAAATGCCAACAGTACGGATGTCAGCTTCCAGCTTGGGCCAATTTGTTGACCGGATTCATTTTATTTTCACCAGAACTCATCTCCCAGAGGTCCTTCATTCTAAATGGGGAAGAAGAGAAATATCTCTATTAGGGAAAGGATAATAAATCTTGCCCGTCATGGACATCTGTTGTGTTTCTCTGCTCAGCATTCATTCTTTCTTTTTTCATTAATGGCATCACAGTATTCCTTTGGGAATGACCCTACCCTCCTGGTTCTGCGGGTGTTCACGTGATCCATGAACACCTGTATATAGTGATTGATTCAGCAAAGGATACGGGATATGGAACATCCCAACCAGAACATTCTAGGTCTTTTGTAGAATTACTGGGAATGAAATTCTCTCTACTGGAGTTTCTGAGCCAGTAGCTTGTCCTTGAAACTTCTGACAGACATCTTGCCATGACAAGGAGAGAGCCTATCTAAGAACAGAGCCAACAAGGATACTCAAGCAGATATTTAAAAGACTGAATACTCACAGCATTATTTCCACACCTAAATCAAATCAAATTTGAAACCAGTAACTCTGGGCTTTTCAATGATCTGAACTTGTAAGTTTCCTCTTTTCCTTAATCCAATGTTAGTTGGGTCTCCTGTCACATGCGACGAAAGAATCCTAACTGATTCATTGACTTTGTCGATTAATTTACAGAGTTCCAGGTTGTCTTGGTTAAAGAAGAATCCCACTAATTACTTGTCTTGAACGCTGTAAAAGAGGTTCATGTCTGTGTAGAGAATTGGTTTAAATGTTTTCTTCCAACGTAGAGAGTCTAGGATTGTAAGAATAAAGACAAATGAGAAGCATTTGTTAAAATACATTAGATGCTATCTCAGTAAAAGATAATGATGGGATTGCCATTTAGCACCATAAAAAAACATTACCCAAATCGGGTTAGTAACTATTTTAAGTTCCATTTAACTTCTGGTGGTAATGCTTTTCATAAGTACTTTGTAATTTCTAAGTTTGTGAGGCTTAAATAATTATGTAATTACTTTGCAACGACCACAGAGCTCTACTCGGATTTGGTAGCTACTTTAAGCCATGTTAAGTTTTTCATTATAAATTACATTATGTTTAGTACATAATTTATAGTTTGTATGAAAAGAAGAATCATATCATGCAACTATTCTGTAATAGCATAGCAATTACTCCCATATTGTGGTAACTTCCAGTGGAATGGATATTTCTTTTGTAATTACAGAAATGATAGCATCACAGCCAACAATTTCCTGGTGATAACGTTTATAACTATGAATTCAGTTGTAATTCAGTTGCTTCTTCTTCACCATTCTAGCCGAGCAGGAAAATAAGTGGAGCAAACGGTTTTCCTGCCACTTTAATATTAGATGGTTTTTAGCAAGTATACAGTACAGGAACTGAAGCTTGGAAATAGATCATGTGTAATGAGATCAAAGTATATTATTTGCCTCCATTTATACTCTGGCAACAAATAGGCCTTGATCAGCTACAAGAGTTCAAGATCAAGGAATCATGCAGGAAAGTTATATTTTATTGTAACATAAACCCAGTTGACAAAGTACCCTGAAAGATGTGGTGTGAAAGACAGGCTTCCGTATGTCCTGGAAGGAAAGTAAAAGCACAGGATGTGGGATTAGAAACCTGAGTGGAAGTCTAACTTTGCTACTTCTTAGCTAGGTGATCTTACCAACTGTACAATCTCTCTGAGTCTGTTTCTTTTTCTATAGATTTGGCGGACTTGTACTTATCTCATAAGTTTTGTGGCAAAACCAAATGACATAATGCATTTGGAAGGGTTATGTCAAATACTAAATAAATATGAGGTACTCTTAAAGAAGAAAGCCCTTTGTTCTCATTCCACTTATTCAGCTTGAAATAAAACACCCTTCCTTCATATAAAGTTTATAATGAAAGATTAAAAAAGTTAGTACCTATGATGAAGTTCTGCATTATTACAAACTGGCTTCTTTTTTTTCTTTTTTTTTTTTTGTACAATCTGGACTTTCCCCCAAGAACTTCTATATATCCATTTTCCCTTAATAGATGTAATGTTTGAGGGCCTTTGAATTTTTGCTTTATTAGTGAGAAGCACAAATTTTCTTAGACAATCAGAAAAAAATATATATAAACATATGGCTGGGCCAGGAATGTCTTTCTGCTTGCACTAAGCATTATTGTGTTGAAGAGCTTTTTGCTGATCATCCTGATGCCCCAGTTACTTTTTTTGAAGTTTTCTTCTCAATTATATTTCTGTATTTTTTTCTCAGGTTGCTGTAACATAGTACCACAGATGGACCAGCTTAAACAACAGAAATTTATCATCTTACAGTTCTGGAAGCTAAAAGTCCAAGATCAAGGTACTGGTGGAGTATATCTCTCATCTCCTTATAATATCCACTTCTAATTCACAAATTGACTGCTCAGTTCTGAGTAAGTTTTTTGCGGGGTAGTCAGAATATCCCTGATTAGAAATGGAAGCATCATTGTATTGTTTGAGCTTACATGGAGGTCTCCCAACTATGTTAACTTCCACCGATGCAATTGCTATTATTTAATGTTCAGTGTCACTGTTAGTATATAATAGGCCTCTGATTATTCTTTGTATATATGACAGAGATTTATAGGTATGTTTGCCTTTCATCAAAATGATAGAAGTATACCAATGCTAAAACAAAACCATACCATATCCCAAAGCTAGTTACTCTCTCTCAAAAGTTGGAATTATTTCTACATTATTGGATACAAATATCATTTCACAAACTCAAGTATGCAGGTAATAAAATTTTATTGTTTGTTACTTGGAACTGAAATTCTGCCAAGGTGACAGAGACCCAAGTTCAATTAGTACAAGGTTTCACCTGACTATCCCCAAGTTACAGCCAGGTAAAGATCTTAAACATTAGAGAGGGTCCATACAATCCTGTCCATGTCGCTAGCCAGCAAGTCAATTGAGTTTTAATGAAGATACAAAGAAAATTTAATGAAAGAAGATGATATTTTCAACTAATGGGGCTGAAATCTATAGTTTAAAAAACAAAACAAAATATAGGACCATGCTGGATAAAAGACTTATAAGAACCCCAAAGAAAAGGACCTACTTCTCTGTAGATTTCCATTCCCCTGAAGCTCCAAGTCACCTTTTCTTAGCCCTCAATATGACTCAACAACATGAAACAAGCCATCTTCCTATGAGAGTTCAGGCTTCCAGAATCTTGTCTATGTTCCTATAACATACTTTTTATGTCTACTGGAATTTGAGAATTGTCTTTTCATTTCCTTATTGTTTCTTTGGGAATATTCATCTTTCTCCAATTGATTTCTGAGAGTCCTTTAAATCTGTAAGGTCTTATACTTGTGTTTGACACATAGCATTCAAATATTTTCCCCAAGCATCCAAATACAGTTTCTTATTTGCTGTTTAATTTGGTTCACATACTGGCTGACATATAGCGTTTTTATTTTTATGCAGACACATATATAAATCTTTTTATTTTTGGCTACATTCTTATTCTGAATTCTCTTGAAGAGCTTCAAAGTATCCATGAATGCTTCAGAAACGTATCTTAGATGTACATATAAGTATATAAGATGTACATATAAAATAGGTTCCATTTTTATTTTATAAATTCTTAAAAACTTCAGTATGTAGTTTTCTTTTCTTATGCAATATAGGTTGAGTGGTAAGAGAATCTCTTTATATAAACATTCCAAAACTCTTTGGAAGAGCATTGGCAATTACAAAGAAGTTATAGACATAAAATGGCAGACTTCTAGTGCAAGAAATTAATGAATAAAAAGAATTTAGAAGATATGATTTGCTTGCCTATTTCTAACCCCTTCTCCAAGTATTTCAAAGCATTTAATAGGCACCATAATAGTTTACTATTATCCTCCTCAAGTGGTACTTTTAGGGCATTCGTGTGATGAGGAAGCTTGCATGACTAATTATTTTGAAGTCTAGAGCCTAAAATGGTAATCAGCTCAACCCACACATAGGCACATAAGGCAAGGTGGAAATTTCTGAGTTCATTCTTTTAAAAGGGAAAATGAATAGTCAACTGCTAAAGCTCACTTTCCATGGTAAATTTGTTCCAGAGTTGTTTTTTAAGAGCCCTGTTCCATGATACCTCCCCTAGAACTGGCTGAATGAATAGCAAAGAAATGGGGAGTTGCTGATGTTCAAAGAGATAAGATTTAACTATAGTTGCACATTACACAGATGGGTAATTTGCATGTTGAGCCATCTAATCTTGAATTGGCTTGGACATGCTACAGCAAATTTTCTAGAAATCTAGTGTTTCAGTTATTGGAAAGAACCCAACAATCTAATCCTAACACTGTGTCATGTTTCATTGCCGAATAAGTCAATGCATAATGTAGAATTAAGAGGCTCATTAATTATATGATCATAAATTTTAGAGTGGAAAAAAGGCAAATTGGGTATTTTGAGGTAATTAATGGCCTTGGGGAATGAATAACCAACTTAAGGTGATTCATTATCAAATATAAAGAAATATATACCAAATATAAAGAAAATCTCACCTAGGCTCCTTGGTAAAAGTAAAAAGAAAAAAAAAATCACACAGCCCATGATGGTACTTAGGTTTGCCACTCTTCATTCATATTTTTGTCTAAGCTTTTTTTTTTTTAAGTCTTATTAAACACCAAAAAAGAATAACTACAATTCTTAATTTATATCAACACATGTGAAGAAAATACCTTATGTCTTCCAGGAACAGCTTTAAGTCAGACCAGCTTACCAGGACTTGCTTTGAGATATCTTTCAACTCTCCATTCAGTAAATCCCCTTCCCCTGACCAGACGTACTATTGTAAATACACACGGAGAAGGAAAGGGCAAAGGAAAGTTCTTTTCTAATTGTAGAAAATGATTCCTTAAGTTTAAAGATCATGGATAATTTTATAATAGCCCAAGATGTCATAGTTTGGGAGATATCTACACTGTTAATTGAATGTAGGTAAGTGTGGTGTCTATTCCTTTAAACAGTTCATAGATTCTGTAGCAATTCACGTCAAAGCTTAAAACAAAGACAATGTTCTGTAAAGTCAGCAACTGGGTAACAAATTGTAGCCAGTCAAATGAATATTTACAGCAATAATTCTTTTTTTTTTAATTTTTAATGTTTTATTTATTTGTGAGAGAGAGAGAGACAGACAGTGTGAGCAGGGGAGGGGCAGAGAGAGAGGGAGATACAGAATCCGAAACAGGCTCCAGGCTGAGCTAGCTGTCAGCACAGAGCCTGACGTGGGGCTCAAACCCACAAACAGTGAGATCATGACCTGAGCCAAAGTTGGACGCTAAACCGACTGAGCCACCCAGACGCCCCACAATAATTCTAACATTAAAGAGATTGTAGTCCCAAATAATGGTCCACAAATTAGAAATTATCTCTAGTTTCAGGTCACAGGAAAAATATAAGCATCAAGACATAAGTGATATAATACCAAGTTAATAGGTTGACATGCACTGTTTGAAAAGGGAATATGATTAAAGATAATTCCTAAAAAATATTTTCAGTAGACTCTAAAAGCAAACCAATTCATGCTATTCAAGAAAGCTTCTATAAAAATATATATCTGCACTGAAGAGCACTAGTCATTATACTACAAGCCACAAGTCCTCACTTGCAGCAAATGCTTTATTTTTATTTTTTCAAAGGAATGATGTTAAGGTCAATAATCTCAAGTCAAATATCTGCTTTTCAAGATTATTACTTAATCAGTTATGTCTTGGTGCTTCTTGAGACTGGAACCAAGGTCCCTGCCACTTGGCATTGAAATGAATGGTCTCAGGGCAATTTTCTTGACATACAGGAGTGTTCTGGTGCACAGGGCCCTGTCTTAGGATTCCAACCCAATATTTAAACAAAGAGAAAAATCAGTTCGCTCGTTGCCCTCATGAGAGGAAAGCTTGTGTCAGAAAATATTGGGCATATTTGCAAGCTAAAACTAACTGAACATAAAGGTGGCTCCTTACATTCTGGAATGCCTGAAACTTACTTAGGGTTTCACCACCACTGAAGCTTCATGGGGTTGGGCCAAGCACATCCAAGATGCCTGTCCACAGGGATACATTCTTAGAAATATCAGAAAGACCTCATTGGGACACATGTCACCTGTAACAAAGTCTATATATTTGTGGACCCAAAAGATTAAGTTATAGAAATGTTCTGGTGAATCTCAAAAATTAGAGAATCAATGTAGCAATGTATCCTAACAAGGAGATATTTCCACATTCACATAGAAAAATTTGGATTAAATGATGACTGGGAGGTTCAAGCTATTCAGAGTAAAAAGGTATTTTGAATACAATGTGAGAGAAATAAATGAGAATTTTATGTTGTATCATAAAATGATATCAGGCAACAATATTTGGACCAAGCTCCAAGTAGAGTGTGAGGCCTGGGGATTTAATTTAAAATTGAAGCATGTTAGAGAGGTAGAAATCCTCTGGGCCAGTCGTTCCCAAACCACCAAGTGCTTAAGGATTATTCAGGGAATTTGGTCCCAGGCCCTATCCCAGAGATGCAAACTTTGTTCTGAAGCAGGTGCTATGCAGAATATAACCGGAGAGACATTCCTGTGCTGTGCAGTAGAGGAAGTTCAGAACAAGAGAGGGTAAGTGCCATGGTCATGGACACACAGAAAAATTTTATGATTCTCTCCTCATCTGAGGCAGAATGCTTAGAAACTGACACTCCAAGATGGTAGGAAACTAGCCACTTACTAGTGTCCCTCACTGAATAGCTGGCTTGTTACCAAGATGGCGGATAGTTTAGTTAGCAGTAATGTGAATTAGTGTCTGCCCTTAGTTATATGTTAGTTATATGGAAAGTGGCATTTAAGTGCGTTTTCTCTCATTGGAGAACAGTCATATATATATATATATACATGACATTCTACAGGAATCACAAGAGTTGGACTCTAATCCTCTATTAGCAACAAGCTTCTTTTCAGCAAGTCACTCTTCTTTTACTTAATGCATTGTTAATGATGTAGCTGGGATAGGAGATGTCTAGTATTTCTTTCAGACCTCAAGCTATGAGTTTTACCACAAGTAGAAATATACAACTTCCTTCTTCCATTTTAACTACATAATTGTCTTATGAATGATAATAATTATACTAATAGTTAATAGTACTAGATGCCAGACAGTATCCTAAGCATTTTACATATTGTTTTTGCATTTATTCCTTATAATAACTCACTGCTATTATACCCATTTTTTATATGTGGAAACTCAAGTGCAGAGAGGTTAAGTAACTTTCCTAAGGTCACATAACTAGTGAGTTGTAGAGCTGGGAAGAAATCAGTCAAGGCAGGAAAGAAAAAGAAAAGCAAGATACTATGGTAGCATAGTATATTTTAAATATTAACTTTTCCAACATTTTATTTTGTACTTTGCTATTCCCCCCACATAACACAGTTAGACTCTAGGGGTGCCTGGGCACTAAACATCCAGACTCTTGATTTCAGCTCAGGTCACAATCTCATGGTTCATAGGTTCAAGCCCTACATTGGGCTCTGTGCTGACAGTGTGAAGACTGCTTGAGACTCTCTCTTTCCCTCTCTCTCTGTCCCTCTCCTGCTCATGCTCTCTCACACACTCTCTCTCAAATAAATAAATATGTAAATATTAAACAAAAACAATCTCCCATTATTTAAAGAAAAAAACAAACTCTTCTGTGCCTATTGCCTTGGAGAATGGATATGGAAGACAAAGTTTGTCTGTCTGTTTGTTTGTTTTTCTGGCTTTTATCTTTTAATTGCTGAGGCTTTTAGAAAAAAATGAAATGAGTAACTACATAGATGATTTGGGAGAAAACATGAATGAAGTTTATGCATGCATACACACTCATACAGACACACTTGCACACCTACATAGGGGTATGTGCTTGTCAAAGAAAAGAGCAATAGAGAGAAAGCAATGAAAGTGTAGATACTGTAGTGTAGAGCCTATATATTGCTATCAAGCCCTGAGTGGGTGGTAAAAATCCACAAACAGGTTCATAAAATCCAAAAGGAGAGAATTTGAAACTCATTTCCTAGAGGAAGCTAGAGATAGAAATTTAAAACACAGAGAAGAGGGGTGCCTGGGTGGCTCAATCCATTAAGCGTCTGACTTTAGCTCAAGTCATGATCTCATGGTTCGTGGGTTTGAGCCCAGCATCTGGCTCTGTGCTGACAGCTCAGAACCAGGATCCTGCTTTGGATTCTCTCTCTCTCTCTCTCTCTCTCTCTTTCTCTCTCTCTCTCTCTTTCTCTCTCTCAAAAATAAATAAACCTTATAAGAATTCTTTTTTAAATGCAGAGAAGAAATGGCCAGCATCCTTAATGTATAGGTAGAGTTTTTAGTGTGATCCAAAAGCACCAGAATGTTGACCATTTAGCCAAATGATGGAAAAACCCCAGTTTATATCAACTGATGAATGAATAAAGAAGATGTTATACACCCACACCCACACCCACACACACACACACACAGGAATATTACTCAGCCATCAAAAAGAATGAAATGTAGCCATTTGCAACAGTGTGGATGGAGCTAGAGTGTATTATGCCAAATGAAATAAGTCAGTCAGAGAAAGATAAATACCATATGATTTCACTCATATGTGGAATTTAGGAAACGAAACAGATGAACATATGGAAAGGGATATAAAATGAGAAGAAAGGGAAACAAACCACAAGAGACCTTTAGTGATAGAGAACAAACTGAGGGTTGATGGAAGGAGGTGGGTGGGTGATGGGCTGGATGGGTGATGGGCATTAAGGAGGGCACTTGTTATGATGAGCATTGGGTGTTATATACAAGAGATGAATCACTAAATTCTACTCCTGAAACCAATATTTCACTATATGTTAACTAACTAGAGTTTAAATAAAAATTTGAAATAAAAAGAATAATAAAGTAATACTTAATCCAAGAAACTCAGGAGACTTTAATATAGAAATCAATAATTATTATTACTTAGGGGAGAAAAGGCATTGGCTTCAAAATTCCAATAATTTAGGGGTACCTGGGTGGTTCAGTCAGTTAAGCGTCCGACTTTGGCTCAGGTCATGATCTCACGGTTCATGGGTTCAAATCCCTCGTTGGGCTCTGTGCTGACAGCTAGCTCACAGCCTAGAGCCTGCTTCGGATTCTGTGTCTCCCTCTCTCTCTGACCCTCTCCTGCTCATGCTCTCTCTCAAAAATAAATTAAAAACCATTTAAAAAACCCACAAAATTCTAATAATTTATTGTCTGCACTGAAAATATTGTTAAACTTCTATGGAAGATAATGCTTGTTAGTAAAAATATAAGTGGTAAATCTCTATATATGTATAGTCAAATTACTGCAAAATTTAGCTTACTAGATAATTGTGATGTCTGTGATTTTATCAGAATAATTTAATAGAAACATACTGCAAGTTTTAATATCACATATTCTAAACAATTTGTTTAGAAACTGAAGGTAAGTCAGAAAAAAAAAAAGAATGTTGACCACCTTCCCAAGAGCAGCATTAAATTTACAAAGAGAACCGTTAGACCCAGGAGAACATAGCCTGGATGGACAGATGGCAAAAGGCCAGATGAGGTAATCTGCATGGACAGTCGACTGAGGATTGTGTAGACCCTCTCTAACTCTTAAACATCCTTACTTGTACACAAATGTTTATAGAATCTTTATTCATTATTGCCCCAAACTATAAACAGCACAAACATCTTTCACATGGGTAATAGAGAAATATCCTGTGGTATACCTAATGCAATGGATCATTACTCAGTAGCAAAAAGAGATGAACTAGTGATATGTGCAATGACATTGGTGAATCATAAAGGCGTTATCCTAAGTGAATGGAGCCTTAGGCTCAGAGGCTCAGAGGCTATACATTCTGTCATTCCATTTATATGGCATTCTGAGATACATGGTAAGAAAATAGGTAAGAATTGGTAGGGTCTGAAGCAGAAAGTGCAGTTGATTAAACAGTACTTAAGGAACTTGGGGGGGGGGGTAAGGCAATTCCTTGATATTTTTATTGTGGTGGTAACATAATTGAATGAACTATACACTAGAAAGGGTAACTTTTTACTGTATATAAGTTATACTTTAATAAAAAATATATTAGTCTATAGAAATCTCCCCAACCACTTCAGAACTTTATATTTGATCCTACTGTTGATTCTAATTTTTTATGTTGGAAACTAGTGAATCGGTTGCAAATTGTACAATAGATAGGAGAGATTAGTTTTTGTGGGGGAAGATGACTTGTCTGTACTAACATGTGGATGATATATTTATAATTTAAAATCAAACAAGCAAACAAGGAATTAAAAACCCTATGGTATATTCCAATTTCATGGAGAATTAATATTGTTAAAATGTCTATACCACCCAAAGTGTTCTATAGATTGAATGTGATCCCTGTCAAAATTCTAATGGCATTTTTCACAGAAATAGAAGTAACAACCCAAAATTCATATGAAATCACAAAATACCTTAAATAGTCAAAGCAATCCTGAGAAAGAAGAACAAAGCTGGAGGTATTACACTTCCTTATTTCAAACTATATTACAAGCTATAGTGATCAACACATTATGTTACTGGCATAAAAACAGATGCATAGATCCATGGGACAGAATAGAGAAACCAGAAATAAACCCTTGTACATATGGTTACTCAAATTTTGACAAAGGAGCCAAGCGTATACAATACAGAAAGGATAGCCTTTCAATAAATGGTGTTGGGAAAACTGAATATCCACAGGCAAAAGAGTGAAAGTGGACACCTATCTTACACCATACACTAAAGTCAATTCAGAATGAATCAAAAACTTGAACATAAGATGTGGAGCTATAAAACTTCTAGAAAATGTAGAGGTAGGCTCCCTCACATTGGTCTTAGTAATGATTTTTTGGATTTGACACCACAAGCAAAGGCAACAAAAGCCAACGTAAACAACAACTGCATCAAACTAAAAAACCTTCCACCCAGGAAAGGAAATCATCAACAAAATGAAAAGGCAACCTATGGAGTGGGAGCAGATATTTGCAAAACACATAATATGATAAGGGGTTAAATCCAAAACATACAAGGGATTTATAGAACTCAATGGCAAAGAAATAAAAAATAAAAATAACCTAATTAAAAACTGAACAAATGACTTGAATAACCATTTACCAAAGAAGACATACAGATGGCCAGCAAGTACATGGAAAGGTACTCAACATCACTCATCACCAGGGAATTGCAAATCAAAACCACAAAGAGGTATCACCTTACACCAGCTAAGATATCTATAATCAAAAAGATTAACAAATGTTGGTGAGGACGTGGAGAAAGGGGATGCTCTTACACTGTTGGTGGAATTTACACTAGTAAAGCTTTCACCATGGACAGCAGTGTGGAGCTCCCTCAAGAAATTAAAAATAGAACAACTATATGACCCAGCAATCTTTCTTTTGGCTATATATCCAACGGAAATGAAATAACTATGTCAAAGAGATATCTGCACTCCCATGTTTGTTACAGCATATGTCACAAAGCAAGGTCGATCGATTGATGAATGGATAAAGATGTCATATATATATATATATATATATATATATATATATATGGAAGGAAGTGGAAGAAAGAAAATCCTGCCACTCGCAAAAACATGGAAGAACCTGGAGGGAGTTATGTTTAAGTCAAGTAAGCCAGAGAAAGACAAATACTGCACGGTACCACTTAAGTGTAGAATCTAAAAAACTGAAGAAGTTGAATTCATAGAAACAGAATCGAATGGTGGTTGCCAGGGGCTGGGAAGTGAAGGATTATAGAGAGAGGCTAGTTGTAGAAAGGCTACAAACTTTCAGTTATAAAATAAATAAAATTATAGGATCTAATGTATAACATTGTAGCTATAGTTGATAATACATTATTGTATAATTAACATTTTCTTTTTTTTAAGCTTATTTATTTGTTTTAAGAGAGATGAGAGAAAGTGTGAGCTGGGGAGGGGCAGAGACAGAAGAGAGAGAATCCCAAGCAGGCTCCGTGCCATCAGCACAGAGCCCAATGTGAGACTTGAACTCATGAACCATGAGCTGTGTCCCCAGCTCAAACCAAAAGTCAGACACTTAATTGACAGAGCCACCCAGGTGCCCCTGAAATTTTCTAAGAGAGAAGAACTTAAGTATTCTCACCAAAAAGAAAAAAAAAAAACAAGTAAATCTATGAGGTGGTACATGTGTGAATTAACTTAATGGTGGGAATCTTTTCCCAGTGTATATGTATATCAAATCATCATATTGTACATTTTAAGTATATTACAATTTTATATGTCAATTATACCTCAATAAAACTAAAAATTTTTAATTTAAAGATGTAAAAAAATAAAATTCTATGCTATGTTTTAAATCTTTATGTGGCCAGTATTTTGACTTTATTTCATTTTCCTTATAGTGGGGTATTGGCTATTTAGTTAACAAGCCCAACTAGACTCCTTCCTCAGAATGAATTACTTCAAATTATTTTAAATTTCTCATCAAGGCCATTTTTTTTTTAGAAAGAGAGTGAGAGCGAGAGAGCAAAGGAGAAGGGCAGAGGGAGAGAGAGAGAGAATCTCAAGTATGCTCAGCGCAGAGCTCAATTTAGGCTTAATCTCATGACCCTGGCATCATGACCTGAGCTGAAATCAAGAGCTGGACATTGATTGACTCAACCAACTGGGTCACCCAAGTGCCCCCAAGGTAATTTTTATGCTAGAGAGTTGCTATATCATACATAAAATTATACAAAAAATGTATAATGTCAATGAATCACATTAAACACCTGTGAAATATACTGCAACAAAGTGCATCTCATAGAACTCTAGCTTCTTGAGACTTAAATCCATCCCACATGGAATTTTGTTCTTTAAATCAGGGATGTCTTTTCAATAGAGATTTTCTATAGTCCATTTGCAGCACAGTTTGTCATACAGTTTTCTAACTACGAAACTAACAAACTAAAATGAAAGCACTAAGAGGCTTGTCTGGTGTTGGCATTTATAATGTGGGTAAGATGCTAAGTTATACCTCTTTTTACTTTTCACTCAGCTCATCAGTTGTCAGCTGAGGTGAGCTGCAAATTTAACCAGGAGTGAGGGTTGAGGACTTACCAACACCAACCAAGTCAATTCAGTGTCTGGGAGCATTGTTGAGTGGGTTTTCTCATGGAATCCTGGGAAATCCTAAAACCCAAATCCATCACTTAGGCTCTCCGTTGTCCTGAGATAAAGTTGAAAGTCTTTAACATGATGTCTAAGGCTCTTCTAATGTTATTTCCTCTCTCCCATCCCCGTCACTCTGGGCTTACTTATTTGTCCAATTTTCCAAGTTCAACACCCCCACAGCCAACCCTATACACATAGATAATAAACCATCCTTGTAAACTGGCACTACTTATAAATCAAATTTTCAAATATTCTACTACATCAGATTTAAGTTGCATTTTTAAGAATCAGTATATGGTACCATATGCGTGAGGGTGTTTATAAATCCCTCAGCGGTAGTTTGGAAATATTGGAACCACAGTCACCACATCCTTCCCATGTGTAGAATGGCGTGCCTGTTGGGACAGCTGCTACTCTAAGATAAACAAAGAAGAGGGAGCTTTGGCAATGAGTTAGTGAGCTTTGCCTCCTTGAGAGCTTCAGTAATGGCTTTGCCCTGAGCAATTTTCCATTGGATTAGTGGGGTTTGAAATCTGTTGATGTTTTCTGAGGACACAGTGGAGCAAAGCACACAAAACTATGATTCGTGGGGATAAATTCATTGAGAGTTTGGCATTTGCCCCATAACACTAGAAAGTATATCTGAAATCTGAAACTATATTGTGCTAATAGAAGCATATTGAATACATTTGTGTATTTCCTTAAAAGGAGGATAATGACACTGTTTATTATTCTTTGTCTGATTCACATTTTAAGGTAACTTTTCATTTGCTCTCTATTTTTCTTTATTTGAGGCAGTAATTGGACACAGTAGTAATTCTTATGAGGCTAGGGCTTTCTCTGTCAATAGTAACTGTACCTGAATGTCATTCACTTTCAAACCAAAATCACATACTTTGTTCAATTCTGAGAATAAAATCTGGTTAAGAAGCTAGTACATCACTACTATCAAACACACTTCCTATATGAATTATAAGGGTAAAAGCCAAGGAAATAGAGAACACATAGTCTGAGGAGAATGCCTGGTTGAGCTGGGATCGCAGCTGTCATTGTGCATTTTGTTATTTCCTGATGAACTGTGAAAATCTAAAAGTTGCAATGAGTCATCTAATTCATTAGCTAGATCCTAAAATATTTCTAAGAAGGAGAAATCACTGTTAAAAGAGAAAGTATGGCTTAATAAAGCTTCCATAGCCTTTTAAATATCTCTGTTCCATACTGATTTTGAATATCTGAGCTGTGGTATACAACTAAGGCAATAAAAAAATGACGTTTGAAACAGTGTTCTTTGGCATGTTCATCACTTTGTCCTAAGGAACTAGAGAATTGATTGAAAACCAATGACTTGTCCATATTATCTGTTTCTATTATTACAATGGTAGACACATTTTATGGTCTGGTTCAACTCTTCCAATGGCCAAATCAGGCTTTTTGCATGTGTTATGATTAAGGATTAATCTGCATTGGCCACAGGTTGGAATTATGTATTTTATATACCATATGGTCAAATATAAGTTGAACTTCCCTCCAAATTATGACTCTGAAAGGAGGAAATTGTATTGAAATCTCTTCAAAAACCTCTTGTACGATCATTATGTTATTTTATTTTAAACAAAAGAATACTGTTAAAGAGAAATACATTAGCTTAAAATGATCTCAATCAAGTCTAGTATATATAAGTTATCTGATGGAATTCCCTAAAAACACAAGGCAAATCTGGCAAAAGTTCACAATGCTTACACACACATTTTTTTTAAAAATTAATTTTTAACAGAATAGAATCACATGGTACAACATTCAAACTATTCAGAAGAGTAAAGAATAAAAAAACCAAAACCAAACACAAACAAACAAACAAACAAACAAACAAACAAAAAACCCTCCTTTCCAGTCTTGTCCTCCAAACATCCAGTTCTCTTTCCTGGAGACAGTTGATATTATCCTAAACATACCATTTCAAGAGATCTCTTTTAAAAACAGTATTGTGCAGGACACATTATAGTCATAGGATTAATAGAAACATCAGATGTGTTAATGTCCTGAAAATGGGTTGTTTGGGGCTTGGAACTGAATTTCTGGGGTATCTTACAAAGATTCCAAAAGTGCTACGTCACAAATATGTCATAGGGAAGTGAAGAACATGTGCCAGGGACAGCTGGGTTGGACGACATGAACTGCCACCACACTCTAAGTTAGCCCCCTGTTTTAAACGTTATGAATTGTGCATCCTGAAATAACTCATTCATTTATTTGCTAATCTATATTGGAAACCTACCCGTGTGTCAGGTACAGCAATAGGCATGAGAGATGATACTGTGAAAAAGAAAGACATAGAAGCTAACTTTTTAGGGCAGTTGGCTAAATCATTAAGAAATTTAGAAAGTATGAGGCACTTGGCTGGCTCAGTTGAAAGTGCATATGTAACTCTCGATCTTGGGGTTGTGAGTTCAAGCCCCATGTTGGGTGTAAAGATTACTTCAAAATAAAATATTTTTTTAAAAAAAGGGAAAGAAAAGGAAATAAAAGAAACTTAGAAGGTATAATAAGAATTTCTGAAAATGGACAAAAATATTAAAATTTGTAAAGGATTACAAAATGACTCCTTAGTAGCATTGTCACTATATTTTTTAGATTTTTTGAAGTTTATTTATTTTGAGAGAGAGAGAGAGCATGAGTGGGGAGGGGCAGAAAAAGAAGAGAGAGCAAGAATCCCAAGCAGGCTTTGCGCTGACAGCAGAGTCTGATATGAGGCTTGAATTCACGTACTGTGAGATCATGACCTGAGCCAAGGTCAGACACTTAATTGACAAGCACCTCTTGTCGCTACTTTTTAAAAGACTTTTTAAAGTTTATTTATTTATTTGGTGGGGGAGGGGCAAGGAGAGACGGAGAGAGAGAGAGAGAGAGAACCCCAAGCAGGCTTCAGTGTGGAGTCCTATGTGGGGCTCAAACCCATGAACTGTGAAATCATGAACTGAGCTAAAGTTGGACGCTTCACCGACTAAACCACCCAGGTGCCCCCCTTTGTCACTATTTTTTAAACTAGTAAATATTCTTTTGGCTAAGTTGTCATTTTGATTAAATAGATGGGTCATCTCGCATGCTTTCAATCGAACTATTCTTTGTCCAAATCATTCCCAGCTATTAAAATATTAGGCATTGTCATTATCCTAGTTAATATTCTCTGTCTCCTCTGTACTTCCGTAGTTGCCTACAAGTTTCCATCATACGTTTTATGGCATTGTGCTATAATTTAGGTTCACCTCTCTTTCTTTCCCTATATGATGGCATCCTTCAGGACAAGTGGTTTTATTTTCTCTTAGTATTTCCAGTTCCTATCATTTAATAGACTGAATGAGCAAATAAAGGAATAATGGTCCTAAAAGCGGCAATATGGGTTTTGTGATTTCACTTATTTGCAGAGGATGTCTTTTTTACTTTCAGTCAAATTGCTTCTGGCCTCACCCCTCTTGGAATAGGCGATCCAAAGGGGATACCTCTTTATCTCCCAACTAATGAGCCATCCAGTCTCTGATCGTTGCTATGACTTTTTAAGTATACATTTGCAGAGGTTTCAAAAACCATTTGGAAATGTAATTATCATGTTTTCCACCTACATAAATACATAAGGGATGGATTTATTTATGTGCTTAGGTATATAATATGTGTCCTGTTGTGTTTTTTTTTTTTCCCCTAGAATTTTCCCTTTTTCAACACACATTTCTGGGGCAAAGAAGGTTATGCTATATTTTCAGTCACCGTCCATCAAAGGGAACCCAGAGAAAACGTGCATATACCCAAGAGCACCTTTCTCACAGGCCTTGGGTAATGACTCAGTGTTGTTTACAAGAGGATTTTGCCTCATGTGAAACAGGTGTTGAAACATTTGGACAGCTCTGTAAAAATTTTAGTGAAATGCGGTGAGCGTTAATCATCAGGCTGCATATTTTTTAAAAGTGCTTTTGGTCCTCTGAGCCTCCTTCCACTCGCAGAGTGATCTTTTCTACTTCCTTTGACCTAGTCTCTCCTGTCTTGTAGCCTTCACTCATACGTCGCCACACTGCGGCACCCACTCAGGCCTCCCACCGCCACCCGCGCCCCCGATTTTGCCAGCATACCTCCTTTCTAGTATTCATCTAGCTTCTAAAATTTCCCAACAACTTCCACCACTAAGTGAAAGTGAAGTGGCAATTTCTCCTGGTCCCTGTGTCTGGGACATGCTGCCTCAGGTGTGTTTCTCTCTACTGTACCACACTGCTTAGCGGCTGGCAGCAATGGGTAAGCAGGCAGCAAGGAAACCCTCCACAAGATGAAAGGTGATTACTGCGAAAATCCTCCAGGCCAACCCCGGCTTACATTGCTGCAGTATGTAACTTGGAATCTGTTCGAAGAATATAAATACTGGTATGGTTTCACAGTGTTGCCTGGAAGCATAAAAAATTTCCCACTTCCCATCTTAATTATCTTACCCTTTTTACACATTTATAATACACCTCCCAAGCTCCTCCCCCTCCCCCCTCCCTCCCCCTCCCTTCCTCCTCCTCCTTCTGGTTAAAAGATGATTTTAAGAAGGGAGATGGGAAAAATACCAAATCCTTTTACTTCAGAAGGTGACCAAAAATCAATAAATCCTTTACTTCCTGCTCCACAGGTCTCCCAAAAGCCGTTGAAAAATTTGCAACTGATGGCCCTCTGAGAGATATTTTTAGCAATTCCTATGCTGTTATATCACTCCGGGAGGGGAAACACAATGGCCCATCTGGTCCATCTGCACTCTAGACCTAGCATAGTATTTAAATATCATGACCTCAACAACATTAGAAAATCATCCTAAACTAGCTCCATCTTCCCTAGCAAAGACTAAATCTTCGTAGTAAATACGAGAGAAGCAAAGAATCAGAAAGTGCATCAACTAGAATTTATACCCTTTGTAATTATCCAAATTAACTGTATAAATACACTGAAGGTAAATCATGAAATGTAACTCCCGGCCTCAGTACCGTATGGACATAGTTGTTTCATATTAACAAGTAGGAAAATTTCATAGATCATTCTCTTCCAAAAATTTATGTTTTGTTAGTCTCTACATGGATATTTGCTTGAGGGTGATGTGGTTGACTGTTTTTTCATTTGGCATTAAAGTCCATTACCCTCACTGGCTCTTCCTATGAGATACCTCCTGTCATATGAGAAATTCTCCTCCTCCTCCTCCTCCTCCTCCTCCTCCTCTTCCTCCTCCTCCCTAAATTATAACTGTTGAAGTGCTCCAAGAATCCATCTTAGGACTCCTTCTATGTCTAGGTAATCTCACCCAGTCTGGTGGATTTCAATATCATCTATAGGCTGATGACTCCTGAGTTTATACTTCTTGTCTCACCCTCTCTCCTGAGCTCCAGACTCATAGAACCAACTACCTATTCAACATCTCCTCTTGCTCCTCCTATGGTTCTAATAGACATTCCAAATTTATCATATTCAAACCCAAACTCTTGATTCCTCCTCTAAAGTCAGCTCCCCCCTCAGTTCCTCATCTCCAGCAATGGCACTTCTGTTTCCACTTGTTCAAGCAACAAACCTTGCCATCTTCCCTGACTTTGCTCATTCTATCGCATAGTCTCTATACCAACCATCAGCAAGTCTTGTTGGCTCAACCATCACAGTATCTCTAGACCAGATTCCCTCACCTCCACTGCTTACCTTCTGAGACCTCCCTACAGTACTGAGGCAGACGTTACAACCCTGCAGTATGTAGTTCTGTCTTCATCGGAGAGTTGATTGCATTTATGAAATTCAAGTCTTTGAAAATGAAGGTGACAACTTAAAAAGTTAGATAAAATATTTTTTGAAGTTTTAAAGAGAATCCAAAAGCTACCAAGACAGCAATAAATTAAGGCCAAAATCTGCAGAACCCAGAGAGATTAACCCGATATTCAAAGCTGATTTGGCCCATAGGGACTTTCTCAATTTGAAAGAAAGAGTTGTGGAACTGAGCTGCAGTTTTGATAGCCTCATGGGACAGGGCTGACTGAAAAGGATTAATAAATGATATGACCACGTACAGGGAAAATACTCCCCAAATCTAGGGATACACTTTTGGAATTAATAAAAACCCAATTTATTTGTGTATATAAACAAGAAACAATAAATAAAACAAAGACACGTTTATAATATGTAAAAATATGCAGTAGCTAGGAACAGATCTAACAAAAGGCAATAAGAACTCTATGGAGAAAGTTATAAAAAAATTTTTGAATATCATGAAGATTTAAATAATGAAGAGATGTACTAAGTTTATGAATTAGAAGATTCAGTATTATATAGATGTCAGTTTTTCCTAAATTGACTTACAGACAAAAATGAAAATGTTAGTTTTATTATTAACATCTCAAGTTGATTCTAAAGCTTATGCAAGCTAAGAATAATTAAAATACGTGAAAAGAAAAAAAATATGAAGAAATTTTCTACCAGACTTTTTTCTACCAGATATTAAGAATTGTCACAAATCTATTGTAATGACGATAGTGTGATTTTTGTCCCAGAGGTACATAAATTGACCATTGTGTGCAGAATAGACAACATTCAAACAGCCTAATCCATGTGTGGTCACTTGATATCAGACACAAGTCACTCAGAAGATCAGTGAGAAAAGGACAATCTCTGAGGTCTAGTTTCCCAAAGCAGACACTAAAATGAAGCTTCATGTCCAAAAAAGGATTGGACAAGGGAACACAGGAGTATAAGTTATGCCTTAGGATTGTCCCCAGAAAGGCAAGGGATCTTGATTCTCATACTCCAGCATCCTTAGTCACTAGTTAAGGGTCATCCAGGGACCATGTAAATTTCTAGGTACTTCAAAGGCTCTCCAAGTGTATAGACAGAATGGTCTACAGTAATCCAAGGACAGTCTTCTATAAAAGAGCTGCAGGTATTACCTGCTGGAAGCAAAACTCTACCTATTCCAAATTTTAAAATCATGTAGGGTGATTTGAATGGAGTAGCAACATTATTTCATACAGGGAGACTTCAAACACCGACACTCAGATCATTGGATATTGATGATAAACAACTGAAATAACACTTACAAAAAGCACAAAAAATGAACTGAAATAGGTTAAGACCAATTAGAAGGTCAAAAAATTTTATAATATACTACAGTATAGGAGAATATCTTCTTTATTAAAGAATTGAGGGTAGATATCTTAAGTAATACATTGAGAATATAAATAACAGCAAAAAATCTAATAAATTTGATTGCATTAAAACAAAGTTTTGGGACACCTGGGTGGCTCAGTCGGTTGGGCATCTGACGTCAGCTCAGGTCATGATCTCACAGTCTGTGGGTTCGAGCCCCATGTCAGGTTCTGTGCTGACAGCTTAGAGCCTGGAGCCTGTTTTGGATTCTGTATCTCCCTCTCTCTCTGCCCCTCCCCTGCTAACGCTCTGTCTGTCTCTAAAAAATGAATAAACATTAAAAACATTTTAAAAAACTAAAAAGTTTCTGTACACCAAAAGACATCATTGAAAGAATAAAAAAGTAAATAACCAGTGAAAGAAGCTACATTCAACATATATGCCTAGCAAAGTCTTAGTGTTCAAAATAAAAAGAACTGCTACAAACTGATTTAAGAAAAAGAGACAAGCTAATAAAAAGAAAATAGTTGAATGGGCACACTACAAAGGAAAAATTCTAATGGCAAATAAACATGTGAAAAGGTGCTCAACCTCATTACTTACAGGGAAAAAGCATGTTAACAACAGATGAAATACCACAACACAGCCATCAGATTTGCAGCCATGAAAAAGTCTGAGAATAGCAAGTGTTGACGAGGATACAGAGCAACTAAAATTTTTATTCACTGCTCATAGGAGTGTTCGCTGTATAAACACTTTGAAATATAGCTTGGAATTATCTAATTGAGTGGAATATAATGTGTGGACTTTGTGACCTCACAATCTCACACTTCGGTATATCCTCCAGAGAAACGTAAGCATAGGCCAGAGTCTCCAGACAAGAATCTTCATAGCAGTATTTCCTGGTAATAGAAAATTCCCCAAACCGGAAACAACTCAATATCCAACTCTGACAGATCATTTATTTTGGTACGTGAACACAATGGAAATGAATGAGCCACATCTGCTTATAACAAAACGAGAGTGTTCAAAACATAATGTTGAGTGCAAGAATCCAGAAACATGAGATGACTTCAAGTGTGATGCCATTTCTATAAAGTTCAAATTATTCTAGACTCAGCAGTCTTGTTTAGAGATGGATATGTAAATGATCAAATTCTAAGGAAAGAGAAGAAATTCTCTCACAGAAGATAAACGATTAGCTAAAGAGAGGAGAGCTTCATGATGAGGAAGGAGCAAAAGAAGAACTTGTATACTCTACATTCATCTGAGTGTATGTTACAGTTTCCACTTAGTTAAGAAGAAATATGCAAGACAGTGCTGGCTTAAGCAAAGTGAGGTGGGAGGATGTGAGGAACAGATTGAAGCGTAACACATTTCTGTTTAGCTGTTTTAACTAATGAACTTCAGCTAATGAGTCCCCACAGGCACCTTGATTGAAAAGGACTTCCCTATGCCTCAAAACATCTTAACACTAAGCTCTACTCAGTTTGGGGAATAATGGTCAAATCCCTGTTTTCCAGTTTGTTTATCATTATCGCCATCATCACCATCATCATCACCATCTCTCATCAGAAAAGATTCTTTTCTGGATAGCAGTAATTACAGATTAGAAGTAAACCTGACTACAGGACACCTCTGGGCTATCCCTTCCCTGAGGTTGGGGGCGGGGGGAACACTACAGGGACTTAGTAAAGAAACCTCATTAGTAAAAATTTATCCACATGTCATTTCTTGATCTTAGGCCATCACTTGCACCTGTTGAGTAATCTGATATACACATGAATGTTAATATTATGTGTTTTGTATTTCTAAATTCCTAAGGTTGGGGGAAATTTGTTCAATTTTTTTCTGTACCACTTAGCAGAGGATAGCTGGGTATATCAAAAAAAATTCCTGAGCCTAAGTTGATGTTTACTCCCAAATAATGCATTTGCTTGGAGGCCAAGCAATAAAATTCACAGTAGGAGATATCTAGTGGTCACTGGCAATAGCTGATTTGACTGCCTGGTGTGTGGTTTTGCAGAATAAAGTCCCCACATTTTCAGTATGTAAACCATGTGCTAGCCTCAAGTAGTCAAAAACGGCCAGTGTCCAATAGCTGACTCTGTTTACATTTGTGTGGCTACAAGTGGTCATTCATTAATCTAACTAATAATTGAATGTGTAATTTTATAGTTATTTACAAGAAGAACATACACACTTTCAAACCCACCACTGGTGGACAATTTGGGGAACTGTCTCTGGATTCCTCCCTTTGGGAAATATGTAAAACTCATGGGTGGCTCCTAATTTTGAAAACAAACCAACAAAAACTACTTCCAAGAAGATCCAAAAAAATGTTTGCTGTTGTTGCTCCCTTGGCATACTGGCCCAGATTTCTCACACATTTGAAGCACTGGCCAATAGTCTACTTGTCATCCTGGTAGTTGCCTGAGGCTTCCCAGTGTCCAAGGATTTCCACAGGTTTTTCTCCCATTTTAACCAGTTTTCCCCCTTTCCTGATGGTTCTGAGTCCTACTGATCCCTCAATGCTCAAGTCAAATGTCTTCTAATGCATGAAGACTTCTTTTGTCGCATCAGCTGGAAATAAACCATTCTCTTCCTCATTTCCACGCATTTCACCCAACTCTCATATAACATCCATTACTTTTATCTTATATCTACCCTATTGGATGGTAAAGGCCCTTGAAGGCAATGGCTATGTCTTTTTCAGTCTGATCCTCTAAGTGTCTCATACATAGTAAATGCTATGACTAAATTATAGCCAGTGGAATTTTCGTCATTTTAGCAGAAATGTTTAAAGTTAAAATATAGTATATTGGAAATATAATCCTTGGAGTTCTCTTTACCTTTTTTTTAAGACTATTTTTCTAGGGCAGTTTGCAGGTTACAGCAAAATTGAGAGGAAGGTACAAGATTTCCCATATGCTCCCACAGCTTCCCCTATTATCAGAGTGGTAATTTGTTACAATTGATGAACCTACATCGACTCATTATTATCGCCCAAAGTTCATAGTTTACATGCTGACTTGCTCTTGGTGTTGTGTATTCTTGGGCAAATATATAATGACATCCATCAACCATCTCAGTATCATACAGAACATTTTCACTGCTCTAAAAATTCTGTGTGCTTCATTTATTCATCCATTCCCAACACCAGCAACCACTGATCTTTTTCTGTCTCTATAGTTTTGCCTTTTCCACAATGTCACATAACCATATACTATGTAGCCTTTTCAGATAGGCTTCTTTCACATAGTAATATGCATTTAAGGTTTCTCCTCATCTGCTCCTAGCTTGATAGCTCAGTTCTTTTTAGCGCCAGATAATAGTTCACTGCCTGGATGTACCACAAGTTTTTGTTTATTAATTTACTGAAGGATACCTCAGTTGCTTCCAAGTTTTGGGAATTATGAATAAAGCTGCTATAAACATCCATGAGCAGGTTTTTGAGTAAACATAAATTTTCACCTCCTTTGGGTAAAACACCAAGGAGTACAATTGCTGGATGATGTGGTAAGAGTATGCCTAGTTTTGTAAGAAACTGCCAAACTGTCTTCCAAAGTGGCTGTACCATTTTGCATTCCTACCAGCAATGAATGAGAGTATCTATTGCTCCACATCCTTGTCAGCATCTGGTATTGTCAGGGTTCTGGATTGGGGCCATTTGAAAAGGTTTGTAGTACTATCTGATTGTTTTAATTTGCATTTCTTTGATGACGTCTGATGTCATCTCATCTTTTTCTCTTCTCACCTAGAAAAGAGTTTGAGGAAGAATTTAACACCCACTGAAGATCTGGCTTATGCCAAATATGGTGATAAGTGCTTTACACATATTACATCATTAATTCTCAAAAATAATGATACTTTACAGGTGATAAAACTGAGGCTCAAAGAGATTACATTATTTGCCCAGACTCACAAGCAAGTAAGTAGGAAATCAATACTAAATCCAGCTTTCTTGAATTACAAATCCTGACAGTCATTTCTTTCTTTTCTTTTTTTTTTTAGCCATTTCTTAATCAAGTACATTCAATGGCTGTTATCAGAGACTCCTCTTATTTATAGGAGTAAGAAGAGTGATTGTAAAGATGAATTTGAAATTGTTAGAGGGATGTACCTTATGAAAGTTCAAAACATGAGGTATTTTTTTTTTTTAATGTGGATTTATTTTGAGAGAGAGAGAGAGCAAGCACATGTGAGAAGGGGAGGGGTAGAGAGAGAGGAGATAGAGAATCCCAAGCAGGCTCCACACTGTCAGCACAGAGCCACATGCAGTGCTCAATCACATGAACCCTGATATCATAACCTGAGCCAAAACCTTAACCAATTGAGCCACCCAGGTGCCCCTAAAACATGAGGTTTTATCAAGCTGGACATCATCACTGAAACTGGAGCCAAAGTGACTCATGGAAAATGTGTTGTTTGGGTTCATCATTTTCACATTGTCATGCCTCTGTTTACACAGTTCAGCGACACGGTGAGGTCCTTTGTTTCTACAGTGTATCCACTGGCTTTCTCTACTTAATCACTTTCTTCTTCCTAGGACTTCGTCTCACGTATCTCTTTGGCTTACCACACATGTGCGATTTGCCTCACCCTCATGACATCTTCTCTTGAACTTTCTTTTCAATGGGCAAACACGTTTTGGATTTCTTATTGCTTAATTCAAATTCCATAGACAGAATCTGATAAAAAGTAGTTCTTATTGAATGAGGCTATGAAAATTAGGTAAGACATGTGTGTACAGATTTGTTGCCCCGGGGCATGACAGAGCTGTGGGAGGTGTTGGTGTAGGTGTGAGCGGGTTATACATAATAATCATCTCCAGCCTAATTCCCGAATAAAGATATCCAGTCCAGGTTTGTTTCTGAGCTCCAGATCTTATTTTATATGGCTTACTGGACCTCTTCTCCTATGTGTTACAGAGATAATTGAATAGAATTCAGTTTAAGACTAAAGTCATTATGGTATCACCAACTCCCCCCTCACCCCCCCACTCTATCCTTTGTCCTCTAGCTTGGTTCCAGAACAGCCTCAGGCTTTGTAAAAAGTGGTCCTTTTTCAGATACCATTACTGTCTAAATGGGAATGTCACTGTTAATGTTCATAAGGTGCCAGCACGAATACTCAGTGAGAAATCGTTGTTAGTTCTAAAATAGATGATCAGTATATTCAGATGAAATGAAATACAGAATACCAACCACATGTTTTTCACTAAGTAGAAATACAAACTTAATGGCTTATATAAATGTAATTGGGAAAGTATTTTAAAACAATTTTGAAATAAATTCTATTCAAGAAACTTGGGTGTTTTTTTCAGTTGGATGTTACATATCAGCTTGTTAGATCTCTTGAAAATTAAATTTAAATGAAGGCGCAATGCTAATGAGAGGGATTAATGCTCTACACCATTTGAAAATTTTGCATAAAATTATAGCTGTGAAAACTATTCATATTGAGAATGAGTCACTGACAGTTCCAAGAGTTTTTCAGCTAAAGGCAACCTTGAAGATTTGTAAATTAGCATATATAAGCAAGAACTACAAGTGACCTATGAATATTTTATTCTTGAAAACAACCATTCAGCCTCTGAAGATAGAAAATGTGTCCATGTCCCTCTTAGAGATTCGGATTTCTTATTTTTATCTAGTACACTCTAGAATAGATGCGCACCTCGAATTGTGCCCACTACATTCAATGGGAAAAATTCAGCATGCTTATCCGAGGTCAATGTTTGCTAAGTAGAATCAAAGTTTTCATCACTGTTTGAAGCTTTTGAAAGCAATGTGGTTTACATGGGATTTGGGGAAAGTTGAAAACGTATTAGAGATTCATGTTAGAATTAATTTTTCTTGACCCAAGACAAATAAAATCACAGTCTAAAAATGTCAAAATAGAGATAAAGCTACCATGAAGAATCGAGATTAATTCTGAAACCAGACAAAATGGCAGCATCACTCAGAAGGAGCATTCAGAAGAGACAGTGTGAAGCTGGGCATTAAATCTTGAGTGTGTTTATTATTGAACAAAAGGAATATGATTTTGAAGGCCATTAAATTCTCCATTGGCAGAAGTTCAGGGTCAGAGGTGCACACAAAGGACACCCATGTTTCTTAAATGTGTGGTTCATTGGCCACCTAGAGAAGAATGGTGGGCAAGGAATCCATCCAAATTCCGCCCTAAGAACTTATATTTTAAATGCTCTCCCCAGGTGAGTCTGGTGCATACCAAATAGATGTGAAGTTAGGGAAACCATTGGGGAAGGGCTGCTGAGCTCCCCTGATTGCTGAAACTCTGGAAAGACAGGAGCAGACAGGTAAGCAAACACGGAAGCTGTGCAGTGTATAAGAGAATGGGAAGGAAAGGGTGGGACTCAGTACAAATTGGAGAGGCAGCTCCCTTTTAAATACATTCATGTACATACAAGTTTAAAAGCCTGTTAGTTAACAGAAACTACCTAAGAAAATTGCAGTGCCCACAATTTTAACTTAAAAGAATCTTGAGTGCCTCCATGTTGAACTTGGGACTTGGTTGGCCATTTAATTTTTCTTTTAGTCTACTTGAGTTTTGCCCCATACTCTTCTACTGTGTTTAGCTTCTGTTTTCATATGTTTTGATACTTTAAGTTTGCTTATTATCCTTTGTAATCTCCTAGTATGTTTGTTTTAACTGATTTACTGAATCTTCATTTTTCCTAGTTTGCTGTATCTACAGCCCGGCTATTTAGTGACTCTCTCAGCCAACAGACACCAAGCAAAGCCTGTGTCACAGATGTCTTAACAGGGATATATAACACCTGACATCTGGACTACCAAACTTCAATATCTGCCCTTAGCTAATAGCAAATGTTACCTGTATGCTGCATGCTCCCCAGAAACCACTGATGATCAGCTCCTATCCAAAGCCTGAAGGAGAATACTGATATTTTGGGAAGATAATTTAATAGATCTGCTTTTGAACCACTATTCTGACTATTCCAGACCTCCTAAGGCACATTAGGCAAAAGCTCATTTCCTCCTTTGTCACAAAACCACCTCCAGAGGGTGCATGCCTTTATTGAAAGTCACTGGAAGGAACAATGCTAGGAATTCTAAGATAGCCTAAAATTTTGCCCCACATCGATGGGAATCTCAGTGAGCAAGAGTTTAAGCACTGGTTCTCAAAGTGTGGTCTGGATCCCCAAGACCCTCTCAGTGTTTTCCAAAGTCAACTATTTTCCTAAAATCCTTAAGATGTTACTGCTTTTTAAAAACTCCCATTCCCTCATGAGTGCACAGCAGTTTTTCAGAGGCTACATGGCATGATGATGTAGTCACTCCAATAACAATGGGATGTATGCTTCTATATTCTCTTGTTTTCTAGAATTTTCTAAAGTAGCATTTCAACGTTTAATATGTGCATTTTTAGAGATTAGCTCAGTTTTTTCTCAGCGTTTCCTGCTGCACTTTTATGATGCCTCTTTGATTTTGCCTGCTATAATCTCTGTGACCTCATTATCATCCAATAAGTCACTGTTTTGAAATCCTCAAGTTTTTCCTCATCTGTGGAAACACATGACAAATAAGTAAACTTTATTGTCTTGGTTGGTAAAAAGACTTTTGAATTGTTTGTGAAGTATTTCTAAATTTAGGAATCTTACAGAAAGCCATTATTTTACAAATTTGTTGTATTTTATTTTTCAATGAAAGATATGATACTCTAAATAAATTCATATTTAGTGATAGAATTAAATCAGGAAAATTAGAAGACTTACCTTCTAAACCCATGGTTGTATCATCAATGTCTCAAAGATGTTAAAAAGATGAAACCGACATATTGTAAAGTTCCTTTGACTCATGTCAGAGACAAATCTGTTCTGAGTACAACTGCACATAAAAAATAAAAATATGATGAAAGCTTTCTTTCCTGTCTTTATAAGTACGAATAGTTTACTTTATTTGTGACTTTTCTAACTAGAAATGAAAACGCCACTGAGGCATTTTAACAGCTAAGTTATCATGTTGCTTTGGCTGAAAAAGCACACACCATAAGTGAGGCACTAGTGAAAGCTCTGTGGAGTTGACCTTGCTGAATGCCTGTGACAGGAAAAGTTAGTGAAAAGAAGCACTACATTGCCATTTTTTAACAATACAAATGCACATAAAATTACAGATTAAGTTGCAAGCTTGAAGACTAGGTTAATACATCACCTGCACAATTATACTTTGCCTTACAATTGGATGAATTCACTGATGAGATTCAACCTGTGGTTTTGCTTATATCCAGCCAATGTCAGCATCAGCTCATTGTGCTCATTATGGGAATAGTTGACAATAAGCATAAATGGTGCTGAAATTTTCAGTGTTGATAATTCTCTTAACTTTCATGATTTATGCTGAAACAACTTAAGAATGTGCTTGAGGAAGCTGTAAAATTAGCAGTAACTATCACTTTATTGTTATTAATAAAACTAATAATTGTATTCATCTTGACCTTAAGCTCACATGCTCTTGCTGGCCTAGGACATTCTTTTTTTTTTAAGTTATTTATTTATTTATTTATTTATATTTTGAGAGAGAGAGAGAGGGAAAAAGAGAGAGAGAGTGAGTGGGGAAAGAGCAGAGTAGAAAGAGAGAAAGGATCCCAAGCAAACTCTGCACTGATGGCACATAGCTGGAACCCACAAATGTGAAATCATGACCTGAGCCAAAATCAAGAGTCAGACACTTAACCAACTCAACCACCCAGGTGCCCCTGGTCTAGTATATTCTTATGTGTTCTCTTCCATCTGCTGCTTCTCAGAAACTCTACCCCTGAAAGTCTCTGTTATCGGTGGCTACTTCATCTCCCTGATTGAAAATTTCCTTTCCTTTAAAATGCAAAAGCTAATTTCTATATCAAAGAATTATGACGGAGTTACAATAAGAGAATTACATTACTTTTTTATATGTCCGAAACCTTATCAAATATTGTTATGACTTGTTCTTTTAAAATAAGCTAATTGTAAGATCCCATTAGTCAGTTGAATAAGACCCTTTAAGTACTTTTCTCTTCCCACTGGATTCACTGATAGTCGCTTACTCAAAAATTCTGACCACAGTCAGAAATTAGATAGTAATTCTGCTTATTCTATGCTCTACCTTTTAAACATGAAATCATTTACAAGACGTGCCAAGAATGTATTTGCTGTACCTGTATGTAAACAGAATGGAGAGCGGGTACCTGGCCTGCTGAAGCCCTAGGGTTACATTACTCTAACTCTTGGGGCACCTGGGTTGCTCAGGCGGTTGAACATCCGACTTCAGTTCAGGTCATGATCTCATGGTCTGTGGGTTCGAGCCCCACGTTGGGCTCTATGCCGACAGCTCAGAGCCTGGAGCTTGCTTCAGATTCTGTGTCTCCTTCTCTCTCATCCCCTCCCTTCCTTGTGCTCTGTCTCTTGCTGCTTCTCAAAAATAAATAAACATTAAAAAAAATTAACTCTGTGACAGTTTTGAGATTAGTAAAAATATATTCAATACTCTCTATCTGCTTAGGTAGTTTTGGTGTACTTTCACAATAATATCATTGTGTCACTTTTTCCTTTTAGTTAAATCCAAATACTCAGCACAGAGATTCTAACGCCAAGACTGAAGATTTTATGCAAGCGTACGCCTTATTTCCATGCACCTCGCCTACAAATTCATTGACCCCTTCACAAGTAACCCCTTGGTTACTCACATGTTTTTGCACTATTGCCTACACTAAACATCTTGCTGCATTCTCTTCCAAGGCTTCCATCACACATTCTTCTTCTTTCTCTTGTCACTCCTCTGTTGACCCCTTTGTCCTTCACAGGCTTGCAGACTTCTTTGCTTACTCTGCAATATGCTGTTAATATCCTCAGACCTTGCAAAGTGCCTGTGAGGTAGTCATTATCTCTATTTTCAAGAAGAAACAAAGATTTGTTCCTTTATTCATTCAATCAGTACACATTTACTGAGTGTCTGCCATGTACCTATGCAGCTTGCTAAGTGCTGAAGATATGATGATGAGTAACAATAAACATGGTCTGTGCTCTCTAATGAATTTGGAATCTCTCGTGGGAAATGAACATCAACCAAATAATCATCAAAGGGAAAAAAACACCTCTAGTTGAATTGCGTGCAGAAATAAATGCTGGGAAGGCAAGGCACTTGGTTCAACGAGAATGGACCACCTGACCTAGACATGGGGAGAACAGGGAATGAAGAAAGGCTTTGCTGAGTACACCAATATTTGAAAGAAGAGTGAAATTTACCAGATGATGTGAAGGGTTCACAGGGAACTTCAGGGAGAAAGAGTGGCATGTGTACAGGACAGTGTGACTAGAGCTAAGAGACCAAATACTGGAGAGGTAAAAATGGAGGTGGCAGATATAGCTGGGCCATGCAAGGCTTCATAGGCATTGAAGACTGACAATGTCAGGAATAGAAAGCTGTCAAAGTGTTGTTCAATAGGTACTGGGCACTAAAATAACAGATTCCCACTACAGTTATCATGGTAATGACAGCAGTTTCATAGGCCATCGGCCATGGGACGACCTCAGCTTAACAGTAAACAATGGTTGGTGGTTCAAACAATAGTTCCTTTGGAGAAATATATATCGCTTATTAAATGATCAAGAGTCTCTTTTATATTATCATGGAAAGTAGATTTTTTAAACGAACATCCTATTTTGAAATATCAAATATGGATTATCACCTTACTTACTCTTCACTCCCAAATAAACTCGTATTGTTTTATAATAGCAAAAGTGTTGGGAAGAACTTAATCCCTATCAGTAAGCCACCAATTAAATACAACACATATTGGGAAGATGTCCAAGACAAATTGAGATGTGTGAAGAGCTGATTACAAAACTATATAAATAGTAAATATGGTATGGTTTTGTTAGTATAAAATCTTACATTTATCGGGAGGGGAAGGGGGGTGATGGGCATGGAGGAGGGCACTTGTGGGGATGAGCACTGGGTGTTATTTGGAAACCAACTTGACAATAAACTATTAAAAAATAAATAAAACATTAAATTTTTTAAAAACCCCAACATTTATCTAATCTAGGCATCTACTTTGTATATGGTCATATGCTCATAGTGCAAAGCGTTTTCAGAAAGGGTATTCAATGCACAGCATGATCTAAACCTGGGTGACATTAGGGTGTAGATGGGAAGATCTTATTTTCACTCCTAAATTCTTTTCCAATAAGCATATATAACTTTGATGTTTGAAAAAAGAAATTAATACAGTTGAAAAAAATAAAAGGAAATGTTTCAGAGCTAGGAGTTAGATATCAACTGAATTCAAGCCAAGCGTCCAGATAGGAGTGTCTGAAATGGCTTTCCCCTTTCTGATGATGATATATTTGGAAAGGTCTGCTAGGGTGTTTCTAAGGAAACTTAGCAGCGAAGTCCAAACCATCATCTCCATCAAAAAAAAAAAAAAAAAAAGGGAGTTGGTCTGTGCGTTATGGGAAGATAAAAAGGGGAAGTGAACTGAATATTACATTAATAACGAAAGTAAATATCTTTGTTTAAAACAACAACAATCCTGCAGCTATTGAATCTCAGCAGACAGAACCAGACGAGAACAGCACCGACTGCCCAGATAAGCCCCTGCCAAGAGTGAAAGTATCAGCAAGAGGAAATGTATGCTGGTCTAAAACTCAATTAATTTCATCAAGGGTATCACTGAGCACAAATTATCATGTCTGATAACACAAAACCTTAGCAAGCCAAAGGACAAAGATAACGTTCAAGTTCAAAGACTTACAGTTTACTTTGTTTTTAGTAAGCTCCGTTTTGTCTAAACCTAAGAGGAATAATTAGAGGATGTTTCCTGTGCTGTTTCTGGTATTAATTAAAGCTGTCCAGTGGTACCGATAGGAGAACAATAGGAATGGGGCCAGCCAGGTTCATGTGCACATGAACGAAGGAATTTGCTTTTTGGTAGTAGCTGAATTTCACTTCTTCATATTTGGAGTGAAAGCAACGCAAAGTGTATCCTCTTTCTCGGTAACTGCCCTTCCTTGTTCTTTGGCAAAATGAAGAAATGAGCCGGGTGAAAGCGTGACATCCACCGCAAGGACACGACTCTGCAGGTGACCGAAGCCTCCGCAGTAGCCGCTGGCTCCTGCACATCTGATCACCATTGTTCGCTCACCCAAATGGGGCTGTTTTTGCTTTTCCTTTTTGATGTATTAAAGAAAAATGTAGAGTTGAGGAAACAGCTCAGGAATGAAGGCTGTGGCTCTGTGTTCTCACTCCCAACTGTGACTCATCTCTCTAATGAGGCTTGAGGCAGGCCACTCAACTCCCATGTCTCAGTGTCTCCATCCATAAAATGGAAATGGCAGCACCACACACTGTGCAAACGGTTTTTGAAATTAGCTGATCGGTGTAAAGAAACCTGAAAGAAAGAATAATCTATCATCTATCTCCCAGCAATTAGGGTTGCTAGATGATAAAACAAATTGTTGTCGTGGAGGAGGACTTTAAAACGGAGTAAGTTTTCATTTCACCAGGGTGGTCCTAAAGGATCTGAAGGCAAATATTGGTACTAGATAACCCCTTCAGGTCTTTTCCAGTTCTATGACTTCATAGCGCCAAGTCCTGAAAGATGATCTGGCTTACATCTACAAAAATGTACACATCACTGTAGTCATCAAAAGACAATCATACACCATCGTTCTTGGGTGTTTTACAAATTGGGCAAAACTGCTGAACTATGAGGAAATCGTAAACCTCGACTAGTAGAGTTCTCACGAACTTAGGGGGATATTCTAAAATCGTGACTTGTACCCGTGAATTCTGGCAAAGACGTTGGATTGCTTCCTTTCGATTAAAATTCTAAAGGAGCTCAAAGGTCTGGAGAAGAGATGATCCAGAAACTGCTTTCAAGGACAGATAAACACGCCCTCACACAAATAAAATAATTTAATGAACATATGGATTTTCGCAAATGCTGAAGCTTGCTGCCAATTTTGCAGTTAATATTTCTGAAAGTCAGCATATGCTGATCACCATGTGTTTATAAAACATTCTCAATAGTGAAGACAAAAGACTGTGCTTTGGCACGTTTACTAACCACATGGGCCATTATATCAGACTCTTACTTCACCTCAAAACCAGGAGGGTAAAGTAAGGAAGCCTCTTCTGCAGCTGTATGTGATCTGTGTTAATACCTTAGGATTCCTGGGGCGCCCGGTGGCTTAGTCGGTTAAGCGTCCGGCTTTCACTCAGGTCATGATCTCGCGATTCGTGGGTTCGAGCCCCGCGTCGGGCCCTGTTCTGACTGCCAGCTCAGAGCCTGGAGCCTCTTTCAGAGTCTGTGACTCCCTCTCTCTCTGACCCTCCCCTGCTCATGCTGTCTCTTTCTCTCTCTCTCTCTCCTAGAAATCGATAAAAAACATTAAAAAATTAAAAAAAAATACCTTAGGATTCCTGACGTAATTGCTTTTCTGTGTGAACAGCTCACCAACATAAAAACAAACGAAAATAGTCCTTTAAGTATTTAGTAACTGTAAAAATATTTGGGAAGATAAAAACGTGGGATTTTGTGTGATATTTTCCAATGACAGCTGGAAATATGATTTTTCTTTACTTCAGGAAACTAAAACCTCTGGGATTTTTCAAATGTTTATTTTGGACAAAGACTATGAAAACATTCAGTATTTACCCTGGTGCCATTTGAAGCCCATGTTTTGTACGTTTGGGTCGTTTGGGCCTGAGATGCGCTCAAGCGCATTTTCTTTGAGTAGATGTAGCTTTGACGTGGAGCGAAACATTATCCGTCACAGACTTGCTGCTGTGCAGAAAAGCTCAGACGATGAATTTGTATCTTTAAAAATGTCTTCTTTCAAGCCTACAATCCTTTGGGGAGATCTGAAAGTCAGGAATTTAAGACTTTCTCTGAATAAAGGGGTTCTGGTACATCTGGAAGATGCATTTTTTCCCCTCTTTCTTATAGAGGCCCCGGATTTCAAGCTAACCTACACACTGAGATACCAGGAGAGCTTCACAGTTCTCATTCTCTGTCTTCTCCTACCAGGACTTGTATGAGAAGAGAAACAGACCCTGATGATACGTGGAGCAAGATGGATTTTCTAGCACAGATCCTCTTGCAGCTCTTCTCTCAAGAGTTGCACCTGTGCCTTCTCTGTGGGCGTGGGGGAGTGACTTTTTTTCATTTACTTTATCAGCAAGTCTTGCAGAAGCCTCGCGTCAGTGTTCTCCTGCTTCACCCCCATGTTTTTTCACCTGCTTAAGGTTATGGGTTCACAATCCCTCCAGCATCTTAAAACAAGTTCCCACTCTCGATGCCAGGTAGCGAAGAAGTAGGGCTGAGAAAGACGAAGATTTAGGTAAGAAAGCCCAGCTAATGTAGGCAAAACCGAGCAAGGTCAGGGAGTAGTCTGGGAATACCTACGCGGGACCAGGTATTTCTCATCTCCTTTCTACAGAGATGAGATTGGTCTTTCTAGCAGGGGTCTCATCTAGTCCAGGTCCACCCTGAAGTCTCACAGTAGAGCTCAGAAAAAAACCTGCTCTGCTCCTTGTTCCCAGCGTGGTTCCCTTGGCTAGGCGACCTGGATCGGCAGGCTGTCTAGTAAAGCATTGAACTCCCTGCCCCTAGAAATGTACAGGCAGCCGCCAGATACCTATATACTCAAATATGGCAGAGATGGGCATTGTGATTTTTTTAACCGTAATTTTAACCTAAATCTTAATTTTTTTGGAATCCATGTCAAAATCTAGTAATATAACATGATTTTTAGCCAAAGAGTCACACTTTCCAAAGAAAATTTTGTGTGAAAACCCAGTATACAAAACAGCTAAAAGTAGAGCTCTTCTTTGGTCCGTGATGCGGCGGTGGTTTGGGACCCAGCTCACTCGACTTCCCTGCAATCCATGAGAACCTATTCTCAGAACATCATATAAAAATCATTGCTATAACCAAACACCTGTGCCTTTGCATCCACACACACCGAGCCCAACACATACTCCCGGCCGGATTTTCTTTCTTCCCTTTGTGAGTAATATATGACCAGGCTTCAGTGTTCCTATGGCCTATACATGAAACAGTCCATGGATTGTATCCACTTGTTCATAAAAGTTTACTAAGTGCCCACTGTGTGCCAGGCACAGTCCTGGTAGCAGGGATACAGGGATGAGTCACATGAGTCCCTGCCTGCAGAGAAATGTACGGCGTGTGGGGCATCAGTGAAATGATAAGCTGGTTGCCAAACCATCAGTTTCCCATCCCTATTCTCCTTCCTCCCCTTTGCCTTCTCCTCTGAGGTGTACTTCAGGAATCCAATGCTCTGGGGCACCTTCCTTTGTGTCACTTATCACCACTGCAGGTAAATTCTTGAACAATGAAGTTAGCATTGGGAGAGGGGTTGGATCACGGCACAGATCATCTGGAAAAGCCAGGGAGTTTTTGTCCGTTACAATGGTGTGACATGTTCACAAAAAGACCTGGGCTGCATGAACAGCAACTTGGCTTCCGATGAAGGGAATTTCTAGTCCTCTCTTGCCTCTGTTTGGACCACTTCCAGTTTGGGAGCCATTTCAGTAAGGAAACTGACCAACCAGAGGTAACGTAGGACTATGGGAGATCCAGAGGCCACTTAAACAAAGAATGCCTTGAATAAATGGGGATAGTTAGCCTGAAGACTACAAAGTGCCTATGTGTGTGCAGAGGATGAGGGGGGAGGAGAAAGGCAAATGAAAGTAATAGGCATTTGATAGAGCTCTCATGTTAAAGAGGGAACCTCTTGATCTGTATATTCTACAAGGCAGAGCCAGGATCAATGAGTGAACCTCAAAGAGAAGAATATTTGGGCTCAATGTAAGGAAGACTTTCCCAATTATTACAGTGTCTCACCCATGGAATGGGCTGCCTCAAAAAAGAGTGCCCTTTAACTGAAAGCATTCAGGTTAGGACTAACAACCATCAATTAGGGTGACGTCATGGAGATTCCTGCAATTGTTTCAACAAGCAACTTTGTGTACCAGTCGTATAGATGCTGGGAGACAGAGAGGGGAAGAAGTGCATCCTCCCTCTCATAGCTAACTTGTAAGGAGACTGACATGTAAACAAACCAATAAAGACAATTTACTGTAATCCGTGCAATTAAAAGAAAGTGCACCATGTCGAACTAGTGAAGAGAGAGTGCAGGGGACAAGAGAAGACAGAATGGAACCAGAAAAGATTTCAGGGAGAAGGTGATGCTTCAGCAGATTTGAGTGGAAGTATTGTGTGGATCCTGTTGTCCAATTAGCGGTGGTCCATACGGAGGATGTGTGAGATGGTTGGATATGCAAAAGGCGTGGGGGTAGGAAGAGCATAGCTTATCAGGGAAGCAAATGGTTTGAAGTGTCTAGAGCATGAGGTGGTGGGAGAAGTGAGGAGATGGGGAGTGGCTGGAGACCAGAGGAGACGGGGAGGCTAAGAAAGAGAATGGCCTTTGATCTTCAACATAAGGGCTTCTCTCACAGAGATGAGAGGAAATGCATAGGGATGTGGAGTCGGTAAGGGCTAGTCAGTGAGATAAATATGGCTGGTGACAATATATTTCTCAGTGAAGTAACTGATGAATGGCTCAGAGGAAGAGGAATGAAGACTCTGTGTGTGTGTGTGTGTGTGTGTGTGTGTGTGTGTGTGTGTGTGTTGTGGAGACTGTCACATAGGGTTAGCCTAATTGTGAGCAGTGAGAAAGAAAGGTAAGATAATTCATAGATGGCACTGAGGCCCACAGCGAGGATGAAATTTGTAACATCTGTCCACATATGGATACACACTATGTTTGTGTATCCATTCATCAGGAGGTGGGCATCAGGTTGTTTCCACTCTGGGGCTATTTTGAGTAATTCTGCTTTGAACATTCATATACAAGTTTTTGTGGGCCTGTTTTCATTTCTTTTGGCATAATGAATAATTTTTGGACCCCTCCTGCCTGGCCTGTTATATGAGTTCACTGTTTTCCCAGGCTACAGCCACATTTCTAATGTGGAATCTTCACCTCACCAACTCCCCCAAAATGCAAAATAAAGGTCTATCTGGATAGACTTTTCTTTTCTTCCTGAGGAAGACCTGTCTCGTTCAAGGCATGAGGCATATCTAAAGAGGCTTCAGGGCACCTGGGTGGCTCAGTTTTGGCTCTTGTTTTTGGCTTAGGTCATGCTTTCAAATTTGGTGAGATGGAGCCCTGCATCAGGCTCTGCACTGACAGTGTGGAGCCTGCCTGGGAATTTCTCTCTCCTCTCTCTCTGCTCCTTCCCCTGCTCACTCTCTTTCTCTCTCTCTCTCAGAATAAATAAATTAACATTTTTTAAAATATAAAGAAGACTTAGATGCTGTTGTCTTTACATATAAACATTATATGTATATTCACAGATAAACATTATATATATTAATATAATAATAAATATATATAATTTATAATGTTATATATTATGTTATATATAATGTTATAAATTTATACATTTACAGTATAAACAGAGTATATATTATTATAGAATGTTATTATTTTTTCATCTGATTAACAGAAAATCATTTGCTCCCTAGTTGTGGGCTCATAGCTGTTTCATCATCTCGAAAGGATTCTCCCCACCTATCTGTGCTGTCTACTAAGGACACTTGAAAGGGAACAATTTAGGCACAGTTATAGTGGGATAGCAGATGCCTTTTTCATGCTAGAAGGGATACCTGGTCAAGAACTCCTGAGTAACTTTATGTCGGGGGTGGGGGGAGTATGGTTAACTCTTTACTTGCACGAGTCCCTACTCAGCAATCCTGAAAAGGAAAATTGAAAAACAGGCCCAATTGCACACTCCAAGTATTTATACGTTACCACCGAGCTGAATAAAGGGGATTTATTAGTAGGAAACTAGCTTAAAAAGAATTACTATTAGAGCTTGTATGTGGTGACCTGTAGGCTGCCATGTATGGCAGGGGCTTCTCCCAAAGCTACTTATAATGCCACTAGGGAAAGTAAAAAAACAAAAACAAAAACAAAACAAAAAAGAAAAAAAAACCCTCTGTGTCCTTAGGCCTGCAAGATCTCTGGCATTGGTCTTGTAATGAGCTCTTCCCTGAGATCTCCTCTGCCTGGGAGCCCCTTATAGCGCTATTCTCCAGAGTTACTTCTGTGCCTTCACTCAGTGAAGGATTTTCCTTACTCACTTTCCCTGCAACTCTTGTGGTAGGATCTCTGTTTCCCTAGTTTCACCCCTTTCCATGCTTCTCTGAAAACCAACACAGATTCAGGCATACAGGAAGGAGGCAGAGTTGAGATGAAGACTAATTCAGAAAGCTTTGAAAGGTTTCTTCTCCAGCTCCCAACCTTTTTGCCCCAAGTCCTCCCATACTCCCAGATTGTTCTTTCTTCCATATGTTTCCCATTTGGCCAGGAGCTTGCTCTCCATTCTCTTCAGTGAACCAGATGTGAGGACATTCACCCTGCTCCCATCAGGGGAGGGGCACTCTCACCACAGAGTGATTTATAATCTAGTTTAGAGATCAGTATTTTATAAGAACCTCCCCAACGGCCACCATGGAATGTTCTTATAAATTACAGGATGATCCATGTTGACATTATCCAATTTAATAACTGTCTACCAACAGATATGGAGAGATCTCCAGCCTTGCTAAAAGTGGACCAGTGAAAAGACAAAATTGAACTGAATCAAAATGGGAACTAGATAGGTGAGGTGATGCTCTTCATCAGAAGAAATCATACAGAGTATCACAAATTGTTCTCTTCCTGTCGCCAAACCTAAATCTCACAGTTAGTTCCTAAGGGCTTTAGCAACAAATGTTTTTAGCAGAAAATAATGTTATGAGGAAATTTTTAAAAATATTTTAAATGGTGATTGAGGGCTTTTGTTTCTAAGCGAGATGGAGTAGAAAGCAACAGAACATCAGTTATCTGAGGGTGCTCGGCTGGCTCAGTTGGTAAGAGCATTTGGCTCGATCTTGGGGTTGTGAGTTTAGGCCCCACTTTGGGCATAGAGATCACTTAAAAAATTTCTTAAAAAGAAAAAATATATATTTATATATATATATAAATATACACCTACATGGAGTTTAATATATTTTATAATGTATATATAACATACATTTATATGCATAATTTAAAGTACATTATATACTAAATCTGTATAAAAATAAGTTGACCCGCATTATTCACAGATTCCTTAATTGAGAGTTCACTTATCCAAAAAAATGTATTTTTATTGCTAAAATTGGAGTTCACAGTGCTTTTCGGTCATTAGTGATATGCACACGCACAGAAAATGGCAAAGAATTTGAGTGGCCCCCTGTGCACGTTCCCAGCTGAGCTCAAACAAGGCAACGACACTCTGCTTCTTGCTCTCATACTTGCTCTCATACTGCACACAAGCGTCCTTTTCATGATCTGTTTAAGGCCATGTTTCTTGCATTTTGGGGCTTTTGGTTGGCGATTTTGCTTTTAAAATGGCCCTTAGCTGAAGTGTTAAGTTCAAGAACAGCGTGATGTGCTTTAGGAAGAAAATAGATGTGTCAGATAGCACACGAGTTATAGCACTGTTGGCTGTGAATTCAACATGAATGAAGTAACAGTATACATTAAATAATCCAACCATGCATTTCTCTTATGGAAAATGATTCAGTCTTTGCTAACTCAGTGTTGGTCGTCACTTTATAGAACATAACTGTCTCAAATAATGAGGTTCAACTTTGTGTGTGTGTGTGGGGGGGGTAATTTTTACATATATAATTTTATTTGTTTGTATTTTATATAGCTATTACATATCTGTCCATATATATTTGAAGACATTGGAGCGATGTAGTGCAAGGAGGGCCGAATGATTTAAAGTAGCAAGAGTAGCCAGCCCTGCCAAGGAAGCAGGCTATTGCCGGCCACTTACCCGGGGGTATTTGCAAATTGTGAATGAGGACAAAAGACTAGATTTGAGGGGAGAAGAGAAGCCAACAGGGCTTTTAGTTTCTGTACAAGAGAACTCTATCAAATTGGAAACTTCAGGACCTCTAAAACATGGTGGCCATTTCCCCCCAGAGTACATTTGCTGAATCCAAATCTGTGTGGGAGGCTGGAGAGTGTCTAAAAGGCAGATTATAATCTCCCTTCATCCAGGAATATTTGGGAGATAAACTACTACATGAAGAAGAGGGACTTTATTAAACACAGGACTGGTCTTCTCCTTGAGACATTTGAAATATTTGCCAGATTACGGATCAGAAGGCTGGAGAGAACAGCTCAAAGCTACCAGAGAGACATTGACTCACTCAGCTTTTGGGGGCGGGGAGATGATGTGGACACCTGCCCGGCTTTCAATCACAAATTGGGAAGGTTTCTTCCTTGAGACATTTGAGACCAGAGGTAGACTGAATTTAATTAAAGCTACATTCCAGCTCTATCCCAACTCACTTTTCAACTGGGTCTAGGAAGGAAAGGCCTTTTCTGAAGAGAAAAGAGTATAAACTTCAGTCTCTACAAGTCGTTTATATGCAGAGTCTGGCATAAAATTTAGAAAAAAGAACAGGACATGTGAAGAAGCATAAGAATGGTGACCAATATAAAAAAAAAAAAATCAGTAAGAGCAGACTTACAAATGATTCAGATGTTGGAATTAGCAGATAAGACCTAAAAGAATCACAATATGCTAAATATAATATAGAGAAATATGGGTAAAATGGCTAAAGAAAATTACTAATTTTAGCAGAAAATTGGAATCTGTAAAAGCAGATGGATCTTCTAGAGCTGAAAAATCTAATGTCTGAAATTAAAACCTTAGCAGATGAAGTTTATAGCAATCAAGATGCAGCAAAAAAAAAAGTCAATAAGAATACATTCAAACTCAAGATTAGAGAGAAAGGGATAGAAAATTATGGAACAGAGTGAAAGAAACATGTGAGGTACAATAAAACAATCTAGCGTACATGTAATTTGAACTTCATAAGTGAAGAGAAAGAGAGCAAAGCAGAAGTATTACCTAAAGAAATAATGGCCAATCATCAACCTATAGAGACTCAAGAACTCAGAGAACCACAACCAGATTAAATACAAAGAAAAGCATAAGCACAGAATAGTTGAACTGCTGAAAATGAAAAATAAGGGGAAAATCTTAAAAGTAGCTGGAGGAAAGAGACACATTACCTTCATGGGGACAAGAATGAAAGATGACTTCTTAGCAAAAACCATGGGTGCAGAGAACATAATTAAAGAGCTAAAGGAAAAAAGCTGCCAACCTCCAATTCAGCACCCAGAGAAGTTATCTTTCAAAAGTGAAGGCAAATTAAAAGCGAAAGTTGGAATTAATTTCCAATATATCCTTACTACAATAAATAAAGTTCCTTAGCTTTAAGGATACATGTACAAATTTATCAAGCTGTCACTTGGGATTTATCAACGTTACTGTATTTAAATTTTTTAAAAAATATATATTAGGGGCACCTGGGGAGCTCAGTCAGGTAAGTGTCTGACTTTAGCTCAGGTCATGACCTTGTCATTTGAGAGTTCAAGCCCCATGTCGGTCTCTGTGTTGACAGCTCAGAGCCTGAGGCCTGCTTCTGATTCTGTGTGTGTGTGTGTGTGTGTGTGTGTGTGTGTGTGTGTGTGTCTCTCTCTCAAAAATAAATAAACATTAAAATATTTTTAAGTGAACAAACTTCAAATATATATGTATATATATATTTTATGTATAAAATATAATTGACCCTCAAAATTAGAAAATCCTCAGCCTCTCTTCCCATTTCAGAACTTCAAACCATCTACTCTTACTTATTCCCTACGTGACTGGGAAAGCAAGCGTCTTCAATAAATACCTCTAACAAGAACTCTACAGATCAATTAAATCAATGAGAGGATGAACATGGTATATGACGACAAATACATATATAATGCACTATGAGCTCATTGATTTACTGACTTAATCTTCCATTGCTCAGAATCCTGAATTTCATACATTTCTGGTTATTACTCAAAAAGTTCATTGCTGCCCTTTCTGTCTTTCAATGTAGTTCTGGAAAAGCATCTGCCCATTGGGTCCTTAACTACTACCATAAAATAATCTGCAATGCTTCTAAAACATGTTTTGGATTATGTGTGATCCCATATAATGTAGTTGTGAATTATATTCTATCCTGCTGTTCCCTCTTTATTTCCTGTCTTGCCTTCTCAAGTTTCTTTTGGGAGCAGATTAATAAAGATATTTTCTATCTGAAGGCTTTTTCTGCCTCTTAGGTATATATTTACCTCTGAGATGCACTGCCTTCACACTCAAGCTTTTTCCTGGACCTTAAATGTCTTTCGGTAGTTCTGCCTTGCCACTTCTATAGACTGGCATACAAACTATCCAGAGAAGATCCTAAATCAAGGTTTGTAACTTTTCTTCTTTCTATCCATGGCTATGTTACAATTCTCTTCTCATGTATCATTACCTAATATATATACCTTGTGCACTAAATCTTTCTTGGCCCCCACTCATTGTTATCGCTTGACACATGTACTGTTATGGACCCACTTGTTATATGTTTAGTTATCACAAAAATAATCCCAAAGATAGCCTTCCTTGAATTCTGTCAAATCTACAAAAACTGTGTGAGCTCTTAATCTTCTGTGCAAGATTACAGACTTCCTAGACTCAAGTGTGAAACGAGAGAGGATTATGACAAAAAAGAAATTCTCAGGGGAATTTATAGATCGTACCTGCAGTTCCAGGCAGTGATGGTCATGATCTTCACAGGCCTTGAAATGGGCAGTTTAATCCAAGTACACAAAACTCTCCAAGGAGCATTAAGCTTCAGGTGATAGATATCTCAGTAGCAGATATAAGTCTTATTAGCAATGTGAGATATATTAGTAATTAGCAGATATGTATTAATAAAATATAGTCAATTAGTATTTAGTAAACAGCTAGTACTGTGCAGTAAATTGGTTATTTGTAGTAAATGCCTACTAGAGATGTGTAATGAGCCTGGATCATGGAATGCTGGTAGGTGGCTTATCTTGCCTCTCGCCCAGTCCTCCTGGGAATACAAGAAAGAGAGCAAGCATCTTTTCCATACAGTCATATTAAAAGTTCCCATGAATCCCAGACGTTACACTAAAAGAACTAACTTTTCCCGTATCGGGTAACATTTATGCAGGGTAGTTAAAAAAGAAAATTCGATGCTCTTGAAGAGGAAGAACTTGGTATGAGCCAGCAGAAACCCCTCTCGATAGTTGGAACTTCACAGTTATTCTTTCTGCTCCGCTTCCATTTAACTGCCATCTTTACACCAGTGCTAATCTCACTTTTGGTACTTTAGGCTGCCATCTCTACAAGCTCTGACTTTGAGGAAACTACAAGATCAAGAAGCAGTCATCCTCATGGGGCGCCTGGGTGGCTCAGTCGGTTCAGCGTGTGACTTCCACTCAGGTCATGATCTCACGGTTCGTGGGTTCGAGCCCCGCATCGGGCTCTGTGCTGACTGCCAGCTCAGAGCCTGGAAGCTGTTTCAGATTCTGTGTCTCCCTCTCCCTCTGACCCTCCCTTGCTCACGCTGTCTCTCTCTCTTTCTCTCAGAAATAAATAAAAACATTTAAAAATATTTTAAAAAAAGAAGAAGCAGTCATCTTCCTGGCTTACTCTCTGACACACTCATGTTGCCAAGGGTAAAGGAATCCACTGTCTACCAGTTATACCTTTTTATAACCCCTGTCACATTTCCCTTCTTGGGCAGATTCACTTCCTATATCCACAGGGTGTTCTGAGGGAAGCCCTCGGTGCTCTGAGCCCTCTCAATGTCTCTCTGCATTACAAGTTTGCTAGAAAAAGAGGCACTTCTTGAAGGTAGACTGGAATTTACATGACACAACATACTCATTGGTTTTTAAATTGTGAACAACTGTTTTATTTTATTTTTTATTTTTTAACATTTACGTATTTTTGAGAGATGAAGAGAGAGACAGAGCACAAGCGGGCGAGGGACAGAGAGAGAGGGAGACACAGAATCGGAAGCAGGCTCCAGACTCAGGGTTGTCAGCACAGAGTCTGACGTGGGGCTCAAACCCACAGATCGAGAGATCATGACCTGGGCCGAAGTTGGACAATTAACCAACTGAGCCATCCAAGTGCCCCTGCAAACAACAATTTTAGCATCAGACCAGCCTGAGTTCAAATTCTGACTTTATCACTTAATATTGGAGAAACTTGAAAGAAACTTGACATACCCTTTCTCAATTTGTTGATATAAAGAGGAATAATGAAACCTACTTTGTAATGCTGTTGTAAGGCTCGGGGCTCATTTATATTAGATGCTGGAATGTGGCCTGTGCAAAATAGGTGCTCAGTTAATGGTCACTTGCTATTCTTAGAGCACCTGCTCTAGTATCAGGAAGAGAGCTCTCTGGTGTAAAACAAACACTATATTTGCTTACTGTGGAAGTAAAGTGGGGGGGGGGACTTTACAACGTGGATAATCTAGTTTTGTACTATAAGCATTCAATAAATTCTAGTGAACAAATAGTAATAGACTGTTTCCTGTTTATACCAGAAGAATATCTTTCTTTTTCCCTGAACAGCTCATGGGCATCATTGTCTTCAAGTGTTCATTGTGCTCTTATATTCCAGTTAATAAAATGCCACGTCCAACAAACAATATACTCTTAGCTTCAGATTAGTAAGTCAAAAACTATTAACTAGAATGTCAAGGCCTTGAATTTGCCACTGTAAGTGGTTCTCATAACATGACCTTGGTTACTAAAAGATCTAGAAAGATTTTCTGAATCATCATAGACTAAATTGATTCGCTCTGATTTTTCCACTGAGTATGTGTGTGGTATTCAAAGCCTTTGAAACTGGGAGCCTAGGGAAGTTCCTTGAGGAAAGGCGAGGGTGTTCTTGGTTATAGTCTAATGATCTATTTATACAGTGCCTAGAGAAGTAAGAGCTCAATAAATATTTGTTGAACTTAAAAACAGGGGGTGGAGTGGTGAGATATGTAGCATATATGGAAAACCAGTCTTCTAACCAGGGACTTATTAGTAAGAACAACATATTGCCAAATGACAATAGAGAACAGAGGCATCATGCCTTAATGTTAGTATCTAAATAGCAGAATTTCCTTATGAAATGGAATTTCTCTAGCTACACTGCCGAGGAGGTCACCCTATTATGTTCTCATCTGTGTGATTCCTAAAGATAGATAGGAGTGCAAGAGATAGGTTTCCTAAACATGCAGGCATTCCCCAAATTTGGCAAAGTTACTTTCACAAAATCAGCACTTTAAAAGTATATGCTGACTCCACAATTGATTTTTACACACCAGATTCAGACTTTAGAATAGCAGCTAAGGATCTAATATTTCAAGCCATCATTTGCATAGCTGCCAGCCAGACAAAAATTTAATGTTGGCATCATTACTTTATTTGTCCCCAAAGCAGTTTGTATGATATATATATATATATATATATATATATATATATATATCTTATAATGTTTCCATCATAGTTTTATGAAGATGTTACTATTAGAAATAAGAACACAGTTCTGATAAACTTCATAACATTGAAATAAAGAAAGTAATTATAAGGTGATCCAAACCAGAATACAATAATCTCCGATTAGAAGATTATTTAAGGGACATCTGAGTGGCTCAGTTGGTTAAGCGTCCAACTTCAGCTCAGGCCATGGTTTGTGAGTTCAAGCCCCACACAAGGCTCTATGCTGACAGTGAGGAGCCTGCTTGGGATTCTCTCTCTCCCTCTCTCTCAGCCCTTCCCCTGCTCATGCACCCTCTCATTCTCTCTGTCTTTCAAAATAGATAAACTTAAAAAAAGTTTATTTAATTCAAGATATTCAAAGATCAAAGGTATGAAATGTTGTAAGTATATCATCAAAGATTAGCTCTAAATAAATGCTCAGGTATAATCATGAATTTGTGCTATAATAGAGATTCCTCCTTATTACATAGAAGTCCATAGACATATATACCTTTTCAGAAATATATCTTGTAAAACAGAATGGAATCACCTTCAATTAAAGGAGGAAATTGCAAGTCTACTAGAAAGAATAAGACCTTTAGAAGCTTTTGATTATTTGTCCCCTTTTCTGTAAACCTGTTTTATAATATGGCCCTCCTTAAAATACTGGCACGTTCCATTTGTAACAGATACATATTCTTTCTCTTCCACTCAGTTGGAGACAAAGTGAGGTTTCTCACCTCTCAGTGAGGTTACGATGGCGTTTGAAATGCAAACGTTGTGGTTCTACAAGCCTCAGCCCTCAGAGATCCGGCTTTGCTGAAGCTAAAGTGAAGATGATTTAAGAGAAGGCAGCAGAGTGACATATATTGAGAAAAAATGAGTAGCCTTCACACTTAATACATTACTTCACTCTTCTGTCAAAAGCCACGTTGCCAGTCCACCTCGCAGGCCTTGTTTTCCACCAGCCCTCCGTTCATGCCAGGTCCCGGAAGCAGGCCCTCCATCACCTGTAAGTGCCTCACCCTGACGGATTGCTGGTCCCTGTGCCCCCCAGAACGTGCAGGCCAGACTCCTTCTGTCTTTCTGGAACATCTGTGTACAAAGAAGAAGGGAGTATTCCCCCTGGACTGATGTTTTGTTTTCCCATTTCTCTTTTGGAACTAAATCTTTTTTTTTTTTTTTTTTTTTTAAATATTTTTATTTATTTCTAGGAGAGAGAGAGACAGCGTGAGCAGGGGAGGGTGAAAGAGAGAGGGAGACACAGACTCTGAAATAGGCTCCAGGCTCTGAGCTGGGAGTCAGCACAGGGCCCGACGCGGGGCTCGAACCCACGAACCACGAGATCATGACCTAAGCGAAAGTCGGACGCTTAACCGACTAAGCCACCCAGGCGCCCCTGGAACTAAATCTTTTATATTCATTAACCTAAACTTACTCAGACATGCTTTGTGTGAATTTTTGTTTTGAGCCAGATGCATCACGTTTAACCTAGTATTCTTGGGAAAATCATAAAATGACTGCGCTAACTGATATTTTATTGCATTAGGATATATATTACAACATCTGTTTCATAGTTACTATAATAAATAATGTTTCACTGCTGAAGACCGAGTTATAAAAATAATTGATTTTGACATCAGCCCTTCTGTTTAATATGGTCGATAAAGTGTTCAAAAATTTATGAACAATATGGTGGTCTGACAAAAGAGCCAGTCTGCTAGCTGGGACTAGGGTCTCTGTCCAGGGCATCCTACAGAAACACAGTTACAAAGACTGGAGGTATCCGCTGTCTAGTCCCAGTGTTTGTTTATCCATCCAGTATAGCCTAGTGTAAAAGTCTTATATTTGTTTCTATGGTTACAAATGGCCCCACCCTTCTGGACATTTACATTGAATCAGCTAGCCAGCCAGCCAGTTGTACAAAAATGGGTCTGGGAGCAATTAAAATAAGAGTTATCATTTTTTTTTTGCCATTTTACCAATTTTTGTCAAACTTTAACAAAATCAACATATCTGAGAAAGACCCACATATCTGTAAACGGTGAAGATATATTAGCAACATAAGAGCACATGAGTAATTAGTGCAAGTTATTAATGAGTGCGGATCAGGTGTCCCTCCCTGCACCTCACCAGCTGTGTCTGCCACAGGAATGCAAACAAGTCCCTGAGGGCCTGGCCCACTGAGGGCTGGGCCCAGTAGGGCCCGGCTTGTGTGAGGAACCCTGGAGACTCCGGGAAGGAACTCTTTCTGAGGAGAGGAAAGGTTTGTTCTAGTGACAGTGCTTCCACTGTCAGAGGAGATGGGGAAAATAGGAACAGCAAAGCTTTTATCACCCAGATTTGTCCTTCAATATTCTCTTCAAGATCTGGTAGTGAGGAAGCTGTCAGTAAAGGTGGAAGCAAGCCTCTGTGGCGTTTTGGACAATGGGAGACTCTTGCCTGGCACACGGTGTCTCCAAAACTTTGGGGGCAGTGGTAGAGAAGTCGTGAGGACAGCAGTGCTAGCCCTGGAGACCCCGAGCACCTGTCAGGCAGGAAGAGAGGGATGGCGGGCCCTTTGCAGACACCTCAATATGGCCCCACCACCATAGCTGTGGCTTACTAATTTATTGAACTTTATTTCTATTTTCACTGGAAAGGGATGGAGTGATGGGTGTCATTCTGAAAATATCAAGAGCTTGAGCCCCACTCAGTCTTTGTAAAGAGGCCGAGGGCTCCAACGCTTGCCTGTTGCCTCAGCAGAGCCATCTGGTTTTACAGAACTGCACAGGATTGGGGAATGAGCGTATCTGCAGGACTTTCGCAAATTTTTAGAACCACACACAACTCCTAAGACTTCTCCAGGATTCACAGGGCCCCCAGCAGTGATAGATTATATATTCCAGTCTGGCAGAATGGGAGCTATGCACATACTTAATTTGATTTGGAAAAATGTTGACAAGTGTCCCATTTCTAGTGTTAGAGTGTCGTGATGGAATCACACTCACACCAGCTACATTGGGGGAATGGAACAAAAGAAATCCTATGATTGCTAATGACTCCATTTTTGTTTCCCATTTAGAACAAAAAGAGTCACAAAACCAAACGCTAAGAAGTTGCTGAGGTGACTGTCTTCAGCTAATGCCAAACACCAACCGCTTATGTAGAGCAAGTGGCAGGAGAGAAACGTGTGTTGCAAGGAAAAGAAGAAGCATATGGCGTGACTCTGGCCCAATGACAAGGATCGATTTCTAAATAAAGATTTCTTATTTATCTGGTAAATTGTTGATTAAAGAGTGGCAGTAATCACAGACTTTAGTTTCACCGTTTCCAACGCCTCTGTTTTGCTCATGCTAACAAACTGACCAGCCTCATTCATGCCTACAGTATCTGATCTATGAGAGCCAATATCGGTTAAAGGGCATCATGCGCTGGGAAGAAGGCCTGCTTCACAATTCTTCTAATTGCCTTACAATCACCACCATCTGGGCTGACATGAAGACAGAGATCATGGAAGTCAGGTATTTACTGATGTTAGACCAGCCAAGGGATGTCTATCCTGAAGGATGTGAGAATCTGGGGAGTTGGGGGGAGGGCTGGGGAGGAGTAAATGTAATATTTGATACAAATCATGCTTAATTACCACAAGGAAATTTGGTAAACAGTCTTGAAGCCAAGGCCTAGAATAGTTGTGAGAGAGTCATAGCAAAAAAGAACATATTAGAATTTCTGTTTGTATTTGTTTCTTATTTACTTATAATTTTTTAGTGTTTATGCATCTTTGAGAGAGAGGGAGAGATAGAATCTGAAGCAGGCTCCAGGGCCTGGGCTGTCAGCACAGAGCCCAACATGGGGTTCAATCTCATGAACCATGAGATCATGACCTGAGCAAAAGTCAGATGCTTAACCAACTGAGCCACCCAGGCCCCTCTATACTTGTATCTTATTTATATAATTTTCAATCATTTCAAATATACAGATTGACACTGGTGCCCATACTCTATGTGTCGGAAGGTCATGTTCATTAACAAGTCGAGAGAGCAATTCCAAACCACAGAGAGACTGCCAGCGTAGCTCTTACTTGTGAATTTGCATTCAGTATATTAAGACTTAATCACTGTGCTGAATTAAGTGAATTTATAGATTTTATTGTCTCATTCACAAAATGGACAAGAGAATTAAACATAATTCTTAAATGAAGCCCAAATTGAAGTATTCCCGATAATGCAAATATGTACAATTAGACTGGCCACTTTCAGCTATGAATTGAAAGCAAAGAAATTATTTTTAAAAATGTACCCAGGAGTTGTTTAGAATTGTTAAGGATGGGATTTGAAATTACCAATTCGACTTGTTAAAGTTGAACCTTGCACTAATAATATAAAATCATTTAGTGTGATATTAGCTAATAATGTTTAGAGGCAGCACTATCAGCAAGTCATTTATAAACTAAGAAACTAGAATATATTAAAATAAATTTTGATGAGGGAACATATTTTTGTGCTAATTTTTTAATGTTTATTTATTTATTTTTGAGATAAGTGGGGGAGGGGCAGAGCGAGAGGGAAGGAGAGACTCCCAAGGAGGCTCCACACTGTCAGTGCAGAGCCCAATGTGGGGCTCGAACTCACGAACCATGAGACTGTGACCTGAACTGAAATCAAGAGAGGGATGTTCAACCAACTGTGCTACCCAGGTGCCCTGTTGTGCTATTAATTTTAAAATAGTGTTAAAATGTTGCTTATTTCACCTTCATCTTACTCTTTTATGATTCCTTCAGTGTTGCTTCTGTGGTGCTGAGGGCATCAGGCAAACTTTCTATGCTGAGAAGCTTGGAATTAGGGTATGTGTGGAGCCACACCTAGCATCTGTATTTTATCTGGCCTTTACTTTGATGGACATTTTCTCTCTAAGGATATGTTATGACCTTGTGGTATGTCTAATTCTGTGGTGAATGACATTGGAACAGGGTTCTATTCTACAGTCTCTCCCTTTCTTTCATTCCAATTCTTGCCCTGTTGCACAGAATTTGATGTCTAGAAGTTATATATCTTGAGATTTTGGCTTCTCAGGCATGAAGCCACCCACAAATAGCCTAGGTCTTTTATTCTCATAGAAATCTGGCATCCACTTATGACAAGCTATTTGATTCGCTCAAACAAATCAAAATGAATATGATTGATCTACAGGCTCTTTTTAGACATTCAAATGCTTGGTTTGACTGGTCTACTTAGATCATTTTTGGTCCCATGAAATGACAGACACTTTTTTCCTTTCACAGTATTAGAAATAAGGTATCTTCAGATGATTCATAATTTCCTTATCCCTCCCCATGCTTCCCACATGCTCCTCTTGCTTCCCAGAGGTGTAATTGTTATTTGGGCTGTACCCAATCCCTTCAATAATACAAGGCAGAAGATGTCTCACAGCAATCAAACTAATGAAATATAAGAGGTTATTAAGAGAAGAAAATTTTATAAATATCTATAGGGCAATGGGACCATGAGCAATCAGCTTCATGAGAATATAATAACATGTCTTTGTATTTTTCATGAGGCTCTCTGAGTGCTTTATGTACTAGTCAGTATTATTAGTCTACAGATGAAGATGTTGACACATAGAGAGACGTGCATTCCCAAGGTCATACGGAATCGAGGGCAGAGCAGCAAAAAGAAGAGTGAGTACACATCCTATAAAGCTGTATTTATATCAACTGTGTTTGCAGGACAGAACAAAGCTTGTGAGTGAAAACAAAGCTATTATGACTAGCAGCTCTGTGTCCTTCTCCTATTCCAGACAAAGGTCTGAGAGAGAAGAGAAAACAAAAAAGAGTAAAAGAGAGTAGGGTTTGAGTTTATATGATGGAAGAGAAAGATATCTGTCTGGCATTTGGTTTTTAAAACATTTTAGGCAATAACTGTGTAAATAATTACATGAACCAAAGTAAAAATTACGTAGTTTAAAATCAACTTACTTTTTATTCCCCCCCATCTAAATCCTACACAAGTCTACCGCCTCTACCAAAGCTACCATGTGCCAGGTACGGCACCACTGTTCACTTTCCTTCCCCATGCCTGGCACATCATAATCTCTTAATGAGCTACTGAATGAATAAATGATAGGTAGATAGAAAGATATGAATCCCTATCTTAGTATTAATTACCATCCCAGTGATGGGAATGCCAGCTAAGAATAAGTGATTTGGACAGAGTCACACAAGTAGCTCACGGTAGAGCTGGGGTTTTTAACTCTCCCTCTATGTCCTCAAGCTAAAAAGCTTATCAGAGTATTTCAACCACACACCGTGCTCTTCTTATAAGGGATCTAGCAAACATAATGTTCTCCATTTTGTTACATTTCCAGCAATGTTCAAATATCACATGAACTTTCACTACCCCACATTGTCTAGGTCCACCTTAAATTCCTCAACAATGGTTTATGTCACTGGTTTAGCAATGAAATATCATTTAACTGTGACCTCTCTACTGCTATTGTTTCATCAAGTGCATTCTGTAACTTCTGTTGTAGGTTCTTTGAAGGCACAGGTCTTATGTTATCTACATTTTTGCATTACCCTCAACATCTTGTGCTGTGTTATTCACATAGTAATAGATACTCAGGACTTTTAGCAAATAGATTAAAATGAAATGACATCATTAGCGCCTCTCTGTGATTGGACATTAAGATACAACAAGGAGGTTTCCATCATTCTCAGAGAGAGCACCTTGTCACCGTAAGGGCCACTGAAGCAATAATCGACAATCCAGGCCTAACCCATGAGACAGGTCCAAAAAATAAAGAAATCAGTTGTGTCAAGATACAGTAGTCTCTGTACTTTGTTCCTTTGTCCTCAATAAACAATGACACTCACTTGGGTTAAAGTGATGTAACTCAAAATTCTTTTTTGGTCCTGCTAGGTATGAGAAATTTGAAGCCTTTAGGGCCACATTATATCCAAATGGGGATATTTTTAAAGTTCATGGATGTTCCTTTGGTATAACCAGAAGCCATGGACCATTTCCTACATTTGTAGCATGATTAGAAGTTTCTATGCTCATCAAAGTGAAAGGAAAGCACTGGTTGTACCAAAGAGAGGGAGGGCCACATAGCCAATGGGTTCCAATGACCTATGCACAAAGTAGGATTTACAAAATGTATCCAATGTCTGTATACTAATAGAAAGAAGTTGGTAGGCCATGTTTGCTAAGCATGGAACTTTCTTGCACAGGTACTGACAGCTGGTAATGAGATACAGAAACTGTTACCACATCAGCAGCCCCAATTCTTGCTGGCCTGGAGCTTTCCCAAGATTTGTGCCCTCTGCTACCGTGTTTATGATACACAGCACAGCATGGGCTGCTGAACGTGCCCATTTTTCAGTTCAAGGGGTGCTCAACCATTTCTTCCACATCTTTACTCATGAGAAGTGATTTTCCAAATTCGTGGATGCTGGAAATGACCCAAACATAGCTCACTAAACTAATTTCCCTCAGAGTTTTTAACTACATGTGCATTTGAGCATAAACACTATCCATATGTTTCTGATTCATTTACACTGAACTCATCAAAGGACTGTGTTGTAAGAGTTGTTTGATGTCCAAGAATACTTGAGGGTTTTTTTTAAAAATGGAATTTTATACTTTCTTTCACCATTTTTCTTAGGAAGCCAAACGCTGTTGAGAGTAAACAAACTCGGACCCCCAAGGATCCGGGGTTTACCCGTAGATTCAAAACTCAGGAAGATAATTTGACATCTTGGCAGGCAAGGCATCCCTAGCTTTGGGTATATGTTGGCACTATTCTCCAAAGGATAGGAAGGCCTTACGGTGGGCAAGGAAACCCCTTTCAGGAGACCTTCTTTCATTTGGTGGTTTCTTCATTTCCATTCCAAAAATTCATCCCAAACCCTTGGAAACTACTTGAAGTCTCTCCCTTGCCAGTTTGAAGAGAATGCCTTAAAATGTTGCTACTGTAATTGTCCTTCATTTTTTGGAAGGGAACTGCAGGAGATTTTTTAGGAGAATAGTATTTGTCCACCTGAACGCATCGCGTAGTCCTACATTTACATGCTAAAAGGACAAGACAAGTATCTCTGGCCACAGCCGAGAACTAATTAAAGTCGCTCTTTTACAAACATTATGTGGTTCATTCCATTCTTCCTTGATTAAGAACAAAAGAGAAGGGAGTCATTTATTGCCATGAGTCACTTGAGGTACAATGGAAGGAATTCCAAGACGCTGCTGAGACAAAACAAAACTGACATTATGAAAGCCATGTCTAAACACTAATTTAAACTGTCAACTTGCTACCAAGGAAGACTCCTAACAGAGAATTAAAGCTTTAAAGACCTCATAAATCACTGAGGAGATTAGCACCAGCGTGAATGAGTTAAAATACATTTCTGTCTTCAGAGCGTTAGACTGGTTCAAAGCAGCCCACTAGGATTTGACGGGAAAATTAGTTGTAATAACTAGGAAGAGAAAAATTCTCAAATATAGCTTCTTGGGGATTTGAGAGTGTAAGCTTCACCCACCGCAGTTATTTCAGGTACTTGAGTTAGTGAAATATAATATAGACGTTTTAGGATCTACTCTGTAGTACAATAAAAATGACTTGAAAATGGTTAGAATTCAAAAACATTATTTACAAATACCAAACATTTTTCCAACCCCCAAACCACTAAAAATAGCTAAAATGTCAACCTAAATGTATGACTCAGCAGTGGTTTTAACACCACTTTGTCCATCTCCTATTTCTTATTTGTGCCTCTCTCCAAGAATCCTGCTGCATATGTGTTATTCTTCGGCAAGACCCATCACCATGGCCCCCATCAGGTGGAGTTTCCAAGCTCTGTTGCCAACACCAAGAAGTCTTCAGAGAAAACTTTGTTGGGATTTCCATTAATTTTTATATTTGAATATCGTCTCTCGAGGGCTTTGGGATGGACAATAAGGGCACTTCTTACTCCAATGTGGGCATCTTCACCTGCTGATGAAAGCGGGGACATAAGGGTCTCCTGCTCCCAGGTGGTCGGTACCCAGAAAGGCTGAGAAACTGCTCCAAGAGAGAAACCATTGGGGGTTGTGCAACTTTTCAAGAGAGAAGAGGCAGAGAAGTGTGAACTCTGAGAGTTAAATCACACTGTGCTAACTCTTCTCCCCACTCCCAAGGTCTCAACTAATCATTTCTCTATGGGTTCTTTCCCAGGGACCCCATAAAATACAACTGTTTCCTAAGTCACTGGTGCACTCTCCATGATCTCTGTGACTTGGATCTTATCACATCCCTGCCTGTCCAGGAATGACTTTCTGAAGTACACGTTGATCTGGTCTTTTCCTTCCCCAAGTCGGAAACTTTTGCATGCAGTAATTTTATTCCATTCCTTGATTTTTTTTTCTTTTGGCTTGAGTCAAAGTGGTACAACAATCCACATGGAAAAGAGTGGAATATAATTGCTACAGTCTTCAGACTGAATCCACCCTTATTCCAGGATATAGCTGCTATGTTCTCCTTTCTTCTCAGGCACTCTGCTTCTCTCCCTCTGCCTCCCTTCCCCATTAGTAGCAACTGTCAGAAGCAGTCAGAAAGGGCTTAGGGCTAAGCCAGAATACTAACCAAACCTTTATGGAAACATCTTTGGGTGGCACCAGTTGATTCCCACGTGCATCCAGCTATAGGACATTCACCTCCAAGTTTCAAATCATGAAACTTAGACCCCAGCTTGAACACAGGTCTCAGGACCCTGTAAAAGATGTGGATTGCTCCAGAAGCTTTTTGTCCAGGGTCACATCTATGTCAGTCTTCTGCCCAATGGGAATCTTACTTTAACTTTTTAGTGGTGCTACAGAGGTTGAATTACAGTCATGTTACTCTAAATTCAGTTCTTTAATGCCAAAACTATTGCACTTTATTCCTTTTTGGAAAGGAGACAGGAAGCATGCAATGTAATTGAGATCCCTCCTTGGGCTCCCCCTTCCAGATTCTAAAATAAAACTCAGATCAGAAACTGCAGAAGTGATCTCAATAAAGCTGTTGTAAAGGACATCGTGCTTCTTTGAGGATAGGCATGATAGCATCTCTGTAAATCCCCACAGACTTTGAGAGCCACAGACTCATCCTCAAACTACTTTTTGGCCAATTCTAAGATGAAAGGCACTCAGTTCTGTCCCTAACTCCCAACAAGACCTGTCTCATGCCTTCTGAACTTGCTCCAATTGGCAAGTGGTAATTGTCACACAACTTCCACATATGAATCAGAAGAGGTGCTCCTTGTCTGGAGACTAGAAGAGAATCCAACAGTGAAATCTACCTGAATATGACACCCTCAGAGAGGAACTGAATTATCAAGATCTGCCATCTGCTTCTGAATAACATTGTCTGCTTTTTACTGATCACTGGCTCTCAAAGCTGAAGCTGTGTGAAAACCCCACTAGCCCAGTTCAATTGACCTGCATTGCTTTCCAGGCTCTTAATTCATCATGAACTCAAAGACGTTTTCAGGCTCCTGTGGTTCTCTTAGAAAAGTATACCATGTATTAGGCAGAAACCCTGGCATCAGGAAGGGGCCAGCTTGGCAGCACTTGAAGTGCTGATGAATGATTTGATTTGGTTACACTATTTAAAGCTCTGAGTGTAGGGAACACCTTGCCTAGCCAGAAACCATGCTTTCTGTTTATAGGTCAAATGACTAGCCACTTAGAGAGTCATAAAGATCATATTTGGATTTGGCCATCTCTTGCTGACATTCCTCCTGTGTTTGTAAACATTGCTGACTTTGACCCCAATCTCTCACAAATCCATGACCAACACCAAACAGCCACAGAGGAGCTGCAGAACATAATGTGATTCTGTAATGCAAAACAGGATGGCTTGCTAAATGTGCAGATTTGGAGAGAATTCCTGACATAATCCTTCTTACGTCTTTTATGATAATCATTTCCATCTTCAGAACACACGCAAACAGTGCTCCTTCGATATTGCCTCTGGAGGCTGGACTGCAATCCCTTCTGCTGAGGGCCCTGCATATGATAGGGCACTGGGGCAACGAGTATGCAAACAGGACACCATATTGCCTGCAGAAGTAGAAACAAGTAAAGAAAATGCAGAGACTGATTAGCTGGAAGATGCTTCTCCAGAAGGAAGATATAGCAACCACTCTCCCCAAAATGTGTAAATCAGCTCCAGTCATAACTTACTCATCCATGTATTCATTTAGTAGACATTTATTGAGTGCCTACTATGAGCCATGAGTACACTGTTTGGGAAAGGACCATTTACGACCAAGAGACTATGACGCAAAATTTATTGTAATCTCATATTTTCAATAGTCATGCCAAACAAAGTCAGTCTCACCTCACAGAGCATAGAAATAGAGTCTTCACGGTGGGCCAGGAATATTTGTTTAAAATATAGTTACCACTTGCAAATTGGTAAAAACTATAAAACACTGGCTGGACTGAAAATGTAGGGAGGCTGCTTTGATTGCATAAACAAAGGGGAGAAAGTTGAAGTTGGATCTTGATTTCCACCTACCAGAACCTTGTAAAAATGCCATCGAGAATCAACTCTTCTCAACTTCAATTGTCAGGAGGCATGGATGGCTTTTCTCTAGGAAGTCAGCTTAGTAAAGCAAATGTGTAAAGATCCCTGCATCTTTTATTAAAATACCCAGTCCAGTGTGGGTGTGAGGAAGTCTAATAGAGTGGGCACAAGGCCATGGCCCTAGGTTATATTCCTTGTGTCCTATGTCCGATGGACTTCAAGGAGAAATCATACCCTTGGGTCATTTACGCTGGCTTGCAAAAATACCATGAGAAAAACAAAGAAGGATGGATCCGATCTGGGACAAGGGTATACTCATGGGCACATTTTATTCATACAATTGTCACTAACTATACCTCAGGGATGAGGGAATCTCAAATCTCAAAGAACTTAGGATCAGTCTAATAGATCACTATTTCCTGGATTTGTTTCTGAGTCATAATAGCAGTAAGTATAGTCCAAACCAATAGAAATGAGGAAAAGTGGAGGCCTTAAACCTAAGGAAGAGTATAATAATAGCATGAAAATGAATGTCCATATCTGCAGAACATCCTAGTGTATCCAGCATTTTTTGTTTGTATTTTACCATACATGATTTCACTGTTCATTTTTTTTCTTACAATAATCTTGTGAGCTGTACATTATTAAACCTTTCTGGTAGATGGGAAGAGAGACTGACAGAGATCAAACCTTGCCAAAAACTCCACAGGTTCCACATATAAAGTCAAGCTTCTGATTGTAAGACCTGTGGTCCTTACCTTATAATGCATCATTTTTGGAGACTTTTCAAAGTAACATATTTATACCCATTCAGAAGAAATGACATGCAATGCAGAAAAAAAATTGTACATAGTTTTTACATAGCCAAAATAATACCACCACCACCACCACCACCATCATCATCCCTAATCCTGATTTGTTTAGAGAATTTAAAACACACAGTGCAAATTGCCTAAGGACAGCAGTACAATATCTGCAAACTAGTTTTCTGTCACCTTATTGTAGGATGTTTCTCAGGAAGGGAATCTTACATGAATAGATCTGAGTAACTATGCAGCTGGCACCAGGTTCATACAAAACCTTACTCCCCGAGTCTAAAAACCTAATCCAATGCAAAACTTGACTACAGATGATCCACCCTAATTTTTACCTGCATCTTTTTTCTTTCTAGAAATGTTAAAAATTACCCTAGAAAGTCCTTACACTTTCCTTTATATGTGGTAACTAAGATATTCCAGATATTTGAAAGAGCAAAAGTGATGCTGTCGTTGTGTTAGCACGGAAATACAATTCTAAGACCTTCACAATAAGAGAAAGAGAAAACAAAGGCCCAAGTAAGATAATGGTTTTAGGTAAGAACTTTACAACAGAAATGTTAGTTGAACAAAACCCTCCAGAAAATATTCCATTATCAATGTATCCTTTTAGAAAACTGGATTCAGAAAGTTATATCGCTTAAAAGAAAAAAGGACATGCACTTGACTTGAAAGTAGATAGTAATGTGATTTTTTTTTCTGCTTGCATCAGAGGAAATCCTAAAATTAAGCGTGATGGTTTTGTGAAAAAGAAAAAGGTAAGCATGAGCGCTATCTGAAATAAGAAAGCTCTTGGGATGAGACACTGCTTCATCATTCTTACAAACAGTATGTCCTACATCTGCTAAAATAAATAATTAAAATTCAGTTCAGCTTAACAAATTCATAGTAAGTATGGGCCATGCCCAAGGAATTGTGCTAGGTTCTAAGGAAGTGGAAGAAAGAAGGCAGAGAAGTTTAAGATTGCTTTATTGTCCTCTAGGAACTTATAACCTGCAAAAGAAGTGACTATCTTCCTTCTGCTTTTCTTCTCTCTTCCAGTGAAGAAATGTAATTACACATAATCAGACCAATTCTGATCAGTTCACAAACAATAGGTGAAACTCTTATTGGGTAAAGCCTAAATAAATGGTGTGCTGAACTGGGAGTACTGGATTTTTCTCTAGTTCTCAGTCAAAATCAATTATAGAGGTCAAGACTTGTTAAGTCTTTTAAAATTCTGCTTCCCAATTTCCATCTTTAAGGTGAGACAAATAACATATGCACATCCTTCCTCTCATAAAGAAATAGCTAAAAACTTTAAACTTCCTTTTCAAGTAGAAACTTTAATCAATATAACGTAATTTAATCATCAATCAAATTTTAATTGCACACACACACAAAAGCAATCAAGGAAGACAGATCTGGGCATTCATCAAATTAATGGATTGCTAAGTACGTCTAGATGGCCTAATAATAACTGAATAGCTCTTCTCAGCTTGTAATTCAGCTATTCAAGATTAATCCCTATTATATGAAGTTATGTCATCACGTATACTCGATTCAGATTTAGAGTTTGTTTTAAGATACTTAGAATTTCACTTTAGTTAAGGAAACGAAAAATATATAACCAAAGCCATCTACTTTTTGAGATGAAATATGGAATTAAAATTTGAATAAACTCCAACTATAACAGCAATCTTGGATCAGAAGTTAAGTTGTAATGGCTACTAAGATAAGAAAGGTTAAAAATGTTCTAAGACAACTTATATCCACCTACAGAATTATAGACACCGTTCAGGAAAAATTTAGCACGAGGCAGTGCAGGGGAGGGCACCAAGTTGGAACCTATGAGGGATGCCCAAGACTTAAAAAAGATTCTTCCTCTCAAGGAGTGTAACCACCTATTTGAGAATGAAAGATACACAAGTGAGCTGACCACAGGACATCTGTGCAGAATGAAGGTGAAGTGGAGAGGGGAAAAGAGTCAAGGAAGAGACAATCAGGGGACTCTGTCTTCTCCTCTCTAAGAATTCCAATAAACCTCAAAAATTAGGGACCAGTGGTGGAAGTTTCCTAGGAATTTGAAAAGAAAAGTGTTCAGAATGTATATGTAGATATGAATTTTCCTTGTGGAATCCTGAAAAAAATTATCATAATAGCAAGTACTCAATAAATGGATATGTATTGCTGCCACTGTTATTACTGTTATTAGAAATTATTAGGTTGATATCTTGAAGTTACAGAGAGTAACTTCACAAGGTCCTACTAATCTCAGCTTGAATGAGTAGTTGCTAAAGATAGAAGTAAGTCATAAGTAGGATGTCCACATGCCCAAGTTGACTAAGACTGTGTTCACACCCATTGTTCCACCTTAATTATAACTGAGCCTTTTTCCATTCTCATAAGTATCCTATTTTGGGGGATAAATACCATGGTAACTTACTCATAGGACAGATTAAGAAATTGCTAGTTGGAACCACTTTTATTGCTACCAATCAATAGTCTTCCCAAAGCAGCACTGTGAGAAAAAGGTCCAAGGACAAAAGCACACTTTCTAGGGGATAAATTCAGAAGCAGAGTCTCTTCTCCTAGGCTCAACTTGTCCCCAATCCAAGAGTATCTGGAAGAAGAGAAACACAATTCCACCTGTAGTTAAGATAGAGGAGAGGCAAAGTTAGATAACAAGAGTTGACCCTTGGCAGAGTAAGGTTCACCAAGTACAGAGAAGTAACCACAAATCCAGGGTCAATCTATTCTTCTGACTTTCTTCTCACTTCTTTAAATCTATTGAATCTCTGAACTGGTGATAAAAGCTTACATTTCGCAGAACCTCAGCTGAAGATATAAGAGAAAAGTCCAAGAAGCATACCAATACTTAAGAGGGAATCAAGAAGACCTTACCAGTTGGAACAAATTCCAACTTTGGATAGCATCTGGTCCTAGAAATATTAACCTCAAAACAATTAACAATAATATGAAAATAAAATATTCTGAACTAAGGTTTGAAAATATGTGCAAATAATTCAAGTCAGCTTTAAATAGAATCTGCTTTAGATTCTCAAGGAAAGCCAGGAACCTGTGAAATCTGCAAAATGAGAGATAAGATGAGACAACAGACTGAAATAAATAAAGATGGGGGTTAGGAGTCATGGAAAAATATTTTTAAAGCTGCATGAGAAATATAAGACTTTAAATAAACAAAAACAAATTTAGTACTAGCTTTAAAATGAACACAGATGTAGCTAAAATTATAATTAGCCCTGCAAAAAGTAAAAATCTGTGATAGAGGGGCACCTGGGTGGCTCAGTCGGTTAAGCAACCAACACTTGATTTTGGCTCAGGTCATGATCTCACAGTTTGAGATCAGGCCTCGCTTTCAGCTCTGTACTTTATAGCATGAAGCCAAATTAGGATTCTGTCTCTCCCTCTCTCTCTGCCCCTACCCTCTCCTCTCTAAACAAACAAACAAACAAACAAACAGAATCTGTGATGGAGAAGGCAGGACTAAGAAGCTCTCTTTGAATGGAAAGAAGAGGACAAGTTTTTAAATCAACAAGAGTGAAGATTATGGACAGAAAACTGACAAAGATCTAACCAGTGCATAACAAGACAAATGGAGCAGATTGAATAACCAAAAATATAAAAGAAGAGGGGTGCCTCGGTGGCTCAGTAGGTTAAGTGTCTACCTTTGGCTCAGGTCATGATCTCACAGTCCGTGAGTTCGAGCCCTGCATCAAGCTCTCTGCTGTCAGCACAGAGCCTACTTCAGATCCTCTGTCCCTTTCTCTCTCTCTCCCCCTTCCCTGCTCCTACTCTCTGTCTCTCTCAAAAAATAAATAAACATGGGGGTGCCTGGGTGGTTCAGTCAGTTCAGTCCGACTTCGGCTCAGGTCATGATCTCACAGGTCGTGGGTTCGAGCCCCGTGTCATCTCTGTGCTGACAGTCAGCTCAGAGCCTGGAGCCTGTTTCAGATTCTGGGTCTCCCTCTCTCTTTGACCCTCCCTTTCTTCATGCTCTCTCTCTCTCCCTCAGAAATAACTAAAACATTAAAAAAATTAAAAATAAATAAAAATGAAAAAATTTTTAATAAAAAATATGAAAGAAGAAGACTTTACCAAATAAGAAAGATCTAATTACCCAAATTATCTTACCATGAGTCAGAAAAATTTAATGAAAAGAAAACAAACCTAGGCTTTGGTAAAAATTATGTATTTTAAGGAAAACTAAATAATTCTAACACCATTAAGAAGACAAAAATAATTATCTATAAAAAATTAGACCTTTTTGTTGACAGTAAATGCTACAAAGACCATGGAGTTGCAACATTAGAAAAAAGGGTTCTGACTCAATATTTACATTTAACAACATAAAGATCTTTTCAGATATTTACAAATTTACAATTTGTCATTCAAATGGTATATTGTTTTAAATTTATACCAAAAAATAAACCAGACCATCAGAAAATATAAAAATAGGTATCAAATTGGCTTCTCGTGACATCAAAAACATTTATATATGAAACTAATTTCAGTGATATATGTCCTGCTGAAAGCAATATTTTTACAATAATTAACATAATCAAATGATTTCAGCCATAAATTTAATCAAAGTAAGAGACGGGATAGAGAAGGTTTAAAACAAATAAAAGTAGTATTTTCCCTACCATATGTGTATATATGATATATACATATAAACAATCATGTGTGTCATTTGATTCTTGGTTGTTAAAGTTCAATTCTAGATGAATCAAAATAAGACATAGAACTTTAAATCATTAAAAATAAATAAAGTTGGTATGGAAAATACTGATAACAAAGGAAAATCAAGGGACAACAAAAAGAAGTATAAAATAAGGTAATAGAAATAAGAACAACTCTAGTTATGACAATATGGTTAAACTCTCTTTTAAAAAAGTAACACCCAGAATGGGACAAAATGCCAACTTACAGTTTCTCAAGTCTAAAGAGAAATATACATAGCAGTTTGAGAAATCTGTAAAGTAATTTGATGAATAAAGACATATATAGCTACTGCAAACTAAAATAGAGCTGATCTCAATATTTACATTAGATGAAGTACAATTCAAGTCAAAACACTTTTAAGAGGGCAAATTAGCTCATTTTGTATTTACAAGGAGTACATTTCCCAATAAGGATATGTCATCAGTATTAATATGCTAAATAATACATTTGAAAAAACAAGAATAATACATGTCTGTCTAATGAACATACTTCTTGATGGATCAAATAGGCAAAAATGAATAAAAATGTAGACAATCTGAATTATATAGTTACAAAGTTTTCTATAATAAATATTTACGAAGCTCAATATCCCATTACATTACCAGAAAACACACTTTATTTTCATGTGTCCAGATAATCAATTTACAAAAATTCAACCTTAGTTATGTGAAAAGAAAGCCTTAATTCCTAAGAGGAGAAGTTACATATTATATTCTCCCACCACAGTGAAATGGAACCAAAATTATTAACAATGCATAAACAAATAAAACTGCCCAAACTCTTATTTCTAACCTAATATTCTACAACAAGTCTAACTATAGATTGTGAATAAGGGCAAAATAAGGATATTTTCAGGTATATGAGAATATAAGGAAGATGTAAGGTGTTACCTAAGAACACTGTCCACTGAGAGTTAGTAATAAGAAAGAAGATAGCTTGAAATCCAAGGATAAAGAGAAATCTTTATGAGTTGCCAGACAACAGGCCTTGAAAGCAGTTATTCTAAATTAGAAGAGTTGTTTCCAAATAAACAGGAAATTGTAAACCCCTAATATTTTGATTCAGCCTCATTTAAAATTACTGGTAAAATCATATGCCATGAGGCAAAATGGTATTTATTTATTTTTTTAATGTTTACTTACTGATTTTTAAGAGAGACAGTACAAGTAGGGGACAGGCAGAGAGAGAGGGAGAGAAAGAATCCAAAGCAGGCTCCCCGCTGTCAGCACAGAGCTCGGTGTGGGGCCTTGACTTACAAATGCTGAAATCATGACCTGAGCCTGAAGTCTGACACTCAGCTGACTGAGCCACCCAGGTGCCCCCAGGCAAAATGGCATTTAAACTAGAACCATGAGGGCAAAACAGATTGTTGACACAACCCTTTGTTTTAAAGATAAAGGAGAAATATAAAAAAAACTGACATAGAAGAACAAAGAAACAAAGAGCCGTAGCCAAATGGGTGAAGTTTCTGTATAATTTAATTTAGGCTTGTTTGTATCTTGTCATGATGGAATTTAGTTTTTCTCTAGTCTGCTTACCAGGAGGGAATAAGAATTTCCAATGATTTTCAAATAGTCCTCTCCTATGGCCTGACCTATGACCTTAGGACTCTGTATGTTTGTTATTGGAAACAGCACTAATATTTTGTCCTTAAAAATTGAATTTGCTCACCAATCTTGTGATGATTAATCCACCAACTGTGTCCTGATGGATCTTGTTATAACTCATCTAATTAGTATATAAACTGCTGATTTGTTTGCACATTAGGAAACATGTTTTAAGATTTTTTTAGAAGACATTTTGCCAATAAAATAATTTTATAGCAAATTCATTTTTAAAATACAAAACAAAATCTTTCCCAGTTCCAAACAATTTATTAAGAAGAAATGAGAAATGGATTCCAAGCAAAAGACAGAATAACTAAGGACCTGGATAATATTAGTGCATAGTGAAGAAAGCATATGGTTCTTCTCCCAAAAGAAAAAAAGAACAGCAAGTAGAAATTCAAGGAAAAATACAACTGTGAAAGAAATTCATGGTCCAATTCTGAAACAAATTAAAATTTTTGAACTAATTATGAACATTCAGTAGAATGCAAAAAAATAGAAAGGCCAACCTTTGGACTTGGGCATTTACTATTTGGTGAGATGGACATAACTTTGGACCCATAGAGAGGGAAATAAGATACTAGCTCACTCCCTGGCTCCGTGGTAAACAACATTTATGGGGTCATAACATTATGTACAAACAATATAAATCTTAGGTTCCAATTATAGAATAAGTTGATAAGGAACCATTCCTTAAAGGAAGTTACAGATCAAATTTTAAAATGTAAAATTTTTAAATGATTGTAGGCAGGGCACCTGGGTGGCTCAGTCAGTTAAGAGTCTGACTCTCAGTCACCTCAGGTCATGATCTCATGGTTTCATGAGTTTGAGTCCCATGTCAGGCTATGTGCTGACAGTGTGGAGCCTGCTTGAGATTCTCCCTCTCTCCCTCTCTCTGGATGTCCCTTGCTCACACAGTCTCCGTCTCTCTCAAAATAAAGAAGTACACCTAAAAAAAACTTTTTTAAAGAAATGGTAAGAACGGGGAATGGACAGAAAAGTAAGAGCTATTGTTGTTCCAAAATAAAAACCAAGAAGCATACATTTAATTATAATGTTTAAAGGTATAATGCTAACTGATAAAGTATAAAGAATTATCAAACATTGATGTGAAATCTTCAGTCTCTCATATAAGTTCTCCAGTATCATGACCAGTGACCCTCTAAGGCAAAGCCAACTGGTTGATGACCATTCACAGCCACAGAGTTTCCAGTTATATGTGGATAACCAAGCATCACCAAAAATTTGAGGAAAATCTGTAACATCAGGAAGAAAAATTAGGTGTGAACTCCAGAGAAATGGAGATATATAGATAAGTTAGAGAAATCCAAGTTTAATTAGCATTCTTAGAGTAAAATTGAAAAAGTATGCAAGTAATAGCAATCAGAGAAAATGGAAGACCTTTTAAAGTTTAACAAGGTGAAGGCTGAAATAAAATAATATGAAGTTTAAACATAAAGTTGAATATTATCTCCAGAAAGCAGAACTAAAAGATAAAAATGCAGGAAAAGTAGGAGAGGTAGGGAGATAAGATAACATTTCTGTATATCCAGATATACAGAAAACCAATCCTGAAAAAAAGAACAAGGAACTCAAAGCAGAAGAATTTATAATAATAATAATAATATTTGTTAATTTCTCAGGGTTAAAGGGCGTGTCATCAGGGTAAGTAAGATAAAACAAGGAAGATCTACACCTAGGTTTATCACTGGACATTTTCGAAACACCAAGGTTAAAGACGATATCTAGGAAACTTCCAGAGAGAAATGAAAAGACTGTCTACAAAAGAAGCAAAATATCTGACGCTAGGAAATTCTCCTTTGAGAAGCATGGGTCGTGACACTGGAAAACATCCAAGAAAAAGTATAACCATCCCATAATATTGGCTCTGTGATGAACAAAGCTTATATACAAATAACTTATCTGAAGTTCTAGATTTTCAATAAGGCATAGAAGACAATTATGTTTACAAAGCTGAATGTAATTATCAGCCTGAATAATTCCAAAGCACAGTAGAGAGATATTGGAGGTGGAATGTGGAAGGGCTTGTGGGAAGGGGAGAGAGATGGGTGGTAACATCCCATTCCTAAAAATGTGGGGGCCAAACATTGCTGTCAATAATAGATGGAACAAGAAACACAGACTGTAGTAAAGTAAAAGAATTGAAAATTGTGACATAAGTCTATTATCAGGAGAGAGAAGGGGAAGATAGAGTGAGTAAAAGAACCAAATCCATATTTATCATAGCAGAGAGTCAACAGGGAACATCTCATGTTGATAAGTCAAGAAACAGATACATTATTTAGAGGAATAGAGGTAACCACTAAAGAAATTAAAATAGTTGCTTCTCCAGAGCATGAGAAAAAGCAGGAAACTGTGGCTTATGTAGACATTTTTTTAACCAAAAGATAATATTCTCTCTTGATATATTAAGGGAAAGTGGTATAATAATTATTTAGGGTTAGGGAAATACTTAAAAGGCTAGGCTGAGCGCTTATTTGCCAGGTGTTAAGACAGGAAAGAGCTACTCAAAGGTAATAAGCAGCACAGTTCTTGGGGTTCGCACAGAAATGAGAATAATTCTGGTTCTACATACTAGAAAGGATAGACTTCGTAACACAGGGGCATAATGGGGTTCAATTAGCCCTACATTAAAGGCTCCTCTGGACCCAATCTAATAAAGCCTCAAAAGTTCCATAATAATCCAATTCCAAGTAATTCAGCTATGTGCATACACAAAATTAAACGTTGTTTAAAGAAATATCACAAATTACAGCAACCAATAATGAAAACTTCATTGTGTCTGATATCCAATCAAAAAATTATCTTACATGAAAAGAGTGAGTAAAATATGACTCATAACCAGGAGAAAAATTATCAGAAAAGACCCAGAAAGGACAGAAGTTTTCTAACTAAGCTGTGGGGATTGAAGAGCTATTATAAATATGCTTCATTTGTTCAATAAGGTAGAGTGAAACTTGACATGATGTGAAGAAAAATGGGAAATATAGAAAAAGCTAAAATAGAACTTCTAGAGATACAAGCTACAGTATTCAAGACCTTGTGGTATTAGCATGAGAATAAACCTATAGATAAATGAAACAGAAGAGAGACCAGATACATAGATGCTCATGAACCCAGTCAATTGATTTTCAACAAAGATTTTAAACTTTTCAATGGGCAAGGGAGAACCATTTCATAAGCGCTGAAACAATTATATGTAAAAACAACTTTGATGTTTACCTCCCACCATACACAAAAAGTAACTTAAATACTTAAATACCAGAAAGGAAAAAAAATCTTTGTGATCTTACAGCAGACAAAGATTTTCTTGATACAACAGAAAAAAAACACCCTCCATCAAGGAAAAAAAACCAGTGAATAATAACCAACATGAAAGATTTCTCTTGTTGGGACACTTGGGTGGCTCAGTTGTTACGCAGTTGACTCTTGATTGTGGCTGAGTCATGATCTCATAGTTAGTGAGATGGAGCCCCCTAGTCAGCCTCTGTGCTGGCAGCATGGAGCCTGCTTGGGATTTGCCCTCTCCCTCTCTTTCTGCCCCTCCCCTGCTCACATTTGCTCCTTCTCAAAATAAATAAATAAATAAACATTAAAAAAAGAGAAAGATTTTTGTTCTTTGAAAGACAATCTTAAGGAAATGAAAAGATAAACCATGGACTAAGAAAACATATTGCCAATGGGCACACGGGTGGCTCAGTTAGTTAAGCATCCGACTTCAGCCTAGGTCATGATCTCGCAGTTCCTGAGTTCGAGCCCTGCGTTGGGCTCTGTATTGACGGCTCAGAGCCTGGAGCCTATTTCAGATTCTATGTCTCCCTTTCTCTCTCTGCCCCTCCCCTACTCACACTCTGTCTCTATCTCTCAAAAATAAAATAAAACATAAAAGAATTTTAAAAAGAAAAGATAGTGGCAAAACATATGTTAAAATGTATGTCAGATGTATATCCAGAATATATGAACAGTTCCTATGATTCAGTAAAAAGAAAACAACCTAATAAAAATAGACCTGATAAAAAATTTGAATAGCACTTCATTAAAGAGGACATATGGGTGACAAATGGCACATCATTGGTCACTAAGAAAATGCAAATTATACCATCAGGTACTACCACACACACTAGAATGTAGAAAATCAGTGTCTACCAGGCCAACTGTTAGCAAAGATGTCAGACGATGGATGTTCTCACATATTTCTGGCTGAAGCATCAGATGTATAGCCACTTTGGAAAAACGTTGGCAGTTTCTTTTAAAGCTCAACATTCATTTATCATAGGCCCCAGAAATCTAACAGTAGATATGTACTCAAGAGAAATTAGAACATGCCTGCAAAAAGATTTGTGCAAGAATATTCATGGGAGGCTTATTCATAAAAGCCAAACACTAGAAACAGTGCAAATGTCCATCTAGAAACAATGCAAATGTCCATCAACCACTGAATGGATAAAGAAACTGTTGCACTTCTACATGTTGAGATACTACTCAGCAAAAGAAATCAGTAACTACTGATACACACGGCAGCATGGAAGAATCTTGAAATCCTCCTTACACAAAGCAAAAGAAGCCAGACGCAAAAGACTACATACTATATAATTCCTTTTATATGAAATTTTGGGACAGAACAAAGAAGAACGATAGCAGATGGGTGGTTGCCAGGGATGGGGGCGGAGGAGGGAAATGACTGCGAAAGCGCACAAGGGAAATTTAGAATAGATTCTACAGAATAAAAGTGAATGTCTCTGGAATCAAGCCTGAGAGCGAGTCATAGAACATTTTTTTGTTTTTTGTCTTTCGTTTTTCTTTTGTAAGTTTGTTTATTTTGAGAGAGAGAGAGAGAGAGAGAGAGGAAGAGCCAGGGGGAGAAGGGCAGAGAGAAAGGGAGAGAGAGAATCCTAAGCAGGCTCTGGGCTGTCAGCATGGAGCCCCACTTGGGGCTTGAACTCACAAACCACGAGATCATGACCTGAGCTGAAATCAAGAGTCGGACACTTAACTGACTGAGCCACTCAGACATTCCCTAGAACACTGTTGTTGTTGTTTTTTAATCACTTGAACTTCTGTATTTTTATTTCCATGGGCATGTACGACATTGGTTTAAAAAAGTTTTAAGGGGAAAAAGGATTAAACTTTTAGCTGATTTGAACCACATCTTAATGTGGTTAATATGATTTCTGTTTTATTTCAGGGATCAAATAAATAAACTTAAGATGTTACCCCAAAAACCCACAAAAACATAATGTGACAGTCCCATTCATGTGGACAAAAACAACCTACATGTAAAACTCTTTCTGAGTACCCTGAGGTAAGACTGGACAAATGTCAAGATGTGAGGTTACAATAAAATCACAATAAAAAAATGTTATAATATAGTCTTAAAGTTCTAAAAAAAGTAAATATACAGTAAATGGTTTCTGTCTCACAGGGAAAGGAGGCTATGTACTCTTAAAATTATTCAACTCTTGGTGATTTAATTTGCCTTTGTTTGGTGAATTTGTGTATGTTCTATAGCAATCCCTACCCAAGTGATCTTGGTTTACAATAGATCCCTAGGAGGCTATACTGACTTTATACTGAGCAAGAATCTTCCTATTTTGTACCCTCATTATAACATGTGATGTAGATAAACCCCATTTACTAGATGGACTTGGATTTTAAGTATTTAGTCTGTGAATGAGATACCCTCAGAAGGTCAACTTATATATTCTGGAGTGCAGAGGTTCTTTGAACAAACCTAGATGTGCAAATTTGTTTGTCAATATACCCCAAATCTCTTCCAAATAATAGGAGTTTAGGAGCTTATGAATCAACCTGAACAGCTTGCTGAGGATCATTTGACAGACTGTGTGGGAAATTGAGTTTACTTCAAATTTATGAACTGATGGAGCTATTCCTTATAATGATTAACAATGAGTCATAGAAGAAACCAAGGGTCATTCTAGGCACATGTGCCTAATGTCAGGTGTGGAGAGAGTGAGAACAGTTGTAGAAGAAGGAAAGGTCTCATGACAGTCTGTTAGCTAATTTTCATTTTTAAAGTGAAGACACAGACTGGAAAAATTTTAGGGCAAAGTTAGTACCTAAAACATCTCCAAAATGGGTGCTTTGTGAAAACCCTGGGTCACAATCCCCAAAAGATTATTATTAATATAAGAAAGCAATAACTCAGAGGAAGCTGTAATAATATCACAATATGTTTACTTAATTTGGGGGCTCAGGATAGAATATAAGTGCAGGGAGCATAGGGTGCACACATTGCTCTGATAATTGATGTTTTTACCTGAAAAACACATCATAGACACATTCCAAGGCCCAGATGTGAAACACTTAGAAAAGCATATAAAAAGTAGGTGAAGCAAATTTAACGGTAGATGGTTAAATAGAAAAAAGACACAGATCTAGTCTTCCAAAAGTGATTTTGTAATACAGTGTTAATCACACTTAAAAAGAATAATTAATAAAATAAATAATATTTAATGGAAGTTCTTTCAACAACTGTTTGTCCAACAAATATCGATTGAGCATAGGCTATACTGAGCTCCTTTTAAAACATTATTTTTTTTCCAGCATCACAACAATCCTAGGAAAGAAGTATTGTTATTTTCCGTGCGTTATGGATAAGGAGACCAAACATAGAGCATAAAAACCTATCCAAGTGCACACAGCCAAGTGACAGTAGCTTGGGAATCAAACCAAAGTATCTTGATACTAAGAGCAGAAGTGTTGAAAAAAGTATCATCAGGTAAAATCCAGCTTGTTCAATGATTAAATATTTTTAAAAATCTGAATAACTATAGCATAAAATTTTTTATGTTTAAAATTCTATTTTCCAAACAAAAATTAAACTTTTGTTTCAAAATTTTCTATTAATAGGCCCACTGGGTTAATTCAGCCTGTAGCATACCACAAAATGACCCAATGTTGTTTCCCCTCATTCTTACAAAGATACTTAAGAAATATCAATCTAACCATAATTATTAAGTTACTATTTCTGTACTCATCTACCTATAAATGCATAGTGCTTAGCCCTAAAATCAGACACTATGGACAACATATATACACATAAGGATAGATAATAATTGGAAATAGAAGACGAATACATATGAAATTAGAAATTACATTGGGAACAATTGTCTTAGTGATTTTGCCTAAACAAGTGGTGAATATAACTGGCTATAAATAGCCCTTTGTACAAAACAACAGTTCTCAAAACGGGCTCTAAGAAAACCTGGGGATCCACAGTACCACTTCAGGAGGTCCTCAAGATAAAACCATGTTCTGAATGGTACTTTGCTTTCAATCTGTCCTGAGTGTACACAAGCATTTTGCACTACAATCTGCTTAGAATGTAAACTCTTAAGTTTGGCAACTCCAGCAAAGTGGGAAATCTCAGGGAAAGACCATATAGCTGGTGACCTGGAACTATGGGACAGTTCGTGAAAATGGGGGGCACCTGGGTAGCTCAGTCAGTTAAGTGTCCGACTTCAGCTCAGGTCATGATCTTGTGGTTTGTGAGTTCAAGTTCCACGTCCAGCTCTGTGCTGACAGCTCAGAGCCTGGAGCTTGCTTCAGATTCTGTGTCTCCCTCTCTTTCTGCCCCTCCCCTACTCACGCTCTGTCTCTTTCTCTCTCAAAAATAAACATTAAGAAATTTTATAAAAAAATAAATAAATAAATAAAGTCCATGAAAATGGTCTGTGGTAGTAAGCATTCTTGTCTTCTACACCGGTGATTGTCCAATCCGGGCATCTACATCAGAATCCCCTGGGCCGGAGCGGGTGGGGGGTGGGGGGGTGGAGAAAGGGACTTGTTAAAACACAGATTTATGGGTCCCACCTCCAGATATCTGAATTCAGTGTTCTGAATTCTGAATCACTGTGCTCAGCTGTCGACCAGCCAAACTGACCTCTGTCCAACTGGCGAGGCTTCAGATGGTAAAACCAAGTGTGTGACCTACTCTAAACTTTTCAACTTCCTGTGGCTTGTCCTCATACGTGGCTCTTCAGAAACTCACTGCCTGGGTCCACTGCTCTCAGAGAAGTATTCATGGGAAAACTTTAGAAACATTTGACGTTAAAGGTTCTTTCTAGACGTTCATGCATTGGTTATGTTACTTAACATTGGAAGTTTTAGTCCTGAAACGATTCATTGGAATTGCAAATTACGCAGATGAAAACCTTTGGAGCATAAGCAAATAGCTGGGAGCCACCTTCAATACCGTTGCAGTCAGTAAAAGAGGTGAAGTGTTTAAATAAAAATATTATCTGTAATTGCTAAGAATATGCCTTTCGTGATACGCGGAGGCGGCGCAGTGCACCCAACAGAATTCCATGAGGCTGAGAAGTCTTTGAGGGCCTGTTGTCCTAACAGAACATTTGCCAGTGTCCTGACGGAATTAGGAAGTCCTCCTTGAGTTGCCCTCCAGACATGAGCACACACAAAGGAAGGTTTCATCTGAAATCCTAAGCAAATAAAAGTCAAGTGAGGAAAGTGGAACATTAAATTTTAGAATTGGCAGGTAGCAACATTTTGCAACCTTGAGGATATTCTTTAACTAAGAGTAGGAGTTCAACAAAACTGCAATGTTGACAACGAAATGCCGCTAAGGGTGAAGACTTTACCTGGAAAAAGATCTAAAGGGCAGTCCTTTAACTCGGGGTAATAGGCACTAAAGGCATATATGCCTAAATCCCGGGGAGCGAGGAATAATCTACAGAGGGAAAGGAGAGAACTGAGGTTGGTGGGGGAACCCTGGAACACTCCATTGGATGCGCTGTGGTTCTAGAGCCATTTTCCTTGCTTCTTTCTTAGGTATTTAGCATTTCCAGTGAGAGACTTTTTCTCTCTAAACAATTTCAGCCTTCTGTGAAGCTGTTAGCATTGATGTGCTGACATTTTTACCTACTCTCTTTACAGGTATTCTTTTTTTTTTTTTTTTTTTTTTTACAAATAGTTTATTGTCAAATTATTTTCCACATAACACTCTTTATAGGTATTCTTGCTCAGATCTGGAATCCTCAATCATTTCTAACCCAAGAACTTCACAGAGATTCCAAAGCCACTGTGCCTTGTCCATTCGATTTACCCAAGTTTATTCAACAAGAGATTGTAAGGTGCCCATTCTGTATAACATACTGTGTTCAATACTTTGGAGGAATATAGAGAAGCATCTGTCATGGAGTCTGCCCCCGAAGGGCCTCATATATGGTCTATCTGAACAAATAGGTTGTCTACATTTATTCTGATAAAATAGAGGTGACAGTGATGATCATGGCAAACAAAACAAATGTAAGGTACAGGAGAGTGATGTGAAGGGGTGGGGGTCAAGAAAGGTTTGGAAAAAGAAGGGCTATTTGAACTGAGCTTTGAGGAATAGGCTGCACTTGGACATGCAGAGATAAGAGAGGGCAGCGTGTCCAACTTGTCTGGATGACAGTTCGTATGTGCAGAGGAAACCCAGCTCAGTACCCCAGAATCAACTCCTCCATGAGTTAGGTCACCTCATTCACATCACACATCCCCCAAATAACAATCGATTTTGGAGTTCCAGTAACATTCTTGTCTAGAAATTTTTTAGAGATATTTTTCCTTCTTCCCTGGATATTCAATTTCCTAGTGTGAAATCCAGCCCTCCATAGCACAAATTCATGCCTGTGCTTTGTCTAGAGTAAGTTTTTTTAAAACAGCTGTGCTGAGGTTTATGTTATTTGTATACAAATGATGCATTTGACATGGGAAAGACCTCTACAAATCTGGCCGCCTCTAGACTCTTTGGGGTAGAATAACAGAGAAGTCATCCCCAGTGTAAATTTCATATCCTCAAGTCTGTCCCAGCGATACATTTCCAGTTGAATGGTTTCATCACAGAGAAAAAAACACTTGGATTAAAAACAAGAGAGGCACAGATAAGAAGGAGGGGGAAGAAGAGGAAGTCAGGGGAAAAAGCCCAAATGTGACAAAATGAAGGAGGAAGTTGTCTGGAAATGAGAAAAGCATAGCAAGGTCAAGGGTAGAGATGGAAGGGAAGATAGAATGGAGTGACAAGAAGACTTTGTAAAGCAATGCAAACCCTTTGGCCTGTCCTTCCTGTGCAAAGTGCCATGGGCTCTCCTACGGAGGTTGCTCCCCACGGACACACCCATTACCAGGACTTCAAACCATCTGTCTGGCCCAGCCTTTGGCATTCCTGTCCTTGTGGGATAGAGGAAAGACAGACAGAATGCATGGGCTGGAGGAGGCGATGCATGCCAGGGAAGCCTGTGAGGATTGGAGGAAAGAGACCATGCTGGCCCCAAGAGCCAGACACCTGTGTAAACTGCAGGAAGCTTAGAGGAGCCCAGCTGAGCTGATGGAGACACCACATGCAAGCGGCTGTAGGAGGCAAAGTCAAACAGAGACAAAGGCAGGCGCGCACATGCGTGTGTGCGCAAGCACACACACACACATACACACACGGGAAATGAGGCAGACTGATCCAGGAAAGGGCAGAAAAACATTAAAAGGGAAAAAGAAATATTAAGACAAGGAAAATTACCACTGCCCCCCCCAAAGAAGTGCTAACAGAATATGGCTATTTATAAATAAATGTCCTCAAGCTGCATTTTCATATAAATTCGTTTGCTATATCAAAAAAAGTACAAACAGTACCTTTCACTGGGTTGAGTACTCAATTAATTGAACGTAATAACTTGTCAAATATCTAGACAGATGGAAGCTCACTTTAAAAAAAACGGGGTGCCTGTGTGGCTTAGTCAGTTAAGCGTCTGACATCAGCTCAGGTCATGAACTCACAATTTGTGGGTTCAAACCCCGCGTCAGGCTCTGTGCTGACAGCTCAGAGCCTGAGCCTGTTTCTGATTCTATGTCTCCCTCTCTCTCTGTCCCTCCCTCACTCATGCTCTGTCTCTCAAAAATGAATAAACACTAAAAAAAAGAAAAAACCAATGGCTGTTTTGTTTTGCATAATACATATGCTCAGATTCCACTCCAACCTACTGAATCATGATTTCTGGGCACGAGGGCTAAATCATGGGGGATACTGATGCCCACTCCTCTGAAGAGCTGAGACATTGGGAGTGCCTTGCATTCCCTTTAGGAGGAACACAGAGCCTATCTCTGGGAAATAAAACTGTTTACCTGTTTTAACTGTTTACATTTTAAAGGGAATATGCCCAGTGCACACCCAAACATACAGAGGGAAACAGTGATAAAGATCTTGAAATTTGAATTCTTAGAAAAACAGTACACGATATAAACAAGTTAACACCAAGGACTTTCACAAATGCTCTGATCTAATATCCTTAAGGTGTAGCAAATCTCTGCTTACTTAAGCATATGTATTCTCGTGTGTTTCGTACATGAGCAAAGAGGAAGATAGTGTTTCCCGAAGTATGCGTCATGGCATGCTAATTCCCCAGAAGGCCTTTTGGAGAAAGAAGTTAAAGGAGGTTGAGAACTGCTACAGATTTCCCCCAGCACCCCCACACATGCACCAGCCATGATCCAACGTATATTGGTATTTAAGACATTTTTAAACCCTATTTAGTCTGTTTCAAAGATTATTTTCTAAACTTACATAAGCCAGCTCTCAATACAATGCCTATGAGCGTCATAAGGAACTTCTGTTACAAGAAATCCACTTTTAAAAACCTTGGAACATGGGGGCTCCTGGGTGGCTCATTTGGTTAAGTGTCCAACTTCAGCTCAGGTCATAATCTCATGGTTCATGAGTCTGAGCCCCACACTGGGGCTCTGTCAGTGCAGACCCTGCTTGGGATTCTCTCTCTCTCTCTCTCTCTCTCTCTCTCTGCCCCACCCCCACTCACTCTCACTCTCTCAAAATAAATAAACTTTAAAAAAAATAATAAAATAAACAAATAATAAAAAGCCTTGGAATCTTGTGTAAAGAAAGTAACTGGTCACCAATCACATCTTCACATTAAAAAAAAAAAAAATGGAAAGCCAGTGAATTGCCAAATTATAAAGCACAGCAACAACACAGGCCTATGCTAAAAACACACATACCGGCCTTCAGTATTTTCCATACTCTGTGTTCCTAAACTACCTTAGATGAAGATCAAACAAAATTATTTTTGATTTGTTAAAAAAATAAATAAAAGCTTTCTGAGGAATTTGAGCTAAACACAGTTCATGGGGGCATATCAGACGGGAAAATGGCTAATCTGCAGGAGTATATTTAATGCTAAGACATTGTGAAAAGAAAGCCACTGGTAGGAGATTAACTTGGAGGAGGCTCTTGTTGCAGTGTAGAGTGGGATCAGGTCCTGTGGTCTCTGTCCCTTCACGTCGCAGTTTGTCTTGGTCCCTTACATGGAGCCAGCACACAAGGGGGGTGACTGGAAGTAGATCAAAGCGGCTGTTGGTGAAAACACTGGGTTGATTCATAACTGCCCAATTCACCAGCTCACACACACATGGGAAAGAGGCAAAGCCAGCTTGATAGAAAGGTCTTCAGAGAGCCCCTGAAGGTGGGGCAAATCTGGTTTTGGAAAGGAACACAGGATGAGAGACTAACGTCTCATGAGGGGAACCGGGAAGATGGAAAGCTAACTAGGTAAGATAATACAGACTTGCATTTCTAGACTAAATGGACCAAGCAAAGGAAAACTTCACGAGTCGTTCATGAGTGGCATACGTAATTCGTATTATAAAATGAGCGAAAAAAACAATTGTTTAAAAGTTGGGCTTTTTAACATGGAGGCGACTTTGACGCATGGTTTTGGAGCAAACGGTTGCTAGGAAATATGACAGAATGAGGAAACAGAGTGTAAGTGATATTTGGGGTGTGTGCAAGATAGGGTGGGGTGGGCAAGATGACCTAACATAACAAAATGTAACCAAACACATTTCTCGCCCATGGTTGATTTGGTTTTAAGTCTTTATTTTGAAATGTCCAAAACACACCTTTCTAACTTGGGTTTAGAATATGAAACTCGATATGCATTCTTTCAAAACCTGGTGTCTGCACAATGGATGGTGGTGGTGAAAGAGAGCAATTCAGCAAGAAAACAATGAAAAATTCCATTACGTTGTTCATCAAGTCAAGATTTTGTTAATTATGTCTCAGTTTTCTCCCCAATAGAGACAGGTGTGGTTTTACTCAAAGTAAAAATACCAAATAATCTTCTAATAGTGACAGAGCTATGTACTGTTGTTTGCTGGGTCCCATTGCTCTCCTCCTTTCCCCAAACCTCTCCCCTGTCCCACTCATGAATATTTCAGCACAGTACTAAGCCAGCAGCTGGGACAATGCAAGCATAGCAGCTGGCTCCTCTGGGTGCTAAGGAAAAAATAACCACCACCACTAGCACTTCGGTAATGGAAATGGGGTGACGTTTTTCAAAGCATGCTCTGTGCAAAACGTGCTACAGACACAAACCTACTTCTAGTTCTTCTGTGTGGCTTCACTGAGGCTCAGAAGAGTCCTTGCTAAAGAGAAAAAAAAAGTCTTTGTTACCTTTGAATTGATTGGGTTACTCAAACTGATGGTCTAGGAGACTGAAAATAGCAATTGATCTGTGGATAAAAGAAGTATGTATAGATTTATATAATGTTAGGGGAGAAATATGTAAATGTATAAGGTAAGATCATAAAGAAATATGCATAGGCTAATCCTATTTTGTATTTACTAAATAAGTAATCTCTGTTTCCATGAAAAATATATTGTAGGTAACAGCCTGCTAAAGTGATAGTCTCAGTGTGTTAATTTTAATAGGATAGACTTGGAATGAGTATGAGACAGGACTCCAGAATTTCTGACTTTAGAAATGAAACGGTCAAGTACCAGTTCTACAATTCTAGGTCATGTGCCAAAGGACTTCTCATTCACACTGAGAACATAGTGAAGGGGGTTTTCAGAATGATACAGGAAAGAGCCGTTCCTAGGCTCCAAGTTCCACTCCCCTAAAGCAGGAGATAAGAAGTGCCATGCTTTTCACCTCTAGTCTTGTGACAAGGGACTTCCATGGGATTACTCAGAGAGCTCTGAGTACATTCTTTGTCTTCAGGAAACACAGAGGACTAGTAACTAACACACAGAGTGTTACAATCATGTAGCAATGGGGTAGAGATAGCTGCCTTGGAATTAGTCTATCGTCCTAGAGTTTGTTGGGGGAAAAGATGTGTATTTCTCATGGACAAGAGATGAACTACATGTGAAAGCAGGTTAACAAAAGCTGGTATTGGGTCCTTTAAAGTTTTTTTTTTTTTAATTTTTACTTATTTTTGAGAAAGAGAGAGACAGAGCATGAGCAGGGGAGGGGCAGAGAGAGAGGGAGACAGAATCTGAAGCAAGTTCCAGCCTCTGAGCTGTCAGCACAGAGCCTGATGTGGGGCTCGAACTCACCAACATGATCATGACCTGTGTCAAAGTGGGATGCTTAACCACCTGAGCCACCCAGGTGCCCTTTGGGTCCTTTAAAAGTATCTAGAGGCACAAAGGAACTGAGTACCAAGAAGCTAAAGACAGACCTAGACTCCTAGAAGCTATGGACGTAGTTGCCAATACATCCCAGATAGAATTGCATATATCCCTAAGGGGTGGGATTTTCTGAGAACTAGCAAAAAGGATCATAAAAAGAAAAAGTAGTAACTATTACCTACAGCATTTTTTTTAAAGTTTATTTATTTTTGAGAGGCAGAGCGTGAGCAGGGGAAGGCAGAGAGAGGGGAAGACACAGAATCCAAAACGGGCTCTAGGCTCCGAGCTGTCAGCCCCCAGAGCCTGACACGGGGCTCGAATTGATGAACCGCAAGATCATGACCTGAGCTGAAGTTGGCCGCTTAACTGACTCAGCTACCCAGGCCCCCCACCTAGAGCATTTTTGAAAGTGAAAATGGGAGCTACTAATAATTATTCTGAGACGATAAACATAAACCAGTATTATCCCAAGCAAACTGGAAAGAATGGTTATCCTATGGGGCACCTGGGTGGCTCAGCCAGTTGAGTCACCAACTCCTGATTTTAGCTCAGGTCATGATCCCAGGTCATGGAATTGAGCTCCACTTTGGGCTCCACACTCAGTGTGGACCCTGCTTGAGATTCTCTCTCTCTCTGCTCCTCTCCTTTTCTCTTAATTTTTAACTATCTGTCAAGCAGACAGCCTCATGCTGATTATGACAGCACTCACTACTTAAGATTGTGCCCATGTCCCCTTGGCTAGACCGTGAAGGAGTGAGAAAAGTATACACTATGAAAAAGAAGAGAGGGGGCGCCTGGGTGGCTTAGTCGGTTAAGCGTCCGACTTTCGCTTAGGTCATGATCTCGCGGTTCATGGGTTCGAGCCCCGTGTCGGGCTCTGTGCTGACTGCCAGCTCAGAGCCTGGAGCCTGTTTCAGTCTGTGTCTCCCTCTCTCTCTAACCCTCCCCTGCTCACGCTGTCTCTCTCTCTCCTAGAAATAAATTTAAAAAATTAAAAAAAAATAAAAAGAAGAGAGAAAAGAACCATATCCTCCATTCCTAGGAGTTACTTAGTTGTCTAGTACTTAGTTTTGAAACTTAAAAAGGTTTTTGGGGCACCTGGGTGGCTCAGTCGGCTAAGCGTCCTACTTCAGCTCACGTCATGATCTTGTGGTTCATGAGTTTGAACCCCACCTCGGGCTCTGTGCTGACAGCTCAGAGCCTGGAGCCTGCTTCAGATTCTGTGTTTCCCTCTTTCTCTGCCCTTCCCCTGCTCATGCTCTGTCTTACTCTCTCAAAAATAAACACTAAAAATTAAAAAAAAAAAAAAAAAGAAACATAAAGAGGTTTTAAGCTAGTCTTCGGCTGCTAATTTCTAATTGTACTGCCATACATTTTAAAAATATTGTCTGCATATTGATTTATTGAGGATTTTCAATGGTTTAATACTTTTGTAAAAGCTGTACATGTTTGAAGGCAAGTAGTATTCTCTGTTTGCTGGGGTAGTGTTCCAGATATATTACCAATGTAAACCTCATACATTACATGAAAACTAACTCAAAATGGGCCATAGATGGGCGCCTGGGGGACTCAGTCTGTTGGGCATCCAACTTAAGCTCAAGTCATGATCTTGAGGTTTGTGAGTTCGAGCCCCACATGGGACTCTGTGCTGACAGCTCAGAGCCTGGAGCCTGCTTCAGATTCTGTGTCTCCTCTCTTTCTGCCCCTCCTCTGCTCATGCTCTCTCTCTCTCTCTGTCTTTCAAAAATAAATAAACGTTAAAACATTTTTAAATGGACCATAGATTTAAATAAAATCATAAAACTATAAAACTTTTCAAAAATAACATAAGAGATCATCCAGACCAATGACTTAATGAAGAGTTCTTAGACAAATTACCAAAAGAATGCTCCACTGAAGAAAAAAAAAATCGGTGAATTAAACTACATCAAAATTAAAGTCTTTTGTTCTACAAAAACCCTGTTAAGGGGATAAAAATACAAATTGCAGAATAGGAAAAAATATTTACAAATGACATATTTGCAAAGGACTAGAGCATATAAAGAGCTCCCAAACTCAACAATAAAAAAAAAAAAAATCCAATTAGAAAATGGGCAAAGACCTAAACGGAGACATGTCACTGAAGAGAATATATGAATGGTGAATACGCACATGAAAACATGTTACTACTGGCCATTAGGGAAATGTAAATTAAGATCAGGATGAGTTATGACTATACATTTAAAATTAAAAATGATGACAATGCCAAATGCTGGTGAGGATGTGGAGAATGTGGGAGGAAAAAGAATGTGGAGAACGTGGATTTCTCATACATTCCTGGTGGGAAACAATTTGGAAGTTTCTTTAAAAACTAAACATATACTCATCATATAAACTCTAAATTGTACTCCGGAGCATCTATCCCAGAGAAATAAAAACATGTCTGTATAAAAATCTATATATGACTGTTCATAGCATATTTATTTGTAATGGTCAAAATAGTCCTCCATTGATGGATAAGCTGTGATATATCCGTACCGTGGAATACTATTCATGAATAAAAAGAAGAAAACTCTTGATACATACAACAACTTAGATGGAGCTTATGATCATCACAGCAAGTGAAAGAAAAGACAATTTCAAATGATTACATATTATATGATTCTATTTATATGGCAGTTAAAATGATAAAATTTTAAATGTGGATAAAATTGGGAGCACCCAAGGTTAAGGATGGTGGAGAGAAAGGAGAAAAATGGATCTCATGAGGAAGTCTTTATCACGGTGTAATAGTTCTGTATCTTGATTGTGGTGATGGTTACACAAATCTACACATGTGATAAAATATGCAGACCTACACTCACACATATCAATGCTAAATTCTTGGGATTTATATTGTAATTTACATTAGATGTGGCCATTGAGGGAAGAATACATGAGACCTCTCTTTACTATCTTTGCAATTTCTTGACTCTATAATTATTTCCAAATAAAAAGTTTTAAAATTTTTCACAAGGAGGATAAACTCTAAAATAACAACCCTCCAAGTTGCAAATCAGCAAATCTAAGAAGATCAAAGAATGACCAAACCTCTCTGTGCTCCACTAACCACTTTTAATAGTTGAAGGTAACAGAATATTGAGATTTGCCCAAGTTATGTATCTTAATAAGATTATTTCTGAAAAGCAAGTTATTGGGGATAAAGTAGTGTCTGTACTTCCACTGTTTGTGAAAAGGTTAGTAATATTATTAAATGTGACGCTTCTGTATATTTTTGTACAACAGCTTTAGGACAGCCAGACTGTACCAGAAGTCTTTTTTAAGTTTGACAGCCCCAGAGATTAATGATGAATTCAACTCTGCTTCTGCTTTGCTTGACTGCCAAGAGATTTCTGGGTGTCACACAGCAAACTTAGTGAGTCTGATTGAAGAAATATTTATAGAATGAAACAATCAGTTGAGAAGAAGAGCATGTAATTATCACTGACAATCGAACAAACATGGTGAAAGCCATGAGTGATGATTAAGGAAGAAACCCCAAGCACATGAGGCTGTGTTCTCACCCTTTATTTGTGTCTTTTTTTTTTTTTTTTTTTGGTTGGAAGACAGTAAATCTAGTCCCTGATATTCCACCTTGGCTGGAAGAGGATGTCCCCAGATATTTGCTTTTAAACATACTAATTCATGTAATGGAAACTCTAGTAGAATTTCAGGACTTACGATATGAAATTCAGAAACATGCTATGAAAATTAGTCCTTAAGGTGGAAGACATTTTTCGGTTAGTGCTTAAGTCTTTCTTTATGATTAACTTCTATATCTTTGTTTGTTCTCCACATTTAAGCCTATAGACGATCCTAAACATTTGAAGTTTTCCTTTATAATGAATTCCATGGGGAAAGGCAGGGCAGCGTAAACAGAAGCAGCTCTTTGGGAGTGTGTGAACTGTAAATCAGTAATAGACTTTAAACTATGACATAAAATTGATGTCCTCTATGTCAGTGATTTAAAGTGGGGCACATTTATTCAATCAGAATGGCTTAATGGAAGGAAGATTGGGAGGAGATTCTACTTGCGTGGAGCCTAATGCAGCTTCTATCCCTAAACCAGTTGTGTGACCTTGCAAGCCATCTCACTCCTTTATACTTAGGAGTTGTTTTTTTCCCCCACTGTAAAATGATGTGGCTACATAACATTAATGATCCTCATAAAACCACCAAAGATTCATTCAAACTCCTGAAGAAACAATATGGCAGGTGCGATGGGAATAGAAATTTTAATGAAAGTGATGGAAGTTTAGACTTAGCCCCAGTGGAGAAAGGGACAATGAACTGACCAAGGACGTGTGAAAGGATTGACCTGGATTGCTTAGGAACCAGCTGAGAGCAGGATTCTTTGGTCTCCGTTTGCAGGAAAAGGTGGCTTTTTTTTTTTGCAAAAGCTCTCAGCAGATATTTTTCTTATATGTCATGTCTACTATGTTTTAGTGACCAGAGAGCCAATGTTAGGTAAATGAGTGAAGAGATCATTAGATGAGGGTTGACAGCTTGGACTCATTCATTAACTCTAGAGTACATTTCAACCCAGAGACTCTGTACTCCTTCACAAGAAGGAGGGTGGAAAGGCTTAAGGGAACAGAGATCAAGGAAAAATTAATTCATATCAGGAGAACCAAGGAGACTTGAAGAAGTCAAGAAATGAGCTTTGATGTGTGCATGTCATTTAATGTCCATTCTATTCTGGTTGTGTGTCACAATCAACAATCAAAAAATAGTCTTGGAAGCATGATAAGCAACTCTTGAAAAATAGCATGTGGTTACTGTGGGCTTTCTTGGTTGGTGAGGCTGGAGGTCTCACGCGTTTTTCACAGGTAACTTTCTGGAACTCCTGTTTAGACAGGTCATTCTCTCTTCTAAATCTTTCACTGACCATTCTGGTCCATTATCGGCACACTCCTCTGTTCAGGCTGTCCTTCGCCAGCCCTGCACCAGACAGAGAGCACCAACACCACCGCCACCCTGCCCTAAGGCTGTGCTGTGCGGGTTCCTCTAGGATCACCCAAGGATTCGAAGACCTTGCATGGCCCTCCCTTTCCCCAACAGGGACTGCACGCAGAGCTCAGAGACACAGGATTCATTTCTCCCTCTGACCACTTGCTCTTGAGAAGAATTTCTGGTGTAAAAACTCTCCATGGCAATATAGCACAAGCCCTTTGCAGGGCCAAATAAATGTAGTTGCTTCAAACTAAAATTAAATATATGCCATATACAAAAATATACACCATCTATTGATAACTTGGTAGAGGGGATGGTTGGATAGAGACCCTGTAATTTTTCCCTTCACTCTTGGCTATGAGCCCTGTTTCCACTGACTTAGTTCAGCTAATGAATTGTCTTGCTGTCGTGAATACATTTTATATGTCCCTTACCACGTCATTCTGGACCTGAAAATGCTACCCATTGTGTTTCTCCCGAAACATTTGTGTATATAGCAGACTTCTCTGAACATTGAAGAATAACAAGAAGGGGCCGCATCACAGGTAATTCAACATGTAATGCTCATCTTCATTGTTCTCAGTCCCCTGACTATTTCCTACAATCAACACAAATCCCCTTAGAAAGCAGAAGGACCCCAGAGTGAAACAAGACCAGAAGGTTAAAGATTTAAAAGGACCAAGAATATAGAGTCAAGTTAGCCTGAAAGACCCTAATAGCAAAAAGCAAAATGGGGACAGACCTTATACTGAAGATCTTTAACCAGGGGCGCCTGGGTGGCTCAGTCGGTTAAGCGTCCGACTTTCGCTTTGGTCATGATCTCGCGGTTCGTGGGTTCGAGCCCCGCGTCGGGCTCTGTGCTGACTGCCAGCTCTGAGCCTGGAGCCTATTTCGGAGTCTGTATCTCCCTCTCTCTCTGACCCTGCCCTGCTCACGCTGTCTCTCTCTCTCCTAGAAATAAATAAAAATGAAAAAAAAAAAAGATCTTTAACCATATCGACTACTTCTCTCCTTATCCTGTAACATTCAAACTGTCCAGAGACAAATATGATGGGGACTTACAGATATTTCTTTGAACTATGTATATATAGATCCATTGTTGTCAGTAGTAGAACAACAGTGTGAAATGTAAGGTCATTGCCTTTCACACTGCTTTGGCAAGCATGATGCAAAAACACAGAGAAATAGAATCTATTTGTCTCACAAATGTTCATTAAATCTGAAAGTACTTTAACCTTAGATAAGCATCCAGTTTGGTCCAGTTTCCACTAGTTTTCTTTTTCTTTTCCAATCTCTCTAAGTAACTATTTATACACACATTACACACACACACACATAGGATGCTGTTACATTATATAACAATTGTATCAATCATTTACTATTTCAAATAAACCTCACTGTATCCATGGAGCTTAGGAAGAAACCTGAGTGGTGGTTCCTATTTTGGGATTAGGGAAACTGATGCACACAAGGGTTAAATGCCTTCCTTCCCACAAGGTCACGGGGAGAATCTATACCGGGAGAGAGAGAAGGGGTCTTTCCTTCAGTGCGCACAGCTTTATATGTTAACCATCATGCACACGCTAAGTCAATGGATGCTGGCACTTTACATAAATATATGATGATGCAGTGCTATATGTAATAAAAATCTGAAGCATGAAATGTGGAAGCAATTCAAGAAAACAGATCTCACATTTTTGCCTTTGTCAGAGTCAGAATCTGACATGCTCTGATTAAAATTCAACATCTGCAGGCATTTAAAATTAAAATATACAGGTATTCGTGTTTTCCTCCTTCCACAATGTTTTATTGCTGCTTTTTTCATCTTAAATATTAAAAACATTACATTATTTTATTTCAAATGTCGAACTTCATGTCTCAGTATATTATGCATTGCCCTTTCACCTCTGAGCTCTGGTTCAAATCCAGCTCTTAGCTAAGGAAATAAAAAACATCTGAAAATATTTAGTAGACTCATCTCAAGGTCTAATGGACTACAGTTTACATTAACTTGACAAACACAACAAACAAACAGATTGGCCACAAATTAAAATGTGTAGGTGAAAACATTCAGGAAGGAGCAGTATAGAAAGGCGTCGCGGGCAGACCTGAAAGCTGTGCCTTTATTCCAGAGAATGTGACACAAAGATGGAGAAAAATCTGGGCTGCACCTGTCCCACCAAAACAGGTGAATGGAGGATCTAGGTCGTAGAAATCCCCCTCCGCCATTTTGCAGTGGGGAAAACCGCCATTTGGAAGGAGACAGGGGACGGGAGGAATAAGAGAAAGCATCCCTCAAATAAATCATCAGCTGCATCACATTACTCTTCAGTTCGTGCAAACATTGTTTATCGAGGCACGCCCTGAACCCGCTTTGCTAGGCACTTTTTCATGGTATTTCCAGCAAGTCGGGAAAATAATAAAGATAACCCTGGCCTAGAGACAAATCAAAGAAAAAAGCCTGTTTATTCTCTTAAGAACCAACTTTGGTGAACGAGTCCATATTTCGTGATTTAAAAACAAGGAAGCAATAGGCCGCTTCATGCTAAATCTGCTACCCTCTCCGTCAGTGGGTGACCAAGTGCCTTCAGGGGCAAGGGATCCTGAGGAGGACAGGCCCCATATAAAAACATTCTGCTCTTTTTAATGTTCAATCCCATGTAGTTCAAAAACTACATATGTGCAGGCCACCAGTGTCTCTGCTGTATGGCTCCTCTCCAGGCCCCACATTTCCTGACCGATGGGTCTGTGCCCCATCCTCCAGCCCCACCTCCTCCCCCCACCCCACCTCATCTCTAGAAGGCACTAGACAGTGACAACTATGAGGAGAGCGAGCAAATCCAATCCCTAAGTCAGAAGTTCAGCATATAAAAACATCTTGGGAAATCTGTTAAAATGCATATTCCCAGGCCCGATCTCAGAGGTTCTGATTCTGAAGGTTTGACATAGGACCTGGAAATGCGCATTTTAAAGGCTGTGAGGAGATGCTGATGCAGGTGGTGCAGGGCTCACACTGGGGAAAACTCCTTGTGCCCCAGCGCGGACCTGACTCCTGTTCTCAGTGCTTCATTCAGCCGAAGGCAAAAAAGACCAACAGAGTAGAAACATCCACACGCATCCTTGCTTCCTTTCCTCTGCCTTTAGGGCTGGCCATCTAGAATGGTTTCACTGAAGACAGTGGCTCTGATATGGCTGAGGAGCAGCAAAGCGGCCTTTCAGGTGACTGGGACCAGTAACCAGGGACATCCCACCCCAAGTCTTCCTGAACCAGCAGTGCACACCGTCGCTGACTCCATTCTTAGCAGCACATTCCACTGTTTAATGCCCTCCACCAGCAGAAAGCTCTTCCTCCCAGCTCACCTGCATTCTTGAGATTTGGACCCATTTCTGCTTTGAATTCTCCACTCAACAGCAATAGGCAACATCAGGCGCCACCCTTCGATAGTACAGAACCATTTATATGGTGTTAAGTGACACACTAAGAGAGGCCACCGTAAGGGAAATACTAAATTCGAGTGTGCTCTGAATCAAGCTTTTGTAGTAATTCTTCAGTGGTTTGAATTCTGATTTATGATAACAGTTTGAAAGGTCTTCTGTAAATTCTTTCAGCTTCTCAGTGGTACAACTTGGAAATAGTTTATTCTCTCATACTTTGTATGTACAGTTTCTGCCAAACCTCAAATGGCCTTTCTCTTTCCTTTCTTTCCCCCCTGACAAATACCTAAAGACAGAGCTTCACTCGAACATTCAAATTTGGTAGCATTAACTCCAGTTACATAACTGACATCCCACTTAAAGAAGGGGACAAAAATCACAAAAACCTTCTGTTTCACTTAATTTAATATTTGACGAATCCTTCAAAGAACAACCGGGATATTCTCACCAAGTACTTTCCATCAGGTCTTCATCGCATCTGTGTCTGGAGTTTGTGAACATCTTACAAGGTTAATGAATCCTCCCTTCCTGACACCCAGCCCCCAAGAGTGACTGTGTTAGACAGACAGTGTGAATCCCTGGGAACTGATCTGATTCCAAAGCAGGTATCTCAGTGATGGGAGATGGTAGGGTTCCTTTTGAATTGTCTTTTGCACGGTCTTCACCATAAGATGCCTTTCAGTCAAGACTGGTGAGATGAAAAAACAAACTGAGGGTTGCTGGAGGGGAGGTGGGTGGAGGGATGAGCTAAATGGCTGATGGGCATTCAGGAGGGCACTTGTTGGGATGAGCACTGGGTGCATATGTAAGAGATGCATCACTGGGTTCTACTCCTGAAGCCAAGACTACACTGTATGTTAACTAACTTGAATTTAAATTTTTAAAAATGGGGGAGGGGGGCAAAGGAAACACATATTCCCCTCTATTTAGGAATTTAATGAGATCAGTTCAGGTGATGAGCTCACCTCCGGCACATGTGACTATGACTGGACAATCAAGTGACATGACTAGACAATCAAGTGACAGAAGACAAATTTCCATATTGGGGACTGAAGTGGGCGATGATGGTGGTATTCTCTCCTTTTGTCTTTTTTTTTTTTTTTTCCTGCTAGGCACTCTAATACCAGAAAATTGATATTTTTCTTATGTTGGACATTAGGCCTGTCATAATGTACAGATACACTTCACACTTTATGTGAAGTGTTTTGTGATTAGAAATTCTGCAAAGTGGGGTCAAGAGTATGCTCCCTCAAAGAGTATTTTTCAAGAATAAGGTACAATTTTCAATGGCAAAAGTTAATTCACATTTACTTACTTACCCAACCAGCAATCATTTGTCAAGATTCAATTACTTCCACACTACCGTATTCTATATTAACAAAAGTATAATACTGTAGGGGAGCCTGGGTAGCTCAGTCAGTTAAGTATCTGACTCTTGATTTCGGCTCAGGTCATGGTCTCATGGTCTATGGGATGCAGCTCTGCATTGTCGGTGTGGAGCCTGCTTGGGATTCTCCCTCTCTCTCTCTCTCTCTCTCTCTCTCTCCCTGTCTCTGCCCTCCCCACCCCCAAATAAATAAATAAACTAAAAAAAAAACTCTACATAAACGCTCAAGACTTAATTCTGATGAGCAAGAATCATAACTCCAACTTCTAGCACTGTGTCCGTGACAGATATTTAATCATTTCTTACATACACAGTAAGTGAACCTTAAATATGGAGGTAGAGATTGAAAATTCTATAGCTCTGATAATAGATAGTGTGTGGCATTTCTCAACCTCCTTTGACCTTGGAACCCCACTTTCAGGACGCTCCTTGGGGAATCGTGTTCGACAAAACTCACTTTTGGAATTCTAGCTCGGACACACTTCAATGGGAGAGGTGGAATTCCTACCAGGTATTGCAAGGAGCAAAGAATTAAATAGATGGAAATGAGGGAAGGAAGTCCAGGCAGAGAAAAGAACAGAAGAATAAGGTAGAGGTCAAAATTAGCCCAGCACATGGGAAGTCAAGGAAATTTACCTAAAACTGGTTATAATTTAAATCACTAGAGAGTTACCTGGTTTTTTAATATTCTGCCTAGCCAAATAACACCTGTTGTCACCAAAATAGACAGTGAAAGCCTGAGGTAGACTTGTGGTAGTACAATAAGCACGTGGATTTTTATTCTCCTGGAAAACTAACAATCAGTTAAACCATATGTGGGGTCCAGAGCACAGACCACCAAGCTTAATGGTTTTGTATCAGAAGCTTCTGTAGTTTAGGGGGACAGTGGTAAAGAAATGGAGGGAAAGATCAGGGAAAGTCTTATTTTTATCCTTTCTTTTCCAAAGTAAGAGATACCAACCAATACAACATGAGGTTCTAGATGTTTCTGTTTCTTCACTGATTTCCTACATTTCAAAATAGTCTTTTAAGGGCACAGTCCCTTACATCTCTTTTACTTCCATTCTTTTTCTGGCTGCTTTTACTTCCCAGTGAACCTTCAGAACAAAATTTCAGTTTGCGACAGGATTTTGGTAGTTAGCTTCTTCTGTCCAGTCCTGAATGGGCAGTGGATGAGTTATGTATGCTGCATGATCACCTACATTCTTTAGTGTAGTTTCCTCTTTTGCATAAAGGGAATGAACAAAAAGATAGTCTTTAAAGACCGACATATCCTTTCTTCTAAGAGAGCTATTTTTGATAGTAAGACAAGTCCCATCAGGTGAAGGAATTCACTATCCAACTGAAGCCCTCTCCCACGGGTCGCCATACCAGGAGGCCCTTCTGTGTTTATGCCCTTTCCACATGGCACCATCAATGTATTCAGCCACTCCATCTAATTATGATGTTTTCGCAGGTCTGCCTCTTCTACCAGAATGTGAAATGTTTGATTTAAGGGGCCAGATGGTTCTCATCTTTGCTTACCCAATCCTATATCAGGAGACAACACCCCAAGGCACCCTAGTGGTTAAGAACATAGGCTCTGGCCCTGAGTGAGTTGGAATCTTGGCATAACCACCTCACAGGTTGTACAACCTGTGGACAATTGCTGATGCTCTCTATGCCTGTGTGTCTTCAGCTATTAAAAAGAGGAGAAAAGTAATGGCTTTGACTTTGTGATGGGATTAAATAAGCAGAGAGTATTTAGAACAATGATTGAAAATATTAGCGAATTTTCAGGACCCAACATAATAAATGTTTAGTCAATGTTTCAGTGAAAGAATAAGTTACCTGGGAATAGACTGATTATAAGAAGATACATATAGAATTTGTGAGGAAGACAAAGTTGAATAAGATACGATCCATGCCTGTATGAAGATTACTGTCCAGAAGGGAAAGTAACACATGCACGTGGGCCATTCCAATACTAGATAGAATCTGATAAATATGCTGTAACAAGAAACAAAGTGTAGCAGGAGTTCGGAGAAGAGAGATGATTTCCAGCAGAGGGGATCAGTAACTGCTGCGTGGGTTGATACATCTTTCAACAGAAAAGAACTGTGTTTACACAGCATCTGTTGCATCATCTCCCCTAGGCTTCTTCCCCCTGGAGATTAGTAGATTAAAAAAAAAAAAAAATCTTTCTTTACAATACATAGATATTGAGACTTCGGCAGTCAAATTTGCATCTTGTTTGGGGCCAGAAACTCAAATTCCAAGTTGTGTTTTGAACAACAAGGACAGCGGATGGGTATTCCCAAAGGGCTGTCTGCTGTTTTGTGCAACCAGAAAACTTTTGCTGCCAAGCACCAGAGGCATATGCATGAGCGTAACACCAGGAGAGCAGCCAAGGCCCCACTCGGGATGCTTTCATTGTTTGTCTAAAGTGGATGTTTTTCCAAGCAAATTGCATTGTGTTCCAAAAGGAGATCTATCATACTTGTCTTTGTGGTTACAGAGCAAGGAATCAAAACGATGGGGTGACGGGTGCCTGGGCCAAAGGGAAAGATGCTGCAGATCAGAAGCCCCTCCCTTTTCCTGGTCATTTTCAAGAACAAGAAAATCTTTGGAATGAACATGTAGGGAATGACCCTGAAGGAACCTATTCCCATGTTTTGATTCTTGGGAAATTTGAGACACTTGGGAAATCCATCGAAGCCATTGGAAACTTTCACCTAGACTACCAAGAGTAGAGAACCAGTTTACATTTGTCCAGTGATGTAAAGTCTTCTCAAATTCTTTTGGAGGGTTAAGTCACAGTTTGTGAGTCTGGGTGATTCTTAGCTACATAGTGCACATTTCCAATCCCATCAAATATATGCACTCTTTTTTTTCCCAATAGTTTTTTGTCAAGTTGGTTTCCATATAACGCCCAGTGCTCATCCCCACAAGTGCCCTCCTCATGCTTATCACCCCCTTCCCCTCTCCCCCACCCCAAATATATGCATTCTTAAATGCATCAAGGTTATTAAGTATTTTCTAAAAGTTAAAAAACCATAAATTCCATGAGATTTGAGCCAAAATTCATACCTATTCTTAAAAGTTCTAGGGGTTCTCTCTCTCTCTCTCTCTCTCTCTCTCTCTCTCTTTTTTTGTGTGTGTGTGTGTGTTTTCAAATAGCCCTACGTTTAAAATTATGGTCCTGTGTTTCAATGTCTTAACGCGCTAGACAGGTTTCAAATGATCATCTCTGAATCAGGTGCAGAATTTCAAGACATTAGCTTAGTACCACTCCCGAAAGAACCTATCTAGGGTCTTCAGTACACATGAACACCATTCCTTCATCGCTGAGTCCTCATCCTATCCCATCCCAAGCTCGGTCAGATTTATCTCAGACATCATCTCCCCAAGCTGCTTCTACTACATTTCAACAGATTCCTTGTCACACCTCTTTCCTCATCTTCCTTGCAGTTCTAGAAAGGGTGATGCTTCTATCTCCAGAAAGACTGACCTCCATCACTGTAGTTGTGCCTCTCCTCCCTTCTCCTTAAAGGGAGGCCTGCCTCTTGGTCCTCTATCCTTTCCCTTGTAGCAACTTTTCCAGCTTCTTTCCTTTGGCTCTAGAAAGCGTATTCATATCTATTGCTTAAAAGGAACTGTAACTTTATCACCATCTTTATCCTAATTTTCCTCATCTATCATTTATTGATGACAATATGCCAGGCACTGTGCTAAGAACGTTAGGTCTTATTTTAGCAAGACCTCACAGTAATACTTTCAGTTCAGTATTTCTGTTTCTGGAACTCAATTCCTAGGATGGGTAAGTCTAATTCTACTGTTTGGTTACTTTGTCTTATGCTTTTCGATTACCATGATCTGGTTTCTGTTTTCATATCACCCTTCTAAAACCATTCCCACAGATAAAATTTACCCCCCCCCCAAAAACAAAACACCTTCTTATACCTGCAGATCCTTGGACTTCACATTCTAATAACCCATTTCTTTCGGATCACTGATTTAGGAATCCATGCAAGGTTTATTTATAAACTCCTTCCTCCTATACGGACTCCTTTGGGGTGTTTATATGCTCCAACGGTTTGGTTCTTATCAAAGATATTTGAATTGTCACTCAGGCCTAAAGCACCATCTCAAACTTCTCCCTAACGTGATAAGGCACAATTTTGCAAAGGCCATACACAAATATCTTTAAAATTCCTATGTTGATATCCATGAATTTTAGAAAAATATGTAAGTTGTCCATCAAATTCAAAATTCCATGGATATTGCAGCTTAGAAACTATTTGGGGGTAGATGATGATTGATCTCTAGTTCCTCTTTCTTCTCCATTTCCTAAATTAATGTGTTTTGCAAGATTCTGTTCTTATTTCTTTTTGTTTTTATCTTCAGGCTATAGAGATCTCTTCTACTCCAGTAAATCTAACCCTTAACTCTACACTGATAAATCTGTAATTCTGACACTTCTACAAAGCTTGTTGGTCATTTCCATCTGCTTGGTGAGCGGCTCCATCTATATGTATTTTTGGCATCTCAGTGTATCAGTTTCTCCTTCCTTTCCTGATTTCTCTATATTTCTGTTAGTGGTACAAATATTTTTCCAGTCATATGCAGTCAAACCCTGAGAATCATTACTGCACTCTGCTTTTCTCTCCCTGGCCAAATCTATCAATTCCTGTCAATTGTTTTCTTATTTTACCTTTTATCTGGTCTCCTTTCTTTTACTGTAAGGTGAATATCATTATTGCTATAAGTGAATAAGCTAACACCATTATGTCCATTTTAGGACAGGTTTGGAGGCTAAGTATTTTCCTAGGGTTACAAATTTGGTAAGTGATGAGGGACAGAATAGAAACTCAAGTCAGTCTTTAGCCAGAACTGGAGCTTCCTCCCCTCATCAAATGGCCTACAAGAAAGTAGTCAACATTGTTTCATAAAATAAGAACAATGTAAAACATGTGTAACTAGAAATAAATGTTTGTACTTTTAATAATTCTTTCCTTTTCTGTAGAAGCTCATTTCAATTAATTGAGTTCTTATTTTAAAAAATCACCCTCTCTATATGGATTTTAATATATCTCTATTGTATTAATTATAGAAGCATCTCAGAATGAAGTTGGAGAACATCAACTTTGGAATGAATTGGGTTCCACTTCCCAGTTCCACACATCAGTCATATAAACTTTGGCAAGTTGCCCAACTTCTCTGTGCCATGCTTTCCTTACCTGTAATGGTGGTTCCAAATGAGGAAAATCCAAGTGCAGGGAACAGGAAGTTACCTCAACACTAATCAGCAATACCAGTATTTGACTCCTGTAGATGATATTTAGCGCTGTTTATTCATTGAATAGAGCCAGGCATACATTTAAAATTTAGCAAACATTTATTGAGTGTATCCTAACTGCCTGATGACTAATAAAATGATTAATAGTCAATGTCTGATGACATTCTATGACTTGAACATCTGATCTCCAAAGTACTTACAAAGAAATAGATCTAATTCAAGTTAGCCTAGTCTTACAACTATGTGAAAAGTACAATCTAATTTCATAACATAAATATCACTCATAGCCTTGCCTTAGATCCCTCTTCTTGGGTCAAAATCTTGGGGTAAAATCCTAGTCTGAATCTCTGACATCCTATCTCATCATCTGTTTCCTAGTTGGATGACTGTTCTGCACTCTCCAGAGGCCTTTGGGTCTTCCTAAACACTACCTTAAGGCGACATCACATTCTGGTACAGTAGCCATCCTTCATCTTACTCATCATTATAAATTAATTTCCCCTGCATTTCAAAGCTAATAATTTTTCCACTTCCTTTTCAATTAGTAGGATGTGCCTAACAACTACCAGTTCCAACTTAGCAGTTTTCTTTCTTCTCTCCACAGCCTCTCCTTCATTTAACCAACTCTCGTATTCGTTCATTTGAACTTTTCCCTATCCATTCACAAATACCGCCTCCTACATGACCTGCTCTACAGTAAGTTACCCAATGTGACTTCTCAAATCAAAGACCTAAAATTCCTTTTCCTCCACAAAGTTCTCCAGGGCTAACCCCAAAAGAAGGTACTGCTTTTCTCTCTCTCACTCCAATAACCTCCGTGGACATTCTTCCACCTGAAACCAGGAACACTTCACTCAGCAATGTATCCAATTATGAATCTTGAGATTAGGAGCATTTTACTGTCACACCATTGCTTATTTGCTACACTGTCCATCTGTCTGTTATGGAGTTATCTGGGGAGACAATAATCTATCTTAGGTTGGAAGCATCTTTAGCATTGATTCTTCACGACTGCCTTCTAACTCTGTGAGACATGAAATCATCCTCAAATGGCACAAGGTAAGGCAATATCTGACTATACCTGAATATGTCTCATTATTAGCCAGTTTCTCCCAAATAGTATCTCTTTAAAAAATGAGTCACTTCACATGGAGTACTTGCCAAATATCTTATAGCACGGAAATGCTTTCACAATTACTTTATTCTGAGCAGCAAATAACACCAGGGGGAGATTTATTAGGCTGAAACAGCCTCAATCAATACTAGTTTGGGAAGCTTGTAGAAGTTATTTGATATAAGCAGCTTTTTTTAAGAGAAAAAACCACAGATTTAGTCACTATTCCTGGATAGTTGACAATTCCACATGTTGGATACCATGTTAATGAAATTTTCAAGGTTCGCATAGGTGGTTCTGTTGCGGGGACTACGGGGTGATTTTCGAAAAATCCTAACACTACGCAAATAGCTGGGATAAAATTTGCAGTGCAGTATGACACACTCAGATTTAAAAAATGAAATAGAAGCAATGGCAACAGGGTCTAGAAAACTGTATTGGGGGGGCGCCTGGGTGGCTTAGTCGGTTAAGCGTCCGACTTTCGCTTGGGTCATGATCTCACGGTTCGTGGGTTTGAGCCCCGCGTCAGGCTCTGTGCTGACTGCCAGCTCAGATCCTAGAGCCTGTTTCAGTCTGTGACTCCCTCTCTCTCTGACCCTCCCCTGTTCACGCTGTCTCTCTCTCTCTCCTAGAAATAAATAAAACATTAAAAAAAATTTAAAAAAAGATAAAAAAAAAACTGTATTGGGCTGTTTGAAAGACAGCTCTAGTGATGATGAAAGACCTGCTGTGTTTCGGCTGTCTCCAAGATGCATTTGTAGAGTCCAAATAAATATTAGTATGTCAGATGTGAACTCAGAAAATGGGTTCTAAAAGATAATAACATTGTACATAAGATGTGATTGTAAGTAAATATGTGAGATTAAGTGAATAAATCAAATACTGTAAGTAAACATTTAATTCATCAATCTCTGTTCCACTTGCTATGATTAAGCTAGACAAAGTCTTTGAGGGGATTATATAAAGGAAAACTGGTGTCTCACCATATATTGAGGTTGGCCTTACATTCGGCCATTCATGGGTGCGTGAGTGCCTATGATTTGGGTGGAGCTAGGTTTGGATGGACAGACAGCCAGTCAAGGAACTGGCTCAAGAATAAAAGAACAGTGATATATTTTCTCATTGTTTCATAGCAGGGTCACAACGCTGTCCTGTGCTGAGAGAGACTGGGACACTCTGGTCTGAAGGGCAAGAACGAATTCACATTAGCTCATTTTTTTAAAAATGGTTTTTTATTTATTTCTGAGAGAGAGAGAGAGAGAGAGAGAGAGATAGTGTGAGCAAGGGAGGGTCAGAGAGAGAGGGAGACACAGAATCTGAAGACAGTCTCCAAGCTCTGAGCCGTCAGCACAGAGCCCAACACAGGGCTCGAACCCATGGACCATGAGATCATGACCTGAACAGAAGTCGGGCGCTTAACTGACTGAGCCACCCAGGTGCCCCTACATTAGCTCATTTTGTTCTCTTCCCAGAACCACGAGTGCTCACTTGAATATTATCCATGGATGGTTTGGAGGTGCTATGAGGCTGTTTCCTGCAGCATCTTTCTAATTTGTTACATAACACAAAAGAACGGAACCTGAAGACACAGAAGGTGGAGAAATGTTCAGCAGAATCGAATCACGTGTGATCCATATTTAACCCTATCTCTAAGTTCTTCTAGCTGTTTGTTTAAACCCACTCTCGGGCTTTCCCCTGGCTAAAAGGCCTCCTTTTGTTGAGCGATTTCAACGTATAGTCACATTTTGAACTGTTGCCAGCTAAAATTCTTGTATTAGGCTCCACGGCTGTCTGTTCCACCAAGACAAATAAGAACTGGCCCAGCCCCTCATCTGAGTGCATTGTTCATGGTGCTGAGCAGTGATTTTCCATGTCTGCCTGTCTTTGTGCTCACCCCAGGAGGGAGGGTGAGCCTGGTTTATTGAGCTTCTCATTTCTCACAAAGCAGCAACATCTGGAGGGCTGAGCAGTTTGTTGGCAGGTCCAGCCCGAAGGAATTTCGGCCATGGTTCCGATTGGCTCTTATCAGTAGGTGTCACTAAAGACAGCTTCAGAGACAGAAAAATAAATAGGCCAATTAAGCAATGCCAAGAACAGACTATTTTATAGCCATTTCTGCTCTTTTTATTGTTATTCCAACTGCAGAAGTTTCAAGATTCGAACTATTCTCTGGCTTTTTCTTCCCCCACCCCACTCCCCTCCTGCAAATGACCCCTTTTCCATTTTCCAAGTGACTTCCTTTAGAGTTAGAGAGGGGGACATTTAATTAATAACTTTATTTTGTGGTGCCTGATGTAGTGAAAACAAAATGAAAACAGATGAAGGAGATTAACTCTAACACTTTATTGCCATGAAGCAACAGCCGGCTGTTCATCTGCACACAGGCTAATGAGCACTTCACCAGCCCCTTTCTCCGGGCAACGTGAGACATTCAGCAAATGCAGAGAGCAAGACAAGTCACCCCACCCCAGCCATGCCCGTGTGTCCCCAGAGGAGGATGCGCTCATGGAAACTCGGGTGTGAGACCACTCACTTGTGAGGCGATCAGCAGGGGAGCTCCCAGGCCTCTCCCTGGAAAGGGGCCAGACTTGTTCACAGTGGCCACCACGCACACGGACTTTGCTTTTTGGTGATTGAGACATTCCCACCAGCAGATATAGGCCCCATGGGGAGCTCCAGATCTGACCTCCGAGTCCAAGCAACATCATATACATGTAGAAGAGGTTACTGATATTCGTGGTTAGCAGATACCTCATATAAATCCATCTGTAGTTATCTGAGAACACCAAGTTGGGAACAATTCAAATGAATGGATTTTGTTTGCAACATGGACTGTGAACAAAGTCAAGGCATGGATCCCAGGGCCTGCACAGTGTCTAGCATATTTGGTACTCAGGCAGTGTGGTTGAATGAATGAGGTACCTGTTCACCCAGAGTCTCAGTAACCCATTCTATGAAGATCATATGTATGGCCTCTGTCGTCTGCTTCATATGCTAAATTTGCATGCATTTTGGTGGGTGCTTTCATTCTTTCTGGCTTTAGGAACAGTCTGACCACATCAGGTGAGTAGATCCTTAGCTTTGAAGACCAAACCAATGACTTTTAATTCCAAATCACTCACAGTTACAAATGTAAAGATAACTGATAATAATAATAAATAGTAATGATAATAATAGCAGCTGTCACTTAATGAATACTTACTCTGTGCCAAAGCAATTTCTATACATTATTTCCTATAATCCCACCAGAAACCTATGAGATAAATGTGATTATTACCCCATTTTACATAAGAGAAACTGGGACCTAACCTCATCACGTTATTTTCTCCAGGGGACACAGTTTAAAAAATTGCAGAACAAGGCTTAAAATAGGGCTGTCTGACTCTAAACTGTTGTCTTAACCGAGTACTTTGCAAACCTTTCTTCTAACATGGAAGTATGATTAGTAAATTTTAATAAAAGGAAGGGAGGGTATATCCGGGAAAGGAAAAAATGAAATGAGTAGGAGAAAAATGCATGAAGGTTAAATCTACACTGTGGGATTTATAACTGAAATGCTGATGATTAGTATATGCTGGGGAAAGAAAGAAGGAAGGAAGGAAGGAAAGAAAGAAAGAAAGAAAGAAAGAAAGAAAGAAAGAAAGAAAGAAAGAAAGAAAGAAAGAAAGAAGGAAGGAAGGAAGGAAGGAAGGAAGGAAGGAAGGAAGGAAGGAAGGAAGGAAAGAAGGAAAGAAGGAAAGAGAAAGAGAGAGACAGAAAGCAAGAAACAAAGAAAGAAACAAAGAAAGAAACAAAGGAAGAAAGAAGAGAAAGAAAGAAAGAAAGAAAGAAAGAAAGAAAGAAAGAAAGGAAGGAAGGAAGAAAGAATATTGTTTGTTATCATGGCTGGGGATTACTTCTATTCACAGCACTGTCGTTTAGTCTCCAAGCTCAACAATGAATGACTAGTGGACCTAATTTTCCCCATGAACATTCTTCCTTGGCATCTTTCTGCAAGTTTGGACTCCCAAATCCAAATTACATGATGTCATTTTCATTTATTGGGTATAATTACTAAATTCTACAGGCCCTAAATCCACATTCTTGTAGTCTCCCCCCCACCTCAAGAAGAAGAAGAAGAAGAAGAAGAAGAAGAAGAAGAAGAAGAAGAAGAAGAAAGAAAGAAAGAAAAAAGAGAGAGAGAGAGAGACATGGTTCTGTGAAATGAAAATTACATATCAGAACTCAGAACCTACAGGCCCCAGGGCTCTCAAACCAGTGCCTCCACAGAGAACTCATGGATACTCTAAGATAAAAATGCAAAAAGTCAACCTTACCCCCACTCCCTATTTCAGATTAAAATTTCCAAATCTAAAGGAACATATATTCATCCTAAAAAACTGACAAAGGTATTATATCCACATTTTAACAGATTTTATTATTTATAAACCATTGGAATACTTCCTTTTTTATAGGATTTTTTTTCAGATATATTTCATTGTCTACCAAGGCATAACATGTCCACAATAGACATACATACTCCATCACATTTCAAATAATATTACTTATCTCTCACCCCAACTGAGGAACATTCTTCTGGGATCTTATTTGTAACAAACTTATGCTCAGAAAACTAGCTCTAGAAGTTAATCCTCTCCTCTCCAGCTTTCAGTTCCCTTGATGACAAGTGAGAGAAGATCATTTAGTGGATATTTATCATCCTTTTTGTCAACATCAGTAATGTGTTTTATCCAAATGAATCAAAATATAGGGAAGGATTCAATAATAGTATGCCATGTGGGCCATAATACAATTTTTAGAACCAGCTTTGCTAGGGCCCCTGATCCTAAAAGAATTTATAAAATTTCAATCTGCAAACATTGTAGGCCCATAATGAATAGTACACTGTCTTGTACTGCAAAGCAGATCCACAGGAATAACACTGTTTTTACCTTCATGACTGGCACACAATTAAAATAAAAGCTGGGATGGGTGTCATGAAAGATTTGTCTTTGGAGGAATAGAAGGCGACCTCCATTTGGGGGAATCAAGAAAAGATTTTTAGTGTTTATTTAGAGAGAGAGAAAGAAAGAAACAGAGAGCGTGTGTGTGCAGGATGGGGAGGAGGGGCAAAGGGAGAGGGAGAGAGAGAATCCCAAGCAGGCTCTGTGTTGTCAGCCCAGCCTGAATCAGGGTTTGATATCAGGAACTATGAGATCATGACCTGAATCAACAACAGTCAGACACTTATCTGACTGAGCCACCCTAGTGCCCCAAGAAAAGCTTTTTTAAAGAGGCTGTATTTGGGGTGAGCCTTCATGGAGACATGGAATCCATTGTTAAAGTAAACAAAAGGGAACAGCACTGAGGAGGGGCCAAGCAGAAACTGCAGATTATAGGGGGAAATGCAAAGAGTTTAATAAGAATAGGGCTGAAGATTAAACTGAAAAAACCAACAAGCATCATTATGGTGAACCTTGAAGGCTGACTGAAAGATTTGTGTATAAATCAAAAAGCAGAGGGGAGCTATCGAAGTCTGTGGGGTGGAAGTACAGTGCGATCAGCCCCAAACTTCTGGATGCTTCTGGCAGCGATGTCTAACACAACATGCAGAGAAGAGAGAAGGGACGATGGGAGTGGACTGTTTGGGTGCTAAAGCAGCACTACAGACAGTAGCATCTGAAAAAAGGAGAAACTTTCATGAGCCCCAGAAGAAGGGAACAGAGAGGTAGAAAGGGAAGAAACAGGATTTGAATGATGACAGAAAAGATGGCAGTTCTCTTACTAGCAATAAGAACGTCAGGAGGAGGGACGCTTTTTCATTGGTGGAAATCACAGTTTGATTTGGGACATAGTGAGTCCAGCTGCCATTGGTACATCCACAGATATTTGAATAGATCTAGAATTTGGCTCTGGGGTTGTAAATTGGGGATTGCCCACTCCAGTGGTAACAATGGAAGCTATGGACGCTCGTCAGTCACCAAGCAACAGGGCATGGAGAGGGTAACCTTCTACAGGCAAGTGAGCAAAATGCTGGAGGATGATAAGTGAGTGTGGACGAAAAACATGTGTGTGCTTCTGCATCACACAGACCCGGATTCAAAACCTAGAGACCATCTCCTAATAACTCTGTGACCTTCAGACTTCCCTTTTGAGAATTAAATGCGTAGGTAAAGGAACCAACACAAGTGCCTGCTACAAAGTTAAGTAGAGTAAAACCTTGGATTGTGAGTAACTTGTCCTGCGAGTGTTCTGCAAGCTTAGCAAACATTTCTAATACATTTTAACTTGATAAACAAGCAATGTCTTACAATACAATTTGTATGTGATGCCAAATGTCACATGATCACAACTGAGCCAATGGTTCTCTCCTTCTCTCTCTATCTCTGGGATTGTGAGTGATCATCTCCCATTCTCAGGTGCTTGGTCCTAGGCTGTGGTGTTTGGCAGAAATCAGTGGTTTTTCAGAACGTTGGCACCAGTGTATTTTTTTGTCACTTCCAAGTACCTATGGACAGTCCTTTGCTTTTCCATACAACAGTAAGCTTAGGAATGCTTTGCTTCATTCTAGGTCAGGCTGCCTGCAGATGTAGACCCTTTCCTCTGCTGCTTTATTGCCAGTTACATTACATACAGTATATGACAAGAGTTTATTAATATTGTACAGTGGTCAACATCCATACGAGCATATACAATAGCCCCCATGCAGAAAAAGATTCCATTGAGCCAATAGGTAGCAGTGATTCCATTAGTGATAGTGAAAGTCATCCTAAACAATATCCCTCCTCTCTCTTGTCTCCCTCACACCAGCCACAAAGGTTTTGAAAGGTAAGTTCACATTAATTTGTTTATTTTGCTTTATATTTTCCTTATTATTTTGTATTATATTACAGTACTGTAATCATTTTTATATGAATATTTTGAGATTGTGGAATGAATATCTGAGTTTTCATTTTTTCTTATGGGGAAATTTGTTTTTAATATACAAGTGCTTTAAATCACAAGCATGTTTTCACAACAGATTATGCTCACAAATCAAGGTCTTACTGTATTATACATGTGAGTTAATTCTTTTTTTTTCAATGTTTATTTGTTTTGAGAAAATAACAGAGCATGAGTGAGGGAGAGGGGCAGATGGGGGAAGAGAGAGAGAGAGAATCCCAAGAAGGCTCCATGCTCAGCAAGGAGCCTGACGTGGGGCTCCACCCCATGACCCTGGGATCATGACCTGAGTCAAAATCAAGAGTGGAATATTCAGTGGACTGTGCCACTAATTCCTAAATGTGAGTTAATTCCTTAAAGTATTTCTGGGACTATTACCCATTCCATTTGATTATCTTTCTATTATTTTTGAAAGTTTATATTTCCAGAAATTCAATTTCCAGAATGAAAGGTAAATATACTTTAGTATCTACAAGCAGGAAATATCTCGTTTTAAAAGAAAATGATAAAAATCAATGATTGTTCAGAAAGGCCTTTGATTTGCAAGACACTAGAATCATCTGAGAAGATAGAGCCTCACATAACACACGAGCAACGGTGGAGCTCAGGGTTCCACTTTCCAGTAGACTACCTTCAATTATAATTCTCTAAATTTCATAAAGAAAATAAAGCACATTCTTGAGCAGTCACACAAAAAGTATGAATCTACATGAAGCTTCAAAGTTGTACCAGTTATATTACCTGAACAACACGGATTATTACTGTTTATCCACCACAAATTTTACTAGCCCTAAGCAAGTAGGCAAGCTTCTTTAGTCACTGAGACCTGAAACTTCCCATTAATTCTGTCCCATTGATAAGACCCCAGGGTTTGTATACAGACTCATTGTTATGTCAGAAATCAAGACATTCACAGATGAAAGAAAACCAAGAGAATTTGTCGCTAGCACACTGAACCTAACCCAAGGTCTGATGGAAGTTCTCGAAGCAGAAAGGAAATGATAAAAATAGGAACCTTGGAACATTGAGAGGGAAGAGAGAACACAGTAAGCAAACATATTGATAAATATAATAGGCATCTTTTCCTCTTGAGTTTTCTAAATTATGTTTCATGATGAAAGCAAAAATCGTAACACCAGTAACATGGTTTTAAATGAACAAAGAGGACAGGGCACCTGGCTGCCTTGGTTGGAAGAGCATGCAACTCTTGACCTCAGGGTTGTAAGTTTGAGTCTCATGTTGTACACAGAGATTACTTAAACATAAAATATGTTTTAATAAAGTAAAATACGTGAATAAAAAGGAAATACGTAAGGCAGTTAGTTATATTGTGAATGGAGTAGGGTCATCAGTGCAAACAGAGGTGATGCTTCTACACTTTATTCAAACTTGTAAAATGCCGAGGGCCATAGACTGTGATGATAAGTTATATGAGACATACATACAGTGACAAGATACACATATCAAACTATATATATAATAAACCACAGAAACTATACCTTTATAAACTCTAACTTTTAGGGAAAAAATGTAGAGAAAAAAACTTCAGAAGATAGGGCTACAAAAAGAGTTTCTACGCTTTCCAGTAGAAGTATTAGCTATGAAAGGAAAACTCAATCAATGGAACCTCATTAAGAAGAATAACTTTCTCTGCTTGACACTCTTAAGAGAATGAAAAGACAAGCTATACACTGGGGAAAAAATATTTGTGAACCACTAACCAACAAAGGATTTGTATCTAGAAACTGTAAAGAACTCTGAAAACTCAACAGTTAAATCTAATGTCAAAATCCTGACTGTGATATTATGCTAGAGTTTCACAAGATGTTTCCAGTGGAGAAACTGGATAACGTGTCCTGAATATCTTTGTGCATTGTTTCTTACAACTGCATATGAATCTACAATTAATTCAAAATAAAAAGGTTAATTTAAAAAAACTTCTCATGTCAGTTCTTTCTTCTTCCGTATTCAGATGACATTCACTAAGGCATCATGATGATCTATTAACAGACTCCTTTGGAAGGGGGACGGAAGGAGGGAGGAAGCAACAGAGAGACAGACATGAGGGAGGTTGGGATGAGGGAGGGAGGGAGAGAAGAAAGAAGTGTAGACCCCTCAAAAGCTCACCTGGCCATTCTTTGGAATAGTTTGGGAGAAATAGAGGCAGGAGGAACAGCTAGGAGGTTCCAATAGGTGAAAGATGGCATCTTTGATAACGGAGAGAAAACTGCTTCCTTCTCAGTAACGAGCATGAACTTACTCAATGTGAATAAGAATTCCTCTTGGCATGAAGTCCCTGGAGTGTCCAAGAAAAATTGATGGCCCACGGGGCATAATTTTGCAAATTTAAAAGTTAAAAAGATATCTCTCTATCTGTTCCAGCACATGTGTGTCCTTGCAACATGATATTTATGATGTGAATTGGGCTGATTAAATCCATTTTAGGGTTCAGGGATTTGCACAACCTAAATATCCTGGTTCTCAGGGAATGAAGAGCTTCATATTTCCTTTGCAAATTTAGTCTCACTGACATCAATAGGAAGCTGTTAGTGATAAGGAGAACTTGGCATGGGGTGGGGGAGGCACAGGGGTGAGGAATTTAGCTGCGCACAGTTGAATGTCAACCTAAGCAAGGGACTCCTCAGCCAAGATTTCATGAAAACTCCTTACAAGCCCCCACCTGGGACTTTCATACACAGATGGTATATATGAGAAAGTATGACATGAGAGGTTCTCGAGGTTAGTAAACACAGAGGTGATGGATGCTAGAGATAGGGTAAACCTCATCATGGAATCGGGAGGAAGGCAAATTCCTGCTAGAGACTGAAAAAGAAATCGTAAATGAACCGGGGAATTAGAGCTGATGCTGAAACGTAAGATCATTACGGATGCCAAGTGCAAACTCCAATCTAAGCTTCACAGAGCTAAACACAAGAGGAAAAGTTACTATCCTTCTGCAAATTCAGCTCTTGTAGCACTGATATCACATAATGCCAAGAACCTAGCACCCCCAAACCAAAGCAATTCTAAAAGGAGACAAAGAAAGTTCTGTGCAGAGTATTATCTTTGCTCTGAGCACTTCCCAGTGGACTAGATTTTGAATACTATACAACCTAGCAAGTCTTCGGGTGAAGATTCTTCGACGAAACTGGACTTGTCAGACTTACTTACCCTTTATTAATATCAGACTGGAAGTGCAGTATCAGGGCCAAGTAATGATGTAAAATCCAGATAGAAGAATGTTGCTAATTGCCAAATTTGTTATGCAATTATCACATTTTCTGTTTCAGTGCTGAGCTCCGGGAGATTCAACTGAATGAAAGCTCCAATGAAAACCGTACATCACAAAGATTGAGGTAAATAAAATTCAGAAAACAAGCCTGCACACTTGGGCACTAGACCCTTCAAAATAGATGTCTTTGAGGGGAACAGTCAATATAAACAGCTTTGCTGTTGGGCATAATAAATAACTAATTTCTGCGTATAAACTCAAAGGCATGGTGGATGCAGAGATGGCAAAAATCTGGTTCCCTGCTAAAGATGTGTATGAGTGTTTTATTAAGATTCATTTCCATCATGACCTTCAACATGTCACTGCTTCCTTTCTGCCTTTCATGTTCTCTCACCTTGATGCAAGTCAAAATACTGTCTTGCTATATTGCTGACATTTTAGTTTAGGTAACCGTATAGTTTAACTTTGCTCCCACCATCCTTAACATATGGAAGCAATTAATTCATTTTCTTTGCCATCATCAGGATAGGAATCCCAGATATTGCAAATGTAACTTCATCATAGATTTCCCTTAACTAATTACATAATATCGAGCCCATTTTCTTAAAAGTAAGACTTGCTGGTTAAAAAGTAAAAAACGGCATTGCTTATAATAAACTCTGCATGCTACACTGTAATTTAAACTGTACTGTTATGTACGGTGAAGGACTGAAAGTTTAGAGTTACTCCCCTTGGCAAACATTTTTTTTAAGGATTGCTTAAATAAGCAGTACAGAAACCAGATGTCATTTGGTAAGAGTATCTGAATGACCAAAAATTTGCTGTCTGGGTATTTTTTTCCTTTATAAAAACAAGAAAAATTCTTTGGATTTATGTCATATTTAGCAGCTGTGAAACAGTGCAAACATCTGTTTGTACCTATGGGGAGCTGACCCTCGGGGTCCGCATCTCTTAATCACCAAGCATCAAGTCAGCCTCACATGCACTGTTTATTGTTTTCTTTGCCGTTGCCGCCCGCACTTCAAAGTTTTTAGATACTCATGTTCTATTGGCAGAATGGAGGGACTAATCCATTCATTATAAGACCAGATGATTAGGATTTTTTGAGACCTGATCACAGCATTCTCTCCACCCGCCTGTGCCCAGAAACACATCCACATTTGCCTCTAAATTCATTTCGGAGTGTCTACACTTCATCCAAATAATGCAAGATTTATGAGCCTCAAGCAAGATTATAGCAGCACATATACTAGACTGTGCAAGGCCTGCCGTCACCATTTGAGGCCACAATCTTTAAAAAGTCATTTTAAAATAATTCGTTCCTTTTTCAACTATGCATACAGATATTGCATTAGCTCTTATTTGGAGTTTTTCTATTAGGCTTTTGCAACAATTTTTTGAGAGCAATAACAATAACAATAACAAAAGTCTTACCACCCTTGCACACCCAGGGAATATCAGTTTCTAAAGGCCAACATTTTTACTGCATTTTATAAATAGGGAAAGTACGCTGAATTGGAATCGAAGCTTGCCAGGTCAAATCAGCTGCTTTATTTTTACATTCTTTTTTTATATATGAAGTCTGCCAAAAAAAGCATTCCTATTGCAAAAAAAAAAAAAAAAGTAAGAATCAGCTTCGTATTTATATATTTAAAATCACTAATTAAAATAACGTATCACCATGACTTCCATCACAAAGAAGGTACACTCTGTATAACAATGTTACTTATGAGGATGACCCATCATAAAGATGCTCGGTTAATTAGAGTGATAATAAGTTCCTTGTAACAATTGATTCTTGATCAATGAATGCCTTTGGTGGCCCTTATTCATGTAGCAGACATTCTGTAGCTGTGTGCTATTTCTATTGTACTCTGGAAACAAAGAGGGGGGCCATGTTATAGCTGTACTCTCACCATGTGGAAATTATACTTGGCTGATTTCTCTATTTTAAACATTCCAACTGCCCCCATAGGGTGGGATGGGAGAAGGATGTACCCAACAAATTGAAGCCACAGGAATATCCAGGAACTTGAGGAAATCTAAGGTAAAAACCACATGCACAACACCTCCCTTAATATCCTGCTGGGTTCAAAGAACTTCTGGTAACTCGATGACATGCTAACGAAAGACTAAACCTTGGATTTGTCTTATCTTTATAAGCAGTATGGGCAAATGTACATATTCTGAATCTGGGATCCATAAAACAGACCAATTCCCAAGGTACCAATAGGTGTTCCTGGGAAAGAAGATTCCATGGTCAATTAAATTTGGGAAATACTTATAGAAGATCCCCTTTTTGGAACAAAGACAAGGCCTATTAACAAATTAAAGGCTCTGAGAACTACTGCAGTAAAGGCATCTTACAGCGTTTTTTATTAGAAAAAACCTTAGAGGTAAGAACATGAACAATAATCACAAAAACCCAAATGCCCCACAGCTTAAGAAAGAAATGTTACAAATACAGCTGAAACCTCTGTGTGCCCTTCCCCCATCAGAGCTCTTCCATCTCTCAGAAGTAACAAAATATTAAATGTAGATTGTGTCCATACATTTATTAATATTTTTATCATCTTTACATATATTCTTAAACAATAAATAATTCTGTTTTCATGTGTTTAGCTTTTCTAAAAATTGCATAATACTCTAGGTATTATCCTGATAATTCTTTTGCGGAGGACTCAAGATATTATTTATGAGACTGTAACATACGTAGCTATAGTTTATTTATTTCACTGATGAATAATGTTCAATTATATGAATATATCCCAGTTTATGTATCTATAGAATATTTTGATTTTGATTTTTACAATTACAAACAGCATTGGTGTTGGTGTGTGAATAGAGTAACCAAACAGAACAAAATAGAGGCCAGACACAAATTGACACACATGTGGATATTTCACACATGATGGAGGTGACCCTTGAAACTTGGTTATCAGATGGTGCAGTAACAATTATTTATCAATGTGAAAAAAATTAGATTACATCTTAAAAATTTTTTTTACATTTATTTATTTTTGAGAGACAGAGGTAGACAGAGCATGAGTGGGGGAGGGGCAGAAAGAGAAGGAGATACAGAATCCAAAGCAGGCTCCAGGCTCTGAGCTGTCAGCACAGAACCCGAGATGGGGTTCCAACCTATGAACCATGAGATCATCACCTGAGCTGAAGTCGGATGCTTAACTGACTAAGCCACCCAGGCGCCCCAAAATAAGATTACATCTTTACCTCACACCATATAGCCAAATCATTTCCAGGTATATTATATGATCAGTTGAGGTGTACTATAGCCAGAAATCTAAAAAACAAAACACTGAATTTCTGGTAGAAAATAAATGAGATTATATTAAAGAATAATTCCAAATCCAAACCTCAAAAGCTTAAACAATAAAAAAATATTAATAACTTAGGCTATAGCTTAATTTAAAACATCTATTCATCAAGAGATACTGTTTTTAAAAAAGCAGAAAGACAAAACCTAGAATAAGGAAAAAATATTAGCAAAACACATAACTAGTAAAGGGTTAGGATCCAAAATACATGAAAAATACTCTAAATTTTATTTAAACCAGCACTTTCTCAATGAATTGACTCTTTTAGAGAAGTGCTTATTAATAGCTCATGAAAAGAACCAGCGTCCATGGGTATAAATTGGGAAAATTTTATATTGTGTCAAAACTCAGAAAAGACTTTAGCTTAGGTCTCTACCCAGCTCTTGATTCTTAGCACTGTGACACTAAAACAATTTACTGCTCTGAGCCTTGATGTTTAACCTCTAACATGAAAATTGGCTCTATTCTTTTAGGACAAAGCTAAATAGTATGGAGATCTGGAAACTGAGTTACTGGACTAAGAATTACAGCCTGAGTGATCTGTAAACACCTTGTAATGACCTCTTAGAAACCCTTTAGCCTCACCAACAGTGGCAAGAGTTACCTTCAGGGGTTAGGTAGAAGAAAATCAATTCTGACAAGTGCTGTCTGAAAGATTTTCTATTCTTATATGAATGTCTTCTCATGGTACATGTTCTATCTCTCATTCCTAATAACCACCACCATAAATAACAAAATACAAAGGACAAACTACTCCTGTGTCTTAACATCTACACGCAGGCTACATACATATGGCCATAACAAAAGCCTCAAGACAAATAAGCTTCATGAGAATTTGAAACACACATAAAGGAAGTAAAAATTATTTTTACCAATATTTGCAACCCCAGAAAGTTGCAATCAACTCAGGAAAACCATTTCAAATGAGAGATGATTCTAATACAGTTTTATTTTTAAAGATTAACTCCTACATCCACTGTGATGCTATTCTTGCCTGGGACTTAACAGAGTTTTTCTTCTGTTTGGAGAGCAAGAAAGAGTTTACAAATGCTGATGTGGGAAACCATTTTTGTACGCAGCATGAGAGCAGAATCTTCCTTTGCATGTTAAATTATTCTTTTTTTTTTTTAAGTGGAAAGTTCTATTTCATAATAGGAAAGTAAAAAAAAGAAGGAAATATAAAGGTACTGCTTATAGTTCAGATATAGAAGACAATTAAAAAATTATAGTAAGAAATAAGCTTAGGAAAAGTAGTTGTCTAGTTTTAGGCCCTAGAAATTGACTTTTCAACTTTAATTTCCAGAAATATCACAGACTAGAAATCTGAGAAAATGGTTTTGTTTTTAAACAAATGCTGAATAGAATATATTAGACATTTTATTACCAAAAAAGTAAGGAAGCTGCAAAGGTTAAATTGAAATAAGAAGCCTCTGAGGTTACTTAGCACTAACTTTTATTCTAAGAATATCTGCTAAAACATGACCTTCCATTTTGATGACTTTTGGGAGATAATTCTCCACAGGTCTCTCTTGTTTCTACATGTCTTATGAGAAAGGCACTAACGGCTCTTTGTTGTAAACTACCTTTTCAGGAATGTTTGTTCCCTGAGCAGCCTTGGAAGACAGACACAATGTCTCCCTCTGGAGCAAAAACCAGGTATGTTTTACTTCCTATTATAAAAGACTTAGGTTGCCTAAGCTCAAGGTTTTTATCCAATAATACAACCCACTGGATGTGTTGATGTCATCTGATGCCTCTTCATGTCACCTTGCAGAAAGTGAGTCTTGGGGAACCAGCACAAAATGTTGATACTCTAGCTACATCTACCGAAAACAAAAGACAAAAAACAAAAAACCTCTCCTTCACCTTTGACTCAGGAGTTTCAACTTGCACCAAAATCCATGAAACTCGATTGCTTGGAGGTAGGGTAAAAGCAAGATTAAAAAAAAATATCTCAGACCCTTCACAGTTCTTGACAATGGCTACATGGGAATGAAACATGGAGCAAAAGCCTTGGAAATGTTGAAGATAGGGAGACTGAGACTCCAAAAGACTACAACCTTCTAGAAATAAGCTCATTGTGTAGAAGGTAACAAGGAAGAAGAAGGCAAGGAAATTTGGTACTGCCTGAAGGGGGCAAATTACCCAGAATAATTCACAACCATAAACTCTTCTCACCTGGGTTCCCAGACCAATTTTATCTACGTATGTAATTCAAAATATCCTTAAATGAGGAATTTAATTTAGAGGTCACACATCAGCAAAAACGCCTATGAAACTAACAGACACTACCAAAAATCAGCATCAATCCAGGCCTTACAAAATCCCAATGTTTCAAAAACACAAAACATGGAAGGAAACAAAGTATCATGAGAAAGAATAAATAGATACAACAGACAGCAAAATCAGACCCACAGATGCTCACAAAATAGCAAATAAGTGTGTTTAATATGTTTAGAGAAATAAAAGAGAGGCATTAAGAAGAGGATGGAATGAAGAAACATTTTTATTTTTTGAAAAAAAGGAAGAATTTTTATTTTAGTTTTTGTGACATGAGTTATGTAACAGAAAAACTGTTATTTGAACCCAGTATAATTTATCTCATTTAAAATTTACTTCTCTAGGAAACAGAAGAACCATGTTTGCCCCTTATCTACTCAGTCTTAGTATTTATTACTATTGTTGCTACTGCTGATCAGTTTAAGCCTAATATCGCTCTACGTATGTCATGTGAATCATCTCTAACCCTAAAAACAACCCTGCAAGATGTTGTCCTAAATCTTGTTTTAAAATATTAAAATGAGGTCTTACTCAAATGGAACGTGCTCAAAATAAACCTTATATGGCAGAACTCGCAGGACCAGAAGAGATGACTCTAGCACTGATGCTCTGAATTTAAAGAAATAATTTTTAAAGTTCTAAGAGAATTTGAAAAGGCACAAATAGAAAAAATTAAAATTAAAAAACCAGAAGTAATGGGTGCCAGAGTGGCTCAGTTGGTTAAACATCTGACTTTGGCTCAGGGCATGATCTCATTCTTCATGAGTTTGACCCCCATGTCGGGCTCTATGCTGACAGCTCAGAGCTTGGAGCCTGCTTTGGATTCTGTGTCTCCCTCTCTCTCTGCCCCTCCTCTTATCGTGCTCTCTCTCTCTTTCTCCCTCTCTCTCAAAAAATAATAAATATTTTAAAAAAGAAAAACAGAAGTAAAAACTGTTCAAAATTGAAACAACATGTTAGACAACACTAGAAACAGCTACTAAATTGGAAGATAAATACAAAGAAATACAAAAATGAGAAGCCAAGAGAAGGAAAACATAAAAGAAAATTTAAGAAAAATGGAAAATAACGTGAGAAAATCTAATGTGTGTCTCGTCTCCAGAAAGATAACAGAGAGAATGGGGGGAGAAACAACTTTCAAAGAAACAATAGCTGAGAATTTCCTAAAACTGTTGAAAATTACTAACTCTTGGATTCAGAAAGGCCAATGAATCACAAGCAAGAGAAGGAAAAGAAATATACTCCTAGACCCATGATAGTGATACTTATTACAAAAGATGAAAAATGTTTTCAAGCGAGCCAGAGAGAAAAGATATATTATCTAAAAATAAATAACAATTAGATTGACAGCTCTCTTCTTGATACCCACAAGGTCACCAAACAGTGGAATGATTTATCCGATGTGCTGGTTAGGAAAACAACACTCTAACCAGAATTCGGTACCCAATAAATGATCTTTTTAGAACAAAGAAAAAATAGCCTTCTCTCATTTTTACAAAAAAAAAAAAAAAAAAAAAAAAAAACCTACAGACTTCACTAAAGAAAATTCTACATTATTTATCTTAGGCAGAAGAGAAGTAATGGAAGATGTGAGATACCATAAAATGTTGAAAAAAAAAGCTATTGTTGCTAAATGGGTAGATCTACGTCAGCCATTCTTAACCAAAAGCAATTTTTCCCTGAGGCGACAGTTGACAATATTCGAAGGCATTTATTTGTCCATGACTACTGGGGGAGAGGTGGTGCTCTAGGTAGCTGTATAGACACCAGGCATGCTGCTACATCTACAGTACACACGAGAGCTCCAACAGAGACGTATAGTCAGCAATATCATATTATCAACTTCAAAGTTGCCAGATGAGATCTTAGTTGCTCTCACTATAAAGAAAAAAATGACAATTATGTAATGTGATGGTGTCATTAGTTAACACTACAGTGATACTCATATTGCACTGTATAGGTGTATTAAATCAACATAGTGTACACCCTAAATTTATACAACATTCTCTGCAAATTATATTTAAATAAAAATAAAATGAGATAAAACTGTCAAAGAAAAAAAAGACAGCTCCTCATAACAATGATTGATCCAGCCCAAAATGTCAATAGGGCCAGAAATATGGATCTGAATGAACGCTGTGTAGAACAGTAATAATAATTTGTCTTCTGGAGGGTTAGATCTAAATAGACGACAGGGGTGCCCGGGTAGCTCAGTCAGTTAGGCATCCGACTCTTGTTCTCGGCTCAGGTCATGATCTCACGGTACATGGGATGGAGCCCCTTTTCAGGCTCTGTGGTGACAGTGTAGACCCTGCTTGGGATTCTCTCTCTCTCTTTCTCTTTCTCTCTCTCTCTCTCTCTCTCTCCTCTCTCTCTCAACATAAATAAGCATTTAAAAATAAAAATAAAATAGACTACAAAAATAGAGGATAAAGAGAGAGGATGGTGATTAAGATGTTCTACAGTCTTTATCATTTGGGAGAAGTGATAAAAACTGAGTAACTGTAGGCTTTAATAATTTAAGTGACTGTATTAAAATATTAAAGGTAACTATTAAATGTGTCTATACACTTCAGGTGTTATATTCTCTAGCCTAGTGGAAGGAGGATATGGAATGAGAATGAATAGAAAAATAAAAAAGAGAAAGCTTGAAAGGCAAAAAGAAACATGGAAAGAAAAAGTGAGGAAAAAAAGGAATATTGCAGAAATAAATACAAATGCATCAATAATCAAAATAACTGTAAATAGAGTAAAACACTTCAGTTTAAGGTAAAATTGTGTCAGTCTAGATAAAGTAAAAATTCTGGATAAATACTGTTATAAAATATACTTACAGGGGCCCCTGGGGGGTTCAGTAGGTTAAGCGTCCCACTTCGGCTCATAGTTCATGAGTTTGAGACCCACATCCAGCTCAGAGTCTGGAGCCTGCTTCAGATTCTCTGTCTCCCTCTCTCTCTGCCCCTCCTCTGCTCACACTCTGTGTGTGTGTCTCTCTCTCACTCAAAAATGAATAAACACTTAAAAAAAATTTTAAGATACTTACAAACAATAGGATCCTGAACAGTTCAGAGCTAAAAGGTGGAAGAAGATACGCAGAATCTTTCTTCCCAGAAACCCAGGTTTCTGTACCTATAATATTAGACAAAATAGACGTGCAGCAAAAAGTATTATTGAAGATAATAAGAAACTACATAATATTACTGCATGATAAACAGTTCAACACAATATGAAGTTAATCCTAAACCCTATTGTATCTACTAAATATAGCCTTTAAGAATATTTTCCAAGCAGGCAAAACTACAAGGAGCTTAAACAAACCCCTCATTAGGGCAGATAAATTTTCATATACCCCTCTTTGTAATAATACATGAAACAGAAATTAAATCAGTAAAGATGTGAAACAAGATTTCATAGAATAATGCACCCAAATTTTGGAGAATGAACTGATTTTCATATACATTTGGAACACTTTTTTAAGAAGTTAACCTCATGCTACCACAAGCCACAACAAATCATTAAAGAATTGGCATCATGAGACCACTTTTATTTCTTACCATGAAAATAATACAAGGAATAATTCCAAAAAGATAGTTAATAAAAATCCATACATTTGGAAATTTTAAAATACTTCTAAATAATTCATGGATCAAAGCATAAAACACAATGGAACTTAGAAAACTAAATGCTAGAAATTATGGGACAAGGTAAAGTGATACCTACAAGAAAATGTATTGCCTTAAATGATATATAAAGAAAAAAAAAAGACTAAAAGAAGCTTTAAAAAAGAAAGCCAAAATAAACCCTAAGAAAATAAAAAAAGAAATATAAAGACAAGAGCATGAATTAATGAAATAGAAAACAAATACCTGAAAGAATTAACAAAGCTGAAAGAAGCTGGTCTTTTAAGAAAACTCATGAAGCTGACATAACTCTGGCAACATCGACCAGGAAAAACAAAGTAAAGTCTAAATGAACAATATTTAGAATGAAAATATGGACATAACTATAAATACTTCCAGAAAATTATAACAAGAAAAAATAAAAACCTTATACCAAAAAAAAAGAAAAAGAAAAGAAAACTTCAATGAAATGTATAAGTTACTAAGGAAATGCAGACCACCAAAACCAACTCATAAAGAAAGAAAAATTGACAATACTATACAAATTGAAGGAATTGAATTAATAGACAAATATCTTTCCCAAATGAAAACATTAGGCTTAGGTAACTTTATAGGAAATCTCCTTCCAATGCCCAAAGGACTGACCATCATAAACATAGGCAAATTCTTTTAACAATAGCAAAAGAGGAAACACTCCCCAACTCATTATATGAAGCTAATATACCTGTGACATCAGATTAGAAAAGGAAAGTATATAAAAAGGAATATCACAGGCTAATCTTAGTAATAAACAAAAATATAAAAATTCTTAGCAAAATATTAGAACAAATGTTACAATGTATTCAACACATAATATTTCATAACCAAGTAGGATTTATTCCAGACATGAAAAGCTGGTTTTTAGTAGAAAGTTGGTTTTCATAGAAAATCTATTCATATAATTTACCACATTAATAGCTTAGAAGAGAAGAAACATACGATCAACTCAATAGATGCAAAAAATTATTTGATTAAATTCAGCATAGTTTTTTTTCATGATTCAAAAAAAACAAGAATAGAATAAAATGCTCTTAAACTGATAAAGGATAGCTACAAAAATAATACTACAAATTACATACTTAATGGTGAATATTAAAACCTTCAAAACAGGGGCGCCTGGGTGGCTTAGTCGGTTAAGCGTCCCACTTTCGCTTAGGTCATGATCTCGAGGTTTGTGGGTTCGAGCCCCGCGTCGGGCTCTGTGCTGACTGCCAGCTCAGAGCCTGGAGCCTATTTCAGAGTCTGTGTCTCCCTCTCTCTCTGACCCTCCCCTGCTCACACTGTCTCTCTCTCTCTCTCTCCTAGAAATAAATAAAAATATTAAAAAAAAAACACCTTCAAAACAATTATAAATATACCTACTCTTACATTTTCAATTCAACAATACACTCATAAAACCTAGACATTGCAATATGGACAAGAAAAAAGAAAGAAATAAATAGTATTTAGAAAGGAAAAAGGTGGTATTTTTAATAGATGATGAGTATCTACTTGGAAAATCCAAAATATCTTCCATATAAATTATGAAAATTAATGAAAATTTAGTGTCTTTTCTGGATATCAAATCAAAATTAACTGCATTTCTAGACACCAGTCACAAACTGAAAAAAAAAATAAGTACTTTTCTAAAATGTTGTTTGCTACAGCAATAAAAATGATAAATTTTGCCTGGGAAAAATACCTGGGAATAAATCTATCAAAATATATTCCAAGGCCTTTATAGAACAAATCATAAAATGCTTTAAAAATACATTAGAGTAGGCCTACATAAATTAAAAGAGATACCACACTTATGATATGAGATAGGAATTTCTACCCTCTTTTCTTCTTGCATGGGAGCACACCTCAACATCTCAGTCATAGTCATGTGAGGAAGAAACCACAGATGGAATGGAACAGTAATTTCTGCTCTTTGGGGAGAAGAGTATTCTACAAGTTCCCATTTCATAGGCAAGAAACTCAGTAAGCAAAAAATTTTCCCCTCCTGAGAAAATTCTGATTGGCCCACTTAGAACTTCATTTTTTTTTTCTCTCCACTGTCGTTGATGACCTAAATGTATCTGGCTACTCAAAGTGTGGATCATAAACCAGCAGCAGCAGCAGCAGCAGCAGCAGCACCTGAAAGCTTATTAGAAATGCCGAATCCTCGACCTACCCCAGAATTCTAGACCTGGTGAATCAGTCTGTATTTTTTAATTGTTATTTTTTAAATATTTTTTAATGTTTATTATTTACTTTTAAGAGGAAAAGAGACAGCAAGGGAAGCATAGAAAGAGAGGGAGATACAGAATCCAAAGCTGGCTCCAGGCTCTGAGTTGTCAGCCCAGAGCCAAATGCAGGCTCGAACCCACAAACTGTGAGATCGCTACCTAAGCCAAATCACATGCTCAAAGGACTGAGCCATGCAGTTGCTGCCAAAGTCTGCATTTTAATGAGATCCTCAGGTAAGTTCTATGCATACTAAAGAGCGAAAGGCATTCTCTAAGAGACCTTCAGACCAGATCAATCCATTTGGCATTATCACACTCTGCCAACCCTTCCCAATCGTGAGTAGCCTCTACACATGCACTGTCTGGTACAGAAGCCACTAGCCACTTGTGGCTATTAAGTATTTGAGATCTGCTCTCAGTTTAAAACACACAATGGATTTCAAAGACTTAATACACAAAAGTAAAGGTAAAATCCCTTATTTTTCATAGTAATTACATGTTGAAATGATAATATTTAGAGATACTAGGTTAAATAAAATATCTTATTAAAATTAATATCACCTGTTTCTCCTTACTTTTTTATTGTGGCTACCAGAAATTTTTTAACTACACATATGGTTTGCATTCATGGCTCACATTATATACTTTTTTACCACCCAGCACTGCTCTAGACCCTGTTCTCTGCCCACCCACTTGAAATTGTATGACCCAAACAGCTATCCCCATGCTAATTAGCTTCCTGGTTCAATGCCATGATATTCATTCTTTGATATAACTAATAACCCTCTGGTTTGACAAGCCATTGGATCCTGACCATCTTCCTCAAGTTGCTAATGCTCTGGTGAAATGTAAACTTTTTCTAAGGAGTTTAGGTTTTATTGTGGTTTGGATTAAATAGAAGAAATTCAGTCTATGCCTTCACCATTCTCTATGACCATGCCACATCTCTGTATCTCTTCTTCCAACCCCTTTATCTAAAAAGTAAGAGATTTGAACTAGATAATCTTTAAAATCCTGGAAATCCCTCATACAAACAATAATCTTTTACCCTCCATTATTTATTATGCACTTTTACTGTCATTGCAATTAAATGGTAGACTCTTCGAAGAGAGACATTTTATCTTATTTTTATTTGTGGTTTTTTTTCAGCTTTATTCAAGTATAATCAACAAAGTTATAAGATAATTTACAGTGTTCAGTGTGATGATCTGCTATAAGCATACATTATGAAAAGATTTCTCCCCTTCATTAAATGAAGTAACACATTCATCACCTCACATATTAACTTTTTTTGTAAGAGCATTTACGTTCTGCTTTCTTAGCAAATTTCAATTATACAATAGTGTTATCAACTCTAGTCACCATGTTATACTTCAGGCATTTTATTTTATAGTTCTGTCTCTAACTCCTGATGCAATCACTAAACTTTTGGGTATCTCAACAATGATCTCTTATAAGGAATCTGATACCAAAGGACAAACCATTTATTTGAGCAGATCCAAGCGTTAGAAAAAATTTGCGATCCTACAAAGAAATTGAAGTAGAGACATAATCCACAAGCAGTTGCATTTTGAGATAAATCCTGCCTGCATTTGTATGCTGCACATTTGTTTTTAAAAGTTTGGCAACTGACTGTAAGCTGAGGAATTTTGGTTAAACATTTCTTTATGCAAAACAAAGAATGTCGAGCAGTTAAATATTTTACCTCTGAGGCTAAAACTGGGTTATTTTTTTTTCCTCCCTTCTGAACTTTTAAAGTGGAAAATCAAGTGTAAATATTCAAAAGATTTCCAGTCATGAAAATCTCATCATCTACAAATGCATAGTGGTAACCAACCCTTTTGAATGGTTAATTAATTCATCAAAGATGTATTACGCATTTTCTCTTACAGCTGAATGAATCAGCAGTCTTTGCCGAGCATCTATGAAATGCAGGGAGATCTCTGGTAAGAAGACAGAGAAAATGGAAGACTAGTTAGTACCTTCTAAGCATCTTACAACATGCTTGAGGAAAAGTGAACATTTAAGTTGAAAAGGACCAAATGTAAATGGACACAGTACAAAAGTAATCAAACAGCAAACATGTTTTGAGCTCCTGTTATATGCATAGGGCACAGCAGATACTCATATGAACAAGGATAATCCATACACTCCCAACCTAAATTCAAGTGCTCATGGATCAGATTAGCTTGGGTGCTCGAAGGGTTAAGGAGTTGTTTTTAAATGCGGGAAGCCAGGAGAGGGCATCCGTGTGCCTGACAGCAGGACACGTGCCTTAACCTTCAGGTGGCTGTGCAGTTCCCTCCTTTCACCAGAGAAGGTGGGTGAGGTAAGCCACCACAGGAGAGGAATACGGTCATCTCTAAGTTCACCCGTAGATATGGTTTGCGGACCACCTGCAGGAGAATCACCTTGAAATGGTGTTATAAGTGAATATCTCTCCGATCTGCTCCGGAGCCATCACATCAGAACCTTTGAGGATGAGCTTCAGAAATCTGCACTTTGAATAAACCGCAGGTAATCCTTCTCCCCGCTGAAATTTCGGAACCGCTCAGTAGATGAGAACAAGGGTGTCGGATTGGCCTGTCTCCACAGCTTTGTGATAGGTTGCCCCTTCTGCTGCCCAGCCTTTCTAAGCCTCATGTCCCTATTTGTCAAATGAAAACAATAAATACTACCCACCTATAGTCTTGTAAGGATCACATGATTCACCATCTAAGATGCTTAGGCAAACAGTGAGCATGCAATAAATGCAATAGAAATTATAATAAGCTTATGAAGAATGCACCAACTATAGTCAATGATAATATATTAAACATTTAAAAATTTGTTAAGAAGGTAAATCTGATGTCAAGTGTTCTTTCCACAAGAAAAGATTCCAAGAAAAGGAAAAAAAACCTCACCAGAGGTGAACAGGTGGAGCAGACGCAATGAGGGTATGAGACAGGAAAATTCTAAAAGGGCAAGGCCAGAGATCTGAGCAGGAGGTTGGTTCCCTGAGGACATGTTTCCAATGATAACCTCCACTTACGAACCACTGCCTACATGCCAGGCTACTTTCACATTGACTCAAAAGCTCCTTAGGATCACCTTAGGAAGTAGAAATGTAGCAGGGCTTTAGCTGAAGGTCAGGGAGGTTGTGCCCAGTGCAAAGTCACACAGCTGGTAAATCACATGACACGCATGAGGCAACAAATTGTGTCACAAACAGCCTGAATCTAACCTGAGAGGCACCCAGCATGACCTATGTAGGACAGAGATGAGCCAGGTCAGTATCAGGCATGCCCTGGAGTGGAGCCAAGTTCTGAGACCGAAGGGTACACACAGGTGTCAGGCTCAGGAATGTGGCGTAGGCAAGAGAGTCTTAGCACCTCTTCTGCCAAGAAACTTCCTTATTGCCCCACGTTGTTATTAGTAACCATAAAGTTAGAGAAACAGCAGATGTTTATTTCCTGCCACATTTTTTAAAATGTGGAAATCTAAACCATTATTCAATCACCCTGCAGTCAAGATTTGTTATCAGTATTCAGTGAATTTTAAGTCTTGTCTTCTACAGCATTCTTGATAGTGGTAGGTAGGGTTAAAAAATCTGAGTGCTGAAACCAGAGCTCTAAAAGGATCACAGTCAGGGCGCTTGGGTAGCTCTGTCGGTTATGTGTCTGACTTCCACTCAGGTCATGATCTCACAGTTTGTGAGTTCGAGCCCCGCATCAGGTTCTGTGCTGGCAGCTCAGAGCCTGGAGCCTGTTTCAGATTCTGTGTCTCCCTCTCTCTCTGCCCCTCCCCCACTCCTGCTCTGTCTCTCTCGGTCTCAAAAATGAATAAACTATAAAAAAATTTTTGAAAAAAATAATAAAAGGATCACAGTCTGCCTGGGAAGGCCACCATAACGGATACTTATTGTGTTTGTCTGGCCAGCATCCATTCCCCTCCCCCTTCTGAACTAGCACCCTGATTTTCATTTGGGTACCACTCCTCCCCATTTAAGTCCTTATGGCTCTGACTGAGTTGATCCCCACTCCCTGATTCCAGTAATGGACACATGACCCAGGCTTGCCCGATTAGCATATTCCATACCTCTGGTGACAGTTATTGGCTCAGGGATGGCAAGTGATCTAAATTAGTCCAATCAAAAGTTAATCTCAGACTTTGAATTAGAATATCAGGAAAGAAAAGCTCTCCTACTGAGATTGGACTTGCCAGGAATTAGCTACACTTTATGGAGTACATTGGCTGCTTTATTTGCACTTCTGGATCCTGCCATGTGAAAATGTTCACTTCTAGCCTTTTCAGGTATGCAAGCCAATGATTCTTTTTTTTTTTCTTTTTTATGGCCTGAACCTATTTAAGCTGGGATTTTCATTTTATCACTTAGGGGAAAATGCTAACTAATTGAAAGCCACATGTAACTCAAAGGCCATTGCTCTTGTCACCAACTCATACTTAACGTGAACTGATTTTGTGAGCAGAGCACATGGATAGTAAGAGAATTGGGATGAGAGAAGAAAATTGGTCCTTAATCATTGAGCAGAGCCAATGACACTAGGGGAACACCTGAAAAAAATAATAACTTTGTTAAAAAGTGAAGCTGGAAATAATAAAGGTGAGACTTATGAGGAGAAAAGCAGACTGGATCATGCACCCCTGCTTTCTGAAAAAAAAAAAAAGGCAAAAATTTAAATATGAAAATAGACACTTAGCAATCTACAAAGGTGTAGGCGAGAGAGAGGTGGGAGAGGCTGCACTTTTAGCAAAGGTAAGGAGACTAGAATAGAAACAGAAAATGACAAAGCATTTCAATGTGGGGCATATTGGGGACAATTTTCAGCCGAAAGAGGCATTAAAGTCTAGAATTTTGACTCAAAATTTACCTTGAGCAGTTGATTTGGTCCATTGTTTAGGGGGCAAACTTAGAAAATCTATCTGAAATTATCATTACTAGCAAACATCCCATTCTCACATACATTATAGGAGAGTTGGAAAAACAGCCAGCACGTAATTCATAACGCTTGCATTCATTCATAATCAAGACTCTCAGCTGACTGACAAAAGTGAAAACAATTTAAGTATGTAATTCCATTTTCATACAAAAAAACTGAACCCCCTAAGTAATCTCAGGCAAAGAAATAGTCTCTGTTCACATAGGTGGATTTTATAATCCAATCTGTGTCAATAGTATCTGCTTTTAATTAATTTAATTAATAGATTATATAATTCCACACATCTCTGCAGATGCCACATGATCAAATAAAAATAGATTAAGAATGGGAAGAGAAGAGAAGAAAGCCACTTATTTGGTTAATCCTTTCCAATTTTGGTGGTAAAATTTCATTATAACTCCTTCAAATCCTTAAACTTGAGGTATATTTGCTTTATAAACTTCGGAGTCACTCGAAGATGCAGCCAGAGTTCATGTATAATCAATCTACCTATGTGACTGTATTAACTACTGCAGCACTATTTTATACAAGTTCAGAATTGAGCATCAGTGTGGGGATTCCTAATGCCATATATAGGAAAAGACTACATGTATTTTCCTCTGTGTTTTCCAGTGAATTTTGCCTGTGCCTCTTAGAGCCCTATACATGTTACCTTATGGTCAGTTCTTTCTATGAACCATGGTTCCTTGGACCACAAACTTCCAGAAGCAGAATCACCTTTTGCTCACTATCTAGTTTCCAGTACAAAGTTAAACCAAAAGGAACCTTGGCAAACTAATGTCTTCCTTTTAATCTGTAATAAAGTTTGGTATCTTTTGCCAATGAGTTAAGCAAGAATTGTAAAACTATTCTGCCATGATATTTTGATACACTAACCTCTGAAATATACCTGTGAGCCATTTTTAAATGCAATATTTGAATCCAGGAGAAGATGAGAGGAGGATTCTCTTCAAAATTTGAATAAAACCAGATTTACAGAAAGAAGTCTTGATATCATTTATATATGAATGTGTTCAGAAATTGCAGTGTATCAACTTTTGAAATAATATGTATGCTCTACTTTATATATGCTTTTTAAAAATGGTGAATAGTAATAGTATTTTAATGTAATATATTGTTATCATTATTATTATAGTAATTAGTACTATATAAATACTAGGTTTTTTTTAATTTAAAACATGTTTTACGGGGGGACACCTGGGTGGCTCAGTCGGTTAAGCATCCGACTTCAGCTCAGGTCATGATCACATGGTTTGTGGGTTCAAGCCCTGCATCGGGCTCTGTGCTGATGGCTAGCTCAGAGCCTGGAGCCTGCTTCAGATTCTGTATCTGCCTCTCTCTCTGACCCTCCCCTGCTCACACTGTTTCTCTCTCTCTCTCAGAAAGAAATAAAACATTAAAAAAAAAACATGTTTTACAGGTGCCTGGTGACTCAGTCAACTGAGCATCCGACTCTTGATTTCGGCTCAGGTCGTGATCCCAGAGTCATGGGATCGAGCCCCATGTCAGGGTGTGCACTGAGCATGGATCCTGCTTGGGATTCTCTCTCTCTCTCGCTCTCTCTCTCTCTCTCTGCCACTATCTCTCTCTCTCTCTCTCTCTCTCCCTTTCTCTCTCTTACTTTCTCCCTCTGCCCTTCTCCCCTGTGTGTTCTCTATCTCTTTCTAAAATAAAAATTTTAATTAAAACTTTTTTAAATTTTAAGATGTTTTTAAATAAAGGAGTAAAATGTTGTTGTGATTTCAATACATCTAGTCCCAAAGAAATCCATGGAAGACCACGAGGCCATAAAACCAACTACAGCATAAAAAACAACTACAGAAGTTTATCCAGTTGAGAACATAACCAGCAAGGAGCAGCATCACCCTTAAATCTGCTGATGCAAATCAGATCAATAAATGTGTTGAAAAGCCATCGACTGCAGCCTACATGACTAGCAAATCTGTATCTTCAATCCCGAGCCCAACCCTATGTTTTAGGCTTTGTATCCAACCAGTCAGAGGCATTCCACTGGAAGTTCCCTGACACACTGACTTCACCACGTTTCCGCAGAGCAGCAGTCTCAGGAGCCAGACAGCCTGAGTTTGAGTCAGCAAGCAGCTCAGCCTCAGCTTTACCCTCTGAACAGTGTGATTAATAAAAAGCTCTACCTCACAGAACCGATAGGAGGGTTAACAAGTGTCTGGCACATAGGACATGCTGTATAAGTGTTCAGTAAACTATAAAATCCTATGTGAAACCTTGGGCAACTCATTCCTACCCATCTCCCAGTGGTTCACCACTGGCCTCCTGATTTCTTTTATTTTCTCCCAAAGATCTCTGCCAAGACCTTTCTTGCTTCAGAGCCTTCGCCACCTTCTTACTTTTCTGCCATTTCCTTCTGGTTTCATCCCCAAAGGCCACCAGAGACTTCCTAAAGTGATAACATTTTGTACAACATTCATGTTTTTTTCCCACAATGGCTTCCATCTTGATAGAGTTTAAGAGGACAACAGGAGCTGTCAACAAGGCAGGTATTGCCCTTGAATATCATTAGTACAATGCCATACAAATTCAGGAGTCGTAGAGTTCATATTGTCCTAGACCCAAGTTCTGGCTTCTCCATTCATTGGCCAAGATACCCTGTATCAGTCTCTTAATTCCCCATATAGCACTGTTCTCTTGAAAAATTAGGATAAAGTTTATACCTATCTTCCAAAATTGTTAAAAGGAGGGGCACCTGGGTGGCTTAGTCGGTTAAGCATCCGACTTTCGCTTAGGTCATGATCTCGCGGTTCGTGGGTTCAAGCCCCGTGTCGGGCTCTGTGCTGACTGCCAGCTCAGAGCCTGGAGCCTATTTCAGAGTCTGTATCTCCCTCTCTCTCTGACCCTCCCCTGCTCACGCTCTCTCTCTCTCTCTCCTAGAAATAAAAAAAAAAAAATACAAAATTGTTAAAAGGATTTCATGAAGTGATGAATACAGAAGGGCCCTATCTCCCCAAAAGGGTTTACAACACGGTTAGGGTTAGGGTTGTTTTTAGTTGTTATTATTCTATCCACAGTATAAGGATTGAATTTAAGTGTATCATCTTACAGCTAAGCATAAGTCTTCATCTTTTGTTTATTTTTTTAAAGATTTGTTTTAGTTTATTTATTTTGAGAGAGAGAGAGAGGGCAGCAGGGAGGGGCAGAGAGATGGAGAGAGAAAGAGAATCCCAAGCGTGTTCCATGCTGTCAGCACAGAGCACAATGTGGGACTCAATCTTACACACCATAAGATCACGACTTGAGCCAAAACCCAGAGTCAGACACCTAACTGACTGAGCCACCCAGGTGACCCAAGTCTTTATCTTGATAAATGCATTTCATTGCAGTTTGTGGCAGCTGATTAGTTAGTTGCAGTCCTATGTGAAGCAATGAAAAATTTACCCAAGTGTGAAGATAGTTCCTAAGCGCTCTGTTGTCATAGACCTGGACTCTGTCACTCTAGACAGCTTAATAAAGATAGTCACTTCATAATACAATTGGAATGTGTTAGGTTTTTTTTTTTTTTTTTACAACAGTTTCCCTATACCTGACAGACCAAAAAAAAGAAAAAAAAAACAAAAAGAAAAACAGTATTTCATGAAAAAAGAAAAAAAGAAGGGGGGGGGAACTAATATTTGAAGGCTTATTATGTGCCAGACACGAAGGAAAAGAATCAAGTTCAGCACAGCTGTTAAGGCCCAAGGCCCAAGGTCAGCAGTGTGGCAGAACCCAACCAACATCAAGGCAAAGTTGCAGAAACTGTAGCCTATTTTAAAAGTTTTACATTTAACAAATCAATACCTTTAATAGGAAAGAAAAAATCCAATGCACTATAATTGTACTAACCATACATAATTATTTAAAAAAAATTTTTAGATGTATTTATTTTTGAGAGACAGAGCACAAGTTGGGGAGGGGCAGAGAGAGAAGGAGACACAGAATCCGAAGCAGGCTCCAGGCTCTGAGCTGTCAGCATAGAGCCTGACATGGGACTGGAACTCGCAAACTGTGAGATCATGACCTGAGTCGAAGTCGGACGCTTAACCGCCCCTAACCATACATAATTATTTTTTAAAACAGCAGTTCAAAGTACACCCCAGAGCATGTGGCCTGATAATAAGTCACACATATAAAGGTGTGCAACGACTAACTTCTACTTTCAGTTCCATGTCTCCTGGTAACTGAGGTAGAACCTCACTTGGAGATAACAGTCAAGATCTGATCTGTGAGCCAGCAGTGCACCAGCCTCTACCCCGGGATGGGCCTCGTTCAAAGCAGGGCCTTTTGATCTAACACTTTGATGCAGCCATTTGATGTCAAACCACCTTGTCAACATGTGAAATCACCATCTTTTCAAAAATATAAAAGAGATACTGCCTACCAGAACTGGATTCAGGTCTGCTAAGTCATATCTAAAGGAAAAAGAGGAAATTTGATGTGAAATAAGTATTTATTTAAAATGAGGAAGAAATAGGGGCGCCTGGGTGGCTTAGTCGGTTAAGCGTCCGACTTTCGCTTAGGTCATGATCTCGCGGTTCGTGGGTTCGAGCCCCGCGTCGGGCTCTGTGCTGACTGCCAGCTCAGAGCCTGGAGCCTATTTCAGAGTCTGTATCTCCCTCTCTCTCTGACCCTCCCCTGCTCACGCTGTCTCTCTCTCTCTCTCTCTCTCTCTCTCTCTCCTAGAAATAAATAAAAATATAAAAAAAAATAAATAAATAAAATAAAATGAGGAAGAAACCACAAAAAATTACAAATTTTAATGAGCTGCAAAAAGCCCAGACAATTAATTTTTATTAACTCCCCGGCAGACCTTTGAAGAACATTTTCCTATATTTTTTGACTACATACTTCTTAACCATTCTTACATATGTCAATGATTTTGTGATATCAGTTCTTAGAGAGAAGGGAAGAGAATTCTATTTGCCTTCTAGGATCATTGATGAAAATTTATTTTTAATTATTAATAGTTTAAAGAAGCTGTTGATAGTTACTGATAGTTTAGCATCACAATTTGCTACTGGCAGATCCACTACATTCTTTGGATTTTTGTCAAATTTTGGAAGACTTCTGTCAGGTGTCTTTCATATATGACCTGTAGGAGTTTCTTGTGCAGTGACCAATCTTCAGCACTTTTTGATTTTTTTGGTTTGTTTGCTTTTTATTTTTTTATTTTTTAAATTTTATTTAAATCCTAGAATTCAGTGATTCATCACTTACATATAACACATCCCAACAAGTGCCCTCCTTAATGCCCATGAACCATTTAGTCCATTCCCCCCACCCAGGCAACCCTGTTTGTTCTCTTTATTTAAGAGTCTCTTATGGTTTGCTCCCTGTCTGTTTTTTTTTAAATGTTTATTTATTTTTGAGAAAGAGAGAGAGAGAGCGCGCGAGCAGAGGAAGGCAGAGAGAGACACACACAAAATGTGAAGCAGCCTCCAGGCTCTGAAATGCCAGCTCAGGGCCCAACACGGGTCTGGAATTCACAAACCCATGAGATCATGACCTGAGCCAAAGTTGTACACTTAACCGACTGAGCCACCCAGGCACCCTCTCTCTGCTTTTATCTTATTTTTTTCTTCCTTTCCCCAGAATACTCTTTGAACTAACAGAATTTAATAGCTAGTCGATGAACTTGTGATAATTATACATTGTAAGCTTTATGTTATCATTGCCAATATTTCATTTTAAATCAGTTAGAAATGTGAATATTTTTCCAAAATATCCATGTATTCAGTGATACGTTGTGATGCATAAAACACACAGTGCCATAAAGATAAAAAGTACTACAAAGTCTGTAGCACTGCTATGTATGTGTGTCTTACAAACACAGTATTTCTGAGAGATTCCCTTTTGAAAGATTTCCAAAATGTTTCTGAATGTATCCACTACATTATCAAGTATATTCCTGGCAGCAAAGAACTTTGGTTTTAATGAGACCTTGAGGGGAATTGAAAGATTCCGTTACCATTTTATCTGCCTGATTAGAAGAATCTTTCACTGATGGACATCCGGCACCATAGAATTCAAACCATATTTCTCCTCTAGCACCCACATACTTTCAGTGGTAGGAGCTATAGCCACCCCATGTCACCATGCAAGCTCTGGCCTTCCACTTCCAGGTCATAATGTTGGTGAGTGATGGCAATGGATGGCAGGGGTGAGCCTAGGAGTAATTTCTATACCAAAACAGAGAGCTAAATAGTTCTATGTGAATATGCCTGCAAACAATGTAAATATACCCCTCTGGCCTAAATGTAAATGAATTCCAACTCAACTTTTCTGTAGCCTGTTCTCTGAAAGGCCTGTGGCAACCCCAGTGCCACTCAGCAGAAGGGTAGGTGTGACAGGAAGAGGTGGGCCTAGAAAGAGAAAGAAGCCTTCATTAACAGAAGTTAAAGTATTTTCCTTTTATACGTTTTATAAAAGGAAATGGCTGTGTCTACATATTACTAGAGCCCAGTCAGGGCTTTTGAAGGGACCCAAGCAAATGAGAGTCCTTGACATTATGCTTCAACATCCTGCAATGGAGCTTTCTTGATCCCTGACTTTTACTCCATCCCTCACCTCAAACTTGATCAGGTATTTCTGTATTATTTGTATACAGAATATGCTATTCTGTATGAATGAGCTTCAATGTTAACGTCAGAAAAACAGCACAGATTTTTAAAGTCTGTTGGAGTTGATCAAGTTAGGCTCCAAAGCTACTGTTTTTCCTAACCTCCTTTTTGAAGGAGCTTAATACTGAGTAAAATGCCTATATGGAATGGACTGCTGAGAGAACTATTAGAAATTTAACTGAGTGAGTGGACGCCTGGGTGGCTCAGTCGGTTAAACATCCGACTTAGGCTCAGGACATAATCTCATGGTTCATGAATTCAAGCCCCGTGTCAAGCTCTGTGCTGACAGCTCAGAGCCTGGAGCCAGCTTCGGATTCTGTGTCTCCCTCTCTCTCTCTGCCCCTCCCTTGCTTGCACTATGTTGCTCTTTCAAAAATAAATAAACACTAAAAAAAATTTAACAGTGTTTTCTGTGAACTCGGATGAGTATGAGATCCTATTATGCTACAAGTATTCTCTTTTGATCCCCACTTCCGCCTTGCCCAGGAGATGATATGTACCAAATCAAATAGGGTTATAGAATCAAGAAGTCATCCTAAAGGTGTTCATTCTATAGATTTTCAAATGAAAAGATGGAATGCGTACCTCAGTTAAGTGAGCACATCTATTTATTGATTAAAAGCAAATGCTAATGACAACTGTCATTTCAGAGATAAATCCACGATACTGAGATACAGATGATGCATGTGAATTCTCAGAAAATAAGCAGCCTCCTAACTTAGAAGGAGGGGAGCCCCTTTCTGAGTTTGGCAAATGTAGTAAGACTCTATCTCCTCTTTCCACATAGTTTGCCACCCTTTTGGGACCATGTTTCCCTACCATCCTTCTCCTAACCTTGACATTAACCCATCCTTTGTTTCATCTCATCCCTAATCCTTATCCCAGGAAGTACAGGTTGGAGATGAAGTGAAGTTCAAAGATGGGGTAACTTTGATTCACATATTACTCATAATTGAAATAGATACATTTTAAGGTTTACTTTTTAGATTATGTCAAAACATTTCCACCTCAATATCACTGAATCAAATGGCTGACTACATCCAAACATCAAGAACACTAGTGAATTACATTATGAACCAAAAATCATAGAGAATTATATACATGCTGGTCAAATTCCTAAAGAATAAGTTTATCCTATGGAAGTGTCTTAAAAGCTATTTTCAATAGAACTAAATTTTGAGGAGCTTAAAAAGCATACTCTCCCCTTTCATTCTGATATCAGATTATAAAAATAAACCAGCCCACAGTAACTCTCCCATTCTGAAGTTCTTTGGGACAGAAATTTTATGTTATGGGGGAAGAGAAGCCTAAAAATGCCAGGGGATCATCTCCTTTTGAAAGAATGCTAAGGAAATGGTACTCAAAGGTGAGTGGCATTCACATGGTCCTCCATTTGAGGACTCCTTTCGCTGAGTTAGTACAGTGAAATTTAGTAAAATGGACCTATAAACTTTACATTTGATATCTTTTTACTTACTCTGAACTTTATTGCAGGACATGTTCCCCAGACTAAGCACTCATTCACTCATCCATCCATCCATCCATCCATCCATCCATTCATCCATCAAGGAATGATAACTTTCTGTGTGCCAGGAAATGAAGATACTGCATTAAATAAAAGTGGCATGGCTACTGCCCTCACAGAGCTAACAGTTGAGCAGGAAAGATAAGACAGTAAATAAAACATTACTCAAATGATTAATAAATCATAGAGAAGATTTCCCTCTGTTGCCATGAGTACTGGATTGACACTGTGAGTTGGGGAAGAAAGATGTTTGCCAAGATCCTCCAAATCCATACCTCTTCACCACAAACCCAAGGCAAGGAGTTCTTCTCTAGCCCCAAAAATTGTAAGGAAAGAGGACCCTTACTGTAGGCTTAGATCTCTGAGCCCACACTTGAGACACCTGATCATAAGCCTACTCTGTGTGCTGGTGGTCAAGAAGACATGTTATCAGGAGGCACCTGGCCCAGTCAGTTAATCATGCATTAGCTCAGGTCATGATCTCCTGGTTCGTGAGTTCAAGCCACACATTGGGCTCTCTGCTGTCAGCATAGAGCCCACTTCAAATTCTCTGTCCCCTCTCTCTCCCTGCCCCTCCACCACTTGTGCATTCTCATTCTCTCTCTCTCTCTTAAAAATAAATAAAAAAGAAACTTAAAAGTAAAAAAAAGGACATGTTATTGGAAGAGTGGAGATGGGTAAGTTTGTTGATCAGACCAAAACAAAAAGACTACAGCCCTGTATCCACATCTTTATAGGTCATAAGGACCTGGAGTTTATTCTAAGAGCAAGCAGAAAACCAGTGCAATGTTTTAAGCAGGAAGTGATGTGATCAGATTTTTTCTTAAGTTACCCTGGCTGCACTGTGAGTAATGGTATAAATGAGGACAAGAATATAAAGGTAAGGAGAATAGTTAGAAGGTTATTTCAGGCAAGAGAGGGTGATGTCTTAGTTTAGGGCGGTGTTGTTTAGTCAGAGCTGTTTAGTAGACAAAATGGCAGATGACTGACCATGAAAGGATAAGGAAAAGGTAGGTCAAGATAATTCATAGACTTCCAACTTGAGCAATAACCCAGCGAGCCTTAACCTGGTTGCTCAGTAAACTCATCTGGAGACCATACCCCCAACATTCCAATTTCATTGGCTAAGCACATATTTTCAATGCCGCTCAGATGTTTCAAATATGAAGGCAGGTTAGAGAAACCCTGAGCTAGGTGGACAAGTGTTCCCCAGGTAGAAAACACTTAACAGGAATGGAGTTTGTGGGGAAATGCCATGAATTTCCATGTGGGCTACTCCATGGGTTTTGTTGGAGGAGTCCAAGCAATGTGTCAAGTTCAGAATTGGACTTACATGTCTGGATGATACAGGAAAGATCTAAATTGAAGACAGGTGAAAGTGACTGACATTTACATTGATTGTGATGGAAGTCATGGCTGAATATGCAATTGCTTAGGGAGAGAGAAAACAAGAGGGCCTTGAAAAACCCCTTCATTAAAGATAGAAGATGACGGACACGTCATCCATGGAGTTGAAGAAGGAGTGCTGGTAAGTTAGAAGGAAACCATGAAAAAGGAGGTTTGCCAAAGTCAATGCAAGGGAATGTTTCCAGAAGAGAGTGTGTAAGTGGCTTGAAAGCTGTGTTTAATTCTGGCAGGGCCTGGAACTTCACCCTCCTTCCAACCGTCAAACTTCTGGGTTGATTTTTGAGTCCTCCCCTTGGTAAGTCTCTATTTTGGCAAGACAGCTATTAGCAGGGAATTATTATTTAAAGGTCAAATTGTAGGAAACTTGAAAGCCTAGTTTTTCAGGATTTGGAAAATAAATACAATCTCAATTCAGACACTAAACGTAAACGGTAACATTCCTTGTATACATGCACTTATGACTTCTAGCACATAGACCTATATTATGTTCGCCTATGTGTGGGTTTAAGTTTGGCACATACTGCAAGTCTTTTAGGGTTTGGTAGCATTCTTTCTGTTGCCAAGCCTACCCAAGGACAAAACAAACAGAGCGATCTTTCAAGACCTGCCCCCTCTTTGGGCCTGTCTTGTGACACACAGATTTTTGTCACCATCACGATGTCCATACCATATTATTTTATTTCTTTATGTCTGTGTCTCCTTCTGATTTCCCTAGGGGCCAGTAATGCTCTTATATGAGCTTATATTCCCAGCACCTATCACAATGCCTACCATTTGGTATGTACTGAATAAATGTTTGCTGAATGAATGGAAAGTTACATAATATTTCTGTGAGTTCAGGAACAGCCAATCTGGAAATTCCATCTCTAAGTATTCTTTCATCATAGACTGTAAAATATTGTTTAAATAAAGGATGTGGTTTATCCATGTTTAAGTTTTAGGTCAATTTTCTATGGAGTTAGTAAAATCTCGTTCCAATACAAATTACTTAATCCCTTGGTGCCTTGGGTTTTCTGCCTATAAAATGAGAATGGCAATGTTGATTTCCCTTGGAGCTGCCATGAGGATTGTCTTAGAACTCTATTTTCCCAGAAAAGGTATTACGTGGGTTTGAAGACCAATTGATAATTATTTCTGGTTTTACTGAGTGTATGTTGGTTCAGATGCGAGGGGGCAACAGGTAAGTTCTCTGGGTTTGTTTACAACAGCTCTGGAGCAGTTGCAAAAGGCTGAGTCTTGTGAGCAATAAAGGATTTCCCATGCTAGGAACTGGGTCTGTCATGTCATTCTTTACCACAGGGAGGACTTTTCTGGAAGGATCCAGCCCCTCCGAGGCTGGACACTGAGTAAATGAAGTATTGGTGGCCTTAGGGAAGAGACAGACTAGCTGCAGCTAACATAGTCAAAGCTGCCTTTAAGTTCATATCAGATTTGGGTTAGTTTGTTCAGAGCTAATCTTCTCTCTAGTTCAAGTCTGTTGTTCAGTTGAGTTAAGGGTCTCTTGGTGAAAAAAATTCTATCAGAGAAGAAAGAGTTTACCTTAACCAAGGGTAATCTCTCTGACTGCAATTTAAATAATAAAATGCATTTTTATTTATTATAGACCCACTTGACACATAATTCCCTGTTGACTGAGTGCTGATTATATGCCAGGCTTTTGAAATGCCTTACAGCCTCAAATGTTGACGTGGCTATTGTACTATTTCCATTTTCTACACGCAGAGAGTAAGGAAGAGACCAGATGAAACGCTAATCTCCCTGACTCACAGCTCAGTCTCTTTCCTGCTATTCAGTATTGCCTCATAGACATTCATCTTCTCTCTGCAGGCCTTTAATATGCTCTTATGTTAAAGCTAAATTTCACCCTCGATCAGTTGAGTATTTGCAATCCCACCTTGAATGACATGATTATGGATTTTCCTGTCATTTAAGATTATTTTGAGGCAAAAGAAAATGAAATGAAAGCAAGTATAATATTTAGTTATCTGAGCTTGCTGAATAATCTTGACAGATTTTCACTGAAACATAAATTTTCATTTTTGTTCAGTAATTTTTATCATTGTGTTTGTTTCAGTACAGAAGTACCATTCACGTCTGTGATCATTGTTGTTCCTTTACTTTTATTCATTTGTTTCTAAAAAATCAAACTGTCTTCTATAGCTTTTCAAATTCTTTTTCCCATTTCTCATACCATATGCACATTTTCTCATGAAATTGCTCAGTAGTGTAACCCTTTGGGTTTAATGGGAATAGCCTGTGTGCTGACTATTTAAGGAGGTACTTTCTTCAAGCAGATGTCAGCAGCCCATTCCCTGGTAACTACAAATAAGTCTGGGTTTTGTGCGCTTTTAACTTTATACCTAGGAGGATTTTTATAGATTCATACACAAGGACCTAATAGCTTTAGGAGAACAAGATAAAAGTTAATAAAAATCATGTTTTGGTCCCTGGGGAAAGATAGTTCCATTTTCCCCTAGAAGTACTAGGTAGACTACAGTCAACATAAGAAAACAAGTCAGATTGACCCTGTGAATTGAAGGCAGTAATAGTTTTCCTCTCAGGTCAACTCCAAAAGATTGGTAGTAACTACCTGAAATACTGGGTTAAGCAAGATCCTGAGGCTGCGTCCAGGTACAGAGTGCTGTGATGGGTCTGTGATGTCTTCCTTGGGCAGGGAAGAGCTGTGGCAAGGCTGTATGCTTCCAGGATTTGCTGCCCTGGGGGAGGAAGCAATGGCCCAGGTCATGACTCAAAAAGAAACTGAGCTCCGAGTGAGCTGTACATTGCCTTGCAATGGCAAGAACCCCACTTCACAAATGACCCTACAGAAAACTTATGAATGACATACTTCCAGGTGTGTAAAGCAAAAGCAAAACTGATGTGCAATGAAATGGAGAGAAGGGTAGAGGAGAGGATCCTTGTATCTAAGGATGCTTAGGATTAAAGTCACCAGGACTTAAATGCTGATGGAAGTGGGGAAAGAGCTCTTCAGGAAGGAGACAAACAGACCACATTCCTGTCTTGTCTCTGTGCATGCAGGGACAAGGGAACTATGCCCAATTAGTAAAGAGGAACACCAGATCTGGCCAAAGTTGCCCTGCTACAAACTCAGAGGAGAACATAGCTGAGAAGGTGAGTGGGAAGCCTAAGTTAGGACATTCCAGCAGAGAAATACAGAGGGACCATGCTGACGGTGTTGACATTCAAGCTGATCACACAAGCAAAATAGGTGTCTAAATGGGGTGCCTGGGTGGCTCAGTTGGTTAAGCGTCCGACTTCAGCTCAGGTCATGATCTCACAGTTCGTGAGTTCGAGCCCCACGTCGGGCTCTGTGCTGACAGCTAGCTCAGAGCCTGGAGCCTGTTTCAGATTCTGTATCTCCCTCTCTCTCTGACCCTCCCCTGCTCACGCTGTCTCTCTCTCTCTCTCTCTCTCTCTCTCTCTCTCTCAGAAATAAATAAAACATTTAAAAAATAGGTGTCTAAATGTCAGAGGCTCATCTATAGAAAGTTTTTCTTCTGATGACCCTGGGCAGGACTCCTGTTGAGACTTAGAGTATCGTAAGGTGTTTGTTATTGGTGTTTCCTGTGGTGTGGACAGCTCCTCCTGATGCACTATGTCTATCCAAAACATTTCATGTCTCTGCCTTGAAACATTCATTCTGTAGTGGAGGGAACATGCATTAAACTGCGTGTATTCAATCGCATTAAATTTAAATTGTATTAAATTTAAATGTATTAAATTGTAGCTCAACATCGTGCCTGTTAACACAGAGACACGGATGAGGTACAATGGGAGGCAGGTAACCACCTCTATCTGCGGGTGCAGGGTAGGCTTCTCAGAGGAGACAATAGAGCCAGTTTATTGGGCAGAAAGCCACCAGGAGGTCCTTGTGGCCATAAAGAAAAGGAGAGACAGAGGTACAGAAGCAACGGCACAATCAGCCAGCTGCAGTTCAAGGTCCCTGGAGCACACAGTGAGAGAAAGGAGTTGGTAGAAGGTCTAGATCATGAGGGATCTGAAAGCCACTGAGAGTTTTCAGGCAGAGATGTGGCACAAACATCTTTGTTGTTGGATGTTGTTGGCAGCTCTGTTGGCATGAATTTAGGATGGAGCTGGAAGGGAGATAGAGGTGCTGGCTAGGAAATCACTGCAGTTGTCCAGGTTAAAAAAAAAAAAAAAGATAAATACAGGCAGTTTCAAGAAATACCTAGAATTAAAGTCACCAGGACTTAAATACTGATGGGTGTGGGTAAAGGGCAAGAGAGGAAGAAAAGAGTTCAAGGTAACTCACAAGTTTCAGGCTTGGGATGATCACAGGGTCATGACTAGGCTGAAGAAACAGGAGGAACAGTGGGTTCTGGTTTCCCTGCGTGGCTCCTGCAATACCAGGAGCTACGTCAATAATGACCAGTCCAGAGCATGAGCTTTGAAGGCCGAGATTAAGATTCAATGCCTTCCCTCCCGTTCAATAGCCACATGACCTTGAACAAGTTAGTTTAGCCCCTCTGAGCGTCAATTCCCTAATGGTAGAGGTGAGATAACAGCAGCTTGCAACTCATAAAGCTGATGCTGAAGATTAAATTAAGCTATGTCTATCGTACAGCTCCTGGTACACAATAATGTTTTCTATTTGTGATTCACTAAATACATTGCTTTTTCCTTTTTACGAAGGAAAGAAAAGAATAAAAATGTTTTTTATTCTTCTGGCCACATAACATTCACTTGCTGCCTTATTTCACTGGCTTAAACTGGATTTCTGCTAAGGCATTTATGATGTAACACTTAAAACATGCTCTTGAATGGCCCTCCAGTCTGAAGACTTATCATTGACTTCTTGGCCAAAAAGCCTATAAAGCCTTCTGGGAACCTGACTCCAGGAGCCCACATATAGAAGAGGATTAGGTTGTCTCCCTTGGATTGTGTGGGATCAGTCACAACCCTATTAGTACTATGACTGGCCTTCATGCTTCCCTTCAGCCAGGTCTTGTACGTTATCCCTACCAATCACAAGCAATGGACAAAACTGTTAAGCCCATGAGGTAGATGGTGCTATCCAGAGTGTCCAACACAGGACTTGGCACATAGTAGGTATTTAGTAAATTTTGGTTGAGTGAACGCACTACACTCCCTATACCACACTGCAATGCCTAACCTCAGGAAGAAACCCCTGTACCATACCACTCCCTAAACATTTCTTCCTTCTACCCAAGCCATATGCCCGAAGCAGGAAGATCTTTGGCATGCAATGTTCTTTATAAACCTTTCAAAGTATGTAAACGGAGTATTCAATCTGTCAATCATACAGTGAAGACTATAAAACAAATATGGATTAAACCCCATTGTTGATATGGCTACAGTTCTTCAAGTTACCTTGATAAACTAAAATGTTTTTGCCATAAAGTGAATCAGTAGATTGGCCAAGTTTCCCTGAATGCAAATGTATCCACCTAGACAACTCAGGACAGTATGAATTAGTAGACCTTACAGGTGCTTGCATTTTTCAAACTCATTGAAAAGAACCTAATTTAAAGATCTGTGATTTAATGAGCCTTTCAAAACTGAAAATATATCCCACTGAGATTTAAAACAGAAAATAGATTTAAAATAGAAAAAAATAAAACAAAGCTAGTTTTGTGTTTCACAGACACAGGAAGGTGCCAGAATTATTTACTGCTTTCTGGACTTTGCATTATGACCAAATTGATATTTTCCAGGTTTTTCATTAACTTAAAATGTTCTGAGGTAAACACATCATTTGCCATGATTAAATTCAAGGTGTTTCTGCAGCTTCCTTCTGAACAGCTAAAAATTAGGGCAAGAGGTAAGAGTTCTGGTCAACCTCTTTGTGAAAGCAACACTAGGGAAAATACACAGATTTCATTCAACAGCTTCCGTGAGATTCTTAGAGCCATAGCAAGCAGAGGGTCTACAGGCAGAATCACATGGTAAAACCTTTCAGTCCAGAACCTCCAAAACCAAAAATCATTCCACCTAGTTTTAAAAATTCTCATAGATTTCCCAAACTGTAAAAGGATATAGAACTAACCTGCCCACACTCAAATCTACTGCATCAGCCCACCATAAAAGTCTCTAAGGATGAAAGCCTCTACTACCTCTCTAGATGGTTCCAGACAGAAAAAAGTTAATAGATACATACTTGTCAGAATTCACTAGGATTTCAAATGTCCTTCCAAATTTGAAGTAGACTGATTAAATCAGCTTCTGTTCAAAACTAGTCTTTTATTTACTTTTTAAAAACATTTTTTAACGTTTATTCATTTTTGAGAGACAGAGAGCATGAGTCGGGGAGGGACAGAGAGAGAGACACGCACAGAGCCTGAAGCAGACTCCAGACTCCAAGTGGTCTGCACAGAGTCCAATGTGGGGCTTGAACTCACATGAGATCATGACCTGAGCCAAAGTCCCACTTAACGGACTGAGCCACCCAGGTGCCCGTAAAAGCTAGTCTTTTAACACAGATGGAATATTAAGGATGAACATAAAAGCTAATTCAATATAGCCTTTTCTCTCCCCTCTCCGAATTCTACCTCTCAGTCTTGGAGTCAGGAACCTCTCTAGGATAGGACTCCACTGGGTTCATAAAGTCCATCTCATGGACAAAGAGAGAATGTCATAAAACTGGCCCTCACTTGCCACCAAAGTTGGATACCCCACTGGTCACCCAGCAGAGCCCTGAGTAAATTATCTGGGGAAGGTAGTAGAGCACATTCAACAGGAATGCCCAGAACAATTTTTCAAAAAAACCTTTTTTGCGGATCCTGGCTCTCAGGTTCTCCATACAGCTAAAGTCTGAGTGCTTACTTCATGACCCTTTCAAGACTGGGTCACAAGCAGGGGCAGAGCACAATTTCTATTCATTTATATCCACATGCCCCACACCTTACATTCACCCAAAACAAGACAAGGCTTTCGCAATGCTTGTCCAGAATGGGACATTGCTCTGACATTCCAAGACTTAGTATATAGTGACTGGTTAATGTTCACTAACATTATCTGGTTCAGAAACACAGATAAAACTTATGATTTCAATGAATAAAGAAATAACATCAACAGAGGATACAATATAAATGGAGAGGCAATTAGGGAAAGTGAGCATTTTAAGATCATTTCCTTTTCTAATATACCCCATAAGAATACCCATTGTAGGTCAATTCTAATTGTTAAGCAGTTCTTAAAATTGAATTGAAATTATTTTACCTAGTATTTTCAACTCTCCCTAATTCTGTTCTGTGGAACCAATCAGAGTGCTCTTTCATACATGGAGTTTTTTTATTTTTAAATTTTTTCAAGATTTATTTATTTTTGAGAGACAGAGAGAGACAGAGTGTCAGTGGGGGAGGAGCAGAGAGAGAGGGAGACACAGAATCCAAAACAGGATGCAGGCTCTGAGCTGTCAGCACAGAGCCCAATGTGAGGCTCAAACTCAAGAACCGTGAGATCATGACCTGAGCCGAAGTAGGACACTCAACTGACTGAGCTACCCAGGTGTCCCTGGAGACATTTTTTTTTTTTTTTTTAAGAAAGATTTAAGTATTTCCAGGCAAGCAACTGTGGCTGCTCCTTCTACAATAAAGCTTGAAATTTTAAATTAACACATTTGGTATACAATCAATCAGTTCACCAAAAACCTTGAGCACCTACCAAATGAGAGCTACTGCACTCAATATTGGGAATAATCAGCAGTAATTCATCAACTTATGTCTAAGGTACTATTTTCCACTGGTTCTTTTATTGTTTTGTAATGCCTCCTTTAAAGAGAAAATCCATTAAAAAATAAATAATGGTTGGGGGAGAGGCATCAAAGTAATGTAGTGTGTGCTAGTTGTGAATATAGTCTGGAGAAAAAGGAGTACATATAAGGTAGGTAGTAATAATATTCATTGGCTCATAGAAACCCCAGATGCTTTATACTTATTATTTCATTTCATCTTGTTACAGCTCTGTAAGGTGGGTTTTACTTTCAATTTACCAAAAAGGAAACTGAGATTTTAAGAGTTTATTTAAATTCCCTAAAGTGATACACTTGCTGTGGCCGAGCCAGGATCCACGCCCAAATCTAATCCCAAAGTGTATAGTCCTTTAACTGTGTAATAACTCACTACTTGCAAAGAAATGAATACAAGAACGTTACCCATATCTTGGGATTTGATGCCGTATGTGGATAGCTAACAATACACCTTTCCCACTTTTCATTCTATAGATAGACCAGAAAAAGAAAATACAATTTTTAATCTTCTGAACACTCTTAAGTCACTGAATTTCAAAGTAATTGTATATAATCTGCAGTACCATAAATCTGTTTGGTGTCTCCAAATTGGCGGGTCACTGAACTCTTATAGAATGATGATTAATGATCAAAGGATTTAAAAGAGAACGTGCCATACAGAGGTTTGGGGAGAGAAAATCATTTGATCGTCTGTTTTTCAGGGTATTTTAAAGCTGTTAAAATCAATGGGGGGTGGGGAGGAGTGAAACTAATTGGGAAGGGAGCACATTTCCTCCACACACCCCATTAGACATGATGGGCCTCTCTCACGGTGTGATTGCAAGGAAGGGTATCTGTGTGGCTCTCATCTGGGTCGTTCAGTTTAACTCTGGCCAGGCTTCTGCTTTGCCTTCCAGTTCCTTTGCTAGCTGGCCACCTCTCATCAGGAGATGGCTTTCATCCAGTCGCTATGCCACCCATTTTTTTCCATCACGTCCCTTTCTCCACGTTCTAAAAACAATCACAGTGCTGTTTTTCAAGACCCTGCTTGCATTTTCCAGTGATGGGAGACAGATCTAGCTCAGCTCACAAGCAAGGCACTTGAGTTTTAACAAAAGAACAGATGACAGAGAAATGTGCTTTTGCTTGGAGTGCCATGCCATCTGTGACATTTGCCATGCAGAGCCGCACATTCCTCGTGGAGGGCAAGGTTGCTCACCATTGTCCTGACTCCAAAACTATTTCCGACAGGAGCGCCTGTAATTAACCTCATTTATTGACTTTACACGTGGGAGGTGTGGAGAAAGGTTCAGTGGTGCTCTTGACGGCATCGTCTATAACTAGCAAACAGCCAAGATGCCTGCATATGCTTGGTTCTCAACTTCCCTACCAGGTTTTGTTCAAGTAGAGAATTTGAATGGGTCCTTTGTGTTAGAATCCTTCTTAAAGTCTTTAAAAGTTCAATATGAAATTAAAAGGAAAAGAGTTCAACTTACAGATCTTTGCATCTGACCCTGCAGTACATCTGTCTCATTTTATCTTGGCTCTTAGAGGTCATGTTATGAAGGTGCACGGGCAAAACCACAACAGCACGGAAAAGAGTGTTAAGTAGGAGGCACAATCCGGCATCCCCGCCATTTCTGGCCTGGAGTGATCCTGAAAGCAGGCTATGAAATAGCATCGCCCGCATCACCGGTCGCCAGCCCCCCAGCCAGTCCCACTGACCCCCTCCCCGCCACCTCCCACAAAAATTGTTGCCCTATGAGGCTTTTTGTGGAACTGGTCATTCTCAGGGTCCCTGCATTTTTACTTTCCCAACTCAGTCTTAGCTCGCTACCACAAAGGGCCCAATTCCTTTCTGGCCCACAGAACAGCTGTATCAGCTTGATTTAATGCAAAAGAAATGGTACTTGGTGACTGCTGGTAACAAAAGATGGCGCAGTGCATGCTGGAGATGGAAGTGGAAGTTTAAGGTATGGGTTCACATCAAAACCTTAACACATTTCTGCTGCCATTCAGGACTCAAGCATAAAAAGAGTGTGTGGAACATAGTAAAAAAAGGTCTCAGGAATAATCTATTACGTGTGATTTACAAATCATTTTCACTTATAATGTATTAACCAGCATACTTTTGGTTGTAACAGAAACCGATGCAAGCTAAATAAAGCAAATAATAATAATAATAGTAATTGGTTATGTGAACACCAGGGTTTCTCACTGACCTCAAGGCAGAAATGCCACTGGGCCTCAAGAAGGAAGAAGTAGAATGCGCTAGTCCAGGAAACCCTGAAAAATTTTCTTTATTTTATTTTACTTTTTAAATTTTTTTAGTGTTTATTTATTCTTGAGACAGAGCATGAGCAAGAGAGGGGCAGAGAGAGAGGGAGGCACAGAACTGGAAACAAGCTCCAGGCCCTGAACTGTCAGCACAGAGCCCATCGCAGGGCTTTAATCCATGAACCCTGAGATCTTGACCTGAGCTGAAGTTGGATGCTTCACTGACTGAGCCACCCAAGTGCCCCACTCTATTTTATTTTTATTTTATTCTCTTAAACTGTAGAGCTGCTTTCTCTCTGATTTAACTAAGTGATGGAAAAAATGTCATCCACCAAAACCTTCTGAGTTCGCTTCTTCTCTGTTTAAAAGCATGGCCAGATAATGGCGCCTGGGTGGCTCAGTCGGTTGAGCGACTGACTTCAGCTCAGGTCATGATCTCGAGGTTTCCGGGTTCGGGCCCCACATCGGGCTCTGTGCTGACAGCTAGCTCAGAGCCTGGAACCTGCTCCGGATTCTGTGTCTCCTTCTCTCTCCGCCCCTACCCCGTTCATGCTCTGTCTCTCTCTGTCTCTCAATAATAAATAAATGTAAAAAACAACAATTAGAAATTAGGGGAAAAAGTAAAATAATAATAAATAAAAAACATGGCCAGATTCTTGGTCTTACTTCCCAGTGTTTACAGAGCCTCCTTGGTCAGGTTCCTAGGCATCCTTGTCAATCACCTGAGGTCGGGAGGCTGTGTCATACTGCTCAGGAGCCCCGCCATTGTAACCATGCAGATGGGAGGGGGCTGGGCCGTGGAGGGGGGCAGTTACCTCAAAAGTAGGGGTTCAGGACAGGCTACCCAATGGATACTAATACTTACATTATTTATCCAATCCTCTGCCCTACCCACTGAAGTTTTCATTTCTATTATTATTCTCATTTTACAAATGAGGAAACTAAACTACAGAGAGACTATATAGGTAATAAAAGTAAAACCAAAAGTGAAATCAAGTTCTTCTCATTCCCTTCTTGGCCTTTATATGATAAATAACCTAATTGAAGGGAAACCTAAAACACATACACACACAAAAAGAAGTGCACAGTCACCTCTCCTCTTCCTTCGGAAGATTTTAAATTTAACGACGCGAGACTCAAGACAGACGTTCATGAAAGTAGTTAAATAACGTTTTTTTAAAAATTTTTTAAATGTTTTTTTATTTATTTCTGAGTGAGAGAGAGAGAGAGACATACAGTGTGAGCAAGGGAGGGTCAGAGGGAGAGGGAGACACACAGAGTCTGAAACAGGCTGCAGGCTCTGTGTAGCTGTCAACACAGAGCCCGACGCGGGGCTTGAACCCAGGAACCGTGAAATCATGACCTGAGCCAAAGTCAGACGCCTAACCGACTGAGCCACTCAGGTGCTCCGGTTAAATAACGTTTTAAAAGCAGCATATGAGGGGCGCCTGGGTGGCTTAGTTAAGCGTCCGACTGTCGCTTAGGTCATGATCTCGCGGTTCGTGGGTTCGAGCCCCGCGTCGGGCTCTGTGCTGACTGCCAGCTCAGAGCCTGGAGCCTGTTTCAGTCGGTGACTCCCTCTCTCTCTGACTCTCCCCTGCTCACGCTGTCTCTCTCTCTCTCTCTCTCCTAGAAATAAATAAAAATATTTTTTAAAAAAATAAAAGCAACATATGACATATGAAGCAACATGTAAATATTTCACACTATTGAAATAGCTAAACTTTGGATTCTTATTTGGAAGGAACTTAGCAAAAAGGGTGGGGAAGACATTTAGACATAAGAAATGGAAGAAGTCACACATTACCAGCAGCAATTCACATATTAATACTGAAAATTCCACTCACTCATCACCATACTATGTGCAGGAAGGCAGGATTTATGTTTCCAAATAAATAGAGGATGGGGCACCTGGGTGGCTCAGTCGGTTAAGCGTCTGACTTCGGCTCAGGTCATGATCTCACGGTTTGTGGGATCGAGCCCTGCGTCGGGTTCTGTGCTGGCAGCTCAGAGACTGGAGCCTGTTTCAGATTCCGTGTCTCCCTCTCTCACTGCCCCTCCCCTACTCATGGTCTATCTCTCTGTCTCAAAAATAAATAAGCTTTAAAAAAAAAAAAAGGAAATTAAAAAAATAGAGAATGAAAGTAGAGCTGCTGAGATTTCTAGATTTCCAAGCGTTTGTTGAGCTCAGCCTCCAGTCTACCATTTTCCTCTATAAACACAGTCAGAGTTCTAGGACTACTTTCTTTTCTGTGGCAGTCACCACGAAAAGTGCTATTTTTAAAATTTTTTTTTAACTTTTATTTATTTTTAAAGAGACAAAGCGTGAATGGGGGAGGGACTGAGAGAGGGGGAGCCACAGAATCCGAAGCAAGCTTCAGGCTGGGAGCTGTCAGCACAGAGCCCGACGAACTGTTGGATCACGACCTGAACTGAAGTCCGACGCTTAACCTACTGAGCCACCCAGGCATCCCTCGGAAGTGTTATTTTAAATCTCCGTTCAATAGGATTGAAGCAGAAATCCTTCTCAGATCACCCTCTGATAGGATTTTATTTATTTTCACATCACTACTCTTAAAATTAAGAATTATTCCTGCTAAGATTTAGTTCTTCATGATTTTTTCTGATCTGTTTCTAATGTCGTTTTCAGTACCAAGATTTCAGAAATGACACCCAGATCTGATCCAGATTAAGTGCCGAGTTATAACAGAGTTCAGCTAAGCAATCAGCAGTTTGGTCTATTACCTTACTGCATGTCATGGTCCTATAATTCCAACTAAAGCCCTTGAGATGGGTAGGCAGAGACTCCAACTCCAGATTTAGACTTCTTATAAACTCATTTAGGGATTGAAGGAGACTCTTTAAACTTCTGGGGCTTTTGGGGCACCTGGGTGGCTCAGTTGGTCAAGCATCTACCTCTTGATTTTGGCTCAGGTCATGATCCCAGCATCAGAGGATCAAGCCCTGTGTGGGGCTCTGCACTAAGTGGGCACCCTGCTTGAGAATCTCTCTTTCTCTCTCTGTCTCTCTCTCTTTCTCTTCCTCTGTCCCTATCTCCCACTCATGTTTTCTCTCTAAAATAAAATGAAATAAAATTAAATAAAATAAACTGCTGAGGCTTTTGGCTTCTTCACTCAGTTATCAAGAAATACTTGTTGATTTTCAATTACATGTCAGGGTTTGTTCCAGACTCAAGAGGTACAGCGGAAACCAAGCCAAAAAATAAATAAGTAAATAAAATCCCCTGTCCAAATGGAGCTTGTGGTCTATTGGCCAAAAACAGAAAATAAATATAAGTAAATTATATAAAATATTAGATGAGTATATGAAAAAATTAAAGCAAAGGGGAGTGGGGAGTAAAAGGAGGTGGTTATAATTGAAAATAGCATGGTAAGGGGGTGCCACTCAAGCACCTGACTCTTGATTTCAGCTCAGGTCGTGATCCCAGGGTCATGGAATCAGGCTCTGCATCAGGCTCCTTGCTAACAGTGAGGAGTCTATTTGGGATTCTTTCTCTCCCTCCCTCTCTCTCTCTCTCAAAATATATAAACTTTAAAAATTTTTCATAAAATAACACAGTAATGATAGGTCTCAATAACAAGTGACCTGTGAAGGAAATAAGGAATGCAGCCATGCAAATGTCTAAGGGAAGGGCAGAGAAGGAGCCTATACAAAGGTCCTGAGGTGAGAACAGTCTGGTACAATTGAAAAAGAGCAAAGAGGCTCCTGGAGAGAAAGACAGAGGAGAGGAACAGGAAATGAGGTCGGAGGGCAGCAGATATTATAGAACCTCAGAAGGACTTTAGCTTTTATTTTAAGTGACATGAAGTCCATTAAAGGGGTTAGAATGGTGTGAAATGATCTAAAGCTAGAGTCGAACAGGGTTACATTGGCTGATATATTGGGACTAGACTTCAAGGCAGCAAGCGCAGAAACAGGAAGATGAGTTAAGAGTAGAATGACCATACCTCTCGTATACCCAAAACAATCATGGGCAATGTGTCTCAGTACATTTATTGACGCCCCTCCCTTCTGAGTCTTCAAAGTTTCCAAGTTCAGATGATCATTTATATTATCACCCTAACTGAGAGGCCATAGTATTGCAAAATCCAAATGAGAGGTAATGATGGTACGAGACAGGTTCATAGCAATGAAGAAGTGATCTGATTCAAAATATATTTTGAAGGTGGAGACCACAGAATTCCCTGATGGTTTCTATATGGACCATGAGAGACCGAGACGGGGCAAGAACTGCTCTTTAAGATTTTGGGGATGGAGCATCTGGAAGAACAGAGCTGTGTCAAATAAAATAGGGCAGGCTTTCCAGGAGAAGGCCAGGAGTCCCATTTGGGACATGCTATTTGGGGGCTATCTGTTAGATATCCAGGTTAGGCAGTTGGAAATATGTCTGGAGTTCAGGAGAGAGGTCTCAGGTACAGTTATAAATTTGGGAATCAACAGCATACAGACAGAATTGAAAGCCACGTGGTTGGAAATAATCATCAAAATATAACTGCAGAAAAAGAAATCCAAGAACAGAGCCCTGAAGATCCCCAGTGGGAGAAAAAGAGGAGGACCCAGCAAAGGAGATTACAAAGTAGCCAATGAGGTAGGAGGAAAATCATGCATTTCTTCATCTTTACAATGAATTTGTTAGACTATACCAGTGATATTTTTTAGTCACGAACAAGAGATACATCACGACAGCTATCGTAAAATGTGGACTACAAGGGGAGCAGAGGGGGCAGATTCTGGTCTCTTCTTCCCCACTTCAGCCAGAGCTGCTCTCTTTCCTTGTTCCAAATAATGGGCTGCTGTGCACGATATCATTTATTAAGAAAGTGGCGGGGACACCTGGGTGGCTCGGTCTGTTAAGCATCTGACTCTTGATTTCGGCTCAGGTCACAACCATGAGGATCCTGAGATCAAGTTCAGAGCTGGGCTCTTCACTGACAGCATGGATCCTGCCTGGGATTCTCTCTCTCTCTCTCTCTCTCTGCCCCTCTCCTGCTCACATGTTCTCTCTCTCTTTCTGGTGTTTTAACTATCTCTCAAAATAAATAACCTAAAAATATTGAAAAATTTAATTCTTTTAAGTGGTAGGGGGTGGCAAGAGGTAGATTCCTACAACTTAAGAGAAAAGAAAAGAAAAGAAAAGAAAAGAAAAGAAAAGAAAAGAAAAGAAAAGAAAAGCATTAGCCTGGATAATCTTTAAATTCTATGATCCATTCCAGCTCTAAAATGTATTTAATTCTACCCAATCCTAACAAGGAAATAATTTTCTATTGTCTAAAGCTACTTACCATAGTGACTTGACAGAGTCAAGGTGGAGATGGAGCATTTGAATCGTTTCTCTTGCCTGAGATTACCCATTCATTATAGGAATTGAGTCCTATGAAAGTAAGAAGAGAAAAATAACCATTGGCCTTAAGGAGTAGGGAGTCAGTTGAATTTTGAATATGAATCCAGGAAATGTTTTATTAAATGGCTAAGGCACTTAGCAACTTAGACTAGAGAATAAGCCTGTTCTAAATCCCACTAACCTCATGAGTATTCCATTTATCTACAAAAGCCACAGAAGCACATTCCAAGAAAGTTTCTTGCTATACTATATGGAAGAGCAAAAGAAACACAGGCTTTTACCCACAAGTATTATTAATAACAATAAATAATAGTTACTGTTCATCACACATTAAACATGTACCAGGAGCTGTGTTAAACTGAGTATGCATTCACTTACCCCCCACAACAGTCCCAAGGAAGGTACTCTCAGGTACTCAATATTTGTTGAAAGAATATCATGAGTGAGAGTAACAAGGGTTAATTTGCCCAAGGTTACCTAGGTAGTGGATCTGGGACTCCATCCTGGGATTTCTGACTCTTTTTTTTTAACGTTTATTTATTTTTGAGAGATAGAGAGAGACATGAATGGGGGAGGGGCAAAAAGAGAGGAAGACACAGAATCTGAAGCAGGCTCCAGGCTCTGAGTTGTCAGCACAGAGTCTGATGAAGGGCTCGAACTCATTGACCACAAGATTATGACCTGAGCTGAAGTCAGATGCCTAACCGACTGTGCCACCCAGGTGCCCCTCTCTAACTCTTAATCATGATACTTTGATTAATTCACGGGATTTTAATGGTGGATGAAGTGGATGCTGTGCTGCCCCACCCAGCTCCCCGCCCTGGTTCCCCGGCTGCCAGGAGCGGAGGCTACTCATGGCTCACAGCTGAATTTCTCCTTGGACAAAGTCTCCCAGGACAGTCTCTCTGCCAAAGGGACCTGCCCCACCAAAGGTTACTTCCCCTCCTTGGGGAGGCCTGTAGCCAGAAACTGGTGGACGGAAGGACACCAAGGCCCAGACTCATTGCCTCTGTTCAGGACCCCTGTGAAGGGCCGTCCTGCTCCAGAGTTCCCAGATCAACTTCTCACTCTGCCCAATCCTGCTTTCCTCACTCCCCTCTGGGACCACGCCTCATCAAACTTCCCACACACGAATTTCCGTCTCAGGGTCTGTGTCCCCGGGACCCAGGGAAGACACTGAAACCTGCCAAGATCTGCTTTGGCCACTAATCCTATTCTTTTCGTGCCATAACCAGCAAATGTTTACTGAGATCCAGGACAGTGTGAGATTTCTTCTTTTGAGTAACGCCTGTTTATAACATTTGCGCATTTTCTACAGAGTCGTCTTGTTTTAAAATCCACAGGAGTCTTTCACACGTTCCGGATGCTAACCTTGTGCACCAGTGGGATGGTCCACGTGTGTGTGCCAGTCTGCATCCTGTCTCTTACTTCTGTGGCATCTTCCGCCCTGCACTGCGAAATGCACCTGCTTGTGCGTCACGTGTCTTGTCTAGAAAACCTCTTCTACTGAAAATCGGAGAAATGCAAATGAAAACAATGATGAGATCCAATTTCACACTGACTCTATGCACAAAATTTTACAAGTCTGATGATCACAAGTGTAGGTGAGAGTGTGAAGAAGCAGGGACCCTCCTATCCTGTGAGCAGGAACATACACCGGTGCCAAGTGCAGAGCTCTTTAGCGAGCTGAGGATGGTCACACCGGTGACCCTGCAATTCCACGTTTATTTTTATTTTTTATTTTTTTTCTGAAATTCCACTTCTAAACACTCAAGAAACTCCTGTATTAGATGTAATGAGACACAGGCAACAAGGCACACACCAACCGTCTGTGAAGACCCACGGATTGAAAACAGCGTAAACATCCCTCAAAGAGAAATGGAGAAATAAATGTGGAATATTCATATAGTGGAATAATTTGGAGTCATTAAATGAATAAATATGGATAAGGCTGCAAAACAAGATGTAGAGCAAAGTCATTGCTCAATTATTTATCACTTTCATGTTAAGTTTATAAACCTGAAAAGTAGTAAGATATATTTTTGGAGACATAAATATGTAGTGTAAACATACATATGGTTATAATAATGGTTGTTTCAGGAGAGGATGAGGAGCTGAGGAGGATGGAATTGGATTACCCTGAAGCCTTTACAATATCGGTGAAGTTATATTTCCTAAATTTAAAAGAAGTTACTGGGGCGCCTGGGCAGCTCAGTTGGTTAAGTGGCTGACTTCAGCTCAGGTCAGGATCTCACAGCTCGTGAGTTTTGAGCCCCGCATTGGGCTCTGTGCTGACAGCTCAGAGCCTGGAGCCTGGAGCCTGCTTCAGATTCTGTGTCTCCCTCTCTCCCCACCCCCACCCTCCACTCACACTCTGTGTGTGTGTGTTTCTCTCTCTCTCTGAAAAATGAATAAACAATTTTAAAAAACAAATAAAAGTAAAAGAAGTCAGAAACAAAGACAACATGATGTTGGGATTTGGTAAAGCCAAATGGTAAGTACATACTGTTCATCATATTATTTCCAATTCTCGTCTGTTCTGAAATTCCACGGTTATCTTTATTTTTTAATTTTTCTGAAATTCAATAAAAATACAATACAATAAAAAATACATTTAAAAAAGAAGAAATATATTCACTACAGCTGAGAATACAAGATAGCACAGTATTATTTTAGATCTTAATGGATCGCAATGGTTTGATGAAAGACATAGAATATATACATCATGGAAACAAGAGAATTAAATGACTAAAGAGTTTCGCTGATCAGAAAATGAGATTCCTTTGAATGCAGGAGTGGTTGGAGTGCTTCCTATTTCCTGTGGGAAGGCAAGTGTAGCCAGGTGGTGCAGAGGGTTAAAGCCAAGCAGGGGAAGGTGGAGCCTGCGGGGTACTTTCCCACAAAAGGTCCATAGAAACCCCCAGCAGGCAGCTGCTGCGAGGAGAGAGGTGGGGGGTGAGCTAGAGGTTGGGTGCAGTGGTAACCCCACCTCACATGCAGAGTTAACTAATTTTGAATTTATTACATGAGCACAATAGAGGAAAGTGGTTCTGAACGCAACTGACTGGCTAATTGTTGAGGCGTGTGTGATTAGCCAGAGCAGACATCTCAAAAACAGAAACTGGTCATGGTTGATTCTGATTTTCTTTCCAGTTTTAAACATATTGCATTGGAGGTGCTGATGGGACCTCCATCAGGTTGAAAGGACTGTTTGGGGAGCCAGTTGCAGAGCAGGGAGAAGCAACAAGGTGAGAATGCCATTAAGAGCTTCAAAGACGGTGAAAGAAGAGACGAAAGAAACGTGGGGAGCACCAGCCACCTCTCAGGAGAATGAGCGAGGAACAAGGCCTTCATGGGTCCTGGAAGACACTGGGAACATTGGGCAGGAATTCTCTGATTCTGGGTACCCAGATTATGGAGGGGTTGAACATAGGCTCTGGGTGGATACCACTTAATGCCCTAAGATGTCTTTATCCACTGGTTAAGTGGAAAGCAGAGAAGAGTCTTAACAGCATCCTCTAAAACAGGGGTTTACCAGCTGTCCACCTGTAACGGTAATACTTACTGCTCCATGGCCAATGCCAATGTGTACTTTAAATGTGTAGTAACATCTCATATCATTTTCAACCTTTCCATTGCCTCTTGGGTCCCCAGGAACATGGGGTGGAGCTCTGGTGAAAGAGTAGAAGAGGGATAGAGATTCCAGGGCACCAGTAACTCATTAACTCTCTATACTTTTCTATCAGGAAAGGAGAATAAATATTTGTTGATCATTCACTCAGTAACAGTCTGGACTTGCAAGGCAAAGAGAGTCACCTCCTCCTGGGGCCCAGGCTAGGACCCAGAGCCGGTGCCCTCCAGGTGCCTCACCTTTGTTGAGAAGCCCCAACCTTTCCGAGGTCAGCAACTTCCTTAACTTCCTGAACATGAACCGGCAGCCCACACAACACAAGCCAGAGGTCTCCGTGCTGGCCAAGCGAATGTGAGCAAAAAAAAAAAAAGCGACCAGAGCAGCACAAATTAAAAGCCTGAGATGAGTAATAATAACAATGGTTTTTATCATTAGCTGAATATGCTGTTTAGACTTTACCAAGAAAAATTACACCTCAAAGAAAAACAGGAAAGCACCTTCCATCCCATCACATGACTTCCTAAAAGCATAAAACTGCTGACCTCAAAGATATATATAAGAAAATAAAATGAAAATACACTAACTTCTCTCCAAGAGTTATTTGGGGCTCAAGGTACTAAAATCCAATTTTTCTGTGTTGATAAAATGGAATACTTTCTCCTAACATCCTTCCAGTTTGTACTTCAATAGGAAGATACAGTATCTTAACATTTTGAAGCTATGAGAAAATGTGTTGGCAACGACTCTTCGATGCAGATTATTCAACAACATAAATCAGGGCTGATTAAACACACAAGAAACAGAGATGGCGATACAAGCAATTTTACAATTTGCTATACACAGTAGTAAGAAAAACAGGAAGTAGGTGTTTATTAGCGGTTCCAAATATACCAGCCAAAATACAACTCCCCATGGAGTCAAAGTTATTCAAAATATAGCAAAGAACAGAATTCCTAAGATTATAAAAGGGTAATTAATCACAAGCAGTGTTCACAGACCAGTGATTTGGAAACTACCTTCTTATTGAAGATCTGGATCAAGAACAAACTTCAAAGCAAAATTAATTGATCTCAGATTCACTGCATCTGGTCAATAAACCCTCCCCAAAACTGTCACTTTAAGCCTACCCAAAAATCTATCTTTTTTTATTTAACAATTCTATATACAATGCATTAAACAGTCATTTTTCACTTGGTTAGAATATCATCACTTCCCCGCATAAGCTGTTTGTACTAAGACTGCCACCTCTTACTGACATTCTGTAAATTGCATTCAAAGCTCAGACGTGTTGTTTAGGCTTGTTTTACAGGAGCACAGGCTCCACAGGAAGCCAAATTCACAAACCAAAAGGAGCCCCTTACTTGGACATCCAAGGTGACCTTGTGGCTTTCAAAATCTTGTCTTTGATTGAGTGAGCTTTTAAAATATATGTCCCAACCACTTCTGAATTAGGACAAAGGACCTAATTTTAGTGATTATGATTCCAAAATGCATATTTAAAATCCATAAGACATAAATATACTTTAATTTTTGCAAGAGTAATATAAGGGTTTTAAATGTAAATTCTGGTCTGATTTGGGAAACTAGATGACTAAAAGTCTTAGGAACTTCTGGCAATAATGATAACTTTTGAGAATGATCATGAGTAAATCCCTTAACTGTTCTGTGTACTCAGTTTCTCTCCTGTACACAAAGGGCGTTTGGTGTTTGGCTCAGCTACCTCAAAAACTCCTTTGGATGAATGTTAATGACTTAAAAATATGTAAAGTGCTCTTAGGTCCTCTAATGGCCACTTTGAAAGTGCCAAGAATCGGGCACCTGAGTGGCTCAGTCGGTTGAGTGCCTGACTTCGGCTCAGGTCATGATCTCATAGTTCGTGGATTCAAGCCACATGTCGGGTTCTCTGCTGACAGCTTGGAGTCTGGAGCCTGCTTCAGATTCTGTGTCTCCCTCTCTCTCTGCCCCTGCTTGTGCTCTGTTTCTCACTCAAGAATAAATAAACATTAAAAAAAAAATTAAGTGCCAAGAATCAATGGATTGAAGGTTTGTCTCCATCATGGAAATATAAGAAATTAAGTAATGGATCCTATATGTACATTAAATTGGAAAGGTCTACATACATCTTAATCTAAGTGCTCTTATGAGTTTATAGATTTACCAAGGAGGAGAAGGAAGAAGAGTTCTATGAAAACAGTTGTATTGCATGAGAAATAAGCAAAAAGCTAATTAGAAACAAATTAGCTATTATGCTATCTGAATGAGACAATCATACTTCTTTCCTGATTTTTAAAGTCCAGCCTCATAGAAAGCCAACCTACTAGCTTATTATCACTTGGGCTTCACTGTTCTTGTGGTTGGCCAGTCATTACCAGCATGAGGGAGAGAAAAACGATAAGGGGGAAGGGATGAAAGGGAAGAGAGGGAGAAACAAAGAAGCAAAGAACATATTGGCATGATCCTCCCTCCTCAACTCAGATGATCAACAGGTAATGTGTCAGGATGATGATATTTTCACACATGTTTCCCTCTCCATAGTAAACAGGTGGGTAAACAGCTTCCCACGTGACTAAGTTGTAGACACTGAAATATTATAAAAGCAAAGATTGCTACTCCTAGGCTTGGCTATAAAACAGACCAATCATTTCTCTCTTTGCTTATCGCAGGAGAAGAACTCAAGGCAAACCCAAGGGACAGCAGAGGTCCTGAAGGGAAGGATCTGGATTCCCGAATCTATGCTTGGAAGAGAGTCCCACAAAAACCACCTTCTGAGAACCCAGTAGACTTTGCCTATGTAAAAAATAAACTTTTATTGTGGTAAGCCATTGAGGTTTGGTGGTTTATTTGTTACAGCATCAGGTAGCCTACCATATCTAATACAGACTAATAAAGGTAAATGCATTAAAATCAGTTCTCTTGGGTCAAACAGTTCTAGGCTCTGAGGCATCTGGACAAATTGGGGTGGAGGTGGGGAAATGGTGTTCTTGTTCCCTCTCTTTTTTCTGGCAGGTCAAGTTTCCTGCTGACCAGTTCAACCAGTGGTTGTAGCCAGAGCTATAGCCTCCTGCCTGAATTTCTGAAATAAAGAAAGTCACAGATGTTCTCTGCAGGTCACACCTTGGAAATTTGCTTTGTGCTGACTGGGGTAAAAAGTCCATTTTGTCTTATTCCCAGAATGATATGAGGCCTCTATTCTCTATCCCTCCCCAAAACTTATGATTAAATATGTTTCGGTGAGGTACTGCTGCTTGTCGTGATCATTCTCAGAGTGCCTCGTTGGTATCTCCATTGATCACTAGGTAGAAAGACCCACACAAAAGTTTTTTAAACTCACTGTGTTGATTCAGATAGATTAAGCACAAGCAGTAGCCCTGAGGAGAGCTTTGGTATCTTGGTGCTAACAAAAGGACTTCAGGTATCTGCCCTGAGGAGACAACAGAGGCCAAAGACAGTCCCTGATGAGCTTGTCTAGAACCCCACAGTCTTCAGCACATTTTTCTAAGTGATATAAACCAAAAGAGTTCATGAATATGGACTGAAAACAAATTTTTTCAAACGTATTGTTTTCGTGGAGTTGTTTCTTCCGACAGGATCCCCTTTGTTTTTATCTCTGCTAGAGCTATCAACTAGCCGACATGGACTGCATCTGGCCCACAGATAGGTTTGTTCGGTCCTCACAGTGTTTTAAAAATAGTGATAGCAACAGTTTTAAATGATATTTTTTAAAATAAGATTTCACACAAAAATCTAGGTTTCTGGCTCCTCTTGAAAAGTCAAAAGATTGAGCAACCCTGGACCCATTTCCTCCCATGGCAAGGATCCATCAGAACTAAGCTGCTGGCACTGCGGAGTGGGACCTGTGTTTCCTGCATGGTCTCTGGCTCAAGTACAGCTCACCACACTGGCCATTCTGCCCTTTGTGGTTCCCACCTGCCTTGTAAGGCACTTGGCCTACTCTTTGGACACTATTTTCATTCATTATGCAACACGCCTTTTTCATGGCTTGCTATGTTCCAAGCACTGCTTGTAGATGCATCTGGAAGAACCAGTACATGAGCAAGAAAGGATATTCTGTCATTCTGTATGGCCTCTCTCCTCCCTTCTGCTGGGCATAGACCAAGGAAAGGGAGGAAAGCAGGAGGTCCCTCACCATGGCACTAGGTCACTAAGATAAATAAGCTTCTCATCACCAGTGGAGGAATCTTATCAAGGGAAGGAGTACTGAACACATGGCCTGAACTTGCCTTGCCAGATGAATGGGATTTCCCTTCTGTGCTTTCTCTGTGGCCACCACAATTCCAAGTTACCTCACCAGGAGGAAACTCCTGGAAGAACAGTACACATCTGCAGACTGAGCCAAGTTTGGCTCTCTTACTGATTCCCACTCCACAGTGTCCGTTGAACAAATAATGTGTGATAGGACTTCTAAAGGTGGATTCATGGATCTGGGTGGACCTGTCTGCTCCTGATTAACACAAGATGCCTTTTTGGTTTGTTATTGGTTTTTGCCTTATGCTTTATTTTCTTGAATTTTCTTCTTTTCCTCCTTCCCTTTCTTTTCTCTTCCTCCTCCTCCTCGTTATTATTGTTCAGCGGTCTTCAGCTTCTGAAATAGTATTTCATTCAAAGCAGGAGTGAAAGATTTGTTCACTGACAACTGTTTCAATGTTAAACATAGGTACTCCAAGAAGGCAGGAGGTATGTCTGTCTGACTCCAGGCTGACCCATTACAGGTGCTACATAAGTACCTGCTGCATAGATAAATAAACAACATGAAGACCTAGTAGCACACTGCCTTGAGAAGGGCACACTTCTTATCAATACTGGGGATGTATAAGGACACTTCCTTCTCTTGCCATAGATACTAAAATATACAGACTTGGAGATTTCACCAATCCTATTACACTTCCATGAAGCTCAAAATGTATGGACTCTGTGTGCCCCGGCCATTACCAAAATGTCAGGATAAACTCACCTAGACTCTGTTGTCTTGTCTGAGCTCCAGCACTTATCACGAGATAGAAATCACCTTGCACAAGTGAGGACAGGCCTTCCCTCCCCTCAACAACCTGGACATCTAAAATCCTTCTTCTGTTAACTTCATCAAAGAAAAAAGGAATTTGCAGGAGACTGGGTCTGTGTCTGAGCATAACTTACTCCTTTGGAGGAAATCGAACAATGTCTCTCTCTACCCTCTTACTTCAAATTGTGTTTTTATTAAGTGCGTACTTCCAAAGAAATAGTAAGACTCTGTTGCTTTTATTTCAATGGTTTACATAACGCCAGGCTAGAGGCACGGAGGAGAACTAACTTGACCTCAGGCGTCATGTGACAGATATTGCTTTGGTTCAATTGTTGTCTGGAAGGGATTGGGGGTTGGGTGTGACATTATGTTAGAGAGAACAATGGCCATTTGGTTTATATAGAGTCTTTCTTCCTGTGATTTCAAAGCAAATTTTAAGCCTAATACACATGACATCAAAAAGGAGCAAGCCAAGGGTTTGGCAACTGTAGCTTGCAGGCCGACTCATCCATCCATCCTGCAAGCACGCACCAAGCACCCACCGCCTGGGTGGTGCTCGTGGTTGGGACAGCCAGCCCCAGCCTTCTCAGAGCTTCCCGTTCTGGGTTTCTTCTGGTGATATTAACTTCCCTTATGTTGAGATTTTTTTCCCCAGACAAATATTATGAGTTGGGTACACATGAAACAGCCATTGACATTCTTCAGTCAAGCATTTCCGGCTTCCTCTTCAACGAAGTTTCTCAGAGAAGTCTGGGCCTCCATTCAATGAAGTCATAGTATTTTGGTCTTTTTTTTTTTTTCCCCTTTTGTTAGTTTCCAAAAAGAAAAAATAAATAAACAAAAGAATCTTCCAGGAGCAAAGAGTTGATTCATCAATAACATTGGGGACGAGAGGTGTTCACCGAGAGAGGGTTAAATATTCACAATGCCATTTCCATCACAAGGCATCCAGCCAGGAACTGGGAGATTCATGCTTGGTAACACTGAAGCCCACTCTGAGTGGGACCTTCTGGAACTGCCCTGTGCCCAGAGCGATTACCTCACTTCCCTAGAATGTCTGTTCATTTTCTTTTCCCGGCATCCTTTGTATGTGAGCACCTTCCAGCCAAGTCAATTAAAAAAAAAAAAAAAAAACTCATTTCCCATCTTTGAATGAATCCTGAGAACCATCCAATGCTAATGTTAAACACAGTGAAGCAGCAAATGTTTCAAGGGGGCAGATTGGGAAACAAGGAAGGAAGGGTTATCCATTAAGAGTGGATTCAGAAGTGGGAGGGCCATGGCTATTTGAGATGAAGCTCATTTACACGAACCAAAATAAAAATCTGTTACATGCATCTGGGAAGAAAATAAGATGCAAACGGCAGAGAGGGACACACAGAACAACAAAGGGGGCTTTGAGGGGAATGTTTTTGCCTTTTCTGTTCACTGAGAAGGGTGTAAAGATGTAAAAATGTAGAACTCAAAGACCCCAAGAATTTGCTACCTTTAAGTTCAATATTCGTTCAGTATTTTCCTCCATGGAATGACGTATGGCTGGCCACCTCTCGTACTCCCAATCCCCCCACCCCTCACCTCCATGTTTCTGTTTCTTTGGAATTCCATACCCAAATATTAAGAGCCTCATCTTAAATCTCAGGCAGGAGCCTCCCCTCTGGTCTATAAGTGGTCAGAGAGATTAACCATTTGGGAGACTACAATCACTTTTCAGTGTTCCCCCAAGTTTTTAACCTATTATATTTGGAAAATAGGTTTTTTTAAAAAAAAAAAAAAACATTTCTGATAGCTCATGAGATTCACATACTTTTTGCTTCTTCACTCCTAAAGATTTCTTAGCCTGTTTTACTCAAGGATGAGCGCTAAGAATCACAAAATCCCATCACTTTCTTAAATGCCAAAAATTCTTTTTCAATCCCCAACCTTCGTTATGACATAACCTATATAAAAGGCAGGCAAGCCCAAGACATTCCAGAGGGAAAGTTGGCCCTGCAATTTTAATTATCTTCCGGTATTTCCTCTTCCTTAAAAGGCTTAAATAAACTCACCGATGTTTAATATTTCTAGTCTTTCCCAAAATTATTACTACAGCTTTTTTAAATTGGGTAACACAATTTCTGTTCCCAGTTAACTAATGTTCTTCTCTGTGTCATCCAAATTCAACAAGGAATAAATAGCGTTGCTCTGAACAAAACCTTTTACAATGGATTGGATTTCATCTAAAAGCATGTAATTCTGCATAGCCAAAACCAGTTTCTAATCTTTATATATAGGAACTTACAAGGCAAGGAATTCAAAGACATTGGATTAAGTGAAAAATGTGAACGAAGATCTCCAAGCCGCTGCTCAGCTGACTCAGAAAAGCGCTGTGATGTTTTCGGAGTTAATTGTGGTGTGGGTGGGAAGATTGGTGGAATATGCCTAAGAAGTACTGGAGGTCATTATTTACTGAAATGCTACACTGAATGGTTATTTCTTTTTAAATACTAATAACCTGGAAAACCTGGTCTCATTCAGCAAGAAGGTCAGCCCAGAGGCATCTGATTAGTGTCAAAAATGAGTGCCTCTTTTTAGTAAAGGAAATTCCTAAAGGAAACATAATTCACAATGACAAATGTCAGCATTTTTAGAATTACAAACATTACCTACAACTTGAATTCAGGTTGTGAACCCACTGGACAAAGTTCAGCGCTTGTTTAATAAGTTAGTGGGTGAATCCCAGTGGAAAAAAAAATATATGTCTGTGTAAACATGTCAATAAAGAGCAATATAACAATAAGGCTCTGACACAGTCGTAGAAGACTGACATACTAGTCTTAATAAGAAGGCTGCTTCCTGACCACAATCTGTGGTTTGGTGTTGTCCGCCATTATGCTTCTGAACTGGCTCCTTTACTAAAATTCTCAAGTTTAATGAAAACTGTTGGGAGAAATGTCTGTTAGAGAAATGTCTGATGTCAGCAAATAAGATTTTCCCATCCTAATTACTCATTTATTCAGCATGTGAAATCAATTTCTTGGCTGCTTTTATTTCGGGGAACATAAAAGTGTCAGTATCCATCTCAACATGATAGATTGGTCATTAAGGTAGTCATATGGCTGAATCTGGATTACTGCTTAACATTTGCTGCTGAAACAAAGATACAAAAGCCAAGAAAATATCCTTTAGCTCCACACTTACGTGTTTATAATTAACTTTTTAGTAGGTCTTGTTGGAGAAAGAGACCCTTTGAAGTTCTTCTCAAGCATCTTTAGAAATATCTGAGTGTCAAAGCACTCTGTTTATGGCATCCTCAATTTAAGAGGTACATTGTACACATGTATCTACAATGTATAGGATGTCTGTTAGCTTAAATATGTTATTCTGATACAGATTACTGAGTACGTTCCCTGCAACCGTAAATACAATGAACTGTATGGCTCAGAAAATTTTACGTACCTTTTTTTCTTTAAAGCAAGACAAATTTAAGAGTTGGGAAATATGAAATATTATTTGCAAACAAAATAGTTTTGTTATTTTTATTATGCACTTAGCATTCCTAATTATTATTTAGGCTGAAAAAACAAAATAGTTCTGTTATTTTTATTATGAACTTAGCATTTCTAATTATTATTTAGGCTGAAAAACACCTAACTATGATATATTTTGTGGTAGGTGTATTAGTCATTCTTGTACTCACTGTGAAGCTTCAAAATGATTTGAATGTAATTTTTGAACCAGAAAAGGAATTTTGAATCCAAAAGATGGCTCTAAATTTTTATGTCTGCAGCAATGCAAAGGAGAATATTTTAATTCATAAAACCCAAGAAACTATTGTAAATGAAATGAGAAACAGATCCATACTGTACATCAAACTTGTTCTCACAGGTGTGCTTTCTTAACGTTAAAATACCCGTGTGAATTTTTAGTTTCCCATAATGTAATGGGAGACAATAAATTCTGAAGTTACTCCATTTGCCTTCAGAAGAAGTAACCTCTTGTCTATTTAGATTTTCTGAGTATACCCATGTCCTTCTGTGGGTCATACCAAAGCGAAGGTTTGTGTTGCAAGCCAGAGCTCACTGCAAGATCAAAGCTCTGGGCCACTCACAATAAAATAAGAGGGTAAAGCCCAAAGAATCAAAGAAACAAAGGAAACGTTTAGGAGATAAGGATCAGTCTCAGATATGACATTTCATCCAGATCAAATCCTGTGCAGAAGTTCAATTCAAAGTTCATAAGACAAAAATACAAAGCAATAAGCTTTAAGACTAGGTTGATTCTCTTGAGCTGCGTGTCCACTCGTTTCCTTACTATTTTTTAGACTCAGATAATGTCCTTTGCTGGATAATTGAACTCATCTAATTTTTGAAAATTCTATGTGCATTTAAGGTTGGATGTGGATAGGCAAAATGATCTTTTCACTCTAGTACCTCCAATCTAAGCTTAATATGCAGGTATGATATAGCATTCCTATGAAAGGTAAAAAGCAAGAATTTAATTAAAATACCATTGTCTGGAATTAACCTATTGGATTAATACTAATGGAAGTCTTTACAAAATGTTAAGTGCCATTTTTCAAGAGAGATACAAAAATGACTTATAATTATTTAAATAAAATTCGAATTTTCATGGAAAAGAAAATACAGATAATATGCTTGGGAGAGCCATTTCAAACGCTCTATTATGTCAACTGTATGTGTTACTCAAACACAATCCAAAGCATCTGTCAGTTCTCTCATAGAAGTTCAACATGTTTTCAGAACATAGAATTTTGATTATTTTAGTGTGTACATGTCAACAGTAGAAATAAAGTCATTTCACAAAATTTGGTAGGGGTTTTTTAAGTTATTTCTTCTTTTCTTTCAAGATTTAATATAGCTTTATGAAACAGACTACATCAGTTATCATCTTATACAATCAAATCAATTTGCGAAGTCCAAAATGTTCAAAAGATGCATTTAGATTCTTTTGAATGTATTTAAAGAGTGTTAATTCATAATTAAATTTCTTATTTATAAATCTTGGGCTGATAATACAGTAATATTTATAAACATTCAAATACAATTGTCTGGTGAAATATACAATCTCTAATGATTACGGGTATGCAAATTGTTTTACTATGCAGTATTAGTACAGGATTTCCATACCCACTGATGTTAAAAAGAAAAAAAAATCAAGGAATTCTCACCTAAAATCGACATATATTGGTCCCAAAACCATAGGCATAACATTTTATTTCTGCGTAGAATCTGTATTGTTGTGGCCTTAGAAATTCTGATACACATTTTACAAATTCCTCTTTGGTAGCTCCGACATTTTCTCAGTTTCAACGTGAAAACTTTTCTGTAAAAAGTTTGCCTATGAATCACCATCTGTGGCAACAATCATAGCTATTGTTTCCTGAGCATCCCAGACATGCTGTGCACTGCGATGAGAGCTTTGCACTGGTAAATTCTACTCCAAAGCACAAACCTGAAGAGTGGTAGCATTGTACCTAGTCTACAGATGAGGTAAAAACTAAGCCCCTGAGAAGTTTGGGAATTTCTGAGAGTCACACACTAGTCACTGACAGAACCCCAGCCTCTGATTCAAAAGTTGGTTCTCCTTTTCTGCATCTTTATTACTCATTGGTAAGAGAGTCTGTGTCACTCTATGAGCATAAAGAATATAGGTATTTCTCCGGGCACCCTCCTACACTGTTGGTAGGAATGTAAACTGGTATAGCCCCTCTGGAAAACAGTGTGGAGGTTCCTCAAAAAATTAACAATAGAACTCCCCTAGGACCCAGCAATAGCACTGCTAGGAATTTACCCAAGGGATACAGAAATGCTGATGCATAGGAGCACATGTACCCCAATGTTCACAGCAGCACTCTCCACAATAGCCAAATCATGGAAAGAGCCTGAGTGTCCATCAACTGACAAATGGATCAAGAAGATGTGGTTTATCTAGACCATGGAATACTACATGGCAATGAGAAAGAATGAAATCTGGCCACGTGTAGCAACATGGATGGAACTTGAGGTGTTATGCATGCTGAGTGAAATAAGTCAGGCAGAGAAGGACAGATACCATATGTTTGCACGTATAGGAGGATTAGGAGGAATTTAACAGAGGACCATGGGGGAGAAGAAGGGGGAAAATAGTAGGGGAGAGGGAGGGAGGCAAACCATGAGAGACTCTTGAATGCCGAGAACAAACTGAGGGCTGATGGAGGTGGAGGGGAGGGGAAGGGGGAGATGGGCATGGAGGAGGGCACTTGTGGGGATGAGCACTGGGTGTTATATGGAAACGAACTTGACAATAAACTATTTAAGAGAAAAAAGAATATAGGAGTTTCTCTTAAAATATTCTTGTTTCCTCTTAGACTAACAATAATTTTAAAAATAAAATAAAAAACCGAGCTATGGCAGAGACTGTCAGTAAGATAAGGGTCCTATGTTCAAATTTATGTCCAAAGCATTTAGTGTAACTATTTGCAAGGCTATTTTATACGTAATTAGAATGTTAACTAAACTCTCAGGAAGCCCATAACTATATTAAGATAACCTCTTACAAAGTCTCACCAAGTAAAACATGCACATACAGAAAGTTGCCAAAAAAAAAAAAAAAAACAAAACCAAAAACAAAAACTAAACAGAGTTCAAACACTTCATTTGATTAAAAGTTTTCTTAACTAACTGGAATGTTTCCTTCGATTTTCTCTTTGGATTCCGAAGCTATATTATGAAATTGCTTCAATTCCCCATACGGTGATTATTTAATCATGCCTTTACCAGCTGTGAACATAGCTTCTCTCCTGATAACAGTTTATTTTTAAAGGAAATTGTCTTTGAAGAAAATATTTTGATATTATGCAGCAAAATAAGAGTTCATTGGAAGAAATCAAAGGAGGGGTAGCCAAAAGGAAGATCACAGAAAGAATGAGTTGTAGTTGGTCTGGGGGAGGGGAGGAAGGGGATAGAGGCTACATAAAGATAAAACAAAACCAGCCACTCACATAAGAGGAAACAATTGGCTTGTTCCACATAAACAAAACAGACTGGCAGCCCCTTTTTGCCGTGTTCTACCGGGTGTTTTGATTTCCTTTGGACATAGTCAAATATCTAGACTTTCGGTGTCCTCTCTGTTTTTCAGCGGTTCTCTCTCGGACCCCAAACACCACCTTGAGTATGTCAGGTGGCACATGTAAACTTCAAAGCTTACACATTGCTCAACAACCTTCACTCTGAGTCATGTAAATAAGGGAGGGGCTTCAACCTTGGAGGGACGCCAGGCAGAGGGAGGGTATAGAAGGATCTCCTTGGCAGCAAAAGTAGAGAGGAAAAAAAAATTACAATTTTCTTCTGTTCCTAGGTATAGACTCACTAGAGTATGAAAGCAGGGAGAAAAGGTCACTAACCAGCGAGAGGATGAGACCCCAATGTCAGACGCCGGCGCGGAGGAAAGGAACTTTTTGCGAAGGCTACAATACAGGAGCTCAACCTCAACATTGTTGATTGACATCTGAGACCAGATGACGCTTTGCTGTGGAGCTCCCCCGCATGTTGTAGGATGTTCAGCCGAACCCTTGCCTGTACTCACTAGATGTCATTGGCACCCCTCACCCCCACCCCCCACTCCCACAATCACAACTAAAACTCCAGATGGTGTCTCCAGACGTTGTTAAATGTCATATCTGGGAGCCAATTCGCCCCAGATAAGAGCCACCACTGTAAAAGAAGGGAGGCTCAGAGCCTATCAGAAATCAGTTCACATCATTTCTGCAACACTCCACCCTGCCCTGGGAGATAGCCTCATTTGTACTAAGCACCTATTTTGCACCTACTTTGTTTCAGTTTCTGAGCTGGAAGCTGGGGATTCTGGGTTGGGAAAGACTGTATTCTTACCTTCAGAGAAGCTACAATTTAGAAGGAAATGTGGAAGAATTAGGAAATGCAATAGTCAATGCCGGGGCGGGGGGTGGGGTGGGGGGGGGAAGCTAATGAAATCAAGGAGGAGTTGAAAAAGATTAACTCCGGATCGCAAATGGATAGCATCAAAGTGTCAAGTAGGGTCCAGGAGGCCCTCTCCTACCGCAGGCAGTAACCCCTTTCATTGCTAGATCACTTGGAGGTCCTGGCGGGTCCCCAGGCCCTGTGGAAGTATTTAATTATTTAGCAACCTGCCTGGTCCTACTTGGCTAGGACAGAGGCAAAACCAAGGTGAAAGCAGAAAGAATGGCTTGATGACTAGAGAGAAGGTTTGGGCCGCATCTCAAAAGTAAGCATTTACTTGGTGGACACAAAGACGAAAGGGAGAGACAGTTACAGAAGCGTGGAGCTAAGAACCACCGTGCAAAGCAGAAAGAACTGTGAGGTCTGAGGTGGCTGAGGCGTCCATTGTAGGATATGGAACCAGTAGAGATGGGGTAAGAACGCCTTGAATGGGCTGTGTCCTGTGGGCACTGGAAGGCTGCTGAACTCTTTTAAGGAGTAACAAGACTATTAAGGCGGGAGTTTGGCAAATAGATGGAAGAAGTAAAGATGGTTTGAATAAGAACAGAGAAGGAAGATCAATATGAAGCTCTAAAGGAAGAACAAAAAAGATATTAGAAGGTGAAATCAACAGGAATAAGCGTTCAGTTGTAGGAAGCAGGAGGCGTCACTGTAGAAAGAGAACAAACCTTGTTAATACAGAATTCCTTACACGTATTCTCACTGTGCTACTTCTGAAAGCTATGGATTTATAACGAATTGTGACACCTAGGGAAAAAAATCATCATATCTATATCAAATGTGCTACACTTATAAACGTAGCAGTTCAAAATAGTGACTGTCATTATAAAAGTTTTGGTGGGGGGGGCGGAATGAAAACTTTGTGGGACACATCCCTATTTATACTAAGGAAACTCAGTACCCAAAGGACATAGGGACCATCCCAACTTGAGCTTGTATTGAGTAGCCATGGCCAGATTTTGCTTCATTTCTTCAATTTAACTTTTCATCCCTATAGCAACAATCTTCAAAAAATGAGAGAGAGAGAGAGCTTTTAAAGACTTTGTTATAGTCAAATTTATCAAAAAGGCATAACTTTTCATCGAGGGAACTGAAGACAAGCAAAGCTTCTTTCCTACACTTGAATTGAACATTTTCCCTTTTTTCTTTGCAAGTATCAATAGCTTAAGACAGAAACAGCATATGGGAACCCTAGAAAACCATTTACACTCAGCAGATATGTCCGGCTGAATTACTGGAGCCCACCTCAGCAAAGGTTAAACATTAACAGGTGCAAGGAGAGACTTGGTTAAAACACTGCTTCCTATGACTTCATCTCACAAAGAGTGAAGTTCATGTATATTCTATATCCCCCTACCGTGCACCAATTCCTTTTCCCTCCCCCGTTCATTTCAGCAGCTCCGTCTTCTCCACTCCCTTCCCCCTTCCATTCCCCACCCTCTCCCCAAGAGAAGAATACTCAGCTCTCCCTCTGTCAGCACGCCGCATTATCCTCTGGGGCGATCTTAGGTTGTTTTGCACCCCACTTGAGCCGGGATGTCATCATTGTGCATCTTAATCTAGAACTAGCAGGTACACAATCCATCTGTACCCGTCACCCTTGCTTTGCCCTTGCAGACATTGACAGGAAATTGTAGTTGTGCCTCCCGGGATTCCTCAAAACACAGCATTCTGGGTGAACAAATTGGTAGGGGTAGGCACTCAAGGTGAAAGCTAGTTACCCTCACTGTCTGTGGGATCCTGGTCATGTGCTCGCCCTCCCATCTGTAGCTGTAGTACTACCTTTACAACTTCTTAAGCACTAGGGGTTTTAGGATCTATCAGGCAGGTTTAGGAAAAAAAAAACTTTCCTAAAACTCAACTACCAACTCCTCACCAAACTAACTCCAAAATACGCCAGGCACCTACTTTCACAAACTGTTAGTTTGTCTTTCCTTTCCCCTCTTTCTCCTCCATCCCCCTTGCCCTGCCTTTATCTCCCCATCTTTCCCTCAGTAAGGGTGGTGATCAAATGTCCAAAAAAGAGACTTTGCTAAGAACCTAATGAACCTAGGAGGCAGTGGATGTGTTAAGAAATTTCCAGAACTAGAGTGAGGTCAATGCTTCACCTCAGAATGACTTTTTAAGAAACTGGGTGTACTTGTATCCATTTCAAGGAAATGCAAAGCACTTCTTACCTGTTCTATGCAGCTCCATGCCCTTGGGGTTCTCTTGTGCTACCTGCAGGTGCCTTGGGCTCAAGGCCTCCGGGCTTGCCCCCTGGGCCATGATGGAAGGTACAAGAAGTGAGAGTGGGACCTCAACTATTCCTACCCAATATCCCGCTGCTGGCCCCTTTAGATTCTGCTTTATCTGTGCTGTGCAATGGAGTCTGCAAGGAAGAGGAAGAAATGAGGAAAGAAGGGGCAAAGGAGGGTGGTAAGCAGAGTAGAACAAAGGGCTATATGAAGATGGAGGAGGAAGGGGAGGAGAGAAAAGGAGTAGGGGTGAGAAAGAAAGGACATGAAGTGCTGCCCACAGATTTTGTCACCCAATCCTCACAACAAACCTGGGAAATGTGCATAATCATTATTATGGTCGAACGGTCCTTTCCTCTGTCGAGGGAACAGAGGCCAAGAAAGTTTAAGGAAACCTTAAATAATGTTTAAGGAACTTGCTTAAGATCATAGCTAGCAAATTATGAAGCAAAGATTTGAACCTAGGTAGTCTGAATCCAGAACCCGCCCTTCCTACAAAGAGTGAAGGAAGAAAAGACGATCAAAAGATGATAAAATGAACATTCTTCAGAGGTTTGAGCATCTTTGAAAGTAGGGAAATAGAGTCAACACTATTTTAAAAATCAAAGGAAGGACTTTGGAGATCCTCTAGTCTCACGGGAATGTTTTCAGAGGATGAAACTGATGCTTACACAGGCTAAAATATTCCTCTTTAGTAAGAATAAGAGGGGAGTCCCTTTTCTTCCCCACCCTAAATACTGTCTTCATAAAAAGACCTCTAAACAGTTGGGATGGGGGGGTGGGGGAATGGGCATCAAGGGAGCAAGAAGAGGGTTGGGACTAGCTATCGCAGTCATTGTCCTCAAAGAGTTAATTTTGAGTGTCATGGTTACCAGGAACTTTCTCTTCTCTTCCTGGGTGGGGGTCGGGGGAGGCCCTGGGGCAAATGCAAGGGGGGTTCATTCAGTGACAGTGGATCAGACAACACTGCCCGTCTGGCCAGCATGGACTGCTTGTGTTGGAGAGAGCGTGCCAGGGCAGGCATTCCATACAAGCGGTCATAGCATTCTGCATTCTTGGAAGGGACCATCACTTAACAGGAACGTGGATGGCTTTGTTATGTCTTATCTCCTAATCTGCAGTTGGAGGTTTTCCTTCCTTCTGCAGGTGCTCTCATTTCCTTCATTATTTGTTTATTAGAAAATCTTGTGGCCTTCCAAAGTCATTCTTATGCTAAGGAAGGTCGAATGTGATAACATATTTGTGTTGGCCAAGAGTGAGGACATAGCAAATACCGAAAGTCACATAATCATGACTATAACTGAAAGTGGTGCTTCACGGGTAAACAAAAGCTCCCTCCCCCCACCGAGGGGGGGCCACAAAAGTTTCAAAAGCACAGAGAAAAGACTGTTGCTACAAATCTGGTTGCTTGAACGCTGTGGAAATTGTGGCTGGAACTATTTTTAAGGTTTAATTAAGAGATGTTATGGGTCAGACAACACTTCTCATGTGAAACGAATGCCTGGGAAGGTCCAGCCTGGACCAAGCTTTCCGCGTGGGAAAGAAGTTCTCCATTCATTGACATCCCTGAAGCCTACAGGAAGAACAAAGCAAATCTGAGTGGTGGGCCAGAGAAGAACCCAACTTATCCATATCTCCAATAACTAAAGGAATGTAAAAACAGACCAACAGAGACACCAAGCCATCATTTCTGGCCAGGCACTATTCAGATGACTTTCTTATTTCTCGTACATCCTCTAAACATCAAGTTGAGAGTATATGTCCACATTTCTGTGCAATTATAGGGATCTTATACTGCTAGACTCCAAGAATCTCAGTGTAAACATTGATTTTTATCATTGCTTTACCATGAAATGTTTAAAAATTGAAATAAAATATTGTCATATGAAAATATCTTTCTTGAAATTCTAATTTTTTATCTACTGACCCCAGTACATTAAGTGCCATTCACATGAGTACTATTTTTATGTACAAGTATAGTATAACCTGACTTGTTGCCGAATATACTTAAGATATTAGCAAAGGTCACATATACTATGCATTTATAATAAACAAAAGGATGGTAAAGAAAAATAAGGAAAAAGGGAAATAAGGAACAGGGCATAAATTATAAGTGGAAAGGTGTCCAATGCACAAAGTATATACCGTGAAGTCCTATACACCTTTTCAGAGTCAGCCACGATTTATTTCAATGCTTTCCTGCTGCCAGCAAGAGCAGTACTCAGCTGGGAGTGTCCCCGCTCTAAGAACAGAATAACTGTTTCAGAGAAACAATGTTGTTTGCAATAGTGGGACCACCAGGAAACTCCCCTAGGGAAGTCTCAAAGAAGTAGACTCCGTGTAGTGTAATAAGCACTGTCCTGAACTCATTCATTCATTCACCAAATCCCTACTGAGCCCCTACTGAGTGCCAGGCACTGACTGGGTGGGGAGCTGAGATACAGAAGGGAGCAAACAGAATGGTCCTGCCCTCTCAGAAGTTAAAGTCTCCTGGAAAAGAAAGACATTTGACCAAGGCATCACAGAAATGAATAGACATATACAGTTGTGGCAAGGGCCTCACAGTGCTCTTAAGGTAAACCTAGCATTGGATATCATAGGCCTGTTGGGAGTCACCAGTGTCTCATCTTCCATATTATTTTGAGAGAAAAACACAGAAAGGTTACATTCTGCAAGCCTCAAATTAAGTAGTGTTGATGAGAGGCTTTGAACATTACAAAGCACTATTTAAATACAGTAAAACCTTGGATTGCGAGTAACTTGTTCTGTGAGTGTTCCACAAGACAAGCACACATTTCTAATACGTTTTAATGTGATAAGTGAGCAGTGTCTTACAATACGAGTAGTACGTATGCTGAACGTCACATGATCACATGATCAACTGAGCCAATGGTTCTTGAAATTCACTTTGATATACAAGTAGCTTGGATTATAAGCAGGTTCCAGAACAAATTATGCTCGTAAACCAAGACTTTGCTGTATAAGGTGTCCGGGTGTTTTTTGTTTTTTTTTTTATTTTTAAAATGTTTCACTGGAATATAATTTATATAACATAATACCAGTGTGTTTCAAGTAGAACTTTCAATAAGTGTTTGTATGTGTGTGTGTGTGTGTGTGTGTGTGTGTGTTTATTTGAGAATAGGTGACACACAATGTTATATTACTGTCAGATGTACAACAGAGTGATTTGATAAGTCTATATGTTATGCTATGCTCAACACAAGTGTAGCTACCATCTGTCACCAAACAACACCGTTACAATGCCATTGACTATATTCCCTAAGCTGTGCCTTTCGTTATCATGAGTTATTCATCCATACCTAGAAGCCTGTATCTCCCACTCCCCTTTAAATATAAGATATGAATTAGGGGAAAAAGTGTTCTTTATAGCTAATGAAGAGGTAATCTGAATAAGTAGAATGTTATATAATTGTGATTAACTATAATTATTAAGATAATTTAACCATTATAATTTGGTAATTCTAAAGAAGTAATATAACTGTATAAATGTTACCTACGCTGTGCAAAGCAACCATCATTCAGCTTTTTAATTACCTTGACCACAGATTTAAAAGTATGCCAATAGGGGCATGTGGGTGGCTCAGTCAGTTAAACGTCCATCAGGTTACCATATCACGGCTGTGGGTTCTGTCTCTCTCTGTGTCTCCCTCTCTCTCACTCTGTCTCTGTCTCTGTCTCTCTCTCTCTTTCTCAAAAATAACTTAAAAAAATATGGGGCACCTGGGTGACTCAGTCAGTTAAGCATCCATCAGGTCACAATCTCACAGTTTGTGGGTTCAAGCTCCACGTCAGGCTCTGTGCTGACAGCTCGGAGCCTGGAACCTGCTTCAGATTCTGTGTCTCCCTGTCTCTCTGCCCCTCTCTGACTCACTCTGCCTCTCTCTCTCTCAAAAATAAATAAACATTTAAAAGTTTTTAATAAAAATAAAAGTATGCCAATAATACTTGCTACAAGGTGATTAAAAAATAAAGCAGCTTCTAATTTTTAAACTGTAAACTGATACATCAGTTTAATCTATGTCTATTTTGTCACACGAGTAAATCCAACATAATAAGAAATGGTTCTTACAACAGCAAAGAGCTCCAATTTTTATGATTTTACCAAAAACATTATTTGACCAAAATTAAAAAAGTATTTTTTCCCTGTCCCATCTTCCACTTACTCACAACGGTCTGCCTTTTCTAAACTTCTAGAGTTAAAGTGCCCGAAATTTGCATATTATTTTACAGTTTTTGGAGTCTTTTCATAGATGCTACTGAATTCATGCCGTTGTGCAAAGTAGGCACACTGAATAAGTGAGCCTCAGAAAGGTTAAGTGTCAAGGTCAAATAGCTGGTAAGTAGCAAAGCGAAGACGGATGCAGCCACCTGACCTATAGGATGAGGGTCCTTCCACTGTACCACTCTGTAAACGACCTACCAAACTACCCAGAAAGGATACTATACACAAGACATGTACATTTACTCCAACGACCGGAGTAAAAGATGGAAACTGGGACAGTGTCTCCTAAGCGCAGACTTCACGGACATGTATGTAGTATGAAGTACTTGGATTAGAGTCCTTTCACAGAAAAGCAGGATTAGGGATTTTGTTTTGTGGATTATGTGCTTTCTGAAGTGTTTTGTGCACCATCTTTTTGGCCATGGGAGCTTCACCAAAGTGTCACCCAGATCATTCTCAACACTGTGAGACAGTAAGCGCCAGTCATAGAATCCCGGGCTCATCTTCCCAGGAACAGTGCCTGCTTTTACCACCACACCAGATAAAATAGACCCTGGTGTCCTGGCTTCGTTATGTCTTCGTTATGTCCACTAAAACTCCTTGGGGATGCCTTCACGATGATCCAAATGAATGTGGGGTTGGTCACCGAACGGAAAAAATGGAGACGTGGCACAGTGTAACTATTAGGCGTGTATAAATCAGTCTCTCTGTTAGATAAGCAGTCTCTAGCCATTTCGTTGAGGGTTTCATATTTGTTTACTTTGTTAGTAAACAAACCAGAGAAGAACAAAATCACAGAGAACCAAGAGTCTTGAATGAAAAGCCAAACAGTTCCAGTCCCTTCTGGTTGCATCTGTTCCTTCCTCTAGATATGGAAGAACGTCAGTAGACATTTCAAATCCGAAGGTGGATGAAAGTAAAGCTTCCACACTGACAGAAGGACCAGGCAAGGCCTCACCCGCCTGGCAGAACCAATACAGAGATAGATGGCTTTCAGAGCTCAGCTGTAGAAATGCTCAGAGCCACCCATTTCAGAGCTGGTTTTTATAGAAGTGACAAAGGGACAGGGTCTAAAGGGAAGATTCAGGGGGTTGTCTTCATTTTTCTTGATTCTATTTGTCACCAAAGATTTCCTTTTCCATGTTGTATGAGGCCCTGAGCTAGATGCTGGAAGGAATCCTTAGAAACTAAAACCATCGCGTCTGTCCTCACGGAAGGCAGAGTCTTGCCCTTTAACTTCTGTCCTGAAATCTCAGAAGATAGAGTCCAGAGGTCTTCTTGAGAATTTACCATTCTCAGAGGTGACCCTGCTTTTTTTTTTTTTTTCAAGAGCATACATGTTTATATATATGGGTGGATTGAGGAAACAAATCACAAGCCGTATAAAACTGAGACAAACTGAAAAACTCAAAGTACCATATCTACTCCCAGCCGCCTAGAACAAAAAAATCACGTTAAAAATCCAGAGCGGGAATTAAAAATCCGTCACAGGGATGGAGGACTACAGTTTTCCTGCAACTTCCCTACCCGTGCCTCTCACCAGCACACCTCTCCTGGCTGAGAACTGAATATGAGAGTTTCTAAAAGTCAGGACGACGGGGACCTCGCTCCCCAGCTGAGCCAAGCCCAGAGCTCAGAATCCAAAAGTCCAAACCCGAGGCCTGCTGTCACCAGGTTGTGCAGGGAACAGAGCAGGTAAGCAAGGCCCGTTCCCTGCCCTTGGACAGTCCATCCATGTTCGCTGTAAAATGCAGCCAAAGGAGAGGACACGGACAGGGATGTGAGCATGCTCCTCCCTGAAAATCAGGCCTCTGGTCGCCCAATGCCAATGCGTGCCTTAGACACCCCTGGCCCCCACCCCCTTTTAATCTCCTCCTTTTAATCCTTTCGCTTTATACTCAAGTTAAACACTGCTTATTTCTCAAGGTCTTAAAAATAGAAAGAGGGGCACCTTGGTGGCTCAGTCAGTTGAACATTCGACTCTTGATTTCGGCTCAGGTCATGATCCCAGGGCTGTGGGATCAAGCCCCTTGTCAGACTCTGTTGAGTGTGGAGCCTGCTCAAGATTCATTCTCTCTCTCTCTCCCTCTCCCCCTCTCTCTCTCTCTGCCTCCTCTCCTCCTCTCCTCCATCCCTCTCCCAGACTCCATACTCTCTGTATCTAAAATAAAAAACAAAAAACAAACAAACGAACAAAAACAGAAAGAAAGAGGCAGGCAGGCAGGCAGGGATGGAGAAGTATACAGAGAACTCCCAAATACCCAATGCTAATCCCAAAATGCTAATCATAAGCAACAGAAATTACAGCCACGTGGCATAATGTCCTTGTCCCTTTCTATTTTTATTTTTCTAGGTGATCCTAAGGGATTCTGGGGTTACTCCTGATAGAATTTACAGAGGAAAAAAGAGCTTCTATATTAGTGCCTTCCGGAACAGGGAGAGGGGGGCAGGAGGGGGGAACCTTGTTATATTTTTTTCCCTTTAACAGTGGTTAAGGGGATGGGCTTGAGAATGAGTCACGCCTGAGTTTGAATCCCTGCTCTGCTACCTTTTAGCTGCATAAATTTGGACAAGTTTCTTAACCTGTCCAGGAATTCTGGAATTGTCCTTTGTAAAATGAAGATAAGAATTAAAGTAGGTCAATGGTTGTAGAGAAGACATGAGGTGATCCAAGCAAGCACCCTGCGGGGTCTGACCAGAGTGAGTGATCGAGTGATCAGTAGGCATCATCAATATTGTCAGCCTCATCTGCCCCAGGCCACCTCACGTTTTGCTGCCAAGACACAAACATAGCCTAGGGCCCTGCTAACTACCCCATTGACTCCTTCCTGTAAGCAACCCTTTCTCATGCACCAGTCAGGCACTTTGGGGAAAGGTCTGGGAAGTCAGTATTTTCCTTCAAAGAATCTCAATAGGCTACATATTCTCTAGTCTCTGCTACCATGGTTCCTCTGATCAGTGTTAAGCGTGGTATTTCAGAATGCATTGTGATATCGCATTATAGACGATATGGCGCTTCCGCATCTGCTGTTTCGCGGGATTCTTACAAGGATCCTCAGAAGCAGGGTGTTCTCCTTAGGATGTGCAGAGGGACTTCACGACGTGCCCAGAGTCACAGGGCTGGCAAACAGCAAAATGGGAATTGAACCCAGGTGACCCCAAACAGAGCTTTTCCAAAACAGCCCGAGGGGGCGGAGCCGGTCTTCTCACGTTCCTCATCTGCAAGGGTCCCGCTGCATACAAACGCTCCAGTAAACCCCTGGGTCCCTAATGAAACCCTTAGAATGCAGGTGTTGCCGGCCCAGCGCAGAAACCAGACCTATTTCTCTCAAGTGAGGGAGTAAGGCATCGCAGCAGAAATACATCTCACTGTCCCCTCCAGCCCAGGCCCCATCCACATGGAATGCCTGGAAGAGCTAAATAAACAGATTTAACTGACTTACATGTTTTCCTTGCCAAGCATTATAAAATGAAGTAATGGGTAACCTGCATTAATTCTGCTGGATTCTCAGACTTTCCTTTCTCCCCCTGAGGAATGGAAAATTATTTGAACGAGATGGGAAACCAGCTTTCCTCTCTCTCTCTTTCAAAACTTCTCAAAACACATTACTATGCAACTGGAAGCCATTCAATTCAACTAAGTCATTAAGTTAAATCATCTGCACACATTTTCTCAGAAGGATGAGTTTGCATGGTGGACTGATTTCATAGAACAGTTGCATGTAAACATCTCCAGGGAAAACCAGATGTCGGTGACACACCAGTACCTAGTTAGTCCTACAAAGAGTATGGCACTGGCTCCGGACATCATCTTTCCAGGAATCCTGCATCCCAGGGTGAAACTTCCCTCCGGAGCCCAGCGGGTGGGCAGTTCTTTTCCCCTCCTCCACTAATGCTTCTTGCTCACAGCTCTGTAGCACTTAGGGCAAAGTAGGCAACCGGGCCACCCAGTGTTGCCCAGCTAAGATCGCTGGAAACCCAGGCCTGAAATTCCACAGAGCCACAAGGCCCCTAAGGGGATGGGAGAATAAAACCCCTGGACCCACCGGCTGTTCCTACACATCCCTCAGGGAGGTGGGGCCCTAGAACAGAGGGCCCACTGGGAACAAAGGCCTAGTAATTACGGGGGCCCTGAAGGCACGGGCCTGGAGAGCCTTCAAAACAAAGGGAAGAAGGGAAGGGAGGAAGATGTGGCTGAAACGACAGAGGCCAAGAACTCAATAATGAAGTTACTTAATTACTTACTAAGCGTTTTACTGTAGTAAAGGCTTTATGTATCTGTGTGTGTTATATAGATCGTAATAAACATGCAACACGAAGGAGGGGCGCACTGTGAGGACTTAGTCTAATTAGTGAAAAGAACATTAAGCAGCTGACCCTGTAAATACTCGCTTTAAAATCTAAAACTTAAAAAACATGTTACAAATGTCTTCCAGGGTCTGCCTAGCTAGAACAATAGGCCACCAATACAGCATTCCTTTACCACTGTTTGCAATTGAGTAGGGGCGCACAGCATGTCCGTCACAGGATGGCCTCAGTCTGGAAGCAATAAGCAATGTGTTAAGGTTTAAAGGTACGTGAAAAACTCAGATGCCCGAGGAACCAAAACAGGGTCCCAGAAAATTGAGTGACGTCAAGATTTTTCAGTGGCGGCAATTTCCACCCTTACATTAAAGGCACGGAAACACCATGTTTTAAAGGCTGGAGATCCATGGTTATGCGTAAGAAAGGAACCAATAAAGTTAACAAATCTATAGGTCTAGTGCTGTGGGTGAAAGAAGTAGAAGCCACCAGTTCTACCCTGAAGGAGCTTCTAATAATACTAAAGCAAACCTGGGAAAATAACGTACCGCCTCTGGTGACGGTACCTCCGCACCCCCAACTCCCGAATTCTCAGTTCCTGACCCGAGTGTGAAGAACACCAAAAGCCTTCCTCTGTCCAACTGTAAATGGCCACAATAACTTCTGTTTGGTAAGGCAATATGCTTTCTCTGTCCTTCTCACTGATGGAACAAAGAAGCCCAAAAGTATCCAAAGCAGACAAGGAGACTCTTCCTTATAAGAAACTGAAGTCTCCAGACATCTTTCTACAGACAACTCAGCCCGGTCTGCTTGGCCATACATAGTATGATTTCAGACCCTTGTAACTTGCTTAGATGCAAAGATTCAAATGAATGGAGCAACACAGTAAAGGAAGGTATCTGTATCTGCAAAATTTAAGGCGAGGGTGGGCGGGGGTGGGGAGGAGTGTGTATCAGAGAAAGATATAACTTTAACTCAAGGTCAATGTTCCCGACAACTAAAATAATAATAATTGCTTACCTTTACTGCAAGGTCCAGAGTCCGTAACAAGATTTCAAAGAGAAAAAGGAATAAGAAGACGAGGAGGAAGAAGGAAGAGAGGATTGTTGACTTTGACTTTGTGCCAACCCCTGTCTTATATGTTTGGTCCTCATGAAAGCAACTCAGTAACTGTCTTATCTTCATTGTACAGATGAGGACACTGAAGATTTAGAAACTAGAACTAACTTGTCCTCTAGTCTTCACACTAGGATGCACCTTCCTTTCCCTTTAAGTGGGCTCCCTCACTTTCCTGTGGCCCTGTTATCTGGAAGCTTCCTCCACCACCCGCCGGTACTGCGCTGTGAGAAACTGCCCTTCCTCAGAAGGTGTACATTCTCTTCCACCTGTCTGCAGATACCAGGGCCAATGCCTGCCTCCCTTCCTACCTTGCTCTCCTCTCTTCTTAAATGGCAATCATTCAAGTCTCTCCCTCGCCAGCCCGTGGGCCCTTGCCCTCTGCGGTGCCATGCACCATGACCCCAAGCTAGGCTTTTTCCTAGGTGGCATCCTCAGCCCTCCTTTCTCTCTATTTTGGTCCTGTTGCAGAGTCTTGGCTGAGACACAAATAAGAAAGGCCAAGACCAGGGGACGGGGTAGCTGCTAGGAATGTCTGGGCAAAACATCAGAGCGTGGTTCCATGAGGCCAAAGACAAGTCAGGGGCACTGCCGGAGGAGCCGCGCAAACCTCAGACAGAATTCACAAACACCACTGCTGCCCCGTTCTTCCTAAGTGGTCTGCAGAAAGCAGCCGAGAAGCTTCTTTTTGAAAGGAAGGAAGAGGAAGAGGAAAGGAAAACAAGGAAAAAAAGAAGAATGAAGGAATGAAATAGGGAAGGATAAAAGGAAAGAGAGAGGGAAAGGTTCTCCAGGCCTCACTGCTGGACATTGATCACCAGGTTCGAGGTAAGGCCTGGGAATCTGAACTGCTAAGGATGAGACCCCGTGCAAGTGGACCCATTGCATGGAGTTCCAGAGTCTTCAGACAAATCTGCGATCAAAGCTTGAGGAAATTACCGAGGAGACAGCATTAGAACCATAACAGGCCTGTGATCTTCCAGGACACTGATTTCTCAGTCCACTCCTTCTAAGGGCTCAGGGCCCCCCCGGGATTCTTCCATTACTTGATTCGCAATCCCACCCACCTTGACAGTTGTCAGTTTGAGTAGCGCAGAAGCTCCGAGAGGAGGCTGTGGGATGAGGCTGCCTCTCGTGAGGATAAGCATGTCACAACACTTTTCCAAGCTTCAGGCCAACGCCCCTCCCAAGCCACCAGATGTTGCAACTGGACTTGTGCCTGCAAGTGTCCAGCCCGGCTCAAACGGGGTTCTCAGCCTCCCTATTCATCTCGTGGGGCAGAAGAGGGTGGGACATGGGATCTTGTTGGCAATGGCCGGGAGAGTTTGCAGAGAAGACAGATGCTGACCTTCCTAGGTGGGTTTCAAATGGTTCGTAGTAAAAAGCAAGCAAGCAGACAAAAGCACCCTGTAATCCCCCTTCAGCATGATTTCTTTAAGGCAGGTTTTCTGCTTATACCTTTCTCAGTTCTTTGTCCGAACCAGGAACTGTCGGAGTCCCATCTTTGTGAGTAACCTTGCATCAGTTCTGGTCCTCACTGAGTGAAGCAAACCACCGCAGTCTGCGTGGGGCATGTGGATCGTGCGTTTGGGTGTTTCCCCGGGCCCGGGTCGCCACGGACGTGCTGGAGTTCTTGGGAAGCTTTTGTCACACTCCCAACAGCCTAGGTTCACTGTCAGATAAATCCAGTTCGTTACACCTGCCAGGCACGAGACACCTGGGGAAAGTGCTACTATGTATGTGCGACAATTATCTGGCATTTTCTGGGGCTCTTCTGTTTCCTTCAGCCGTCTCTTTGCCTCTCGACTTTTGTTCCCCTTCAGGTAGAGCCTAATATCAGACATCTGGAGCAAGTTTAAGATGTAGGGAGGCACCTCAGTGACGTAAAATAACTACACCTATTTCTTGCTAACTTAGGTAGCAGGGAGACTCAGGTGTCAAGTCCAGTTTCTGGAACTCTTGAACTTGCCGATTCAAGTTCTCTAAGTGGGCTCAGGGCTCGGTGAGGCTGTCCTCACCTTTACTGATCCACTCCTCAGGGTCTGCTCTGGTATGGGGCTTCGTTTCTCCTGATGGTAACCCCTGGGAGATGGGGTTAATTGTCCTTTCTGCACTGGGACTGCCTCTGGGGCCAGAGCCCTGGCATATGCAGTGTGAGAGGACCCCTTTTTAAGCACCCACCAGGACCTCACCCCCCATTGTGTCTCCAGTCCTTCCTTCCTCACTGTTAGATGAAGTCATATTTCCTTTAGAGCTGGAAACCAGCCATCAGTTCCAATTCTGTGGCTCGTAGTAAATGCCCTGTGTTCTCAGTCCACCAGGCTTCTGACGCTAAAAGCAGAATGTTTAGAATTCAGAATCCTTATTTTCTCTTCTAAGGGCCCAGTTCTGAATTTAAAGCTGTACAACTTGGGTATGAGATACCGAACTGATTTTTTTTTTCCAGCAGCCAGTTATTGAGGGCCTGCTCTATTCAGAGGATTAGACGCGCACACATGAATCAAACCCGTCCCTGGCTCTCTGCTCAAGGTGCGGTCCGCGAATCAGCAGCATGGGCATCATCTGCAAAGTAGCCAGCGATAGGGCATCTCAGATCTCACCCCACGCTTACTGCATTTTAATAAGATGCCAAGCAGATTCACGTGCACATGGACATTTGAGGAGCACTGGCCCCTTGCCCACAGCATACACCTATAGTTGACAGTGTATACGGCCATAGCCCACAGTATATACCTACAATTGACTAAATGTGAGAAGGAAGAGTCCAAATAAGTAAGAAGCCCACCGGGAAGCACCGGGTTCTGAGTAGGAGCCAAGACTTCCCCACCACACCCCTCCCTGCCTCATGCCTTGGGGCATTACTCTCTGGAGAGGGTCTACTCATTTCCGTGTCAGGTCCCAGACCCCCATTCTTGCTCTGTCCCTGTCCAGTTCTCTTAAACACAGGGCTGTGTGCAGAACAGAGAGCTCTGGAAGGCCTTGTTGGCGCCAGCTGAGACCCGAGGTAGCATCTGTAAAGGAAGTGCTTTCCAAAGCCTATTTTAAATGTGTTTATTTATTTCTAATCCATAAACATTTTTGAGTGCTCACCACATGCAAAGCCCTAGGCTGGATGAATCAGGAAACACAGAATGGAATATAACAACCCCAGGACATACCCTAAGCTTGCAATCTGGGTTGGGAAACAGATACTATTAATGTACAATTTGGGGCAGCTTTAATGAAGATTACATTGGCTTTTGTTTACTTTACTATGGGGTAAACACTTACAACACTTAACCCTAGAGGTACTATTAGGTCGATCAATCGGTCACACTGGAGCTTCAATACAAATATTGAGAATCGGTTCTGAGGTTAAACCACGCAGGAGTATAACTTTTAGAAAGGATTCACCATGATCAAAATATTTGTTAGGAATATTTCAGTAAGTTGATGCATTCTGAATGGAAGGAAGTCTATTTATTACTAAAGCTAGTGAGTATTGTTATTGTTTTTGTTGTTCTTGGGGTTGGAAATGAGATATTCCGGCTAATTTAATATTCTGATAAACAAAGAGTTACTGTATAGAAGTGTGAAAACAAAGTCAATGAGATTGAGTCCACAAAGAACATGAAATCCCAGTTCAGAACATTTTATTCATAGCTTATATACCATATTAAAAAGCAAAAATCCATAATCCTAAACCTATCTTGACCATCATTCTCTTGTAATACGCTTCTTTAAGCATTTTGAAATATTGTATTTCAAGATCTTTTAAAAAATATTAAACATACCTAAAATGATCTTAAAATTTTTTTTAAATGTTTATTTATTTTTGAGAGGGGGGAGAGGCAGAGAGAGAGGGAGACACAGAATCTGAAGCAGGCTCCAGGCTCCAAGCTATCAGCACAGAGCCTGATGTGGGGTTCAAATTCACAAACCATGAAACCATAAACCTGAGCCAAAGTTGGATGCATAACCAAATGAGCCACCTAGGTGCCTCTAAAATGATCTTATTTTTTGAATGATTTATCTTTCTCATTATTTGGGGTCTAGAAATTGAGGGCTTACTATATTTAAATGCCACTTACCAATAAGAAACTAATATTTTGGCTACCAATAATTATACAAATGCCAGAAAACAAACTATATTCCAAATGAAAAATTATTCATCCTCTTTAATTTACAAGGAAAGAAACTTTCCAAAATCAAACAGGAACAAAATCAGTGATTAACTTTTTCAATTAAATTGCATCAAAAAATGGGAGAAATCATTTTTTCTAAATTGTTTTAATGTTTTATTTATTTCTGAGAAAAAGAGAGACAGCATGAGCAGGGGAGGGTCAGAGAGAGAGGGAGATACAGAATCTGAAACAGGCTCCACGCTCTGAGCTGGCTATCAGCACAGAGCTCGAAGCGGGGCTCAAACCCACAAACAGTTAGATCATGACCTGAGCTGAAGTCAGACGCTTAACTGACTGAGCCACGCAGGTGCCCCAGGAGAAATCATTTTCAAGACTGTAATTACAGAAACAAGCAGTAAGATCCAGAGTTAGAAATCTCTATGCAATGAAAAAATCTTCAACCTTAGATTATTAGCAGAAATTCCAAAGAAACAACAGTAATTATCCAGAGATTACTAACTGCAAAACGTCAGTGCAGTAATACAGCAAAGAGAAGGGCAGGGAAATTTGTTACTAACAATGAAGAGGAACTTATCTCAAATCCATAGAAATAAAAATACACTTTCTATACATATATTTCCTATGTCCTTCAAGTTGGAAAAAATGATGTTAAATTGGTAGGGGGAGAAAATCTTTAAGATAAAAATGAGAGAGAAAAAAAAGATAAAAATGAGAAAATTTTAAATTAAATAAATATTGTGGACTTGCATCTTGCTAGGACAGTAGATTTTAAATGTTCTCACCACAAAAAAGATATGGTAACTATGCGGCTAAATGGAAGCAGTTGTTAATCTGGCTGTAATTATTTTGCAATTTATAAATGTATCAAATCATCAGGTTGTATACCTTAAACTAGCACAATTCTATGCAATAATTACATCTCAGTAAATCTGGAAGGGAAAAGATAAGACTCAGTGCAGTCCTCCAAAAGGCCAACCATCAAGAAGGCTATATTTTCAAACATTTTTTAGCAAATGCGTATATCACCTAACAAATAAATTTTTTAATGTTGATTACATACACACACAAACACGCAAACACCAACTCCCACAAGTTAGATCAACTTCCTGATGCGATTGCGTACAACCGAATATTTGATTTCTTAATACAAAACGTGATGGTTTTCCTGATAACACAAACGTAGCAAAAATCCTGTTTTATACGGTTTTAAAGTTTCTCTCCTCACTTAACTTGTTAAAATATAATAATATTAATTTCATATTTTTAATGAGGAGCATGGATTCACACTTAGGAGGTTGAAGAATACTTTTGAAACTCTTAAAACAACACAAAATGACAAAGGGGATTTTGTTACAAGCTGAAATCAGCAAAGATTGTGATAGATACATTGCTTGCCCAGAGTGAACCTCAGAGGGGGAGGGGGGAAGTAAAATTTTGAAAACTTAGGAATACCCCGATTATGGTGACAGGATCACAGAAAAGTGACCTTTCTAACAGCCCTTGCCCACAGCAGATACACTAACCACTGTGTTCCGCCAACAGGGAAGTAGAGGTGAAATCAAAGACATACTGCTCTGCCCAAGACTTATTTTCACCTGAAGACGAGGAGCATTTTTCTGATTGGTCCGCCAAGAGGGAACGCCTTTTTCTGATTGGCCTCGCAGACCAATGATTCCCCATAACCTTGGACAAGTAGTTTACTCTCCCTAGACCTGAGGGGCTTTTTGTCTCTCCTCCATCTCTCCTTCCCCCTCCGTTTCACACCCCTCCCCGGACCCTACCCCTCCTTCATAAAATGAACTCTTTGGAACCTGCTGTCACCAAGATTTGTTCTTGCCCCAAATTCTATGACGCTATGGTCTTGTCTCTTTGTGTAATCTTTCTTTTGCTCCTCTGATTCATCGCGGACAATGGTTCATATGAAAATATTGGAGGTGTAATGCTGACCCTTCACTTTCGGTCTCACATTAAGAAATGCTAGATACTAAGTGTCTTATTAGCATGTCTCTGTCCCCGCTGAAACTGTAAGCTCCTTTACATTTAGCAAAGAGTCAGTCACACAGTTGGTTTTAAATAAATATTCAATTGTAAGGATGAGAGAAGTATCTTGAATCAGTGAGTATCTTGCCTGTTACTCAGACTTTTTTTTTTACATGTCTCTTATCTCAAAAATATAGAGTAGTACCATCCATAGAAATATAACTTGAGCCAAATTACATAATTTCAAAACTCTAGTAGCTATGTTAAGGAAAGTAAAAAGATACAGTTGAATTAATTTTCTTATTTAACCCAATGTGTCCAAAATATTCTTTCTTTTCTTTTTTAAATGTTTTACTTATTTCTTACAGAGAGATAGAGACAGCATGAGCAGGGGAGGTTCAGAGAGAGAGGGAGACACAGAATCCGAAACAGGCTCCAGGCTCTGAGCTGTCAGCACAGAGCCCGACGCGGGGCTCGAACCCACGAACCGTGAGATCATGACCTGAGCCGAAGTCAGACTCTTAACCGACTGAGCCACCCAGGCGCCCCCAAAATATTATTTCAACATGTAATCAATATAAATATTATTCATAAACTAGTTTGCATTTCTTACATTAAATCTTTAAAATCGAGTGTGTATTTAATCATCAAGTGTGCATTTCAGTATGGACTAGCCAGTATTTTGAGTGCCCAATAGCCACAAATAACTACCAGCTACTATACGAGACAGCACAGATCTGGGGGATAAGATTAGTACGATGTGTAAGAAAAGATGCATGTTCCCTTACAATTTCACAAATATTCTCTTTTAAAACACACACACACACAAACCTCATTTTAAAAGCCAAGTTTAGTGTTTACAGAGAAAGGTTAATGCCTGGGGCCATGTAGCTCTAACCTATAAAGAACACTGCGGAAGTTGTAACCAGTGCCCTGATGCTGTTCACCGTCTGTGTGCAAAGTGCATCAGTGTGTGTGGAGTCTGTGATGCCAAGACTGTGTCCTAACTGGGATAGACAGCTTCTCAGGGCGCCTTCCCATAAAGCCTACCCGTCAATATGAACTATCATTTTCGAGGTAACTACCCGAGGCCCCACACATTGGTGATGGCATTTATAGAGAGGCTGGCTAATTTTCTGAGAGGTAATTTTGACGTCTGGTAACAGAAGTTTTGAGGCTCTCATAATACAAAATCAGTTTTTAAATCTTTTCCATTGTCACCGAACATGACCTCCTTATCCACAGAGTATAAATCGTGTGTTGTTCTCATGACCTCCTTTCCCTTCAAACATGCCTTCACTGTTCTTTTCAACTTGACTTTAGCCCCATAAAAGTCTGCAGTGGAGAGGCAGACATGGCCTTCCCAGAACTCTATACTTCCCAAGCTCATATTCTCGTTCTGCGCCCTCACATAGCCTATGGGTCAGCTTTATGGTGACTTTTACAATGAGTCTGCCCTCTCTTCTCCCCTGGTCTCACTTTTCTCCCATCATTCTTTCTGGAATCCAACCTCCTGAGGGCTGTTAGTAAAATATGGACATAGTTCTGGAAACCGACAAGCCATTGGGAGTATGGGACCGTGATGGAAACAATCTGAAAGAGAAGGGCAAAGCGGGAACACCTCCCAGCACTTTGCACTATAGAGAGGTCAAAATGTGGGCTACAAATCAAATTTGTCCTTGGCTGGATCCACAATTATAAGATACCTGAGCCCAAGGGCTTTAGAGCATCTGTCTGCCATTTGAGCCCAGAACAAGCTGCCTGGATATTGAGACTGGTCCTCCAATTAGCAACAATTGAGCTGGGATGAGAGCTGTGCTATCCTTTTTCCTCTCCTCAATTTTGTTATTCTAGCCGCTGTCATCGCCATTCACATCCACTCAGAGACTGTACATAGTAAAGGGGCTCCATTCAAGTGTTGTATCCAATCGACTTTGCAGCCCAGCTAATGTGAATTTATGGCAACCAATGGTAAATGCAAAAGTGCTGCGTTCCCCCTCGCCGTGGGATGTTAGTGGATATTTACATTTAGAAGTTTAACACATCCTGGCCTTCATCCAATCTTCTCTAACATTCTCTAAACAGCCCTGGTTTACTAAAACCTATGGTTAGCATGTCCAAAGTGAAGACCAAAGCAGGAGACGTTAGGAAGCAGTTATAAATATAAACCACCTTTGAAGATTTACACAGGGCTTTTGTTAGTAAATTTAGAGAGTTGTGTGTGCTAGAGCTCAAGTTTTGCCTATATGCTCAGAAACTAACAGAAGCATGCAGGGAAATCATCTGTTTTGTTGGCTTTCACCTCCCCCCCCACCCTTTCCAACTTTTGAATTAAAAAAGGAAGGCAGCCAACCAAGAACGAAATGCAGTTACAACTGCGTTACCTTTCAGTATTAACTACCAGTAAAATACACACGGAAAGTGAAAAAATAAAATAAAATTAAATCCTCTGGGCTTATCAGTTTGTATTTTAAGGTTTTCCCTGAAGGAGCTTAAATCGTTAAACTGAATAACAGCACTTTCGTCATCAATATTTAAGGTGCACGAAATACTTCCACTTCCAGGCTGTTTGGCTACCCCAGGACCTTTGCTTTTCTATATAAATTTTGGAATTTATATGTCAATTTTTACCCCCCAAAACGCATTTAGAATTGTGATCGGGCTCACACTGAGTCTAGAGACCAATCTGTGGAGGATTAACAGCTACACAAATATTGGATTTTTAGCCCATGGGTGTATAAACATATTCTCCATGTATCTGAGGCTTTGTCATTTTTATTTCAGCAGTGGTTTGTAGTTTGCAAGGTAGAGGTCTTCTGTGCCTTTCGTGAAACGTATCCCTAAGTATTTTATGGCTTTAGAGGTTATGGCAAATGGAATTTTTTTTTAATTTCACTCTTCAAATATTTGCCTGAGAAAAATAAATCCACACCCTGAACCCTCTTACGATCCTCGAGCTAGGGCACCTTTTCCACGATGACCTTCTTGCCCTCCTGGTTGCTTCTGGACCACTCTCTGCCCTTACTTCTCTACCCCATCTGTAGCAAAGTCTCTCCTGGGTACGTGTTGCAAATCCAATATCCTTCCTCCAGTGCGCTGCCAGCTGCTTGAGTTTTTGTCTTGTTTTGTTTTTGTTTGGTGGGAGGGCATACATAGGAATCCTCGGGTCAGATGAAAAAGATTCAAAAAGCACTGCTGTAAGAAAACAGACAGAGCGCTCATGTAAACACAGTCCACTGCCTTCACCGGATGCACGCTGGGAATGTATCATCAAATTAGCAAATGTCCTCTCTTGGGCATGTGCACGTTGCCGAAAGGGTCTCCCCTTAACTGTCCCTTTGCTGCCTCTATTTTCTGGCGAAGTGATGATGTGATAATGCATTTGTGTATGAATCACTAGCCCGGTAGAACAGAGCGAAACATGAAAGGTAAATAAATCCCTCAGGGTCTGGAGTTGACATTTCGAAAACCAAGATTAGGTTTGTTCACTTTTTCCTAGCAGCTAAGTTTCTCCAGGGGCTACGTGAGGATCTACAGAGACCGAAGGCAGAGTCCCTTTGTTGGCAGGAGTGCATTTTCAGTGGCACTTATTAATATAACCTCTGCTTAGCTCACCAAACATTGGTGAAGAAAAGACCCTCTTACTCATTCTCAGTCCCAGTCTACACACACACACACACACACACACACACACACACACACACGAAACTGGACAGGACAGGCAGCTTTCCGGGCTTCTGATCTCTGCCAAAGAAACTGCTACTGCTGTGTCTGGGGCAGTTGCTTGAAGTTTTTAATCCTTTGAGAACACCCTAGTGTCTTCTCAATACTCAGCCGTCTTTACTGCTACTTCTCATTGATGTCACAGAGAATCCTCACCTGGGAACCGTTTCATTCCCCAACTTATGTCGGACACTTGTAGCTAATGCTCACTTCTGCCATCATCGGCATGGCCCACAGAAATGAACCGATCCCACAACCAGAAGAGTTAGCCCTTGTGGGGCACTTACAATGTGCCAGGCATTTCTCAAATGGTTTTAATAAAACCAATTCAATCCTCACAGCAACACCACAAGACAGATACCATTAGAGTCCCCATTTGATAGATAAGAACATCAAGGCACAGAATAGTAAAGGTCCCTCAGCCGGAAAGCGAAAGCGGCACCACAGAGATTCAAATCCAAGTAATCTGGCCCCCCAGAGCTCACTCCTAACCACTACACATACTGTCTCTTCCTATGCATAAAAAAGATACTACAAAGTTAATCCAAATAACATTTTTTATAACCTTCACACTTGACAATTTTTATTCATAAGCAATATTTGCACAGATATTTGGTGCCAGCTGTAGAGTCATTACAAATATCTTGGCTATGAGGGGGTTTTTTAATAAAATTTTTTAATGTTTATTTTTGAGAGAGAGAGAGAGACAGAGAATGAGTGGAGAGAGAGAGAGAGAGAGACAGAGACAGAGACACAGAATCTGAAACAGGCTCCAGACTGAGCTGTCAGCACAGAGCCCGACGCGGGGCTCGAACCCACGAACCGTGAGATTGTGACCTGAGATGAAGTCAGACGCTTAACTGACTGAACCACCCAGGAGCTCCATATGTGGGGTTTTGAGTGAGGAATGACTCCCAGACCTCTCTGTGGAATACCAAGAGCCCAAATGGGAGAGAGAAAACAGGAAATAAGAGAAGGTGGGGACAGGGAGAGAGACGAAAAGACGTTCAGAGAGAGACAGAGACAGAGATGGTGAGCAATGACCCAGAGACCCTGACAGGATTGTGAGAAATGGATCAGCAGAGGCCAGAGAGAACAGCAGCTAGAACAATCAAGGAGACACCCAAAGGAAACTTGATACACCTCGGAAAAAGTCTAGCACACACACAATTGCCATGGAGCAGGGAGACCTAAAAGAATGTGTTGTTTGGGCTCCGGGTAAAAGAGGGAACCATGAAGGAGCTCTAGAAACGAGCAGGAGCTAGGAAGGAAGCTAGCTTTGAGGACAAATATAAACGCACTAGTTCCTAGAGATGTGTCTGAGTAAGGCACCTCCTGTGTTGGAAATCAAGCTCCTGCAGGTATGGTATCTTAGTCTATCTGTGTGCATTCACATGAAAGCCCTGGCAGGTGCCTACCCAGAGAGTAGCCAGCTCTACATTAACGGCAGCAACCAAGTGGCAGCTCACAAGCTTCCCAAAGGGGAGAAGCCTGCTTCACTCATCTCTGCAAGGTCTCCAGGCCTTGGGTGTGGTGACAAAAGTGAAACAGATGGCCACTGTTTTTATTAACAACAGGAATATATTTCTTAGTGTAAGTGTGTATGCTTTTCCATGTGAAGATAACAAGAACAGGTTTAAAGAAAGACAAAAACAGATTTAAGTGATTTGGAACAATGTGTAGACATTATACAGAAAGAAAAGACTGGCGTGAAATAGATAAAACTGTGATTGCCAAAAGGTGGATTGGACCACAGTATATTTTTCACACATTCCACTTTTTTGTCTTTTCCAAATATTCCACAATAAGCCTGTGTTAACTTTTCTCTTACTTTTGTGTTGAAAGTAATTTTTATTGCAGAAACATTAAAGGTGCCTATGAAAAAGAAAAACTAAAATATGCAATGTCATCCGGCTGATAATTGTTTAAGATTTTGGGAATATTTTTAGAGACTAGTATTTCTTACTCTTTTTATTTATACATGATAAAGTTCCCTCTCTGTTGATGTCAGTTCTTTGCGTTTTGACAAACACCATCAACACAGTGAAGATATGGAAAAGTCTCATCACTCCTCAAATTCTCCCCTGCTGCTCCTTTGTTCAATCTTTCCCTCCACCCTTAACCTCTGCCAATTACTGGTGGTCTCTTTTGTTTCTATAATTTTGCCTTTTCCAGAATGTCATATAAATGGAATTACATGGTAGGTACGCTTCTGAGTCAGTCACCTTTCACTTAGCATAATGCATTTGAGATTTATCCATATTTTTGCATTCATTCATTTGTTGTTTTCATTGTTGAGTAGTAGTCCATTGTATGGATATACCACAGTTTATCTATCTACCAGCATTAACCTATAGGTTAAAATGTCCTTTGGATGTTTGGATTGTTTCCAGGTTTGGGTGAGTATGGATAGTAGCACAGTAATGAACATTTGCACACGCTTTTCATTTTTCTTGGGTAAATACCCAGGAGAGAGATTGCTGCCTCATACGGTAAATCTATGCTTGACTTTGTAGGAGACTGCTAAACATTTTCCAGAGGGGCTGTGCCAGTTTGACTTTCCACCAAAAATATATGAGTTTCAGTGGCTACACATCCTTATGAGCATTTGGGATTGGTGGTGGTGGGTTTTTTTGTTTTATTTTAGTTGTTCTAATACCTGTGAAATGGTATCTTATTGTGGTTCTAATTTATATTTCTCTAATGACAAAAGATGTTCACTACATTTTCATTGCTTATTTGCCATCTGACTTTCTTCTTTGGTGAAGTGTCTGCTCAAATCTTTTGCCCATTTTCTTATTAGATTCTTATATACTTATAACTGAGTGTTGAAAGTTATTGACGTAAGCAGGACACAAGTCTTTGGTCCCATATGTGTTTTACATACACTTTCTCCAGTGTGTGGCTTATCTTTATACTTTATTAATGGTTTCAAAGATCAAAAGTTTAAAATGAAGTCTACTTTATCAACATTTTTATTTTATGAGAGAGCTTTCATTATTGTATCTAAAAGATTTGTGCTTACCCCAAGATCACAAAAATTTTCTCATGTTTTATTTCAGAAGTTATATAGCTTTAGATTTCACATTTAAATCCACAATTTAGGGGTGCCTGGCTGGCTCAGTAAAAAGAGCACATGACTCTTGATCTCATGGTCATGGGTTTGAGCCCTACGTTGCATGTAGAGATCACTTAAATAAATGGAACTTTTTTAAAAAAATAAATAAATCTACAATGTTCATATGATGTGTGAGGTATGAACTGAGATTCATACTTTTGCCATGGATGTCTAGTTTTTTACACATCATTCACTGAAAATACTATTTCTCCATTGAATGGACTTTGCACCTTTATCAAAAATCATTCGACACCTTTGCAACAAATGATGCTGGACCAACAGAACACCCATAGGCAAAAACAAAAAACAAAAACAAACACAAACAAACAAAAACCATTAACCTTATTCCTTATAAAATATTAAATAAAAATGAATCACAAACTAAAATATAAAACTTAAAACTATAAAATTTTATGGAAAAAATAGGGAAAATCCTTTGGGATTTAGGGGTAGACAAAAAATTCTTACACTGGACACCCAAAGCTTAATTTTTAAAATGAAAAACTCAGACTTCATCAAAACATACCTTTGCTATGCAAAAGAGGATGAAAGATGATCCCATGGTTGAGAGTACATATTGTAAATCAGATAGCTGTAAAAGGACTAGTATTTAGAATAAATAAAGAACTCTCAAAACTCAATGGTAAGGGAAAGAAATCCCATTAGAAAATAGACAACAGACATGAAGAAATATTTAACCAAAAAGGAGATATAGGTGATAAATTAAGCACATAGAAACATGTTCCAAATCATTATCCATTAGGGAAATGCACATTAAAACCACAATAAGATATCACTATTCCTCTATCAGAAGGGCCAAAACCAAAAATCGTGCACTACCAAATGCTGGTGAGGATGTAAAGAAACCAAGTTACTCAAACATTGCCAGTGAGAATGTAACTAGGACTAGAAAACAGTTTAGTAGTTTCTTTAAACACTAAATATGCAATTATCATATGACCCAGTAATTACACTTTTGGCGTTTATCCCAGAGAGGAAGAAATTTATATTCACATAAAAACCTGCTTTGGAATGTTTATTTCAGCTTTATTTGTAATAGTCAAAGCTGGAAACAATCCAGATGTCCTCCACTGTGTGAATGGGTAAACAAACTGTGGCACACCCATACCACAGATTAGTACTCAGCAAGAAAGAGGGAAAAAACTATTGATACACAAAGCAACTCGGGTGAACCTCCAGAGTATTATGCTGAGTAAAAAAAGCCAATCCCAAAATATTAAATACCGTGTGATTCCGTTGATACAACATTTTTTAAATGACAAAATTATAAAGAGGGTGAACACATTAGTGGTTGTCAGGAGTTAAGTTACAAGAGTGAAGGGAAGAAATTGGTGTGTTCCAATTTCAATTCCAATGTTCAATCCAATGGATCGTTGTAGTGATGGATCTGTATTTTGTAAGTCCTTTGACTGTGGAGGTAGATATACACGAACCTATACATGTGATAACGTTGCATAGACTAAACACACACACACACACACACACACACACACACACAAGTAAAATTAATGAAATCTGAATAAGATTGATAGATTGTGTCAGTGTAATTGAAGCAGTGATATTATACTCTAGCTTTGCAGTATATATTATTGAGGGAAACCGAGCAATGAGTAGGTGGAATTTCTCTGTATACTTTCTCAAAACTTCATGCAGGTCTGTAATTTTTTCAAAAACTTTTTTGAAATCTCTGTTTTGCCCCCTTTATCAGTATATCTGTCCTTTTGCTGACACCACACTGTATGATTACCCCAGCTTTATAATAAATCTGGAATTCAGGTAGTAGGAGTCCTCCGACTGTTCTTTTTTTAAACGGTAAGGTTTTTTTCTCAAAATTCCAGCTCTTGACTTTGTATATAAAGCTTAACTCGGTGTGTATACTTGTCAAAAACATTTGCTGGGATTTCAGATGATACTGTTTTATTTATTTATTTTGAGAGAGAGAGAGAGAGAGAGAAAGAGCAGAGAGAGAGGGAGAGAGAGAATCCCAAGCAGGCTTCGTGCTACCAGCACAGAGCCTGACATGGGGATCAATGTCACAAGCCATGAGACAATGACTGGAGCCAAAATCAGACATTCAACTGACTGAGCCATCCAGGTGCCCCAAGTGATATTGTATTAAATCTATAGGTCAACTTGGGGACACCTGGCATTTTTCACAGTATTAAGTTTTCAGTTCATGAACATTTTATCCTTCATTTATTTAAGTCATCCTTCTTTCAGTGGTGTTTTGTAGCTTCCCACCTCAGGTCCTACACTATTTTGTTAGATTTATACTAAGTATGCTATTTCATGTTTCTAGTGCTTTTTTAAAAGACACTCATTAGGGGCGCTTGTGTGTCTCAGTCAGTTAAAGTGTCTGACTTCGGCTCAAGTCATGACCTCACAGCTCATGAGTTCAAGCCCCGTGTTGGACTCTGTGCTGACAGCTCAGAGCTTGGAGCCTGCTTCGGATTCTGTGTCTCCCTCTCTCTTTGCCCGTCCCCCACTCACACTCTGTCTCTGTCCTTCTCTCTCTCAAAACTAAACATTACAAAAGAATTTAAATAACATTCATTTTAAAAATTCTGATTTCCAACTGTTTATTGCTACTGTATAGATATACAGTTAATTTTTGTAGATTGATATTGTTCACAGGAATTTTAGTAGATTCCTTTGAACTGTCTGAATAGATAATCATGTCATCTGCCCAAGTGGACTATGGAGTTCTTTACAATTTTCTCTAATATAAAAATTACTTCAATGAACATCATTTTACATACTTTTGTTGCTCACTTAACTGATTATATCCTTAACAGATACATACATTTTAAATCCTGATGCCGTACCTCCAGTAATGCTAGTGTATTCTCCACAGTTATAACTGCTCTTGGAGCCAGAGCCTGGGAAGATAGCTCTTTTCTCCAGAAAGAGCACATCTCCTCACTGCAAGGTGGAGTTTGGCTATCTGCCTACTTATAGATACAACTCTTAATGTCTAGAAGAGGATCAGCTTGAATAGATCATCCCCATTTTGTAGAAAATCCTTTGCTCCTCCTTCCTTCCTCACCCAAAGATTTCCACGACTCCAAGATTGTTGCAAGAAGTAGAGTGATAAGTGAGAGGGATAGTTAGAGAGTTCAAGGATGGGACCTCTGGGTGGCTCAGTCGGTAAGTGTCCAACTCTTGATTTTGGCTCAGGTAACATAGTTCATGGGTTTGAGCCCTGCATTGAGTTCCAAGTTGATGGTGTGGAGCTTGCTTGGGGTTCTCTCTCTCCTCTCTCTGCTTCTTTCTCTCTCACACTCTCTTTCTCTCAAAATAAATAAATAAACTTTAAAAAGAGAGAAGTTCAAGGACTATATTCTTGGGGTAACCTCTGACTTCTGGTTCTAATTAATTCAATCTATGAATCATTTAGATAGCATATGTATATTCTCTCTCTTCTATAAAACATTGACTCAGTCAACTCAGAGTCTATGCTGAATTTCCAACAGCATAATAACTTTTTTTTTGAGAGAGAGAGAGAGAAGAAAAGAGAATTCTAAGCAAGGTCTGCACTGTCAGCGTGGAGCCCTATATGGGGCTCATTTCCACGAACCATGAGATCATGACCTGAGCTCAAATCAAAAGTAGGAAGTTCAACTGACTGAGCGACCCAGGAGCCCAAGAACAATAAATTTTTTTTTTTAATATTTTTATTTATTTCTAGGAGAGAGAGAGACAGCGTGAGCAGGGGAGGGTCAGAGAGAGAGGGAGACACAGACTCAGAAACAGGCTCCAGGCTCTGAGCTGGCAGTCAGCACATAGCCCGATGCGGGGCTCGAACCCACGAACCGCGAGATCATGACCTAAGCGAAAGTCGGACGCTTAACCGACTAAGCCACCCAGGCGCCCCGGAACAATAAATTTTAAAATAAATACACTTACACAAAGTCTTTGTGTGTAGGCAGATTTTACTAAAGTTTTAATGAAATGAAGGGGATTTCAAACACAGGTTTGCAAACAACATATGATTAAGAACAAGCCACCTCTGCTCCTACAAGTCCTCATGGTCACCTCTATTTTTCCTGGCCAACCCACCCCACATAGCGCATCAGTTTTCCCCAGCTGGACTGGCCTTTTTTCCTTTCCTGTTGTCCCACATCTGTCTTCCACCATCATCTCCTCTGCCACAAAATGACTTTAATCCAAAATGACCAAAGTGATAGGTTAGAGTTAGCTTCATAGTCATATCTTTAAATACTAAATATTCTTGTTCTGATTATGAAGGAGGGCTTTGACTAGACATTTCTTCAAAACAGGATTCGAAATATCTGAGTTAATAACCCTGAGTTAAAAGAAAGACACTACCTGTGATGCCTTGGCAACAATGTTTGGTTCTTCCAAGAGACATAAATTCTCCTCCTATCTGTACTTCTGCTTAATCCCACATTCACAGGGTTTACCAAAGAGTGGCCCATGTTTGAGAAACTGCACTGTGTTTATAAGAAGCTAATGGGGGGTTGGGGTTGGGGGGTGGGGGGGACCTAAACCTTAAACACTTTATACTTGCAATCATTTTTTTTTTTTTTTGGTAGGTTAAAAAGAGTTTGCTTTTATGTTATGGTCCTTTTTCTCTCTTACTCTCTTTTGATTAAGCAGGATAAGATCTGAAATATGCTTCTTACAGTGATAAGGACGAAATAGAATTGACTGATAGAGAAGGGAGAAAGAGTGAAGAAGAGAAGGAGGGAAGGAGTGGGAAAGAGAGAGAGAGAGACTTCCAGGGAAAGCCTTAAAGGCGGGCTTGTTATCAGATTTAATATTTGTACAGAGATGATTCTTTTTTTCAATAACAACACACTTTAAAGGTCATTTTCTTTGAAAGGCTCCAGGCCAAATATTTGTGGGCTGTTCAAACCATGAATTAAAGTGATTTAGCCCATAACTACTACTAACTATTACAATCAAACTGTCATGGCAACGAATGGTTCTCCAACTGAAAGTCAGAACGCAGGGATATAAAAGTATTCCCCTTAAAATCTTAGTCTCATGGTCGTTGACATTAAGTTCTTTCTTAGCCTTTTTTTTTAAAAGCATTTTCACCAATTCCAGTTCCTAGAATCAATAATCTTGTCTAATACTCAGAAGTCTTTTTTTGTAAATTAGTTAATTTATTTTGAGAGATAGACAGAGCATGTGAGCAGAGGCAGGGCAGAGTGAGGGGGAGAGCGAGAATCTGTGCTGCCAGCACAGAGCCCAACGTGAGGCTCAAACTCAGGAACTGTGAGATCATGTCAGTCAAGATCAAGAAGTCAAGAGCCAGATGGTTGACTTAACCAACTGAGCCACCCAGGTGCGCCTAATAATCAGAAGTCTTAATAAAGTTGGAGGCAATACTGCCTTTTGAGTTTTTCCCATATGTTGGGAATGGAGAAGTCAGGTTATCGTACTGCAGGTTACTATAACCATTATAACAGAGGAGAAAATCAAGGAAGTTCTCAGCCTCAGGGGTGGATTAAGTTGCATGCCTGATTTTTATTCCTTTCCAATCAGCCAGAAACAAAACTGTTTCTGTCTAGTACGCGTGTAAAATCTGCTTATTAAGCTCATCCACAATTAACTGAACACAAATAAAAACACCACTGAGATACTTTTTTTTTTCATCCAACAGATTAAATAAGTGAGAACATTTGGCAACACCCAATATAGGCGGCAGTGTCAGGATACGAGCACTGTGACCAAACATGAAGTGTTGGAGTACAGTTTCAATTAAAGATACACATACCGAGTCATTCCACTTTTAGAGCTACATACATAATAGGAATATAAAAACACATATTATAAAGATGTTCCTTGTAAGATCATTTGTTTTAAAAAATGAGAAAAAATAATACATCTGTTATCAGAGGAAAAAATGAATGAATGAGTGAATAAATGAATGAGAAAGCAAGATATGACAAATCTATGCAATGGAATATCACGCAAAAATTAAGAAGAGAGCTCTGTGTAAACTGCCTTGGAAATCCCTTGAAGTCGTCTGTGCCACCTGGCTAAGTTAAAATTCTCAGTGTAAAATCATTCACTTCTTTGGAAAACTTGCCAAAGAGAACTTGCCCACAGTCACTCAGTATTAGTTAACAAAATTTGCAATGTGACCTGGAAACATCTGTCTCTAAAGGTCCTGTTCTTCCAGAGCTCCCGCCTACCTTCCATCTGTAGCGGTCTCGCTGCAACATTTTGTGACAAGTTCTCAGAAAGGCTAGGCTTTTAAAAATTCACTTATTTGAAAAGCCAAATCAGCACAAGAGATGAATTCAGAAGCAATTGCCTCTATCACAATAGTTTAGTTCACTTGCAAATGGATTCAAAACAAGGACCCTTTAAAAGGCAAAATGTCCTGGTGCTTTAAAAATATGACCCATTTACAGAAACTTGAGGGGATATGTCTGTTATGTAAACTGAGGAATGCAAACAACCTAAGACCTCTGACAGTCCCTTTTCAAAGAGCATTTGGAACAACCTGTCTAACCTGTCATCCTCAGTCTGCAGGTACAAAGGAATCACACCATCATCTCTGCCCTCTAGAAGTTTACAATTCATCACCTTATACTAGGTAGGGTAAGTGCACTCACAATTAACATTTAACACGAAATGTTTTTTAAGTTTCCTCACTGGAGGCTACACAGGCCATCAGTTACCGCTCACTCACGTGTTAGAGCAGAATGTATTTCCTGATATATCATGTTTTTACTTATTCCCTCAGGGATCTTATATTCTAAAAATCATCCCTAAAAAAACAATACGGTTCCGTGAACTCAGCTTTTCTGGAGACCCATGAAGTCCACATGAATCACAAAACGTATTAGCTTCAACTTTCTAGCCATTGAAGATCTTTGTTGAAGATTCATTCAGTCCACAGTCAAGGCTGCTGCAGAGGGGAGTGTGTGAAGCAGCTGAATGGAACACCAGAGGTGCCCAGGTTTTAGGCCAGGACCCAAACATCCCCCTCCTCCTTGGCCTTGGGCAAGACTTTTAACAACGAACTCCCACCTGTAAAATAGATAATCATCACCTTCCTTTGAAACAGGTATAAATTAATTAGTTGAGGTTTGGGAAGAGTTGTAAAAGCAGAATGATACTCATAAATGCTAAATATTAGCTGATTTTCTTTTCAATTTCATGGTTTTACTTTGGTATCTTGTATCATATTACATACACTGAGAAGCAGGAAATATCACCACCTTGTATCTGATTATTCTTGCTTAAATTACATGAGGGCTAAGCTCAGGGATTAAAAGCAATTTCAAGGGACTCATAAATCATCATGCATTATTAAGGAAAAAGATTGTTTGCACGGCATCTTCATATCCTATAACACAGCCTGTTATTTTTATTAGTTACGCTCCACAAACACTCACGGAGATGATATAGTAGTTTTGTTTGTCACCATCCTGCAGTTTAGGAAGTAAGTAGAGATCATGCATATGCCTCACACAGACAACTTCCTATAATTAGAACTCATGGTTCCTAAATCACCCATCGACCTCTCCTATGAATCACGTCTACTGTAAAAGAAATTGCCCAAACATGTATCCTAGTCATCTAAAAGGAAAAGGTGTATGGTATTTAGAGATTGGGCAAATGTCAGAAACAGTACTCTTTATTGGCATGCCTATAAAGAAAAGCCTGTTTTCCAAGCTCCAAAATTCTCTCTCAGCCCTTTAACACTGGGCTCTGTACATACCAGAAATTGTCTCTTTAAAAAATATATAGTTTAACATACAAGGCTTCATGAATCCATATCACTGTTTAATTTGTTGAATGGTGATGTGTTATCACCTCCCAGAGCTAGGAAAGACCAGAGCCCTGAATGCTGTGCTGGGGAGTTTAGGTCTTATTCTCATGACCAAGGGGAACCCAGGTTAGAAGGGAAGGAAGCGGTTATGTGAAAGAGTCGGGTTCATGTTTTGGAAAAGTCACAGGCTTCATGAAGAAGGATGGTCTGGAAAAGACAATAATATGTGCAGAGAAACAAATTAGGGGTGCTGAGAGATTATGAGATTGTGGTGGCATAAATTAAGACAAGCAGTGAAGCTGGAGATAGGGAAAAAATCCAAGAGCTGTTAAGTAGATAAAATCAGAGAGGGCCATAAGGAGTCTGGAAAGGATGGAATCCAGAGCCTCCACTTAGGGACTGACTTTAGGTAGAACGAGGAACATCTTTTCCATCATGACAGGGGAAAGAGAGAAAAACAAATATGAGTTAAAGGATTAAGGAACATGCCAAAGCCATTAGTGAGTGTCAGTGGAAGGTGAGAGAAAAGTGGTCAGAAGATGGCGGTCAGATGAAGACAACCTCAGAGGAACCGGTCTTTCTGTGAGTGTCCCTTACGGGTGCAGGGACCCGGGGGAGCATCCTACACTGTCCTGGGAAGCAGTCAGGTTTGAGCTGTAGCAGGAGACTGGGGTCGGGGTGCTCTGTGAACCAGGGAATGTATTTGCCATAGAACAAATCTTTGCTCTCATTCCTTGGGCTCTATCAGAGTTATTCTGAAGTCTAATTCTGATCTCAAGCAGACACTTTTTGTTTTTCCTTCCAAGAAAGTGTCATCTATAAATCAAAAGAACAATGTTTTCTAGTTCTACTCACCAAATGAAATAGTAAGATACCTGGCCACAGGGGGCGCTCAGGCTGCTATTAAACCAAGAGTGGATAACCTCTGTTCCCAAATCTATGGACTGTGGGATATGCAGTCCCTGGACGCTGATCACCAGGCATGACAAATAGCCTCAAAAGTCTTCTAAAGTCAAACAAAATAAGACAGATTGCAGAGGCTAAAGCATGTGCATGTATATACAACACACACACACACAAACACACACACACACAGGAATGGTGTTATTTCCAAAATAAAACATGTTTTTAACGACTAATACTAAGTAAATGTCCCTGTGAAGACATGAAATGCTTTGCATTTCATGTATAAATTGAGATAAATAATAATACATCAGTTTCCTAGGGGATTTTGTAATATGGCATACAGAATATGTAGATTGAAAGTTCTAAATTTCTTTCTAACATCATGCATGTCTAAGAATGTCCCCCAAATTCACTAAGTAAGGCCAGGAGACAACAGAATGCCAAGAACTCTTTAGAGGAACATATAGTGTTCCATTCAGAAAAAAAATATATGTTTTTCCATGCCACAAAAGCCACAGAAGGTCATCAATCCAACCAAAGTATTCAAATAGCAATTCTGCCAGGCCGCTGAGTCCATTATGCCAAACTGGGCAGGTGTCTCCTGCAGAAACCCTGCTATGCGGGACTTCCTCCCAACATTTATCTCCTTTCGGCTCATCGTGCTCATCTCTGAGCCAAAACCTGCCTAGCCAGACGATGAAATGTATGGACACTTTTTTTTTTTTTTTAAACCTTAATATCCAAGCTGAAAGAGTAATAGTATAAATGTTCTTTTACAATGAAAAGAAACTTATCTCTCTCCCCTACTTCTTGCATCCATCTTTTTGTGCTTCTGGAAGACTTTCTATTCCAAGACACATAGTTTATATACATAGGGCCAGATACAGAAGCCCAGCCATTGTGCAGGAGAAGCTGCGTCGGACCATTGCTACCTTGTTTGTTTTTTCTGGCAAGCTTCCCCTGGAGTACAGCTCTAGAGGGAAAACGCTTACCCTCTTACTGACAAGGCACGAGAACAACCCTTCGAATCTTACTTTCTCCTCCAATCATTTTTTAATCCTGAAGAGTGAACTCAAGAAAAAGATGACAGAGGTGCCCCTTATCAGAATCACTCTCGGGCATGAACAAGCTTTTTCTGAGGTATGCGAGAAAAATCTAAAGCCTCTCCGTGAAGAAAAGGAAATGGATTCCACGCAGCCATGTGATTATAAAAGGTTTCACTCATGCCCTTCTCTATATAGATTTATGAGGGCTTCTGCTGACACGAAGTATGTTCTTTACTGAATTCCTCAAGTGAAGCAAAACCACACATATCTGGTTCTAAAGTAACATACTGAGTCACTTGTTAACACAGTAAATGTGAAATAGTCATCTGCAAGGCTCTCGCATACCTGTAAAGTAGATTGAACCATAACCACTTTCCGGGAAAAGAAAAGAATTTTTTTAATGCCAAAAAAAAAGAAAATTAAAAAAAAATTATTTATTAAAATACATATATATATTAAAACATATGTTTTAATAGCCAGTCTAGAAAGCAGCTTACAAACCACCTCAACAACCACTCAAGAGTAGGAATGTGCCAGCAAAGCAGACACTGGATAGAAAGCAGGGAATCTTGGTGAACGTATTTATCTAATGCATGAATTCTTGCAGCTTTTGCGGAATGGACACTTGATGCAGTCATCAGACGTCCCTCGAAATTCTAACTGGTGTTCCTCTGAAATTGTTGGCCTCTCTTCTGGTGTTTGGGCCAGTTCTCCTTCTGTTGCCATTGCCTGGAACCAGCCATCAAAGCGCTGGCAATGCCACATCCAGTACCCTAGCCTCAGGTGTGTCTTTCCTTTCATCCCCACTGTGACAAACTGAGTTCTGGCTCTCATTGTCTTTCGCAAAGTTTACTGCAAACTTCCTAACTGGTTTTGGGTGCTCAAAGCTCCCCCTGCACACAAAAGCCAGATCAATTCTCTCAGAACATTGCTAGGGTTTTGGCTGAAAATGATAAGTTTAAATTCCCTGGGGTCTCTTTGTTCCTCTCTCCTTTCTTAGGTCCCATCCTTATCACCTCCTAGGTCCCCAGAACCCACCCTATCCTGAGATCAGTTGGGTCCTTGCTATTTCTTAAGCTTACTCTATCTTTCTCCACTTTTAAGCCTTTGCTCCTGTTTTCCCCTCCACCTATGATGCCCCTCTTTATCCCTGAAAAAACTCACTATCTGCAAAGGGCCAAGACCAATATTACCTTCCATGTGATAAATTCTCCACGAAAAACACAGAACAATCTCTCTTTCTTTTCCAATCCCCACCATGCTTTGCCTATGTCTCTACTCTAACACCCCTAAAATACTTTCTGGTATTTGTTTTCTACATTTGTGTCTCAATTCCCATCTTATTCATGTATTCAATGCATATACATCAGGAAGTTACCAGGCTTAAGGCACCATGTTAAAAGTTGAGGATACTGCAGAAAATGAGATGAATATAGTCCCGCTTTCGTGAAGTCTTAGTCTAGCAGAGGGAAACTTGTTGGATAAATAATTGGACGACAATTTACAGAATGAATGGCAATGATGATATGCACTAGAACTGAGAGTGTGGGGATACGTACTAGGGGCCTTAACCTAAAGGGGATTATCAGGCAAAACTTCCGGCACAAGGGAGATAGGACAAATTTATAGGAGCTATCCAAACAAGAGAATTAGTAAAAAGCATAGCAGGCCAAGAAAAGTACCATGTGCCAAGTCCCTACACCATAAGGTACCTGAAGAAGTCCAACAAGTTGTGATTAGAGAGGGAAGCGGAAGGAAAACAGTTGCTTAGAATAAAGTGCAGATGGAAAAAAGGGACCAGATTATATAGGGTTTTCAAAGCCCATTTAAGACTTTAAATCTACTTCAAAGTACACTGAAAACTTATTTTAAGTGACGGTATGACGTCATCAGACTGCATTTAAAAAAAAAAAGAAGGAAGATAACTCTGCATCTGTCCCTTCTTTCATTATTTATACCGTCTCTCCAGAGAGGTCAGTAAGCAAGGCATTTCAGCCATCTGAAAAACCAGCACTTGGACCAAGATGTTGTCACTGAAATGGAGAAAAATGAATATAGTTAATAAGCATTGGGTTAAATCATTTGCAATTGCCTTTTTATTGCAGTAAAAATGGTTGCTTATCAGCAACTGTGTACTTAGGAAGCAAGTTTGGCAAGCTTGGGGTCTTCACTAAGATAAAGAGGAAGGAGTCAAGGAGAAATATCTGGTTTTCTGGATTGTACAAATGACAATGTCACTTACTGAAAGGGAAAAACAGGAGGAGGGGCCCCTTTAGAGAAATAATTTCCATTTAGGACAATTTTATGAGATGCCCCTGAGTTACCCAAGAATATGTCTGTATGCAGTGATCTGGAATCAAAGGCAAGCTCTGAGATGAAAATTTAGATTTGGAAGTTATCAGCATATGGAAGCCAAGAGAGGATAAGCTCACCTAGAGAGAGGGAGAGAAAGACACAGAGGTGGGGGTGGGGGGAGAGAGAGAGAGAGAGAGAATGCCAAGGTTCTACAAGAGTTGTTATTAAAAATCACCTATGGTATTTTCTTTTCTCGAAACACACACACACACACACACACACACACACACACACACACCCCAAAGGCCCAATAAATCAGAATTTCTGGGATCTGGGTATGTTTAGCTTCAAATAACTCCCCAAGGTCTTCTAATATATGTCTATGATGGAAATAACCAGAAAAGTGCTACAGGAAAAGAGAATCCATGATGGAAATCTATGAAAAGCTACACGTGGACTTGAGATGAGAAAGGAGAACTGGCAAGAGAGCCTGGAAGGGGAACAGCCAGAAACTAGACATCCTGGAGCAGAGAGCGGGAAATGAACAGATGGCCACACATGGAAATGTTCTTGCAGGTGAAATTAACGTTAGAAGGGCAAAAAAGTGACTATGGAGTTTGGGAGACAGTGATCTCAGCGCAAGCAGATTCCGGGAGCTGAGGGTACAGAATGCAAAGAAGAGAGGGTAAATGGAGAGTATGAGGTGGGAAAGAGCGCCAAGAAGCTGGACAGGGAGAAGAGAATTAGGGCAAGGGTCAGAGGGAAGCATAGGCTCAAGGCGGGCCCGGGTTTTCCATTTGACTATAGGTGCTTCATTGGGTCCAGGAATTAACTCCATCTAAGACTTCTCTGCATCCCCATAGTCCTCAGCATAGTGCTCACACACAGCAAACTCATCTGAGTTCAGAAGCTTGGTCATGTGCATCTTTTGCAACCTCGAGGGTTTCCTCAAGAACATATATACTTCAGATCAACTTGGTTCAATTACTTCCATTTACTTCAAAGACTAAATGCGGCCCTATTATGTGCCAGACATCTGCTCATCACTGAGGACACAGGGAAGAGGTGGTCCCTTGTCACACATTTATAAATGGGCTTGTGCCCAATGAGGCCATACAGGTGCAGAGGAATGGGGAGACAGGGGACTGATTCCTCAAGGGTCTGCACTGTAGAGCCTAAGTTGAGGGTCATTTGATCTTAAAGCAAGTACCCAAGTCATGTGTAACTGTGCAGTATAACCAAGTACAAGTTAACTGTACAGACTATATTTTTGTGCTACCTAAACTCTCCTATAAGACAATCTAGGGGAAATCTGGACCTCCACCTCTCCTGAAGTTATGCAGACAGGGTAAGACACTTAAAATGAGGAAGCTACCTCAGGGAACCCCAGCTCACAGCTCTCAGGGCCTTAATGAGTTTTGCAGTCTTCAGTGACAGGAGAAATGTCTCTTACCACTTTAAAGAGCTAGTTAAAAACCTTCTGAGCCAGAGAACCAGCTGGCCTCTCCCTTCCTTGGGAACCCTATAGGGATGAAGGCCAGCACTCCCTGAGAAGCTTTGAAACCAGGGAATTGGGCTACTTAGGGACCTAATAGTGCCCCCCCCCCATAGTTCACAGATATCTGGAGAGAGGAAGAGTTAGCTCCTCTCCCTAAAGAGGGGGCACACAGCATCCAATTGGGGTCATCTGGCCACTAGGGCATTTCATTACATACTGGAAGACAAAAATGATCACGGTCATCGATACCTTACCTGTTCCTGAGCATATATTTGTATTTCTCCACCAAATCAGTCCCCATTCTTTTTAAAAATATTTTATTTATTTTGGGGGGAGAGTGTAAGCGGGGCAGGGGCAGAGAAAAGGGGACAGAGGATCTGAAGCAGGCACTGCACTGACAGGCTAACAGCAGTGAGCCCAATGTGGAGCTTGAACTCACCAACCACAAGATCATGAGCTGAGCAGAAGATGGACGCTCTGCTGACTGAGCCACTCCAGTGCCCCTCAGTCTCCCATTCTTTTTTTTTTTTTTAATATTTTTATTTATTTTTAGGAGAGAGAGAGACAGCGTGAGCAGGGGAGGGTCAGAGAGAGAGGGAGACACAGACTCCGAAACAGGCTCCAGGCTCTGAGCTGGCAGTCAGCACAGAGCCCGACGCGGGGCTCGAACCCACGAACCGCGAGATCATGACCTAAGCGAAAGTCGGACGCTCAACCGACTAAGCCACCCAGGCGCCCCTCAGTCTCCCATTCTTAAAGGCCTCATAATGCCACTAAAAGATGCCAGCCAAAACCCAGTATCAAAGTGAGCACAGTTTTCAAGCGGTGCTGTAACAAATGATTTATGATTAGCAACGTCTCCAAGAAAGTAAAGAAAGTAAAATCACAGACTATCCATGAAAAAAATGGGGGCATTGAAGGGACAACTTTCACTCACTGTTGCATCCATTCACTACTTTCCCAGAAAGAAAACACAAAGGTACAAGAGACTCAAGAAGTTTGATAGTAAAGAGAAATCGAATGGAAGATGTTGTGGTCGTACCTCTGAGGAATTCACTGCTTCGGGCCACAGTTTGATTTCAGAGACATTGGAAGTTAAGACCTTTGCTTTATAAATGAGATCCAGGCAAATCTAAGTGCTTACTTTAAAAACATCCTTTTCTAGTTGTTCAAAAGAGTACAAACTTGGGCCTTCATAAAACATGCCTGGAAACTATTAATGTATCAATGGTCTTAAATGGAAACATTTCCTGTAAATACACAAGATCCAACATATGTTAACTAAAAGTAGCTTTTTTTCCAGAGGATTGCATACTTTGTAACCATTAAGTAGCTACCATACCTTCGGTAAAATCAAACCCTTCGGTTATAAATATGCCTTTACAGTAAGAAGAGAACTTAAAAACATTATCTAAAATCTTTAGATATTGCTAAATAAAAATTACTATTTGGACTTAATTTGTCACTAACAAGTTTTAAAAGCCCCACCAGTTTAAGAATATTTTAGGTGAAATGGCTTCCTCCCATTTTTTAAATTCTCTGTGTTGTGAGGTTTTCCTTTCCCAATGAAAATTCTATGAAAACCGCATACACAAAAACCATAAATGGGATAAAATAGTAGGTTCTTCACTTTTACAAGATATAGCCTTGATTAAAATCCGTATTTCTATTCCATATACTTTTATCTAATTGAAATTGCAGAATAACTCTACACCTGTGTATATAAGTTTCTTTGCCAAATCCAGCCTTACCTAGGGCTGGTATGCATTCATTTGTTTGGTGCTATATTTATGTTTCTAATTTTTCCAGGTGTAAGATTTTGAAGTTGGTGTTTACTTTTTGTTAGTTTACTCATTTAGGCAGTTTAATAAAATGTATTTAAGATCGTCTATTTCAAATATGTTTTAGTGCCTTGGAAACATTACAGAACAAAAATAAGACTTTCAATAGGGATTACAGATGAGGCAGGCTTACTTGCTGCCTTAGTTTTCTAGATCTGCCATTAAAAAGGGCCACCACAGGAGTTCCTGGGTGGCTCAGTGGGTTAAGCTCTGACTTCGGCTCAAGTCATGATCTGGTGGTTCATGAGTTCAAGCCCTGCTTTGGGCTCTGTGCTGACAGCTGAGAGCCCAGAGCTTGCTTTGGATTCTGTGTCTTCATCTCTCTCTGCCCCTCCCAGCTTGTGCTCTGTCTCCCTCTCTAAAAAGTAAACATTGAGAAAAAATTTTCCAGTTAAAAAATTTAAAAAGGGCCACCACAGACTGAGTGGTTTAAATACATTTCTTTTCTCAGGAATCTGGAGGCTAGAATTTGGAGTTCAAGGCTTCGGTGGAATTTACTTCTGAGGCCTCTTTTGTGGCTTGTACATGGCCTTCTCTCTGGGTCTCCACATGACTTTTCTTCTGTACATGTCTTTGCCCAAATTTCCTGTTCTTATAAGATTAGTCATATTGGGTTGGCCCATCCTAGCGACTTTATTTTAATTATGTCTTTAAAGATCTTATCTCCAAATACAGTCATATTCACTTCAACATATATATTTCGAGAGACACAATTCAGCCCATAACCCGGGTCTTCGGCGAACATGTACATACCCCTAATCTGTTTGGCCATTGTTGGAATACCTCATATTTATTAAAAGGGAAGTTCAGAGGATAGTGTAATAATGCTCTGCAGACAGGAATTATGCCTATAAATAAAATGAAGATATATGAGCAAGCCAACACTTTATAGAGTCAGATACTGAAATCGAACTGTTTAGTAAATATCCTGGCCCTAAGAAATATATTTTTGTCCAAATATTTTATTTACTTTTTTCTAATTATGAAGATAATACAAAGAAAATGTTTCATCATTATGAAAGAATAAAGATAGTAAAAGTCCCCTACATCAGTAAAAATCACCCAAATCTCATTTCCCAGAGGTTGTCCTTGTAACTATATTGATGAACACATCATTTCTCCACGCACACACTCACAAAAAGATATATATACCTACGTTACTCTTGGTGGATTTGTCCTACATAGTTATTTTTAAGACTGTTTTTCTTTTTTATTAAATAATATGCTATTGAAGTGTCTGTCCATGCCCAAGAACACAGCTATGACTCATTCTTTTTAATGGCAACACAGAGTTCCACACAGAGTTCCATTATATGAATGGCCAATAATGATTCTGACCCATCCTTTAGTAATGGACGCTTTGTTCTCTAGTTATTTTGTTTACCATTTATTTCCAATGTTGCGATAATTTGTGTGTGTGTGTGTGTGTGTGTATTTATATTTGGTGCACTTGAGATAAATTCCTAGAAGTAGAATTTTATATTTTGATATCAAGCTGCTTTCCAGAAACTACAAATTTATACCTCATTAATAACGTAGACGTGCCCATCTTCCCACAGTCTTGCAAGTATAGGATATCATCCATATTTAAATCTTTGCCAAGCTGAGAAGTTTAAGTGTTATAATTCATATTTGTGTCACTTGCATTTCTTTGATTACTACTGAAACTCTCCACGTTTTTTACATTTTACATAAAACATTTTAATCATAGTGGTTTTTGAAATGTTATTTCTAAACTATCACAGAAAAATCGGCAATATGAAAAATCCTGAAGTACTTTTGGCATCTGGATATATTCTGCCCACTTATCTAATTCAACTTCATCCACATTATAAATGGTGGTATCCTACCACCTGATACTAGGAAATGAATCAACCCATTGGATTCTCTCCTTGCTCTTTTAACCAGGATATCTCCCCAAAATGGCCAATGGCAGTAGAGCTGAATGTTAAAGAATCACTTGAGTTAGGTCCTGGTTATCATCAGCCACGACCATGTGTAATTTTAAATTAGAAGAGAATGGGGAAGATTCAGTTTTGTAGTAGCAGGGGAAAGTCTTGTTTAACAAATTAACAGAAGGACACCTGGGTGGTGTCGTTGGATGAACAGCTGACTCCTGATTTCAGCTCAGGTCATGATCCAAAGGTTGTGGGATCAATCCCTGTGTTGGGTTCCCATCTGAGCATGGAGCCTCTTTGGGATTCTTTCCCTCTGCCTCTCTCCCCCGCTTTCACCTGCACTCTCTGTTTTTTTCAAACATTAAAAGCAAAACAAAACAAAAAAGAAACATAAAATAAAAAGAAATTAACAGGAAATTAAGTAATAGTTTCAAAATTTTTCTAACTCTTCAAGTAGCCAAGAAAGCAGTTGTAAAGAGGTATATGACTCAATAAGGAGTCCATCTCTGATTCTTGGTTGGCTGCAGGAAGACTAAATAAAAATGGGTAGAGAGAGGAATTGATAAAGTGAATTAACAGCGGATATATAATGATGTAGTTTACGGACTTGATGTGGGCAAGAGGGCCTTGCAAATTATGGGGTGGTTAGAAGAATGTTTCTCTTCTTCCTTATCAATTTAACCAAGGATTGCAAACTTGAATACCTCAGATGACTAAATAAATATTATAAATGTGGGGAAGAAGCAAGTGTCTGTCCCACCTTAAAGACATTCAGATTTAGAATTTTTTATATGTGATGCTAGTCAAATGATAATGACCATAAACCTAGTTCCACCTGTGAGTTAGACAGTGACACCTGCTCGAGGCTCTAGTAATATTGGGAGCTGATGTTCATCCTGGTCCCAAGAGACCATATGAGCTCACATAAAACTTTCCATACCTATTAATACTTACCTCTCCATTGTGTTCACCCAAAATTCACTTTTACAACCCTAACTCCCAGTATCTCAGAGTATGACTGTATTTCTAAATAAGGCCTTGAAAGAAGTGGTTGAATGAAAATGAGGTCTGTAGGGTGAGCCGTAACCCAATCTGACTGGTATCCTTATAAGAAAAGGGTATTTGGACATACAAAGAGACACCAAGGATGTGCGCGCGCAAAAGAGAGACCATGTGTAGACACGGGGAAAAAGTGGTTATCTACAAACCAAGAAGAGAGGTCCCGGGAGAAACTAAACCTGCTGATACCTTGATCTTGGACTTCCAGCCTCCAGAACTGAGAGGACATAATGTTTCTTTTGTTTAATCCCAGAATGTGGTATTTTCTTATGGTAGCCCTAGTAAACCAATACAGTCATTATGTATGCACACATCATTGTCATCAAATAGATGGAACTTCCTCCAGAGCAAAAGCTCAATCTTACCCAGTAGTCTCCTGCTGAGTACAATGCTGACACATGATACGTGTTACTCAACAATTATGTATTTGAGTGAATGAAGGAGTGAATTTTCTACAAATTGTATCAACTTTCCAACTTGGAAGCTATGTAAGTTTTTAGTGCATTCCCTATTGCAACTAAGAGACAGATTGGGGCATGGGGGGCTCCTGAGTGGCTCAGTCGGTTAAGCCTCTGACTTCAGCTCAGGTCATGATCTCACAGTTCATGGGTTCGGGCTCCACGATGGGCTCTGTGCTGACAGCTAAGAGCCTGGAGCCTGCTTTGGAGTCTGCGTCTCCCCTCTCTGCCCCTTTCCTGCTCGTGCTCTGTTTCTTTCTCTCTCCCAAAAATAAATAAGCATTACAAAAAACTGAAAACAAAAGAGAGAAAGAGATTGTGAAGCAACTTCTTAGCAAACTGGCAGAGACTAAAAGCCCAGGTCACTTCAGGAAGATTTCCACTCAAGCTGATAGCAACCAGCAGCCAAACAAATGGTGCAAGGAGGCAAGTTGGGTTCCTCTTTCCATTCGGAGAGACCAGCTATTAGGGGAAATGCAACAATAACATTCAGGCCTCCTCTTGTCAACCCTGACCCCCGCCACACCTGGAACAGTGTTTCCTCCCTAATGGGGCAGGAGGCCACGTCCCTTCCCTCCCACTATTGTAGGCAACAAAAGGTCAGCATCCTCCTGGGGCCCATGGGAGGGAATGGCCTGGAGTTTAAGCACCCCGCCATTCCCTACAGATGATGAAACTGTTTGCATACACCAAGGCAGGCTGCAGGCCTTGGCCATTGATCTGCACTAGTGCAATTACCAAGACTCTAGGCCATATTTTCCCAATTTGTTGAGAACTATATCATGTGGGAAAGAATTAAGAGGTTTACTAAGGTCAATACAAACATAATTTATTGCTTCCCCTCGGTCAACCAAGCTCATCTACTTCGGTCTGTGACCAGTTAGCTAATTTGGTTATAGCATTGTCTGCTCGGGGGCAAGGTCAATGTATCAGTTTACAAAATCGGTTACTTTCCCTCTGTGGCACAGACACAGAAGACTGCCATAATAATTCAGCATGATTTCATCCCATGAGGAACCTAGAGACAAAACTCTATGTGGAAAAGCAGTGCAAGGCAAGGCCACTGGTGGAAAACTGCTTCAAAGTCCATGCAGGATACAGCAGGTCAGGAACCTCTGAAGGGGACTGTTCTCAACCTTAAAGGTTTCAAATTGCGCTCACTCTATGAAAACTTATAGTTAAGACAATTTGTGATAAACTTGAGTAATTCCGCACACTGAAGTTAGATTGGTGAGCTGATTGGTCTTCTTTTTAAAAAATACATGTATTGTTTTATTTAGGCATCCTGTCAGTTAACTCTGAATTCTTTAGAATGCTTACTTCACACTCTGTGGTGACTTCACCCAGCTCTTCTTTGACCCTAGGGTGTCAGTATCAGAGCCTGTGGATCCGAATCCTGCCAGATCGATGACCTAAGCTTTCATGTATCGGTCATGTCACTTTGGTTTTCTGCCCTCATATATATTCTCTTCTGGTTTCCAGCTCACATTTGCCCAATTGTAAAATCTAAGGTTAGAAACAACTTGTTTCCTACCACAAATTCTCTTTTTTCATCAAATTAAATCCCATCACAGTGTTTCTTCTAGGTTTGATCTTTTCCTTCCTTGGGCTGATTTCACCTCTGACGCATCCTACCCCATCTTCATAGGCTTCCTCGGTAACCGAGCCTAATTCCCATTTTGAGGCATTCCAGTCACAAGGCTCCAAAGCATCCTTTCACTTTGAAAATGATAACTATTAGAGATTAATGTGTCACTCAATATGAAACTGTGCCACCAAAGGAGTTTCTAGATTTGTGACTTTATAATTGGATGACACGAGATTCCCTGTAACATCTTCATATTTCCCTAGGTTAGTGAGCAAAGTACCATTTTCTACTGAAAATGCAATTTAAAGAAGAGAATCATTTGTACACCTGAGAAAAGTATGAAGAGTTATCAAATAATTCAAACCACATGTAAGCAGAATTAAAAGTCAGCACAAAATGTTTAATATCTGTGGTCTCCAGCACCTGAGTAACTTTCCTTATTTTGTAGCTTTGCTTCTAAATGCGTTTAGCCTAATGAAACACTTAGGAATGAATGAACTGGTACTGCTGAGTTAAGCATCTGTTGCAGGAAAATTACAGTGTAATATTAAGAATATTCTAAGCATCTCCTTTAATTATAAAGAAGGATCATTCTCAAATATTAAGAAAACAATTATTCTAAATTAAATAGGATGAATGCACCTTGTCTGCCAAATCATTTTCATTAGAGCACCAGACATTCTGTTCAATAGGCAAAGATTATTTAGAATCTATGTTCCATATACACCCAGAACACAGGTTGATAAGCTACGGAAGGGCACATGAGTTAGCAATTTATTCTCATGTTATGTTGTATTTAAATTTACAGTTAATCTACTAAGTAAAATATGTTTCTAGATCTTGTGCCATGTAGGTGAGCCAATGACATTACAAATACTGTGTGCAATTTATTTTAACTGTGGAACTTTATATTAATCCTGTTCCTTTTCTGCCTTCAGTATTTAAACACTCTTCATAAAAGAAAGCACGGAAATGATTATCTAGCAAGCTAGCTACAGTAAAGTGATAAATTCAATTGATGGCACTTGAAATATATTTTTCATATCATGCTTTCATTTTTTTAAGCCAAGATGAAAATTATGTGACTAATCCAAATATACATCACCAGGCACTGTTTCTTTAAACTCTGGTAAAAAAAATTATTCTTGGATTTTAAAGTACAGTATTTTGCAGATACTACATTTGCTTACTCTGCACACAATAGAGAAGTGGCATAATGACATAGACGAACAATTGGTTCTATTTATTCATCAAGAATGATGATATTTTACATATAGTAAACCAGGTCAAATCTTAATTCCTCAAGTTTGTATGCTGGCAAAATATTCACCATATTCCAAATAAACCTGACTTATATGATGAGAAAAGAATTTGCCCAAAACTCTCTTTCTTTAATTTTGTTTGTTTTTTATATATTTTTGAGACAGAGAGAGACAGAGTACTAGTGGGGGAGGGGCAGAGAGAGAGAAAGAGAAAGAGAGAGAGAGAGGAAGACACAGAATTCGAAACAGGTTCCAGGCTCTGAGCTGTCAGCACAGAACCCGATGTGGGGCTGGAACCCACGAACCGTGAGATCATGACCTGAGCTGAAGTCGGACGCTTAACCGACTGAGCCACCCAGGCGCCCCAAAATTTGCCCAAAACTTTCCAATGAATTAAGATGAATATTTAGAATGACAACATTTCTACCCAATGAGCTCTTTAAAAAAAAAAAAAAAAAAAAAAAGGCATCATTTTCCCGAACACATTAACACACTGCCTTTTGCACAGTGTTTTTCTCTCATGAATCCAGACAAGTCGTCATAAACATTAATTAATTCTCACTATCCTAATGACACCCACTCCCAGTGCAAAGTAGGAGGCTAGGCCGGGCAGCGCGTCGGACGCTCCGGATGCTATAATTATGTAACAGTTCTCCGACCAGTTGCTTATCCACGGAGCTCACGTACACACCGGGGGATCTTCGTGCTGCAGATCAAACAGCTTTGCAAAGCACTCCGGTGGGCACTTTGGCATTCATTCCTTGCTGGACTGGGACCCCAGAGCACCCTGTGAACAGGGAACCAGGCTTTTGCTCCTTAGCTAATCCTGGCATGGGAAAGTTTTTGCTTTGGAAAGGCTTAAACAGCAGGTGTTTGTTAACCATTTAAACCAACAGAACAAAGCTCATAAATCCAAGGTGTACGAACTAGTGTCTTCCATATAATTTACGTGAAAGTACCCTATGTAATGCAAATAGTTCATAGTGCATAGTAACCTTCTGCCTCTCAAAGCACAGCCAAGTGAGTTCACTGACAAATGCCTTTGGGACCTCAGGCTCAGGCTTACCTTGCAGGGCTGAAGCGGATACATTTGCCACGTTTACTTCAGGATTTTAAAGTCTTGTCTCTTTGACCTCAAATAAAGCATGTCCAGAACCAGTTTGCTCTGCTCAGTGCAGACGAGCTCCAATCTCTCTCTCTCTTTCTTGTCTACTTTTTAACTTTACAGAGAAGAGACTGTGGCAAACATGAAATTTACTCTGCTTTATTGCAGGTTCTTGTCTGGCTAGGTTTAGTGGGCGTGTGTGCATTTTCCCTTAGTGTAATCAGAGGGTGCATATGTTGCTCTTCTCATTTACTATTGCTTAATAAACAAGTCCAAGTACTAATGTAATTTACACTATTGTCATTTCTAACAATTATAGAAAGATCATTTCCAATCTTTGTAGTGTTGATATCAATTTATGGAAAACAATACCATTCTCTTCTACAGGTTATTTCTGTGAAGTGTGTTCCTCAAAGTGTCAAAGAGTATAAACAATTTTAATGTTCTGATTGCAGGTTCCTTGGGTCCCCCAGAAATATAAATAAATAAATAAATAAATAAATAAATAAATAAATGGATCCACTTAGAGAAATCTCAGCAACTGATGAGTGTGATTACATGACCTGTTTAGAATACATTTTGAGTTGAAATGTAAACTTTATGTGCACTGTAACTACAAGTGACATTGTGCATTGTTTCTTTTTTTTTTTTTTTAAAGTTTAATTTCTTTTGAGAAAGTGAGAAAGAGTATGGGGGAGTGGCAGAGAGAGAGGGAGAGAGAGAATCCTAAGCAGACTGCATGTTCAGTGAGGAGCCTGACATGGGGCTCCATCCCACGACCCTGAGATCATGGCCTGAGCTGAAATCAAGAATCAGTTGTTTAAGGCAAGGGTATCAAGAGTAAAAATGAACTATTGGGACCTCATCAAGATAAAAAGCTTCTGCACAGCAAAGGAAACAGTCAATAAAACTAATAGGCAACTGATGGAATGGGAAAAGATAGTTGCAAATGACATATCAGATAAAGGGCTAGTATCCAAAATCTATTAGGGACTTACCAAACTCCACACCTGAAAACAAATAATCCAGTGAAGAAATGGGCAGAAGACATGAACAGACACTTCTCCAAAGAGGACATCCAGATGGCCAACAGACACACGAAACGATGCTCAGCATCCATCATCATCAGGGAAATACAAATCAAAACCGCACTGAGATAGCACCTCACGCTGGTCAGAGTGACTAAAATGAACAAATCAGGAGACTATAGATGCTGGCGAGGATGTGGAGAAACGGGCACCCTCCTACACTGTTGGTGGGAATGTAAACTGGTACAGCCCCTCTGGAAAACAGTGTGGAGGTTCCTCAGGAAACTAACAATAGAACTCCCCTATGACCCAGCAATAGCACTGCTAGGAATTTACCCAAGGGATACAGAAATGCTGAGGCATAGGAGCACATGTACCCCAATGTTCATAGCAGCACTCTCCACAATAGCTAAAACATGGAAAGAGCCTAAGTGTCCATCAACAGATGAATGGATCGAGAAGATGTGGTTTATCTATACAATGGAATACTACATGGCAATGAGAAAGAATGAAATCTGGCCATGTGTAGCAACATGGATGGAACTTGAGGGTGTTATGCTGAGGGAAATAAGTCAGGCAGAGAAGGACAGATACCATATGTTTGCATGTATAGGTGGATTAGGAGGAACTTAACAGACGACTAAGGGGGAGGAGAAAGGGAAAAATAGTCAGGGAGAGGGAGGGAGGCAAACCATGAGAGCCTCTTGAATGCTGAGAACAAACTGAGGGCTGATGGGGGGTGGGGTGAGGGGAAAGTGGGTAATGGGCATGGAGGAGGGCACTTGTTGGGATGAGCACTGGGTGTTACATGGAAACCATCTTGACAATAAATTATTTAAGAAAAAAAGAAATCAGTTGCTTAACTGACTGAGCCACCCAGGCTCCCCTGACACTGTGCACTTTTGCAAGCAATAATTTAGCATTTGTATTTTCTTTTACAAAAATATTTCCAAAACTGTGAAATGTGATGTGTGAAATACTTCCTCTTTCCCTTTTCCCCTCCCCCATCTCTATATTTCTCTGTCTGTTTCAGTCTCTCTTGATAAAAGTATAGTGCATATATTTTATATGTCAGATGCTTCATCTCGAGACAGGGTGATCTAAGAAAGACCAGAGGGGCCAGGTTCTCAGTCTCATGGAAATTTCATTGCAGCAAGAAGATGATACATCCACATACATAGAGAGAGACACATTTTCTTATAACATTCAGTGAAGAACACAGCCGGATGCCCTGATTCCTGCGCTTGAGCACATTGGAAGAAGAGAGCAGTTCTAGAGTAGCACATCAGAGGCAGCCTCACTGACGAGACACTGGCTGGGAACTGAACAACAAGAAGCCCAGCCTTGTGAAGATCTTGCAGCAGAAACTCTTCGACATAGGTAACAGTGCGTAGGAGAACACCCAAGGGAGTGATGAACATATTTGGTGGTTGAACAACAGAAAGAAAACCTGTGTGGCTGCCATCCTGTTAACAAGAAGAAAAGAGGCCGAAGTGTCCTCAGAGAGTTGGGTAAGGGCCCAGTTGTGCAAAAGCCTTGTAAGGCTGAAGACCTGTGAGACAGAGGGGGTATTATGGTTAAATAATTTGAGGAAGCATCATTGGGTTGACCAAAGTTAAGCAGGTTTCTCCCCGGGAGACTTTCAAGGGTTTTACAATGTGAATATTCATTGTAAATTTCAAAGAGAGTAACATAGTTCACAGGGTTTCCCAAATATATTTGGTCACAGCATTCTTTTTTCATAAAAAAAGCCCTTGAGACTGTTGTTTCAAGGAAAATGCTTTGAGGAACACTGGCCAAAAGCAGGAGTTGACTTTCAGGCCAAATCCAGCCTGCTGCTTATTGCTGTACAGCTCTTGAACTAAGAATAGTTTTTATATTTTTAGTTTTTATATTTTTAGTCTTTTATATTTTTAGCCTGGGTGGCTCAGTCGGTTAAGCCTCTCTCTGACTTTTAATTTCAGCTCAGGTCATGATCTCATGGTTCGTGAGTTCAAGCCCCACATGAGGCTCGGCGCTGACAGTGTGGAGCCTGCTTGGGATTGTCTCTCTCTCTCACCCTTTGTTCCTACACTACCCATGCTCTCTCTCTTTCAAAATAAATAAACTTAAAAAGAATCATTAAAAATCAAAAGAAGAATAATGCTTTATAACATGTGAAAATTATATGAAATTCAAATTTGTGTGTTCATGAGTAAAGTTTAGTGGCACACAGCCTTGTGCATTTGTTTACTATTCTCTGTGGCTGCTTTTGTGCAAAAATGGCAGAGTTGAGTAGATGTGACAGAGACCTGTGGCCCACAAAGTCTGAAACACTATCTGGCCCTTTACAGAAAAGTTTGCCAACCTCTGGTCTAAAGTGTCTGTTCAGTTACTTGGACTATAAATCTTCATTTGGACTTCTGATGAGAGCCATAATTTTATATTTTAGAGTAAATATTTATCAAGAAATGTCCGATTCATACTCTGCTGTTTTGCCTTTTATGTGTGTTACTGTTTGTTTGTTATTATTTTTTTTAAAACCTCTATATACTGGGGCACCTGGGTGGCTCAGTTGGTTAAGAATCTGACTCTTGATTTTGGGTTAGGTCATGATCCCATGGTTTCATGAGTTCGAGCCCCATATTGGTCTCTGTGCTCACTCTGCTGAGCCTGCTTGGGATTTTCTCGCTCCCTCTCTGTCTCTCTCTGCCTCTCCCCAGCTCATGCTCTTTCTTAAAATAAATAAACTTACAAAAACAAAATAATAAAACAAACAAAACCTCTACATATCAAATCTAGTTTCTTTACCTCTAATGAAACCCTCAGTTTCTTAAGTAGTCTGAATGTATGTTTCTTCAATAGGTTGGATAAGAGGCAATTCAATTTTCCTATACTTAAAAACATGGTTAACACCTCATTTTTTAAAAAACGTTTTTGAGAGAAAGGGAGACAGTGCGTGAGTGGGAAAGGAGCAGAGAGAGGGAGAGAAAGAATCCCAAGCAGGCTTTGTGCTGTCAGCTCAGAGCCCCACAAACAGTGAGACAATGACCTGAGCTGAAATCGAGAGTCAGACACTTAACCGGCTGAGGCCCCCAGGCACCCCGATGTGGTTAACTCTAAACTATGTTTAGACATTTCTAAAGATTGGCGTGATTCACACATCTCTATTAAATCATTTTTGCATGATTCGCATTTAACCAAGTGGCATTTCCTAGTAATTCCTGTACCTACACTTACTGCTTCTAATTTGTCAGCTGTTGAGCTCTAACAGTATCTTAAACCTATTTCTCAGCTTTCTGCTTATTTCACCAATCCCTTTCTCTGTTGATCGCCTGTAACAAGAGCTTCTTACCATTGTCATTTTGTAACATATTTTTATAACTGCTAAGGCCAGTATGCTATTATTACCCTAAAACTTGAGGGAATGTTCTCCGTTCATTGACCCATCTGAAGATCTGTTAAGCGCCATAAAAAATGTTCGAGATTTTAGTGTTGCATTAAGTTAACCTTGAGGGCATAGTCCTGTTCATCGTAATTTCCCCACTGATGGCCAGTCTTCTACTTATTCACATATCTATGCCTTTAAAAGCAAGCAAACAAGCAAACAAAAACCACAGCACCCCAGCAATACAACACTGGGATGCATGCAATCAGTTCTATGTAAATTCATGTGTTACTTTTCTGCTTAAATTCTGGGTATTTATATTTAATTATGTATGCACAACCAGAATACATGTTTACATTTCTTATTCTAGGGAAAATATAAGCGTCTTCCTAACTCACCCCCACCTGGTTATACTCCTCTTCCCAAAGCCATGCTTCTCTTAGAGAAACCTCTATATCCTGTCAATACATAGAACAGTGCAGAAAAGACCACAGATAATTTTGTCCTGCTTGCCATTCTCCTTCCTCTAACATGTCTCTAAATTTGCTGTGCTTAAAATCACCATGGTTTCTCATACAACATCACTTAGGGAGATAGGGCAAGATTTAGAGTCTCCCACAAATGCTCAAAATGTAATCGTTTCAACTCAAAATCACAGTTTGGCTTCTAGCAGCAAATCTTTTATATTTTTGCAACTGCCCCTTGTGACTGACAGAGCTTATTAAAAGCCTGGTTTCTTCCCTCAGATCCCAGTGACTAATCTCCCAATTTGGAAATAATAGGCACATTAAAAGAAGCACCGGTAGATCTCATGCTAATTTGAATCTCAGAGGGTTCAATCTTCCAGAATGCTGAAAAGTCCCCTGTATTTATAATGGTGGGTCTCTAAGGTAGGGCATATTTGGTTGAAATAAATTATGAGCTGGTTCTGGAGAATCGTTAAGTGACAATCAAATAAACAAAGTGTAGGCCCTCAGAGACTGTGATCTAACTGCCTGTATGACTTTGAGTAAAACAAGCAGGATAGCCAAGTGACAAACATAATATCAAGATAAATTTGTAGCATGTCCAATCAGGCTGTCATCAATATACGGAAAACCTCCTCTTTGACTTATCTGGGGTTTTTTTTTTTTAATTGAAAATAAAATGTGATGTCTGTAAAAAAGAGGAGGAGGCGTGTGAGTGGGGTTTGTTTGTTTTCCTGGAGTTTCACCTGCAAGTCCACACTAACTGGGCCAAACCAAACAATAATGCTAAGCAGACCTGTCTTCTCAACAACTATTTGCTAAATCCTACAACTCTTCCATCCGGAAAAACTGCTCAATCTCAAGACAGATAGTGAGCAAAAGAGTCTGAACTTCGGGAGTTTAGGGGAGGGGAAAGGTTGATCAACCCCACTTAGCACACTCCTGTGTTGTGGAAGACTGTGGGAAAAGCGACTACCCCTGTTAACGGTCCCCACCCCCTCCTTTCCAGCGAAATGGAATGCTTTGCTATGCAAATTATGAGTCTGATCCCAGAGGAAGTGAAGGACTCAGGATAGTAAAGGGACTCACCTTCTGGAGATAAATTAACTCTTTTAAGGAACCATTGAACAAATTACTTCTCCATGCTCTAAAAGTTCTCTTAGTGCCTTAAAACCTCAAAATCACCTGAGATTAGATTGCTCCTTCAAGGGTCAGGCCTCCAAAAGAATGAGTCCCATTGGAAAAACATCTTTTGTCTGCCATAGTTAAGGTGCACAAAAGAAGCATGTGGAAATCACTCAGCAACTCCACATTTGTGTTTGACCCCAACCAACTGGAATCTGAAGGTTGCAAGTGTCAAGGTCGGTTCTGAGCCTAGTAACCTAACTGAATAGGTTTCAATTTGGTAATTACTGTGTTTCAATCACTCTGCGTCCCTTTCCCATCAGCCTCAGCTCTCAAGAAAACCAGTGCACTAAGTCAGGGCGAGAAAATGGGGGGTGCACGTTGAGTCCCCTAGGGAATTGCTCAACCAATGACTTCTGAGTGTATGAGACAGAGCTCTTTGGTATGTCTTTCCTTGCCTGGGTCACAACTGACTTTCTCCAGAGAAGGAACATATTCCTGAGATGATTGAATCAGGGAGGTACAAGTCCTCTTGTATGAAATTGTCTGAGCCCTAGATGTCAGCTAACCCACTTTTTAGGATACTTAAAGCACACAAGGAGCATTCTGTTTAGTACTGGGACCACAAAAGTTGAGACTTACAGAAATCAGGAAGGGTCTTAATGAAATTTGGAAGTGATGCCCACACTTCTACTATTATAGCCAGGCTGCTTAAAATTACCTCAAGTCACTATGTAAGCTTCATACCCAGCCCACTTTCACAAAGGAGGGAAGGTGATCCACATTAACATATATATAAACCATATACTTGGCATCCTAAATATATTATGGTTATTAAATTTTCTGAAATTAAGAAACACAAGACAAAATAAAAGCTATATGACAACATGTAAATATATGAACAAAGGCTAAAAAACAAGATAGCAAAACATAAATAGTTGTTTTAGGATGATGAGGCTACAAGCAAATTTGATTTCTTATAAATTTTTAAAAAATATTTAAATACAGACTAGAAACACTTGAAGGGGAAAGGACATCATTGCATTTAAGCAACTAGAATGAGCTATCACAATTGCACATTAAATACCTGAGACTGAATTTTCTGGAGGTAAAGTTCATGCCTTGGGTTATATAGTGCTCACTGACCACTTCAAAAGAGTTTATAAGTCAGTTCTCGAAAGATACACCTTTTTCTACTTTGGAATCCTAGATGAATTCAAAGGATATCGAGTATATCCATAACCATACCTGTTGTTATCCTTGAAAAACAGCACTACATTATTTTTCAGAATAATCAATAGGCATCTAAGCCAAACTAAATTCAATTTGAAATTCTCCTTTCTTTCTCTCTCACTCTCTCTGAATGTGCATATCTCTGGACTCTTCACCTGAGTCTTATTTTTTTTTTTTTAATGTTTATTTCTTTTTGAGAGAGAAAGAGAGGGAGACATAGAATCTGAAGCAGGCTCCAGGCTCTGAGCTGTGAGCACAGAGCCTGATGCGGGGCTCAAATTGTGAAACTGGAGATCATGACCTGAGCCACAGTCAGAGGCTTAACCAGCTGAGCCACCCAGATGCCCCTCACCTGGGTCCTACCTTAATAACAAACTGCTTTGATGACAAGGATTAAAAATTAAATCAGCGTAAAGCTTAAGATGAACACAGTTCCACATTTTCTGAATTGAATCATGGCAACTATGTGCAGGATGGAGTCAGTGGCTGGTACCAGATGGACAGAGAAATAATTTCAAGAGTAAAGAATGGAATCTGGTATTTTAAACTCTCAATCAGTATGCTTTGGATTCTTTGCACAGTTATCTGCTGGCCATGGCTTCAGTTAGTAAAACTGAAAAAAAAATCCCAAAAAACAAAAACATGCTGCTTAAGTAATAACAATGAAACTATGCAAAACCAGAATCCATTTTCACCCTGGTGAGTGAGTGGACTCAAGGACTTAGGATGGGGGGGGGGGGGGGGGAGGGGACTTGTTGTCTTTTAAATATTTCTGTTAGAAACCAAGTCATAAGAGGTCAAGAGAGATCAATGACATCTTTTCTTTAGAAACTATGGCAAAACCAACTGAAAGCCAGGCTTCAGAAATTCTCATTAGTAACATAACTCAGCAACTTATTGTTCCATTTTGTCTTCTTTTCCTCAAATTTCAAATAGTAGACATTTCTATAGTAATGATCCTATGGTGTTATATTTTATGAATAGTTTGTTCTGAAGAACAAACAGCATTTATATTTTCACTCAGGGTTTTAGAGAATAATTTGAAGAGAGAGAGAAAAAGCAGAGACAATTAGAACTTGCTTCAGTTAATATTAAGGAAAGTGACTTATGAATGCTAACTTCACATGGCTTCCTTAGTGAACAATTAATGTAATTTCTTTTTCTAGAATTTACTAAATGTTGCATATCTTGAGTTTTTCCATTTATTTTTCAAATTTTGCAGTTTTTTAAAAAATATTAGACCAGTTGACAATTTTTCCTAAAACCAGCCACTTTGCCTCACTGGTAACCGCTACAGTTTTGAATCGTTTATTTATTCTGCCACTAAGTGTTGAAAACATGGGAAATGGGGCCACTGCGGCCGCATTTCTAACCACTCTGAATTGATTTCCAGTCTTCAGGATTGTGCTGCTCTATCTCAGATAATATGCCTGAATAATTCTGCATGAATTCGACTTTGGCAGTCCACCAGTTATCCTAAATTCCTCCAGGGAATACTAATAACTTTCTGATTCTCAGGTAATGTAAGGTCGCCGATGTTGCTTTTGTATTATTCTTTTCATTTAAAAAAGACAATGTGTGTACATTTTATACAAAGTGTGTTGAAGACAAAGTATCACTGAGCACAGTTTGGGGACTTGGGCCTCGAGTTTTATTTTCCTTCGTTCAGCTTTGGGATCACCGTTCTGTGCCTGGCCTTTGGGTGGTGGGTGAGGGTCTGGGCACTGTGGGTCCCGGGGTGGGGGTGGGGGGAGGGGGGAACCCAAAGGCCCAGAGGAGATCAGCTGAAGTGAAGACTTGCCAGCATTATGGGGTTGGCATCTCACTTCTCAAACAAATCAGTCAACCCCTTCTTGCACACCATAGGCCTTTTCTGTTTTCCTCCCCTGCAATGGGGAGGAAGGGCATAGAGGCAAATCAGGCAGATCCCAGGGTTCTGTGCACCCCAAGGAGACGGAGAGGGCGTCTCGGGGGACAAACTTGCGGGTCCAACCCTCTGTCAAGTGGGTCTGTTCTCCAGTCACCCAAGCCCCCAGTCTGTTCACGCCAAGATGTGCACCCACTCTGTGCAAAGCAGAGCGTTGCTCCCTAATTTCTGCTTTTGGCCGCCCACGGAAAATGCCTAAAGATCTCCACCCTTCTTAGGCCCCTCCACCCGGGTGAGCTTACTCCCCAGACTCCACCGCTCTGCACGACCGCTTGACCCCATTTCACATTAAATGTGCCGAGCACACGCCCTTAGGACCTGGGTGCACTAATCAGATCCATCTGTCTCTGCAGGGTTTCACCTGAGCGCCCGGGGCCCCGAGCGCGGATGAGCTGGGCGGGTGGTCGGCTCGGGAGCGGGGTGGGGGGGACGTGAAATCTACAGTCTGGCTGGGAGGCAGAGGGGAGGCAGCCCGCGGCGTTTCTCCTGCGAAGCTGCCGAGCGCACCGTCTAGTCCTCGGCGGGGAGGACGCCCCCTGGCGCCCCCGCCGCCGCCGACCCGGGGAGCTCCGGGAGCAGGCGCGGGGCGGAGCCTGTCGGGCCGGATCTTGACGTCCGTCCAAGGCCGGGTGATTATTGGGGTCTGCCAGCGCCGCGGCAGCCCCGAGCCCTCTCAGCGTGGTGCTGCCCGGCGGCAAGGGGGTGGTGGAATGAAGCGTGGTCAAGACAGAAAACAAAGTCAGCAGGTCACCTGGCAGGTTCTGAGCGAATTATGCAACGAAGCCGGGGAATGTGTGATGCGTTCCGGGCCCCTACTCCCTTCCCCTCTGTTTCTTTTTTCTTTTTTCTTAAGCTCCCGGGAAGCCGGTTCCAGTTTAAAGGTTGGGCCGGGATCGACCGATCAGCTCTTCTGATGTGGTTACGACTTTGCTGAACTCCTCAAGAGCGATCCTCCCACCCCATCTTTCTTCAAGTAAAGGGAACATTTCTTTGGGAAAAAGAGATGGGGGCGGGGTGGCAGGCGTGATCCAAAAGCGAGGCAGAGAATCAGTCTACGACTTCCATAAAGTACTGGGTCGAGCCTTAGTCCAAACTAGAACGCTGTAATCTAAATTAAATAATCTCCACACACATTCAATTCCTTATCTCCCCGGGCCTCGGGACTATGACTTCAAAATTCTGCCTTCAAACAGAATTTAAAGAGTTAAAGCTGGCCCTAGCTCGTTGTTCTTCATGCTAACATTTGTGGCATTAGGACTATTTTGTTAACTAGGTATATGCAATTCACAGAATTTCACGGTAAATTCCCCAGACCAAATATTTGGCTGAACAAATAAACAACATTATCCATTCCTGAAAATAAGCCAGTAGAAGGAGGGGGAGGTTGGGGGGCAGGGTGGTTGCTAGAAAGTGACCTGGGCCGGGCTGCCACCAGGCTCGGGATTCGCCCTCTGAGAATGTGTCCAAGTGCTAGAGATCTGCCGGTTCCTTTGCAATGACACCGACATTTCAGAAAGTTGCTGGAAATCGGGCAAAACTAAACGAGGCCGCCTGAGGGGAACCCATAATGGGCTTCCCCTAAATGATTTATTCGACCTCTATACCATTAATCAAAGGGGCAGCGACCTGGGGGGCTGGAGGAGGGAGGCACGTATCCCTCTTCGCAGGCAGTTTTGGAGGAACCTTGGAGTCTTGCTGCCTTTGCCTGGGGCTCTGATCTCCTCTCTCCACCTGCGCTCTCCGGGGAGCTGGGCCTTTGGCAGCCGCTGCACTTCTATTTTTATTGGTTTCCACTAAGCTGCTCCTTTTGGAGGATTGTAGGGCTTCAGTAATTAAAAACAAAAATGAATCCTTCTTTGCCCCCCCCCCCAAGAGCACTGGAAAGAGTTTGTGTACACGAATGCAGGGGTACTCCCCCCACCACTGCCATAGGTGTCTACACCTTCCCAAGGGAGAAATGCACTCCTATCAGCCCGCCCCACACACACTACATCCAAAGACAAAGCTTTTGCCCTAAACCTACCGGAAAAGTACACACATAAGAAATGAACCTACACAGGCTAAAATTCCAGAGCTTAATTTCATTGCTAATGGCAAGTCAGAGAAAGGGAAGGTCTCTTCTTCTGATCCTCTTAGCTTCTATACCCATGTTGTTCCAGGCAGCCCTTAACTGAGGGGACTCACACACGTTGGCATTTTCCTTTTTTCCTTTGGCCAAAAATTCAGCTTTCTCCTGGAAGAAACCCTGGCTCAGGACAGCACATCCACTGGATGTATTGCTCTCTGCCCAGCTCTAGAAGGGAGGGCAGACAGCACAGAGAGGCCAGGGAGCTGGGTCTGACTTCATCTTGCATGTGGGAGAATGCTTTCACAGTGCCTCCTTGGCAATTTTGACCCTTCAGTATCTGATCCCTTTGCCACTGTAGCCCAGTCTGTTAGAATTTTGAATTCAATGAAGGCCTCCATGTGGGAAATAGAAGGACAAGGGGCAAAAGCCAAGAAACACTGGAAGATTCCACCGTTGTGGTATATTAAAATACTGGTCACCAAACTTTTGAAAGGTAAGGCACATAATTTGTTCTAGTCGATAAAACCCACGTCACCCTCCACCCCAAATCCTGTCACACACACACACACACACACACACACACACACACACACACCACACATCAATGTGTGAGTGTACAAATTAGTTTGGGTTTGAAAATACATCATTGGTGCCTATATTAACTGGAGACACCCTAGGGTATCATAAAACTGCAGTGGGAATTATTCCCTCGAGTTGAGACTCTAGCCATCACACTCAGCTGGGACGCACCTCTAACAGGTTAGCAAAAACAGAAGATGTACAAGGAGCCCAAATCTGAGTCTTTAATCTGGCCTGCTCCTTTCATCCCACTGTTTCCCCAAGGCATGTGTCATCCAGATGGGAGAGGATGCTGCGTCCTTGTTAACATTAAATAGAAATGGAAAACAATTCATCCTGGCAATTACCATCTCTCTACCATCAGTTTACTTCCTGTCCCTCCAACTTAACCACCTCCAGTTACCACCCTCTGACTTCTATCCTGCCCCCAACCTCTCCTTAATGGGGGGGGGGGGAGGATCTCATTCAAAAGAGATGGGGTAGAAGGAAAAGAGAAAGGATTAAAGAGAAAAGGAACAGTTTACCTTTAAAATAATGACTCATTTTATTTTTTTCTTTTAATATGTAGTTATAAATATATTTTGTCAAAATATATGATCAATATGGTCAAAACATTTGCACGTAAAGTCATAAATAAGGTCAAGGTGAATGTTTAGGTTTTTTTTTTTTTCCTTTTTTTTTTTTAAAAGATAAAAGCCCAGCTATAAGGAAGCAGTCTGTGTAGTGTGTGGGTGAGTGGATGGGAACATGCGTGTCCCCAAAGACTGCCTGACCTCAGCGGCACCCACATCCCTCTACTACCATCTCTTGATAATTTTTCAGTACCACCTTGTCATACTCATCCAGGTACAGCATGGAGATGGCGCTCAGTTCGGTGGGGACACAACAGGCTTTGGGGATACTGGAGTTGACAGAGTTGACCAGGGTCTGCACAATGGCATGGTTGGTTGAATTGAGGTGGTCAGCCAGTGGAAAGGGGCAGTCCCCGTGGCAGTAGAAGGCCTGGTAGCCCGGTGGGGCCACAATCCAATCGTTCCAGCCCACATCGCTGAAGTCCACGTAGAGCGAGTGGCGACGACAGTTCTTATTCTTCTTCCGGGGCCGCTGTGGGTGATGCTTGGGGCTACGCTTGGCCCTCTGGCGTCGGGTCAAGGCATGTCCCCGGCCATCATGGCCAAAAGTGACCAGGAGGGGCCGGAGCTGGGCCCAGTCCCCACTCCCTTGAGGTAACGATCGGCTAATCCTGACATGCTGGCCCTGGTGGGTCCGTGTCTGATGGAGGTGAGTCACCTCAATGGCCAGCCCGTAGTTCGGCTGCTTCTCCCGGGTCCAGCGAAGGACCGCAGGGCTCACATCGAACGTTTCCCACCGTGTCACATTGTGGTGGACCAGTCTCGTGTCCAGTAGTCGTGTGATGAGGTGCCCAGGCACCACTTCTGCCGGGGGCTTCATAACCTCATAAATGTTTATTCGGTGTAAGCCCTGCTCCCAGTCGGGGCCCTGGTTCACCTGCTCCCGAAAGAGTCGAAGCTCTGCGGAGGAGACCACCTCGTTCTCTGGGATGCTGCTGAGGTTAAAGAGGAAACGAAAAGCAGAGTTTTCGCTGGTCCCTGGGATGTTCTCCAAATGTTCTAGGCACCGTTGAGGAGGAAAAGAAAAAAGGGAAAAAGAAAAAAAAAGCACATTAACTTTTTTGAGAGATTAGAAAGTGGAGAAATAGCTTCAGTCAAGAAGCACTGGGTGATAAGAGGTGAATTCTGCTCACATAGTGGAAGCCTATGTGCAGAAAGAAGCATACCTTTTAATTTGAAGGAACAGATCAACGGGCAGCTAGCAAACCAGCAAAACTGAGCTAGCATGCAGCAAGCACCGAAGACAGAAAGTATCTCCCCAACTCCTTTATATGTCTAATAATTTCCATGTGTCAACTCTTTACTCCACCACCATCAGGCTCCCCTTTTAAAGCTCTCTTGGCTTTGTGTACACAGTTTTCTTTACAAGTGGTTATAAAGAAAAAGGGGGGCCACAGAGCAGAGGCGGGAGGAAACAGGCACACCACTACCCTCTCCCTCTTCTTCCACTTTCGAGTATGTTACTAAACATTTCCCCAGCGATCTTGGAAACACAGAGCATGCCTTGTTGATCATGTTACAGAGGGGAAAATAAATTCCAACACAGTAATGATGCTGGTGGATTAATAACTCAGATTTACTTTGGAAAAGAAACATCCGCTAGGAAACATTCAGATCGGATTACAAGGCCCCTATTGAATAAACCTGACAAACACACAGCTGTAATATTAAATTCAGTAGGTGCTTTGAAAAAAAAAAAAAAAACCGGGCAGAAAACCTGGCAGAAAAGGCTTTGATATAGCAAAAACACACCGCAGGGGCTAGCCCACGTCTGAGTGGTGTCATTCCCCTGCCCCAGAGAACCCCTCCCCTCTGTCTCCAAAAAATAAATTCAGCCACAGCTCTTGGAGGTAAGCAGCTCTGTTCCCGGCCTCCAGGATTTGGGGCTTTGATGTAACCTGAACTCCCGTCCCCCAGGGCTGCCACTGCCCCCCCCCCCAGCCCCTGCTGGCCCTCCCCCGCCCCAGACTCTCCGCAGGGACTGACCTTCATGGTGGAAGCTTCTCACGGTGTTGGCCCTACTGGCGCGGCGCTCAGGGTACTCCAGCCCGACGCTGTGGGTCTGCTCTTCCTCCTCCTCCTCCCCAGACTGGAGCCGGTAAAGATCCCGCATGTAATCTGGGATGACGGCGCTCTTGCTAGGCTGCGGCCGGCGGCGCAGCCCGAACATCTGCAGAAGTGTAGCCTCGAAGTCCAGCAGGAGCTCATGGCTCTGCCCTGAGCGGCGTCCTCCCGCGTGGCCCTGAATCTCGGCGACTTTTTTCTTCCCCGTCTCAGGTATCAAACTAGCATGGCTCGAGCCTCCTAGCAGGACTTGGCATAATAAAACGACCATCAGCATTCGGTTACCAGGAATCATGGTGTCTCTGGGGAGGGGGAGGAGGTGGAAGGTTAAAGAATAAATAAACACCAATAACTAGAGAAATAGAGATGTCTCTGCAGATGCATCTAAGGCTAGCGATGGAGGGTCAGGATGGAAAACAGGTCAGAAAGATCAAGTTTGTGTCTTCTCCCTCACACACCCCCACCACCAGCAGCTGCAGCCATGCACGGCCTGAAAGTAGGAATTGCCCTGTAATTACTTGGTCTAACTTGTTTACAGTCAAATAACCCCAAATCAGATAGCCTCCATCCTGTTAATCTTTTTTTGTCCCAACTGCTATCTGAGCCATGATCTCAGCTTGGTTTCTTCAAGGATAAACAGTTAACATTGAGGGGGTAAGAAAGGGTGGGGGAGGGAGGGCTATAATGCCACCGCTCTCCACTTCAGACCTTCAGCCTCTCTCCCTCTTCCTCCACCCCCCTCCCCTTCTTCCTCCGCCCTCCTTCACAACTTCCAGCTGGTTCGGAGCGGGAGGGTGGGCGAAGACACTGGGCGGCAGGAGCAGAGGCTGAGGCGGAGAGCGTGGTCTGGGAGCTGACCCAGTGGCTTGACGGTTTATTTCACCCTGGCTGACGAGTTTGAAATGCCCAGCAAAAAGCATCTGATCGCGCCCGCTACTCACTCCCAGGAAAGCGGGGGGCAGGAGAGGGAGGATGATTCCGAGAGAGACCTCGGAGAGCTTTGACAAGCAGCTGGGAACATGCACGGGGGCACTGGGCTCTCCCCAGTTCGTGTGTGTGTGTGTGTGTGTGTGTGTGTGTGTGTGTGTCCGTGTCCAGAAGGTACAACCCGGGGCTGCGGACCTTTCATCTCTTTAGCCCCCTCTTGCTCCCCTTTCTTGCAACGCACCCGATCTGAGAGCGCGAGTGGGAGCAAGCAGCACTTTACACAAAACCGGTACGCTCGGAGCCCCGCGGCTGCCCGGCCAAGAAGAAAGCGACAGCGCTGCCAGAAAGCGGAGTGTGAACTCTGGTAAAAAAAAAAAAAAAGGTCCGACGGGAGGGACGCAAGGCGCGCAGGGGTGGGGAGGGCAGAGTGAAATCCCAGGAGGGGGGAAGGAAGAGGTGTCTACTCACTGACAGAAAACAAGGCATATAATAACAGTCCATGATTCTTGACAGCCAATCTTGAACAAACTTGCTGGAAAGGCTCAGAGGAGCTGCGGCAGTGCGTTGCTCTGGATGGCACTACGGAATGGCTCCTAAAATGAATATTTGAATATAATGAGACTCTGGCGCAGACAGACTCTGTTTTTCTTCCAGCCCCTCTGAGTCACGTGAACGCGGAGGGCCCGCCCCGCGCACGGAGGAGCCCGCCCTTCCCGCAGCGGGCGGCGAAAGGGCCCGCGCGCCCTCCCCCGCGGCCCCGCCCCTTCCAGGAGAGGCCAACCCCCGCGCCGGCCGCCCGGGCAGCCGGCGGTCCGGGAGGAGCTCCGGGCGGCGCTCGGAGCCGTCCCCGGCCGTCCCCGGGCGCAGGACGCGGAGGACGACGTCCTCGCTTCTACCTGCGGCGTTCGGTGCAGCGGGCCCGGCCCTCGCGCCAGCGACCTGACGCTGGAGGATCTGGGACGCACAGTAGGGGCTGCGCCTCTCGGCACGAACGCGGCTCCAGCGGGGCCGGCGGCGTCCCAGCAAGCTCAAAGCCTCGCCAACCGAGGGGGTGCCGAGGGACACACAAACAGGCGCGCGCGCACGCACCCCGCCACTTCCTTCCCGGCGTCTCCGCGAGGCCAGAGACTGCTGCCAGCGACAGCCGGTCACCCCCAGGCGAAAGCCTGCGAGTGCTCGGACGAGCCAGGCGGGTGCTGGAGCTCCGAGCCCAAAGCTGCCTCCCCTGTCACGCAACAGGCCGGAGTGGGGGGTGTGAGGCCGAGATCGGTGTGGGAAAGTGGGAGGGGAGCGGCCGCCGGGCTATTTTCCGCGCTTCCATGCGGAGAAGCCCCGCGCCGCGTCGGCCGCGGGGTCCTCTGCGAGCAAAGCAAATCCCCAGAGAAAGCGGCTGGCGGGCCGTTCAAGGCGGAGGAGAGGACTCAGGAGACGTCGCCGCGGGAAGGGCGCATCACAAGTTTCAGGTCTGCATGTCGCTGAGGTTTTGCAACTCCCGACCCAGCGCAGAAAGGAAATCCCACCGCGTTCCCAGGAGTCGAGAAAACCGTGAACAGCTTTCGGCCTGCGCTCGACCTCTGCGTCTGCGTCTCTCCCTCTCTCTCCAGATTGTCTTATTTTTGAAACCACCACTCCTCCCCCCGCCACTTCCTTCCCCCCACCCGCTTCCTCCTTTGCACCAGCTGCAGAGTCGCAGCAAATATTTCTGCAAGAATTTTACCAACCCACAGCTCAAGGAATTACCGGGATGCCCCGACTAACGGGAGACGCTGCCGGCGTGGGTCGTTCTGCACGGGGGCCTCTTCGAAAACCTGTCCCGCGCGACTCTTCGTCGGCCCCCGCCCCGCCTGGGGGTCCCGAGCCCCAGACTCTTCGCTCCCATGGTCACTGCACCCGGCCTCCCGTCCCCGCGGCTCTTCCCAGTTCCAGCCTCGGGTTGCTTTAGAAGACGGGGAGCTCAGCTTGCCCTCCTTTCCCCCCCTCAAACTTGGTTGCTTTCTCCGGGACGCCCGCGGGAAGCCTTTGGGGGGAGAGTGAAGAATCGGGCGCTTAGCCCTCCCTCCGAGCCGCGGCTGCCCGGCGCCGCCCCGCCCCGCCGGCCGGGATGTGGGGGCCGCGGGCGCCCCGCGAGACCGCGCCGCTCCTGGAGTGGCCCTGCGCTTCTCCCGCTCCCGCGCCACCGCAGGGTCTGACTGCCAGAGGGCTGGGAGAGCAAGCGGGTTGAGACGCCGGGAGCCCTAAAAAAGCCACGTGGGAGGAGCTGTAGAATTAGGCAAAGCAGACGGGGAAGAGCCGGTCCCCGCGGAGCGAAGGGCCGGTGGCGAGGCGGGCGCCCGGGGACCCCGGACAAGCCTCTGCCCCAGGGAATCTCCCAGGGCGGCGGCGGGAGCGCGCGGCGCTAAACCCGGAGGCCGGACGAAGCGCGTGTTGTGTTTCAACGTCAGATTCCGTAGGTTTCGTCTCTAGTCGCGTTTTCCTCCCCCAATTCCCCCTCCCCCCGTTTTTTGAAATAAAAAGATAAATGCCGAAAAGGACGCTCGTCTCCAGAACTTTTTCTTGGGAGTTGGGGGAGGCAGGGATGCAACTCGCAGCGATTGTCCTTTACTTCACCGCGCGAGTCTTCTTCCGACGCCCAAATCTGCCCAGAGCTGGCCTCAGTTTACTAAGCCTATGTGTGCCGGGGTAGGGGCGGGAGGCGCTGGACGTCTCACAGAGCTTTCAGCCCACAAACTGCGATCCTCACAGTGCGTCCTCCTAAGCGGAGCCCAGGAAGCGTCGGGCCCAACTCCCGAAGGGGGGTGGGGGTCCGCAAGGATTCGGGAATCCCAGTATGCTGGCCGGCCGGCTCTGGGCTCGTAGGACCAGCAAGAGCCTGGGTCCGTGGCGCGCCTCGCCAGCGACTCCCCGCGGGCCGCGACACTGCCGGAAGACGCGTGTCCCGAGCGCCAGGCGACCTGGCCGTGGTGCCTACAGACCCCACACCAGGAAATGATAGGGGAGAGGCTCCTTGGAGGCTGCAACTGCACGAAAATAGCTTGTGCATCAGGCACGTCGTGCAGGGGCGCTTCGCGTGCTCCCAGGGGCTCCCGCCGCCTGGGGGCCGGGTCGGGTGACACTCCCCTCGACGCAGCCCCTCTGGCGGCGCGCGAGCTCGGGAGGCGGCAGGACAGTGCTCCCCGCGGCACAGCCAGCGCTGGTTAAGTGTTCTTTCTCCACCTCGCGGCCCCTCGGCCCTCTCACACCCTCCGGACCTCCGAGCCGACACTCCTTTCTCTCCCGGTCCTTCCCGTCCGGGGATCGCAAAACGCCAGTGCCCTCGCGACGCGTTCGGCTCAGGACCCCTCGGTCTTTCCCAGCGACCCGCAACTAGAGGCTCCTCTCTCCCGCTTCTCTTCTGCCCCGACCCTATCAAAGGTGAAACTCGCCCGGCGCCGCTGGACGGAGAAAGTGGCCTGGGTGGAGGCAGCAGAAGCTGTAGAAGTGCCTTTGAGCGCCATCATCCCTACCCCTATCACCACCGTTCGGGGGAAAATAGGCCACCTTTAGCCGTGGCCACAGGCTGAGCCCCCCGCCGCTCCCCCCAAGGATGCTCCCCGGCCCCCTGTGCCCGGCTCCCCTCGCCAGGTGGCCTTGCTCACCATAGGTCCCTGCAGTAGCGGGCTTGCCAGCAGCAGCTCCCGGGGACCTCTGAACGGCGGCAGTGAACCTGGGCAAGGACCGAGGACTGGGGCGCGGCAGGCTCGAGACGGCGCGGACGGGACTCCCATCAGGGAGAGAGGCGAGCTACTCAGCCCCGAGCGGCCGCAGTGTCTCGGGCTCCCGTCCCTCGGCTCGGGGGCCACACTCACCTAGCTTCCGGGCAGGGCTCCGCTCTCCTTCCCTCCCTCCCTCCTCCTCTGCCCTCGTGCATCATCTCCTTCCCCCTCTTTCCCTCGCTCTCTTTCTTTCTTCCCTTCCTCCTCCTCTCCCCCGGCAGCCCCTCCCTTCTTCCCTCCGCCCTCGCTCGCCTCCCTTTCTGAGATGGGCGCCCCGCCCACATCCTCCCCTCCAGCCGCCGCGCCTCGCCTCGCAGGCCCGGGTCCCGGAAGCCCGGGCTGCGCCGGAGTCCGCAGCCGCTGCCCAGGCCGGGCCCGGTGCTGCCTCCAGCCGGGGGAAGCGGCCGGGGCTCACCTGGGGACCACGTGCAGAGGTACTAGAAAGCATGCACCGACTAGTCGCCGTTCCTTCCAAAAATACCCATGGGAGTCTGGGCTTCCCCGAGTTTAGAATAACTGCTGCCCAAACTGATGATTAAAACACTGAGTAATCACCATTTACCCCGAGTAATTAGAGATAATGAAACACCTCTAAAATCAGGTTATGGAAAAAGGAGCTGTTGGATTGGTTTAAAGAGTGGCCTTCCATAAACTGTTAAAGGATTTCCAAACAGTGAGAAACCGGCTGTGCACAGAACTGCGTGCCCTAAGAGGTACTTCTTTGGCTACTGAAAGGTGACCTTCCTTCCAAAACATTGTTTTAAATACTTCTTGTGGAAAGCCTCGGCGATGACTGTAACAAGATGGCCCCAATAAACAGCCTAGTTTCCCCTCAGCGACCCCAGGCCTAGCACTTTTGAGGACAGAGGTGGTGTGGAGACAGGCTGGGGCCATGTTGTTACAGTTAGAAAAGTCTGATTATTGTAAGAACCGCCACAGCAGTAATGTTTGTTGTTGTTGTTTATTTGTGGTGCACCTAGGAATACTAAGCCTCAGCAAACTGACCTTCTGGAGAGGTAACAACCACTAAAGCCTTTTTGGCCACAGGGAGATAAGGAAAGATTCCCTTTGTTCTGTTTTTCAAGGAAGAAAAGGGGTGAGGCGTTGGCCCTTTCCTACAAGAAAGTGCTAGTAATCGTATTAGCAGGGAGGTGGAATGTGTGCTTGAAAACCTTCCCAAACAGGAGCTAATTTCACACAGCATCTCTGATGAAGCATCATCTCTCTGGTTTACAAACGCTGAACAGGAAGGACAGCCAGCTTCCAGGAACTTGCCCGGAGCCCCCAAGTCAATCACAGCCTCTGCTCTGGAGTCCTGAGCTAATACTGCAGGGTGGGGCTGAGGGTCACAGCCCAGAGCCCCAGGTGGCCCGGGAGTGCTGGAGGACTGAGCATTTCCCGTCCTGGATTTCTTACCCTGGAGAGATACTAACTTCGCTGTCTCAGCAAAACATTTAGGGCTTTACTTAAACAGGTATTGGTCCTGGGTACCTCATCTATAAAAACTTTACATATACACTGGACCTTCAATATTCACGTAACAGGCATGCCTTTCTATGTGGACCGCAGAGTACCAAGGGCTGGAATTGCATGAAATCAGGGAACAACTGTGAAAGCGGGGCCAGGGCATCCGACAGTCTTTTCCAAGTTAGGCCTGCGAGCCCTGTGAGGTCTGTTAGCCCAGTGAAGCCTCCAACGACGACGACGACGACGGAAACAATCTGTATGGCTTTGAGCATTTCCTTGAATTCCCACGCGTCTCCGTTTCCATACCCCCTCTCATTTTAAAAATGATTTAATTTTTTATTGAAATTCATTAAACATTCATCATCTTTCATTTTAACTCACTCCTGAGCCCACTTCTTCTAAGAAGTTCTGATTAAACAGGGCAGGGCAATACTACCACCCTGAAGGATGGCTGAAAATATACCTCCAGCTTCGAGCATAATCAGAATTACACCAATTAGCAATAACAACACAAAACTTAAATTCCATTGAAGAGTTACCTAATGTCCATCCTGGGGCATTAGGCATTGTGCTGAGGCACTGCGCCCCTTTAGCACACTGCCTCGAGGCAGGACAGAATAAATGTTCACCAATCCCCCCCCCCCCCCCCCCCCCCCCCCCCCCCCCTCCCCGGCACACGATTAGTATTGTTTAGTATTGTTTTAAATTATCTTTTAAGTTTATTTATTTATTTTGAGAGACAGAGCACAAGCGAGGGAGGGGCAGAAAGAGAGAGAAAGAGATTCCTAACCAGACTCCGCACTGTCAGTGCAGAGCCGTAAGTGGGGCTCGAACTCACAAACCGAGAGATCGTGACCTGAGCCAAAACCAAGAGTCACATGCTTAACTGACTGAGCCACCCAGGCGCCCCTGTTTAACAATATTTTAATCATCAACAAAATGTGGTCCTTAATATTTAAACTAAAAAACAACAGTGATATGCTGTGTTTAAAAGCAGGGCTTTGGGGCTCATTCATGGTTAGTGAGCTCAAGCCCCACAATAGGTTCCTCACTGGCAGTGTGCAGCCTGCTTGGATCTCTCTCTGTCTCTGTCTCTCTCTCTTCCCCTCCCTCTCTCTACCCCTCCCCAGCTCACTCTCTCTCAAAGTAAATAAATAAATTTAAAATAAAAAACTCTAAAAAAAAAAAAAAAGCAGGGCTGGGGTGCCTGGGTGGCTCAGGCGGTTAAGCCATAAGCGTCTGACTTCAGCTCAGGTCATGATCTCACTGCTAATGTTTGAGCCCCGCCTCTGGCTCTGTGCTGACAGCTCAGAGCCAGGAGCCTGCTTCAGATTCTGAGTCTCCCTCTCTCTTTGCCCCACCCCCACACTTGCACTCTCTCTCAAAAATGAATAAATGTTAAAAAAAAATTTTTTTTAAAGCAGGGCTTTATTTTAAGGCATAAGAAAATGTGTGTGTGTGTGTGTGTGTGTGTGTGCATGCGCGCATATGTGGGTTAAGTCAAATGCTTTTGGATAACTGCTATCATCTCATTTGGCTGAAGCCTGAATACTAAAGTGGCCACTGACCCACCCATGAGTGTGTGAAACTCATAGTCCAGGAGTTTCTAATTAAGCCACCTGACATACCTTGTTTAGACCCCCATATGTATCTTCAGATGTGTGGTGGGAGAACTCAGCTTCTGTTCTCTTTGGGCAGCTTTATATCTATCCCGTGCTGCAGACAGTGCAAACCATCTATTATCACCTCCCTTTATTCACTCCTCTTTCCTTTGTACTACCAATCTCTCATGCCAAAGAAGAAATCACTTGTTGGTTAGAGAACTAAATCCATCACAGGCTAGTGATCAGAGTTGGTGAGGGAAATCCATTCCCTATCTCAAGCTTACTTGTGAATCTTGGTATTTTTATAGAACATAAGAACATTTGGCTGGGCCAAATGAAACTGTATCTGTTTGAATCATGTAGATTAGGAGAAATCTATTGTAATTCAAGAGTTAACTATTGCTCTCTGCTGCTACTGCTGAATGAAGGGCATTTGTTTGGGTTTTTTCCTGCAAAGCATCAAGAAAGAGAATCTGGACCACAAGCCCTTAAGAGAGCCTTTCTTTTTTTTTTTTTTTTTTTAAATTTTTTTAATGTTTTTATTTATTTCTAGGAGAGAGAGAGAGAGAGAGACAGCATGAGCAGGGGAGGGTCAGAGAGAGAGGGAGTCACAGACTGAAACAGGCTCCAGGCTCTGAGCTGGCAGTCAGCACAGAGCCTGACGCGGGGCTCGAACCCACGAACCGCGAGATCATGACCCAAGCGAAAGTCGGACGCTTAACCGACTAAGCCACCCAGGCGCCCCAAGAGAGCCTTTCTTAAGGTGTGTTCTGAGCACCTTAAGCTTCAAAACAAGGCTGGAGGAGCTGATAAAATGCATATTTCCCAGCCCCGTCTGCCTCAGATCTAGTTCTGAGCGCAGTAAATAATTCTGAGTGCACTAAAGCTTGAGAACTACTATTTTAAAAGTTATTTCCTGTATATTTTCAAGGCTGATAGATACCATTAAAACGCTGACACCTGGACATTATTAAATAGGCAAGGAATATGCTTGGCTTGTGCTTTATAAGCTGTCAAATATGGTAATTATGGTATTACTATGCCTAGAACACACCAAATAGGTCTTCATAAATGATAAGATTTCTAATCCTATAGGTATAGTAGGCCTTACTTCTAGGCCCTTGAATTAAGACCCACATCAAGTCATCGAATCTTCTTTGCCAGTAAGTGTCTGCTGAAGCTATGGAGAGATACTTTGAAGGACTCCCCAGTCCTGGTGACTTGAGAAGCACTAAGAAAGATAAATTGGAATTGGAATTACAAGGGATCTCTGAAACTGGCCAGGACCATTTCTTTTCCCCTTATTAATATTTACCATTTGTTACCTATTTTGTTGTCTAGTCCTCACAACGGTCCTCATAAAATCCTTGTTCCACAGACGAGAATCTGAAATTAGAGAGTTCTTATAAATTTCTCAGTCACAGAGCAGGTAGGTCGGGGACTCAAAATGCAGACCAGATCAGTTCTTCACCACCTCCACATGAGTTTAGCTGGGCTTGCAGAGGGATGGATTCCCGTGGCCCAGCTTCTGACTAAATAAGTCTTGCCCTGGAGGCTTACTTACCCAAGGTCAAGGCAGCAGCAGCTGCTGTATCCATATTACAGCACGCTGCTACAGAGAATTTCAGGGCATCTTTCAGTTCTTAGAAGACAGAACGAAATCGAGACCCAGAAGCTTATCTCCTCCAGATCTTATTACATAGCCCACTTTAGGACAAGACTTTAAGTGAACTGCCCTGGGAGGGACAAGTTGTGATCTTGAGAAAGAAGCCACCTACCTCCGCTGGATCTCAATTTCCTCATGGTAAAACGTGAGGACTGACCAAATTGCTCACAGGTCTTTCTCAGGCCCCAAGATGGAGAAATAATATATCCACTAGTTAAAATCATGGTCAACTGGCTTCACCTCCAGAGCCTCAGTTTTCTCATTTATAATCTGAGAATAATAATTTCTATCTCTTAATATTCTTACTGTAAGCATTAAGAGTTCATGTAATAAACCGGCAGGCATAAAGTGCTCAGCAAATATTAGCGATTATTTTTCTTCACAAAGGTAACGATTACGTGAACAAAGTAGGTGAAGGGTTACGCTGGTGCTGGGTTTTATTTACTGTTAGTGATACGCTTTTTAAAAGGAAGGGGTTATATATATATATATATATCTGACATTTACTTTATAATCGTTAGGGCTGCACACATCTCAGGCATTGATTGGTAAAGGCTGTTTATGTGAATCAACACTGCACTGAGTTAACATTTGTTATGATTTATCTATAGAGAGCTGACCCATGAACAGATCTCTGCCGAGGTGACCAGTGACTGTCAAAGTGGACAGGCGTCAACTACTGAGAGCAAAAAAATAACAGACTAGATGACATATCTGAAACATTTTCCATCTCCAGTTTTCTGATCTCTAACGTCTCTGACTTTTAACAATTTTTCTCTCTACTTCTTGTTGAAATGTAAACCCATTTCCTTTACCCAGATGTGTAGAAGAAACTTAAGCCCAATTGCAAAGTCTTCCTTCTCTGATCATTTGAGACTGTGGTCCACCCTTGATACACCTCACTCAAAGCTAAATAATACTGGATTCTAATATTTTCTCACAAATAAAATAAAATGTAATACAATTTCAGTTCCTTGCTCCTTAAATTATTGACTTACTACTTTTGGAATACAGTTCTTTTTTTAAAAAAGCCTTCAAAACAGACCATCAAAAATGGACAGAGAATTCTAATCAAGACCCCAGAGAGATCAGACAGATGAAAAGACTGCTTTTATGTCTAAACATGTTTAACATGTGGATGGCAGACAGGGCATGGATATTGAAATTTCTCCCTTTCCAAAGAGGATGGCATTGGCATACACGGAAGGATATTTGGCCTCTCCTTGTTTTAAGCTTCCTCTGTTAAAAAGTCATCAACTGGGAGCACCTGGGTGGCTCAGTCCATTAAACGTCTGGCTTCAGCTCAGGTCATGATCTCACGGTTCCGTGGGTTCGAGCCCCGCGTCGGGCTCTGTGCTGACAGCTAGCTCAGAGCCTGGAGCGTGTTTCAGATTCTGTGTCTCTCTCTCTGACCCTCCCCTGCTCACACTGTCTCTCTCTCTCTCTCTCTCTCTCTCTCTCTCTCAGAAATAAATAAAACATTAAAAAAACTTTTTTGAAGTCATCAACTGTACCCACTGGCTTCTATAGCAGAGATGCTCTTTAGAAATAAATTATTATGAAATTCATCAAGAATGTTAAAAGTTTGTAAATTTTCTATCTCTGCATATACATACTCTCTTTCTCTCTCTGTTGTACCTTAACAGCATGACCTGGATAAAAATGCAGTGTCACTTTGGGATGAGTTTTGGAAGCAGAAACATCACACTGTACCCAACAAGTTGTTATAATATGTTATCTGTTTCCCAACTAGATGTCAATTGGGCAATACCATCTAACATTCTCTCCTCAATTCAAGCTACCACTTTCTACCCTTTTGCAAGGAAAGTTTTGTCCAAAGCGATATGTGATTCCAGAAATTTTTGTTGTACAAATACAACTTGGGTGTGTTTACAAATAGTCTAAATATTTCATGGTGGGGGGGATCCTTTTCACCAATATCCCCCTCAAGAATAAATGTATATGATTTGTAACCCTTCAGGGATTATGCGTAGATAGAACAAACATTCAAAAATGTTAATATTCACTTTGTGATCATTCATCAAGTTGTATACATGAGATTTGTGCACTTTTCTATTCGTGTTATATATATATATATACACATATATACATATATATATACATATACATATATACATATATATACATATATACATATATATATCAATAAAACTGTACTAAAAATATGCTTTTGAAATTATTCCTTAACTTATTTTCTTTGACCACCATCAGAAGCCCACCAGAAAGAGACCATGTTTCTTGTCACCTCAGGGCAAAGCTAAGGAGAAGCACCCTCCATAATTCCGTGGTGACCACAGCGCCAAGGAGATGGACTTTTGGCTTCAGGGAATCCCCTCCAGGGCTGCCCAAAGAAAAGCAGCTGAAGCTACCAGGGCCTGGCCTCTGGGGAACAGTGCTGCCCAAGGTCAGAGGGCAAGATACCTGACGCGCCCCTGCACTCTTCTCAAGCCTAGGGAGGGTCAGAATTGCCAGGTCCGAGAAGCAGCTCCTGGAGGCCTGTGCACTTTGGACTTGGCTGTTCCCCTCCCTGGCTTCTCTGGCTGAGAGGCTCCGACTGCAGGGCATTACAGTGCGTCAGTCCGGGGCGGGGGTGTGAGGCAGGGACACCAGACACGGATTTCTGAGGACAGACGTGCACTAAGCCCAGGGAAAAGATAACCGCTTCGGAGAAAGAAATGGGCTCCATCTCCAGATTCTGGGAGTCCTGGGCTTGGGGGCTAGGCTGCAGACGGGCTGGGGGCAGGATTGTAATAGAGACGACGGGGCTCCGAAGGAGCGCCTCTCTTGATGCCCAGCTCGGCTGCAGAGATGGGTACTAGGTGCATGTGGCCTTGCGTCCCCGGGGCCAGGCTCCGAGATCACGAGATCGCGCAAGCCCCAGTTAAGAAAGTTAAGAGGCTCCGGGAAGGGGACCGGCCTGCGTCTGTGGACGGCGGAGACGCACCCGGCTCTCACCTGAGGCAGGTAGACGCGGGAGCAGGAGGCGCGGACACCCGGAAGTCCCGAGGCACGCCGTCCCTTCGCCGGCTGCAGGTGCGTGGCAGGCGGGGGACGCGAGCCTCGCCAGCCCCGGTGCGTCCTCGCGGGTCAGACGCAGGCGTGGGCTTCCCCGCGGTCCCTCAAACGAACGTCCGCCGCGTCCCCGAGGCCCGAGGGCCACGGGCCGGCGCGGAGGCTCGGGAGGCGGCGGCGCCCGCTCCTCGGGCGCTCCCTGCGCGTCGCGGCCCAGAGTGAGCGGCCCGCGGTGCCGGCGCGCGCTGGTGGACGCCACCTCGCTTGCCGCCTGCGGCGCGGCGGCCGGGGGCTGTGGCCTTGGCCCCTCTGGCTCGGCGGCTGCACCTTCCTACCTGCGAGAGCTCGCCCCCCTCTCAGACTCGTTTTGCAGAATTTGTGCCCCAGGTGCCTAACCTGACCCTGACCTAAATAAACAGCGAGCCGCCCCCGCCCCCGCGCCCCCCGCCACCGGGGCGAGCCACCCGCCCAGAATTTCCGTGCAGCCGCAAGAGTGGCTCCGCAGACGCCCCGAGCTCCCACTGCTTTCTCCGTCTACCTCGACTTGGAAACTCTGGACTATTCCTGCAGAAGGGGGAGTGGGGGAGAATAGAAGGAAGACGAGGAGGGAGGGGGAAGAGGAGGAACGTCCCAACGTGGTTCCCGCGGCAATTTTGCTCCAGCTCTCTGCAGGACCCCATCTCCACCCCTGAGATATGTTGGGGCCCAGGGTGCTGGAGCCCTGCTGCCACTCACAGAATATTAAATTTGGATACTGTTTGTTAAGCTTGCCCCCTTGCTAGCCCCCCCCCCCATACCCTCCCCTACCGGTTCCATCTTTAGACAGGTTGTCCAGACCACAGAGTCTGGCTTTTCCCATCTGGTAAGGAAAAGAGTGAGCTTGCTCGGGGGCCTGGGCTTCTGGGACCTGCCATTTCTACTTACCAAGCCCAGCAGTGATGATACCTGTCAGTTTATGCAACACCAGGGAGGGGAAATTAATAAGGCTAGGAAGGGGAGGAGCAGGGACACGGCATGAAGAAGGCCAGCAAGGAAGAAGCTACTGGAAGAGGCTTCAGGTGGCCTCTGGTGGGGCAGTGGATCATTGCCAAACGACCTGGGGGCCCTAGCCTTCCCGCAAGAGAGGTAAAAATGAAACCTGACAAGGACATTCCTTTAACCAGTGCACAGGAATGTCAGGCTGGATTCTGAAGACTTTGCCTCAGAATTCTGATTTCTATTCTGAAAATCTTTTTCTTCCTTCATCACTTCCTACCTGTGTTAGGGTATCAACTGCAGGTAATGGGTAAATAGGTCTTCAGGTTGCACCAGAATGTGCTGTGCCTCTCCTGCATCTGAGTGCTTCTTTAGCTGGAACCTGAGAAAGTTGGACAGTATGGTTTTATGTACCCAGATTTAGATGGATTAGAAAAAAACAAAAACAAAAAACAGAAATAGAAACTCGAGGACTGAAAAACAAAAGGTCTTAAGGGAAATATGAAAGTGAGAGCTGACATTCTTTGTTGTATTTAAATTAAATGCTAATCTCTTTAAACTAGAGATTCTTAAACTTGCTAAGTGGCATCATTAAGGATCTCTAGATGGATTTGAGGGGATCTGTGAAAAATCACAACATTTATGCATACAATTATGGAGGTAGATGTAAAAGTGCAGGGAGGGGGCATAATTTTATTGAATTTTTAAAGGGGTTTGGACCCAGGAGCTGTTAAAAACCTGTAGAATATGTTGCATGCAATCCCTTTCTTATCGGAGAACGTCTCCAAGTTGCACACACACAAGCCTTGACTCAGTGGTACACAGCTTTCACACTCCAGAGCAAAATCTTAACTGTTCATTGAGATAACAGAAATGTCTGTTTAGAGCCAACACCCACAGGGGAAAGGATCCTGGTGGAAAAACAGAAAAGTAACCTGGATCTCAGCTCCCTGCTCTGCCCCATAGTAGCTGTACCGACCACTTACCCACCTGAAACTCCTGAGATTCTTAATTTGTAGACAAATGCTGGAGTGTATGTGAAGCTAATTCACAGATCACAAAACATATGGCTAGTGGCAGTTATTATGAAAATAAATGCTTATGTTCCACATGCTAGTTATAATTAGATGAACAATTATGTAAATAATTATAATTAGGTGAATATTTGCATATTTTCTTCAACCATATACTTACATGGAAAATCAACATACTTTGGATTCCTGACCATTGTTAGGCATGTTCACGTTTCATTATCTCATTTAATCCTTGAAAAACTTTTGACTTGTATATTATAGTTATCCCCTCCCCCCTCCCTTCTGACCCCTTTTTAACATTTGAAGAAAGAAAAAGAGAGGTTAACTCAATTGCCCAGAGCCGCCCAACTAACACCAGATGTCAACTTCAGATAAGATCCCTACTTTAGAGAAGGGGTATTGGGGGCGGGGAGCAAATTTTGTTTAGATTTAGGTAAATTTAATTCCTATGGTACTTGTGCATTCTGTGCAAAAGTGTAAGAGTTTAAATTAGAGTAGCCATATTTGGGATGTTTGGAATTCTCATATACTCTTTGCTGGAAAACCTGTTAACTCATTCACATTCTTTTCATTTCCTCCATGTTTTGGGTTCACCAGCAAATTAATAGAAATGTATACACATAGTTCCTTATTAGTGGCACCTATAGTTCAACTAATATGGCAGCCTTCAAAGAGAAAGAACGCTCCACCCTCCACTCCGGCAACCCCTTCCAGTAACTCTCTATAGGAGGTACTGTCCCCTTTGGCAGCTGACAAATGGCAAAACTTGAGACCCTCCTCCAAAAAGTTCAATGTCTCACCCAAGGTGAGACATTTTTTGTCTGCACCATCAAACCACAGAGTTGATAAAAACAGAAAGGACTAATTTTGCTGTTCCCCGAGTTACAGGTATATTAAAAGAAGCGCTACAAGCTTTGGGCCATCAATATTTCTTCTAAACACTATCTTGTGCCTTTAACATTTGTATGTGGGTTTGTTCAACAGAGAGTTCTCCTTTTCTCTTTAGCATAAAACCCGTAATACCAAACTCTGCACTACAGAGTTTGTGGACGCTCCAGAGAGCAGGCAGACATCTGTTCTTGATCTTTAATTATGCTTTAATTATGGTTTGAGAACCAGTATCACAGAAAATGAGTTGCTGGAGGGCAAGGCCCAAAAGCAAAAACAAAACAAAACAAAAATATGGATCATAGTAGGCAACCTGCTCAAAAAAATTTAGGAATTCTGGTATGTTTCTGTAAAGGCCTCAGGTTGCTGGACTGGAATAACTGACAAAAACGTCTTCTCAGTAACAGTTTCATCCTTAAACAAGAGGGAATTGATGAAATGATTTTTCAAAGTGTAGTAGCTTGTGTAGTGTGAGTTTTAAAAAATAGACTTGATGTTGAGAGCCTGGTTTTAGGTATAGCTACACCTGTGCATACTAGGTGTACGAACTTGGATATGCGATTTCAGTTCTGGAGGCCGCCATTTCTTCATGAGTTATATGGGCCAGGATCTCTACACTCTCAGTGTCCAAAGCTTTTCCCGTAAAGGACCAAATAGCTAATTATTTAGGCTTTGTGGGCCACATACTGCCTCTGTATTTCTTCCCCTCCTTCCCTCTTCCCCGTATCTTTCCCCCATTTCCTTCTCCTCCTCCTCCTCCCTTTCTCTCTCTTCTCTTCCTTTTTCCTCCTCCTACAATTGTTTCAGATGTACAAACCAGTCGCATTAGGTTGTTAGGGCTTCTATACCAAAGCACCACAAAGTGTGAGGCTTACATATCAGAAATGTACTGTTTTACAGTTCTGGAGGCTACACGTTGAGATCATCCTGTCAGCAGACTTGCTTCCCTCTGGCAACCATGAGGAAGAATCTGGTCCATGGCAATCTTTGGCAATCCTTGGTTTATAGAAACTTCACCCCAGCCTCTTCCTTCACATTCACACAGTGTTCTCCCTGTGTGTCTGCATCCAAATTTCTCCTCTTTCACAGGACACCAGTCATTCTGGGCTAGAGGCCCATCCTACTCCAGTATGACCTCATCTTAACTAATTACATCTGCATTGACCCTATTTCCAAATTAAGGTCACATTCGGAGATGATGGGGGTTCGGTTTCAACATATGAGTTTTAGAGGGACAGAATTCACTTCATAAGATCATTCTTGGCTCACAGACCATACAAACATAGGCTGCAAGCTATAGTTTGCTGATCTCCTTAGTAAGGCCCCTATTTAATCCAAAACCCTGTAATTCTCTATTCTTCATGGCTTCAAATTACAAATTGTCTCATGATATCCATTCATTTAACAATTTTTTTAATTGAGCATCTACATATGCTAGGTACTGTTCTTGATTCTGGGGCATAGCAATGAAAACTGAATTAAAATCCTTGCCCTGGGTCTTGCAGTCTAGTAGGGAAGGCAGACCACCACCAAGTAAATATGAACAACCTATAGCATGTTAGCTGGAACTAAGTACCAAGAATAAAAACAAAGGGGGAAAGAGCTATAGCAACGGGGTTGAATTTTAAGAGAGTAGTCACAAATGTTTTACAGAAAAGGTCATACTTGAGCAGAGACCTGAAGGAGATGAGGGACCCAGCCACGTGAATTTTGGGGGAAACTGTTTCATCAAAAGGAAAAGCACTGTAAGCTCTGAGGTGGAAGTGGGCCAGGAAACAACTAAGAGGCCAGTATGCTTAAGTGGAGTGAGCCAAGGAGGGGAGCGGCTGGATATTTGGAGATAACGTCGGAGAGGCAGAGGAGGTTAGAGGTTAAATGGTATGGGATCTTGTACTCTACCAAGAGCCAGTCTCTGGACTAGGTTGAGACAAAGGAGGTACCCAGGGCTCACTAGTTAAGGAGGCACTCACTCTCACAGTGGTGCAAGTACAGGGTGAGCCCTGAGAGTGCGAACCTCCTTCAATGCTGTGCCTCCCTCACATCACCCAGCTCAGGCCCTGGAAAGGGCTTTGGCTTTCATTACAATTGAGTCAACACGCCTCTGCCTCCCTTCCGGTTGTTGGGTTTTCGGCAGAGGAGTGGAATGAGCAGGGTTACATTTTATCAAGATCACTCTGGCTGCTGTGTTGAGGGCAAGGATCGAACAAAGAGGGCCAAATAGAGGACTGTTGGAATAATTTCCACGGTAAAATGGTGACCTGCCAAGGATTGGGCCACCTCATACAGCTTTCAGACACATAACCAGTGGGCCTTGGGTTGACTTTTCTTTTTTGTTCTCACTCAACATTCTTTGGAGATCACCTACATTCTAGACTGGGTTAGCAGCTGGGGTTACAATAATGAACAAGAAATGGTCACTGACTCAAAAAATTAATAGCTTCTTCCCTTTCTTTCCTCCTTCTTTCCTTCTCTCTTCTTTCTCTCCTCCCTTCCTTCTTTAAATATTTTGAAATTGAAAACAAAAACCCTTTCTCAAAGCTTATCTTTTGAGGAATTCACCATTCATGCTGAGTTTGCTGGTCTAGGCCCTCCATTTTTGTTCCATTTGGAGTAGTGTATAGATGGTAGTGAGCATCGAGGAAGGATTTAGGAAATCAGTTATTACTTATTATGATTTCTCATGGGAATACTGCAGCTCCCTTTCAATTGTAAAACCGGGGAACTTTTAGGTCCAGAAAGTTTGCTATCCTCACACTCAACCTTTCGTTCTGTAAACGAAGAGACTGAGATCCAGAGAGATCAACCCACAGTTACCTACTTAGTGGTAGACTATAGCAGACCGTAGTTTTCAAAACTAACTACAACAATGTCTTCCATCCCACATGCTCTTGAATGTGACATTGACACTCTTCCCATGGAGAAATGAGTAGTTTTCTACTGCTGCTGTAACAAATCATCACAAACTTAATGGCTTAAAACAACACAAATCTCTTACCTCACATTTCTGGAGATCAGAATTCCAAAATGGATTTTACTAAGCTAAAATTAAAGGTCACAGTAGGGCTGTGTTGCTTCTGGATGCTCTAGAGAAAGTCTGTTTCCTTGCCCTTCCTTGATGCCTGGCCAGCATAACTCCATCTTCGGCTACCACATCACCTTTCCTTCTCTGACTCTGACCCTTCTGCCTCCTTGTTATAAAGACACTTGTGATTATACTGGGCCCACTCCGATAGATAATCTGGATTATCTCTCCATTGCAAAGGCCTTAACTTAATCACACCACAAGGTCCCTTTTGCCAGGTAAGGTAACATAGTCACAGGCTTGGGGATTAGGACATGGACCTCTTTAGGGGATTTGTTATTGTGCCTACCACACTGGGTAAGCCCAAGACTATAGCAGTATTGGGCTGTGGTATTCCAAGACTCAGCCATGAAAGTGATACTACTTTCAACTGGCTGTCTTGAGTCATTTGCTTTTAGAACCCAATTGCCATTGCCATGCTGTGAGGAGACCCAAGCTAACCCAAGCAGAGAGGCTACATGGAGAGATCACATGTGGGTGTTCTGGCTGGCAGCAGGCATGGGAATGAAGATGCCTCCAGATGATTCTAGTTGCCAGCTGTTGCGTTACCCCCAGCTTTCAAATATTCCCACCTGAGGCACCAGACATCATAGAGGAAAGATACATGTCCTCACTATGCCCTGTTCAAATTCCTAATCTACAGAAAATGTGAGGAAAAAATAATTGTTTTAAGCAACTAGGTTTGGGGGTGATCTGGCGACAGCCGTAGGAGACTGATACAATGAGCCATGACCAGGTCTTCAGCTTCTCAGTCTCGTTCTTTCTTCCACCTCAAATATTACCTCTCAGTCAAGCAAGCAGATCAGTGAGCAAAAATCATTTATTGAGCACCCATTAGGAGAAATGCCCTTTGGGAAATGTAAAAGTCTATAAAACGTTCTCTTCATCTTCAGAGAACACTCGTTAATATGGTGGGAAAGATGTGGAGAGAGCACCTGTCAGGAGTGGAGTTAGGAGGCTGATGCACTAATCATGGTAAGAGGTGGTGAGATCCTGAACCTTGGACAAGAAGAAAAAATTAGAGTCTGAGAACTTTTCTGAGGATTAGTTGACAAGGACTTCCAGGTGATGGATATGTAAAGGAGAAGTCAGGGTAAGGAGGATTCTGTTGTTTCTAGCCATTAATGCAGACAGGAAATCTAAGAGGAAAGCCAGGTTTGAAGAACCTTTATGCTAAATAAATTCAGTGTCTGGTCGGAGTTTCCAGGTTGGAGAAGTGGAATGCTCCCATGTGTCACCGTGTCAAGCCCCAACCTCCCTAAAGACAGGAGCTCCTTAGTTTTGGGACCTCACCCCTATGTATCACTTCACCTGGCTGTTGATTTGTATCTTTTAATATCCTTTTTAATAAATCAGTAAACTAGTGAATTAAAAAAAATCAGTGTCTGGTCATTCACGAGGTTAATCTATGTTTTAGAAAGCATTTTTACCAGTAAATAATGCTTAGTTCCCAATGATAGAACATCTAAAAGACCAACAAGGGCCACTGTAAGAGAGAGGTACTACTGTGTAGGTGAGGAGGTAGAATTCCTACCATCCATTACGAAGAGCAAATCTGATCCTCAGTACCATTTCTCATGGGCAGTGCAGTTTTGCATAAATTTCTTGCCTTTGTTCATCACAGCAAATTACAGAACATTAGGTAGAAAGAGTGGTGGTGTCACCATTTTGCTACTTAGAAAACATTCAGAAGTGGCAGGACCTCACTCCTTCCCAGTGTGTGCGGCCTCTCCAACAGAGCTTCTCGCGTCTCTGGGAAAGGGCAAGTGATTTTGCTTCCATTTCTCTGGTGAACTTCAAGGCGTGTTCACGTGGACCTCAAAGACACAAGCAAACAAGAATTTGCTACCATGAGCAAATGTCCTATTTTATTTCTATAACGGACCACTTTCACAATGGGCTACAAAGTTTGCTTCCACATAATTACAAATACAGTATTTCCTACTCTACCTGAGAAACTCAAATCATAATCATGGAATTCTCCATTTCCATCACTGTCTGCCACTTCAACAACCAATTCCTCCGCACTCCGGCCTACAGAAGCTGCTCTGGAAATTTACCAGAGCCACAGATGAATTTTTTTCTACGTTTTATTTTGTTCTCCATGTGAGCAGAAGTGCCGTGCCATGACTCGACTGAAAGTTGGCGAAGCGATGACAGACACCTGGAACATATTCATATGGTTGAGAAAAAAATCAAAAGACTTTATACACTTTGTGGTCTCAGATGGGACATACATAAAAAATAGGTATCTCAGAGGCACTTGGGTCACTCAATTGGCTATGCATCTGACTTTAGCTCAGGTCATGATCCCACTGCTTGTGAGTTCGAGCCCCGCGTTGGGCTCTGTGCTGACAGCTCAGAGCCTGGAGCCTGCTTCAGATTCTGTGTCTCCCTCTCTCTCTGACCCTTCCCTGTTTGTGCTCTGTCTCTCTCTCTCTCTCTCAAAAATATATAAAACACTTTGAAAAAATTTTAAATAGGTATATCGATACTCCAACTTAGTTTTATTAAATAATGTTTCTTCCTGATTCAAAATGTATACAATTTTATTTGAAGTATTTTAGAAAGAGTATGAAAGGCACTAAGAAAAAACAAAATTCCTTTGTGAGCTTTTCACCCAGAGATACCTATTATCAATAGTTTGATGAAAATACTTACCAACTCTTTGTTGTTGTTGTTGTTTTTGCAAATATACACTTAAAAACATTTCTAATGTAATTTTGTTGCACTTACTGATTTGCAAGCTGATCTTTAAAAACTAGCCTTTTTATTAATACATCCCGAGTATCTTCATGTCAGATTTTATTCCTGAAGCCAATGTGAGAATTTTTCTATAGGCTGAATGTATTTATTATATGAATATTTTATCTATGACACATTTATCTGTTCTCTCCTCAAGGGTTTATTAATTCAATAAACATTTGCTGTAGACTCACTGTAGGTCAAGCACTGTTGCCAACATTGCGGATACAAAGGAGAATAAAACAGACAAAATTATTGCCATCTTTGAGCTTACATTCAAAAAGGGAAGACAAACAATAGTCAAAGAAGCAAATAAACATGTAATACAATGCTAGGTGGTGTCAGAATAGTATTTCTCCTATTGTTTTAGAAAAACAGAAAGAATTACAAAAGTTTTGCATACAGACTTCAATTGGTCTTGATTTGTATACTTACCACCAAATCTAATTTAATAAAAAGAAACAGCTTACAGTCCTCATCTGTGGTTTGGATTTAAGTGTACTGTAACTGTACCAGCAGCCTTGGGGAATCGTGAATGTTTCAGTTATCTGGTGCTTCATAATAAATAGCCCCCAAACAGAGTGGCTTAAAATAACAACTTATAGTCCTCTCTTAGGGTTCTGTAGATTGACTGGGCCCAGCTGGGCACCTCTTGGCCTGAGCTCTTACGTGGTTGCAATCAGATGGGGGCTGGGCTACAGACAACTGAATGTTCAACTGGGCTGGATGTCCAAGATGGCTTCTTCCCTCTGTGTTTGGCACCTCACCGAGATGGCTGGGATTGGTGGGGGACAGCGGAGGGTGGGGGGATAGATGTCTCTTTTTTTCCATGCAGCTTCTCAACGTGGATAACTTAGGCTTTGTCATGCATGGTGGTCTCATAGTACTTAAACTTCTTATATGGTAGCTGACTTCCACTAGAGCCAGGTTTCAAAGAACCCAAGGCAGAAGCTATGAGGTTTATAATGACCTAGCCACAGAAATCACACAAACCACCCATACCGTATTCTATTAGTTACATAAAGCCTGCCTAGATTCAATGGGGGAGGGGTCTATGCAAGGGTGTGAATGCCAAAAGGCAGTGTTTATTGCAGGAGTACCCTAAGGGCCTACCTACCAAGATGAGAAAAGTAGCTTAAACAAAACAAAATGGGGGTACCTGGGTGGCTCAGTCAGTTAAGCATCCGACTCTTGATTTCGGCTTAGATCATCATCTTACCGTTCATGAGTTCAAGCCCCACATCTGGTTCTGTGTTGACAGTATAGAGCCTGCTTGGGATTCACTCTCTCCCCCTCTCTCTGCCCCTCCCCTGCCCATACGCTCTTGCTTTCTCTCTCTCAAGAATAAATAAATTAAACATTTTTTAATTTAAAAAATGGCATTATACTATCAAAATACCAAAGGTTACTCCACAGAGCTCAGCATACACCAAAAGAAGGTCCTTTCTCAAAACAGTCCCAATACTGGGGTGCCTGCGTGGCTCAGTCGGTTAAGTGTCTGACTCTTGATTTTGGCTCATGTCATGATCTCGTGGTTTGTGGGATCGAGTCCCACATTGTGCTCTGTGCTGGTAGAGTGGAGCCTGCTTGGGATTCTCTCTCTCCCTCTCTCTCTGTCCCTCCCCAGTGCTCGCTCTCTCTCAAAATAAATAAACATTAAAAAAAAAAAAAAAAACAACATTCCTAGTACCACAAGCTTGCTAATTCTCTGGATCAATGAATGCTGGCAGTGGACAGAAGTGCTGACACAGGCATTTGTTCAAAAGGTGTGACTCTTTGATGCATGGGGTTGGTAAGGGTCCCTTTTGTGGAGAAATAAAGGACTCCTACCATTGGGAGCCAGAAAGTAGCACTGAATCCTTTCTCCAGAAGGACAAAGCACATATGAATGCCCAACCCTCTCCTGCTCAGCTTATCAGGTATGTTGTTCTCTGGCTAATTTACCAGTTAGGCTGGTGGCAGCCCTGGCCAAGAGCTACCACATACTTGGTTTGGTCTAGGTGTGAGGCCAGTCCCTATATATGTACTTACGCATGTTGCTTTCATAAGCACCCAGGAAGTAACTGTTACCCCAGTTTCACAGGTGAGGAAACTGAGGCACAGAAACCATTTGTCCCAGGTCTTGTAGGGGAACTCCAACTCCAGAGCCCATCCTCTTAACCACTTGGGCAAGTTACTCGGGTGTTGCAGTTCCATTGTGTGTAAAACAAAACTAACACCCCTTCCCTCACAGACCTGCACTAAGAAAGGAGTGTCTCCCTAGCTTTGCCACTTGCGGGCTGTATAACCTTGAACAAATTGTTTAATCTTTTGGAGTCTTGGTTCCTTATTTAATATAGGAGTATGTTCTTGTGAGGAGTCCATTAGTTAATGCATATAAAGTACAGCGCCTGGCATAGGGGTCCAATAAATGATATTCATGGGTATTAATATTATTATTGCTTATATTGTAACACAACTTTGAGGCTCTTTGCTTGAACCTAATACCCTCACAAGGCTCCAGCTGAGATTGCTGTTATGTTGTCTGATTTTTACTGTTTCTTTACTTTCCCACCCAGGAAACAGCTGCACATTTGGACAGAGGGACATAAAAAGCATTGGTAGATAGTCACGTTGTCACCACAGATGTCCCTGCTTTGGCTGAGGACAGGGGACAGCAGCCAATATTCACAGAGGACTGCAGATGTTCTCCTTTAACTTGGATCAGAGGGACCATTATAGACACAGTGTGGGTATTGCAGCCTTTACTGTTCAGAACGGAATATTACAGAATATGCATGCGTTCATCCAACACTTATTGAATACCTACTCTGTGCTGAGCTGCCTTGGAAATACAAAGATGAATGGGACATGCTCCCTGTCCTATTGGACCTCAAAATATAGACGGGGAGATCAAACACCTGTCCTCAACCACAGTACAGTGTGAGGGTTCTAGGTATAGTAGAAAGACAAACGGCAGTTGATCTCAGAAGGGGAAATTTTGTCCGAGAGGTTTGGAAGGAGACCAGGAAGGCTTTTCGGATGAAGTGGTATTTTATCAAGACCTAAATAAAATGAAAGTAGAGATGAAGCAGGGCAAAGATCATTCGAGGTGGAGGAAATGATGTGAAGGCAGGGGAGGAATAAGGCGAGTGAGCTGCCTAAGGAGAGTAGGTGTGCACGTGGCAGGTACTACCAATTGGCCTGCCTCCATCCTCAACCTTGCCCCCACCCCCTGCCAACACATGTCACTTTCCACCATGTGACATCCTTCTGATCACTGAGTCATAAGCAGAAGACTGCTGACTTGGGATTCTGGGAAAGGATTCAGTTCACCCATAAAAACAGGACAGGCTCAATTAATGTGCTCTTTCCTCCAACTTTGGCCCTTGCCTCCTACTTGGAATGCGGCTCAGATGCCTGGAAATGCATCTTGAGGTTATGAGGTAATAAGCAAAAGTCACATGATGAGACAGTGAAACAGAGAGTTATAAGGTGCTTGTACCAGCGTGGCACTACACACCTGTTAATTTCTTATGATGTGAGAAAAATAACTCTCTGTCTGTTGGAGCCAGCATACATTGGGTGTTACTTGCAGCCAAAGGCATTCCTGACTGATGCAGGGGCAGTGGTGACTCATAGGATATAAAGCCAGGATAACAATGAGTGGGGTCCATATTGCAAAGTCGTAGAGTCCATTTCTGGACTCCTTATTTAGGAGGCTGTAAGGAGCCAGTGAAGGTTTGTGAATAGTAATAGTATTGAAGTCGTAGTTTAGGAAGATTTATCCAAAAACAAAAGAGAAAGTGCTTGGAGTCAAAGAAACTGTTTAAGAAACAATTCTAATAGTTGCTGTACAAAGTAGGATCTCCCCATCATAATCTCTATCACAAATTTTAGAAATATATATGTATAATTTGATATATACAATGAACACTTTCTCAAGGTAAGTAAAGTATACTTCGGTAAAACTGCTGCATTAGGGGCGCCTGGGAGGATCAGTTGGTTAAGCGTCTGACTCCTGATTTCGGCTCAGGTCGTGATCTCACTGTTTGTGGGATCAAGCCCCACATCGGGCTCTCCACTGACAGCATGGAGCCTGTTTGGGATTCTCTCTCTCCCTCTCTCTCTGCCCCTCCCCTGCACTCTCTCTCTTTCTCTCAAAATAAATCACCATTTTTTAAAAAAGGAAAAAATCCTGCTGCATTATTAATTTGTAAAATACAGTCTAAGGAAAATTTCACTTTGCTTTTTGAAGGCAGCTTCAAAACCAGTCCCCTTAACCTCTTTTGCAACCAGACTGTGACCCTCCTCCCTCTTTTCTCTTAAAAAATTGAAGAGCCATCACTGTATAAGTAGGAGAATAGCAACAGGCAGTGAAGAGAATGGGAGATGTGGAGAAGCATTTTACAGGCAGAATTGACAGGTCTTGGCAACTGGTTAGATGCTAGGAGCAAGAATCGGGGTGAATGAGGGGTGACTTCAAAGTAAGGCCTATATTGCTCAAAGCTCCAGGAGAGACGTGTGCAGAAGGAACAGGGTTGAGGGCAGAGTAGTGGGAGATGGGGGTTCCTCTCCCCCATCCTCTCCCCATCAACTCCCCAGGGAGTTGGCTGTCAGGAAGGAAACCTTTAAGAACTGTCCACATCAAATGGGGCAACAGTTGGTCTCCCATCCAAGTGCTAATCAGGCCCGACCCTGCTTAGCTTCTGAGATCAGACGAGATCGGGCGCGTTCAGGGTGGTATGGCTGTCGACAGAGGGACTCTAATTGGAAGTCAGTGCCCATGAGGGTCTTCCCGGGACAATTCTAGCCTACTCCCCATATATGATGGTTAATCTTACGTGCCAACTTGATTGGGCCATGGAGTCCCCAGATATTTGAGCAAACATTTTTCTGGGTTGGTCTCTGAGGGTGTTTCTGGATGAGATTAGTTTTTGACTTGGTAGACTGAGTAAAGTGGACTGTTCTTCTTAATGTGGGTGGGTCCCCTCAGAATCAGTTGAAGACCCAAACTGAGCAAAAATGCTGATCCTGCCACAAGTAAGAGCAAATTCCTCCTGCCTGAATTTCTTTGAGTTGGGACATCAGTTTTGTCCCTGATGTTTTGTTCTCAGACTGAAACACTGGCTCTTCTTGGGTCTCAAGTGGGCTGACATTCAGACTGAACTACATACTATGGGTTCTCCTGGGTCTCCAGCTTGCTGACCGCAGACCTTGGGACTTCTAACTTTCATAATTGTGTGAGCCACAATTCCTTATAATAAATTTTATACTGGCTTTGTTTGTCTGGAGAACCTTGACTAGAGTTCCGTATCCAACCCTCTCTTTGTCCAGCTTGCCCCCAGCTGGGTTCCTCTATCTCCAGCTTTAGCATCTGTGTCTGCTGATTCTCTGTCTCATGGCTTGGGACATTCCAACTGCACCGACCACTGGAACTGCCTTCAGTCAGTGTGTCCCTTCCTGGTTGATCTCCTGGTCCCACAACTTAATTTGGGGAATATAAAGATCAGTAAGACACTCTTGAGGGCCTCAGAATTCATCCATTTTATAAACATTTATTGGACACCTACTATTTCCAGGCTTTGTGTAAATGAATACAAACACCATACGGTTAAGTCTCAGCCCTCATGACGTTTGATAAAACAGAGAGACAGATAAACTTACAAGAGCAAAGCAATCAGTGCCAGAGGTGTGCTGGGGAAATGTCAGGACTGAGTGGGGAACTGGAAGGCTATCTGGAAGACCTCACGATGGAGAGAACTCGCTTCAGTGCCAGTGGGTGAGAGCCTCCCAGAGAGGGAAGACAACATGTGACGGAGATGTCGCCATGCCTCCTGCAGGCTGCCATCATGCTGCTATGGCTGCAGTTTGGGAGAGTACACGTAATTAAATGGATGAATGAAGCCCACAGTGTAATCTACAATTTACTTAACCTCTCTGAGCCTCCCTTTGCTTCTCTGTAAAATGGAGATATTACCTCCCGGGATTGCTACAAGGATTAAATGAGATCATGAATACAAAGTGCTTAACACAATGCCAGGTGCACGAAGTGCCCAATGCCTCTTGTTATCTGGCAGGTCACAGGCCAGGATTAGACTGGCATTTCCCAAAGATCACAACATCGTGCTCCAGTAGATTCTGTGAGACAGGAAGTCCAGATGGGGACCAATTACAATAGTTTGGGCCAGAGACAACGGAGCCCAGAGTGGACAGTGGTGGTGAGATGGAAGAGGATGGATACTTAGAACTGTAGTCAGACTACATAGTGTTTCTTCAAAAAGGAAGAAAAAGTTCTCATGGTAAGCTGGCATAATAACTTGTAAATTAAATGCTGTAAAACAGCAGCAGAAAACAGTAGGCTAGGAAAATGCTTAAATAGTTTATAGAATTAGTCATGAAGGATTTGGCATCTCCCTTAATTTTGGAGGGTGGAGAAGCTTCACTGAATGCACTATGTATAGCACTTTTCCATTGGATTCTATCATGCTGTGGCCATTTGCCAAGGAGGCTTGACATTTAATCATTATAGCAAGTAACTATTAAGTGAGTATTTACTACGTGTAAAGCATTAGTAAAATTATCACACTCTTTAGCACAAGATCTAAGCTCGTTCAAAAAGACTGTTCTCGTGCTAAAGAATGAAACTTGGAAAAACTAAAATCAGACATAATTGTTTTATTTGAAGACATTAAAGCAACTGAATTTACAAATGACTGTAAAGTCAACCACGGCTTCTTTACAAATGGTATAACATTCAAAACAAAAGAAGAACTCTTCATTTTCTCACAGACTTTACACAGGTTCCCAAACCATCCAGTATGGTTCTGTGGTGCTCCACTGGAATGTTCTGGCAGGAGAAACAAAGACAAACTCTAGAGCTGTCTGTTTCCTTCAGAATGGTTTGTTCTCATGACACACATGAATTCAAATGTTCACCAGGGCTTTCTGAAGTTCACTTAATCTGATGTTGAGTGCTACATTAAACAATGCCTTTTCTTATGAGTTGATTTCAAAGGGAATGAGATGCCAACTTTTAGACATATAGAATGAATAAATAAGCTCTGGGCTGTGGAGAGGGTTTTCTTTTTTTCTAAATGAGTGTGCGAGGAAACAGAACCAGACCCCTGTACCTGGCAAGAGGGATCCATTCAATGGGCATCAGAGTAGAGGGTCACACATTTGGGGGAACCTTGGGCATTACATTCAAGTTTCCATGCCTAGGTCCAAACAGACCCCAGTCTGCTGCCACACCTTTCTACCAGTGGCTAGGAAGAGTCTGTGTATTAGTTATAAGCCCAAAATGCAGCAATTTCATCCTGTTTTTCACATACAAGTGGGAGAAAGGGCCAGGCAGGATATGAAAAACAGGAAGATCAGTTGCCAAGAATGCCCAGCGCCCCAGTATGCCCCTGCACTGACCATGTACATTGATGCCACTGCATTCTGAGGTCAGCCATCTGCAGCGGTACATGGCTGCCCATCCCTCTTGTGTCACGGGCCTCATAACATTTACCTTCACTCTAAGATCCCCAGGTAGCCACGCTCTGTTCTCACACTTGACACCAAGGGTTGCAAACTTCTGTCATATTTTCAGTGGCTTAAATAGTATTCTTAAACATTTGCATAAGCATTTTAAAACTGGGAAATTTCACACAAAAGTCTTAATTTTTCACTTCTCTTATCAAATCAGAAGATTCTTACATGCTGAAGCCAGTTGGAGGGGCAGGTCTCCTTGAGGTGTGGTGGCTCCAGCTCCTCTGCTTCCAGTGACGCTGAGGCAGCAGGTCAGTCTCTGTTTCTCCTTGCTTTGACACCGCTGTGTCTCTTACAGCAGAGACCTATTTCTCCGTGCTTGTACCTCTATCTAAGGTGGGGAGATGAAACACACACACACACACACACACACACACACACACACACACACCCCAAACCAGGGTCAGCAGTATGTTTCTAGGAAACTCCAGCCTCCTTCATGCATTAGATGTCTGCACTGTTCCTTGTGTGCTTCTGTGTTTGCTGCTTTCAACAGCCTTTCACAAATTCAAGCTGTAAAACTAGTTCTGGGTTCTCAGCTCCACTCTGACCCAAACTGGTGGTGGGACCTGGAGCAAGTCTCATCACGGCTGCCCTTAGTTCCTTCCTCTGTAAGGTGAGGCAGGTGGTCTCAACCCTTCAGCTCTGAAATGGAGTTGGAGCTTCGGTGGCCCAGGCAGGACCAGTCTCCTTCCCCTTCTGGCCTCTTTCCCATAAAAGCCTCCCAGGGCTAGGCAGGCAATTCAGTCCCAAGCAGGGGACAACCTGATTGAAGAAGGAGAAAGCGCAGAAGAAGGATGGGACATGAGAAAGGAAAAAAGCAGTCTAAGGAGGCATTCAATCCACAGATGAGCAGAGGGATGAGAAGAGGAAAGAGGGTCAAATATTTCTTGTTTAAAACATTCAAGAATAAGGGGCCCCTGGGTGGCTCAGTCAGTTAAGCATCTGACTTCAGCTCAGGTCATGATCTCACGGCTCGTGAGTTCAAGCCCCGCGTTGGCTCTGTGCTGACAGCTCAGAGCCTGGAACCTGCTTTGGATTCTGTGTCTCCCTCTCTCTCTGCCCCTCCCCTGCTCATTCTCTCTCTCTGTCTCTCAAAAGTAAATAAACCTTAAAAAAATGGTTTTAAACACCCAAGAATGAAATAACACGATTGAAGTCTTTTTACACTTTAAACAAAATTACATTAAAATTTAAAAGTCATAAATATTAACTATAAGAAAATAGGAAAATTCTGAAAACTAAAATAAATCAGAAAAAAGCATCAACTATAATCGTTCCATGTAAGGTCAAGGAGGCCTTAACTCTAGGCATATGCTCTTCTTAACTTTTAAAAAAAATTTTATGTTTATTTTTGAGAGAAAGTGAGCGATAAAACATGAGTGGGGGAGGGACAGACAGAGACACAGAATGTGAAGCAGGCTCCAGGCTCTGAGCTGTCAGCACAGAGTCTAACATCGGGCTCGAACTCATGAACTGCGAGATCATGACCTGAGCTGAAGTCAGACGCTTAACTGACTGAGCCACCCAGGCGCCCCTCTTCCTAACTTTTTTTTGCATTCTTTTTATAGTTGATATTATATAAAAACCTCATTTAATTTGAAAACAACAAAAAATCATAAAGTAAAATAGAATTATCTTATTAAAGTTAAAACTAGATCTATCAGTACACTTTTGTTTTACTTATTTATGTTTTTTTAATAGGCAGCACTTCCAGCAAAATGCAAAAAAAAAAAGTCGAATAAAATCTTTCATTTTCCATTACCTTTTCAATTTACCAGTGTAGTTCAAGGATTTTGACATCATTACTCTGACATATGGGCTTTATTATAAAAGGGTTTAAAATAAGACCGATTTGCAGAGTCTTAATAAAGGAATAACTTTCTGCATTCTGACATTTAGGTCTGAAGAGCATTTTCCTACAATCTTTTTTCTTTTTTTTTAAGTGGGCTTTCCTTTGGCAGGGGTTGGGGCGTCATTTCAGAGGTCAAGCATTCTTTATGTCTATTATTTCATTTCAATCAAGGGCTATAAAGTGTTGGTGATAAAATCCTCTTAAAATTGATGATTTTACCAGTATTTATGACACTGCCTGGAGACGGTTATAATTCAGTTTTAGATAACCTCTTTTTTGATGCACAGAGGAAAGGTAAGAAGATGTGATTAAAAATGCTTATGAAAGTAAAAGAATAACCTTCTTGCTCAGAGAAGCTGGGAAAAAGCCTATCTCTAACTTTTCTTACTATTAAGTGTGCTGGGAGAATGAATGCCCCAAATACAAAGCCTAGGATAGGAGAGGCTGCCTCTTGCCCAAGCAAGGGCAGCTGTTTGCAGGTCGGTTTACCTGATTCGCAGAAGATCTGCAATCTTATCAGAATGGAGCTACCTGGCTTATTCTATTTCTGCCTTGTTGATATCCAAGCTGGCCTTTCTTTCTTTCTTTCTTTTTTTTTCCTAACTGAGAATGTCTGAAGCCTGGGGCAAGCTTCTGGGTGTCCTAAAGGCTTCCATGCCACAGCTTAAAGAGATAAAGATCTCTGGGGCCGCAGTAAAAGGATAAGGTGGTCAGTCCCTCATCCTTCGGAGATCCTCCCCTTGTCTTTTGCCAAAACAAGGTCCGAGAAATGCGGACGCTGTTCAAGTTTAGGGAGACTCTACCATGCAGAGCCAATGATCAGTATTAGATTTTTGAGGTTGGAGAAAGTTCTCGTTGTAATAAGTTATCTTGGAGAACAAGAGTTTATTTTTCATTTATCTAGAGCTTAACATTTCCCTCTTAGGAAAAATGCTTTTTGGGATACACTATACCCAGGAAAACACTCACTAACGACATATTTTTGTTTATCAGTTCAAGCTGAAAACTCCTCTTAGAGATAAAAGACCATTTCCAGCCCTGGGGTGGGGAGGGGGTGTCCCATGGAACTGGCTGTCCCCGGGGTGGAGGATTTAGTCTCCTTTGTACGCGCGCGCAGTAATCGCTTGAGCCCTTGCGAGGGGAAGGTTGCCCCTGAGAAGTGTTTTAAAATAAAAGTAAAAAGGATCTCCGCCATAGATAGACACTCTGCCTCCAGGACTCCAGGAGGAGCCCCCGTCTGTACTTCAGTGGAAGCCACTTGAGGCTTAATATTTGGAAACTCAGAGCAGAGAGCACTGGAGAAAAGGTGATTCGAGAGTTGTACCGAGGATCCCTTAAAAATTCTATTTCAGTTATGCTTCTCAGGAAAAGAAGAAAACGAGGAGGGGGTGAGAAGTTGCAGAAGGGATACCCTTTTTAGTAAATGTGGTCAGAAAGTAAGACACACTGAAAACGTTTTCACCCTAATGAAATACAAATTTCACTTTTCAGGCCCTAAATTTCCACTCTCCTATCAAAGTCTCAAATTACAGGCAGGTTGATTCGAGGTTCGGACAATGAAGTCCTGGCTCACCTGGTTCGACCAAAAGATGGTTAGCTTTATCCAGGATCCTCTTTCCAAATTTGGCATGCTGAATCCTTTTTGATTTTACGGTGTTTACTCAAATTTTAAATGAAAACTTTTTTTTGCCAGTGAACCTCAATATGGGTGATTGAAATGTTGGTGGGAGGCAAAAAGCTATGTGCAAAAACATTTGAAAATGAAACACTCCCAGCCCATAATCCCCTTCCTCTGCAGTGCAAGGTTTTCAAATAAATGAAAAAAACCAAAAAATGCACGAGAGACCTGGCCTAAGAGAAGAAGGTATGTGCATAGGAATCTCCTCCCTGCCAAGTGCTGACATCTGACACCACTTTGAACCCTGCATGCAGCTGGTGTTGGACTCGAATTCTCTCCCACCTTGTTCTTGGACTCACACTCATCCCTGTGGCCTAGCGCCCCAGGGCCCGAGGGCCTCTCCCACCTCAGAGGTTGCCAGCAGGGCAGGGGCCGAGCTGGCATCCTTGCCAGGGATGGATCCGTGCTCAATGTGAAGTCGTCAGAAGGCAGTTCATCAATGGCTTCCAAGGGGGCCGCTTACTGACTGGCTGGAGATTTTCTGTTGGTGTGTAACCGGCTTCTGAGAGTGTGCAAATAGTTGCAATTAATTAAATCCCAGCCGCGGTGCTCTGGGAGAGGTCCTTGCGTGAGGGAATGGCAGTAAAGATGTTGTTGTGGCTTCTGTGGTGCGGTAGCTATGGAAGCATAAGGGTGTGGTGAGAGATTAGGCTGCCGCAAGGCCATTGTATGTTGCCAGACAGAATTATCCTTTGATGTACACTGGGGTCTAAATTGTTTTCTTTCCTTTGATACATTTAAAATTAAGATTCGGTGTTAAGCTCCAATTAATTCCAAGATCAAGCTTCTATGTTAGCTCCTTGAATGAGTGATATTGGAATGCTTCAAGGGAAGTGAAGCCAGAATAAAATATTTTCCAGTTACATTAAATACCTTGTGGGCACAGTTATTGGGCATTGCTGTATTAAGTGTGGGATTTTAAATCAGAATGTTATGATTTCAAATCGGAAATCATCTCAAGTCAGAAGTGGAGCACTTAGGATAATAATGTTCTACCTTTAAGTGGCCACACACACACACACACACTCTCTTCTCTAGAGAAGGCTAGACACTTCTATCAAAAGTGAAAGTTGAATTTAAGGAAACAGAGAATCATGGGTTGTGAAATTTAAGAGGATTAAACATTAAGTACAAAAACTCAGGACAGAGCAGGTGAGATGCCCACCAGCTGGGAATGGGAAGATGAGAGAGAAAAAGAAGGAAGCCCGCAGTTGACCAGGGCTCTTCCTAAGCTACAGTCTGCAGAGGAAATCAACCTCACCCCACGTGGGGCTTCTGACAGGCCCTGACAGAGGGTCAAAGGACAGCTGACCTGAACTGGATCCAGGCCAGACTGTGAGGTTAGTTGGGACTTAATGAGTCACCTTGTGAGGCCTTCCCACGAACTCATCCCCGGTGCCTGCAGCTAAGCCCTGAAAGAGAGCGACTCTTTATGGTAAGGAAACAAAGCTTCTCCCGGTGACTTTTCAGCTATCCCGTGGGACAGGAAGGCATAGTCGCGATCACCAAATGATGCCGGATATTTGGCCAGCATTTCTCACAAATGTGTAGGACAGTCACGATTTCCAATACCGTGACCCGTTACCTTCATAAATACTGGAACACTTGTTAGGCCAGGGTCTGAGATGTAGTTTGTTAGGGGGAAAAAAACTGTCCCCATTCCCATGGAAACCAACGTGCTAATTCAGTCCTTTTACTCCCTTTTAAGAAAAGAGTGAACTTGTGTTTTTTGGTCATCATTTTCTGTTGAGTGTCATTTATCCTGGAAGTTGGGCAAAAGCAGGTAATTTCCTGCTTCTCTCTTCCACCCCTAATTAGGGGCCTGAGTCCCAGGTGATAACATCTTGAAGGGTGCTTTACCATCATCAGTGGGTGGGGAGCACTCATCTGCACCAGCTCTGACAGGGGCCTGCACCTGTTTAACTGGTTGCTAAATATTTTGAATATTACCCGGTACAAAGACTTCATTTTATGAGACTCCCGGTCACCCAGTCAAGACAACTGTGGTTCAGTGACACATGCTGGGTTTGACATCATCAAAAGATTTGAGTTTGAGTGCCATCTCTGCCAAGAGAAAATAAGACACCAGGTGTGAACACCCAGAGTAAGAGAGTGGGCTCTTCAAAACAGTCCTCCTTATGATGTAACAATGGAAGGGAGACGCACTGGGACATCCCGGATAAGGTGACCAGGCTGCAACCGGGCTTTTATGCTTGAGTTCCCAAAGCCACTAAGGTCTCATTGGTCTTGATGCATCAATGCTAACACGTAGGCCTATCTGGTCTTAAAAGGTATTCACACACCTTCAGAAAATCATTACTCAAAGTGTGATTCCTTCGGGGTGGCCTCTTATTGATTTGTCTGCCAAATGTAGATTCTTAGACTCTGCCCCAGGCCTTCTGACTTGGAATTTTCAAAGGTGCAGAGCCCAGGAATTTTGTTTTTAAATACTCCACAAGATATTTGGATAGACGAATGTAAAGGTGGGAACTACTAGTTCAGTAGCCAAACACTGGAAACCACTCAGCGCTGACATTATCTACAACAGAAGCCAGGTTCTTGATCCCCACATGAACGGTTGCTGCCCAAGTGCTCCAATGTGGTTTCTGAAATGATTACTAGGAAAAAGTGCGTGTGTGTGTCTTTGAGAGTACGTGTGTGTGACTGAGTGTTTAGGAGCACACGCGATTGTTTGAGAGAGCATGTGTGCAAGCAGTGTATGCTTACGCTGCAGAACACATACTACTACTCTCGGGCCAGTCCCTCTGGATTCATGGCACTATCACTAATTGCATCTGGGTTCCCGTGACTTTGCTCAGGCCTCCAGAGAACAAAGCTAGACTCACTCTTGCCAAAGTTGACACCTATGAATGCAATGAACTTCTGACTAGCATGTCACATTGGAGTGTGTTGAAAAGTTTCCTTTAGGTCACGCTAATTCGCACAAGGAGAGCTGCATAGCTCTTTGTAAAAAGCATCCCAGGGATCTCTGAGCTTCATAGGGACTGAAATTTGGGCGGCCCAAATCCCTAAAGTGAACAGGCTTCCCAGGCCGTATTTTGTAAAGGATCATTAGTCCCCACCTGGCCTCACTAGGCTCACTTGTGCTCACAGGTGCTTGGGCATGGAATGCCTTTCCTTCAAATACACAGGGGGAGAGCCACAGTCCCAATTCTGCACAACCAGTGTCAGGGAAGCCTCACTTTGCTTCTAGCTCTGTCTCTTTGGTCCTGAGTGGCCCAGTGTTTGCATTTCAATTCAGTTCAGTTTGATTTAACAAACATGTATTCAGAACCAGCTAAGTCCCAGGGGCAATTCTAGGTGCTATTTGTGTTTACAGCTAGGGTGGGGAGGGTCTGGGAGACAGATGAGCAAGACCCCATTCTTGCCCTCGCAGGGTCCCAGCCATGGATGGCCGATGAGACAGCTACACAAGTAACTCTCTATTACTCAGAAGGTAAGGAATGCTAAATTACTCATTTACCCAAAGCTTAGAAAGAGGGAAAAATAATTCTCTTAGGAAGTTCAGGCAAGCACAATTGATCTGGAAGGAAGCTAAATGTTTTAAGCCTCATTTCTTTAGGTCTCAAACTATCCCAGACATGTTTTTAATTCTGTGATACTGCTTGTGTGTGTGTGTGTGTGTGTGTGTGTATGTATATATACACACACATATATATGTTTACATATATTACTATATTCATTTAGTCTTCACAACAGCCCTGTGTTAATAATAAACACTGTTATTGCCACCATTCCTGAGATGAGGAAGTTGAGGCAAAGAGAGACAAAGCAACAGACTCCCAAGGCCACATAGCCAGTAGGCAGCAGAGGCAGGTTTTGATCCCAGGCTGTCTAACTCCAGAGGTGGCAAACTTAAACACCACACTCAAATGTATACACATTTATATTTTATGCTCCCAACCACTTACCCTTTACTTTTTCTGTCTACATAAATATTTTTCTATCTAGTGTAGCATCCTTATTTTCCTTCAATATTTTTATTGTTTGGTGAAAAGAGTGACTACAGATTTTTAAATGATTCATTTTGCTTTTAATCCCAGTTATTTGATGGGTAGTCAAAGAAGTCCCAGCCTGAAGAAGGCACATCTAAAATGAGTTTCTCCTCCATGCTGATGGTGTACTGTCCCAGGATCCCACTGAGGAAGAGTCAAACCAGAAGGCCCACTGAAGAAGGCAAGGCTATGAATTTTTAAATCTAGACATACATTAGTGAAGATACTGTAAATGGGTGTCTAAATGGTTCTGTCTAAATAAACTCCTGCCCCAATGGCTGCTAAGTCCTCCTTGGGCCTTCTTAACGATTTAAATTTCTGCCCAAGGAAGGCAAAAGCTTCTTGTTCAGATCCTCTCAGACCTCTGTGTTCTTAGACACTCACAAGTGAGAAGTTAACAGCCAGGAAGTGAATGCCCACAGTAGGGCAGCAGTGGGGAGCAGCACATCATGGGCACTGACAGTCTTAGGAATCGGACAAAATAGGAGTCAAACGCTGGCTTCACCACTTGCCAGCTGTGTGCCTGATCAATCTCTCTGCACCTCAGTTTACACCTCTGTGAAATGGAGGTAAGAATATCTCCCTAATGAGGATTTTTTTTTTTGGTGAGGATTGAAGAAACTCATGTTTGCCAAATGCTTAGTAGTAAAAAAAAAAAACAAACCCAAAAACCATAGTTCTAAATTTTGTGATGTGCTTAGAATGGGGAAAGCAGAGTCTGAGATACTCAGAGGGTCGAAGGGAAGAGATCAAAAGCAAAGAGCTCAGAACTGAAGGGTCCACTGCAGCTGGGCCAGGCCCTTTGACTTTGTTTCTGCATCTGGCCCAGGAAAATCATTGCACTTATTGGAGTGGAACACTTAGGGGAAGACAAGCTGGGCAGTTGTGCTGGAAACAACAGCACCAGGGCTCCAAATGTTCTCCATACACTGTTCTCCCACCTCAGCACCCAACCCACACCCTCAGCGCCTTCCTTGCTCACCTCGTCCCCACATCTCATGGTGTTTCTCTGAGGGGCCTGGGGGCTTGACCCCTCACTGGTCGGCCACGCCAGCTTCCCTTACACCACCCCTAATCCCAGCTACACACAGATGTGCTATCCATGTCCCTTGAGACTTCCTCCCTGACCCATGGGTTACTTGGACGTGTGTAGTTTAATTTCCAAACATCTTTCTACTGTAGATTTCTAGTTTAATTCCCCTGTGGCCTGAGAAGAACATGTCCTGTGTGATCTCTATTCCTTTAGCTTTATGAAAGGTGCAGGATATGGTGTATGTTAGTGAATGGTCAATGTGCACGAGGGCAGTATCCACTGCTAGACGCAGCGGTCTATAAAAGTCAAGGAGGTCCAGTTGCTGGCTCACGCTGTCCAGGTCATCTAAATTCTTCTTTATTTTCTGTCTGTTTTATCAATTACTTAGAGAGGGGTGTTGAAGTCCGCAGTTATAATTGCACATTTGTCTATTTCTTTATTTACTGCTGCTGGGTTTTGCTTCATGCATTTTGAACCTTTACAATTAGATGCATATATAGGACTGTTACGACTTCTTGGAAAATTGACTTCTTTATTATTGATCCCTGACAATCTTTGTGATTCTGCAGTCTACTCTGTCTGAAATTGGTATAGTTACTCCAGCTTTCTTTTACTTACCATTTTCATGTTATATCTTTCTCCATTTTTTTACTTTTAATCTTAGTCTTTACATTTAAAGTGGGTTTGTTATAGAGGGCATGTAATTGTGTCCTGCTATTTTACTCAACCTAAATCTCTGTCTTTTGGGGTGCCTGGGTGGCTCAGTAGGTTAAACATCCAGCTTCAGCTCAAGTCATGATCTCATGGTTTGTGGGTTTAAGGCCCGCATTGGGCTCTGTGTTGACAGCTCAGAGCCTGGAGCCTGCTTCGGATTCTGTGTCGTCTTCTCTCTGCCCCTCCCCCGCTTGTACTCTTTCTCCCTCTCAAAAATAAGTAAACATTTAAAAAATAACTTAAATCTCTGTATTTTAACCGGCATGTCTAGATCATTCACTTTTAAGTGATTGTTGGTATCAGAAATTCTACCATTTTGCTAGCTGTTCTCTCTCTAGGGCACTAGTTCTTAGTTTCTATGACCTTCTTTTCTACCTTCTTTGGGTTTAATTGAGCATTTTTATTATTCTATTTTATCCCTTATATTGACTTATTACGTATACCTCTTCTTTTTAGACTTTTAAAGTGATTGGCTAGTATTCTAATGTACTTTTCAGTGATAAAAAGTTTGATCATTTTGTATTTCCTAAGTTTGGAGAAAGCTATAGTTTTGTTTCTTACTGAAATGGTCTTTGAAATATTTTAGTTAAAATACCTAGAATTTAAATAGGATACTGCAGTATGGAATAGCATTTTGATTTGAATAGAATTTTTTAAAAATGTTTGTTTATTTTTTAGAAGGTGGGTGAGAGCATGAGAAGCTGTCAGCGTAGAGCCTGATGTGGGGCTCGAACTCATGAACCGTGAGATCATGACCTGAGCCGAAGTCTGGTGCTTAACTGACTGAGACACCCAGGCACCCCTTGAATAGAATTTCTAAATATGCATTTCATTTGTAACCAGTAAACTAACATACACTTTAAAAAAAAAAAAAAGGAAGATTAAATCTGGATGAACAAATAGACTGTTCTGTATTTTTATGCAATAAAAATTATACAAAAAGTTAAATACAGTGAAGTTGTAACTTGTTCAATTTAATTCTTCTGAAAAAAGTAGCCAGAAATTACTGAATTTTGTTCATTTGGAAAATCCTGGAGAAATTTTCCCCTCTAGAGAAGCAGTTCTTACTTTTGTTTTGGGACCACACCCCTTTGAGAATTTGATGAACAATACCCAGAAAAACACATACGCTCATCTACACATTAAACTTTGCATATAATTTCGGGGAATTTGCTGAATCCCTTAAGAGTCTCTAGATCCCTGGTGAGGAACACCTGTCCTAGAGTAAGTAGTGAAGTTGTCAACAAGTATTTTGATGTAACCATATATCTTGGTATGTAGGCCAAATAGCAGAAGTATCAGGTTTGACTTGAACTTCTTGAGCAGGGCAATAGAAACTCTTGTCCTTTTAAACTTTCTCTTTAAGCAGCCCCGGATCCAGGTCATACCCAGGTCTAGCTTTTAAATTTGTCACCTGCCTAGTCCTATACTTTAATGAGACACCACTGTGGCTTCTACAAAGGCAAAGGAAGCTCAGATGGTTAGTCTAAATGCCCACCATACCCAGATTGTGTTTATCTCCTTTCATGCTAAAAGAGAGAATTGTCCCAGGCATCACTGTTTAAATTGTGACTATAAACACCAAGGCAAATTTGTCCATGAGAAAATTTTGACACCAATATCAAAACTATCTTCAGTACAGAGAGAGACAGAGAGAGAGAGAGAGAGAGAGAGAGAGAGAGAGAGAGAGATGTTTCAAGCAACAATTGCTTATATTTTTAGAAGAATAGTCTCCCAGGGTGCCTGGGTGGCTCAAGTTAATTAAGCCTCTGGCTCTTGATTTCAGCTCAGGTCATGATCTCAGGGTTCATGGGATGGAGCCCCACATTGGGCTGCATGCTGACAGTGTAGAGTCTGCTTGAGAGTCTCTCTCTCCCTCTCTGTATGCCCCTCCCTCTCTCTCCCTCTCTGTCTCAAAATAAATAAACATTATACTTAAAAAGTCAGAGTGACAAAGCATTTAATGGCCATGAGTCCCAAAGAATCCACCAACTATTCCTCCCTTATTCTTCTGCCAGGTTCTGAAATCTCACTCCAACTATGACATTCTCCACAGTCAGTCAAAACAGGGTTATTTGACTCCTCTCAGTAAAATTTCCTAAAGCAAATAACACCATTTACTTTATCCATTCTTCCACAAATGCATCTCTATTGGCTTGTATTTCATTTTTTTCCTTTCATGTATTTGTCTCTTTCAGTGATTCAGTATGATCTGTACCTTCAAGATATTTATATCACCTGCAAAGGAATCCCACTTTTCTCCCAATTGACATAATGCCATATAGAAGTAGTTTTTAATATTTTCAAATGGAGATGATGGATCATATTTCTCAATATTGATATGTTTACTTTCCAATAGTAAAAATGATGGAGTAGTATATTAGCCAGATTGAATAGAATCCTTTGGAGACAACTATTAATGAGCTGGTTGAACTGTGGCCCAGAAACTCACTCTGGCAGCCAAGAAACTACCTTGGATTTAGTAGGGTTATTACTGCATTCTTCCTGAGACTCATCAGATGACTTGTCATGCTTATGTCTCTTCCTTTAGCAAACTGGAATTCTATTATTTTTTAAATTATTATTATTATTATTATTTTTAGAGAGAGAGAGAGAGACAGAGTGTGAGCAGAGGAGGGGTAGAGAGATAGGGGGAGACACAGAAACCTAAGTAGGCTCCAGGCTCTGATCTGTCAGCACAGAGCCCAACTCAGGGCTCGAACTAGTGAACCATGAAATCATGACCTGAGCTGAATCGGATGTTTAACTGATTGAGCCACCCAGGTGCCTCAGAATTCTATTATTTTTAATTCTTCCAAATCCAGGGGCACCTGGGTGGCTCAGTCAGTTGAGTGTCTGACTCCTGATTTTGGCTCGGGTCATGGTTTATGGGTTTGAGACCCATGTTAGGCTCCACGTGGACAGTGCAGAGCCTGCTTGGGATTCTTTCTCTCTGTCTCTCTCTGTCTCTCCCTCTCTCTCTAAAAACAAACAAATCAACTTAAAAAATCTTCCATATCCTTGGAAAAAATGTTATATATAAACTTTGCCTTTCATCTTGCATAAAAGGTGCATGGAAACAAGTGATATTTATAATGAAAAAACAAAAACACAACCTCTTTTCCAAATTTCCTAGATAAAAATGAGAAAACTTCATTTCCAGAATATGTTAAAGGACTGCTAAAGGAACAAAAAAATTATCCTTTCTTGTATGTTTCTGTCTTTTCAGTGCTCTTTGAAATAATCAGAATGTCAAGACTTGGTATTTCTAAAGGTACTCTAACAAGATAGTTTTAATTCCTCTTTATTCATTGTAATAGTTTATACTCTACAAAAGATAAGCTTCTCTTTCACTATCGACTTTTCGTTTCCTCCTGATAAACAATGATACTTTTTAATGTGTTCCCAAAGAAGCTAAAATGAACTTAGATCAGTTTCAGTGACTTCCTTATTTATATGTCATCCTCATTATGATATCCTCAAAAACACCATCCAACGCAGCTCAGCTATTCACCTCTGCCTCCTCCTCTGTCTTGAGCATCTTCTCTCTAAACAGTAGCCCTTTTTCAATTGTTTGGCAACATTAGTAAGACTTATTTTCTCTTCGCGCTAAGGAAAAAAAAATACATTCCTGGTTTGGTTCTGTTGTTCTGAATAAAATCAGACCTAGAAAGCAAACGCACAATTAAAAAGTGACGCATGATTTTCTCCGTCAGTTCTTCACACTAAAATGAGGTGTTGCATGAAATTTCTGATGTTCTGAGTTTCCCAAGATTATAGTCTTATAGCAAAAGTCTCGATGGAACACCTAATACACCAACTTCAGGGTAAAGCAGGCCACTAGGGAAAGGTTAGCCACCCTCGTTTTAGACAGCAGTAGCCTCTGACAACCATACAGTAATTGCTACTCTGATGTTGTAAGTGGCTGGGTGCCCATTGAGAGCCACTTGTCTAATAGTTCTGCCAACAGCTGCAAGTTCAAAGAAAGCTATTCTTTCCCTATAGTACCACCACAAATCCCTCACTTTTTGCATATTCAAGAACCAGAGTGTAAAGGAAAATAGAGAGGGGGAAGAAAGAAAGGAGGAAGACAAACCTATGAACAGAGAATTTGAAGTGGGAGTAAGATCAAGATCTTAGCTGAGGTGAAGTAATCTTGTGGATAAGGTGGAAGAACAAAGGTGAGAAGGGGAAATTTTGACCGTTTTCTACCCTCTTACAATTTGCGGGTTGGATGGAAGGTTTTTCATCATCTTCTTGACCTGTACAAATTCCTCATAAATTAAAAACGTCTTTACCACAGAGAAACTTAAAGATGTTTTTTATGCTATCAAATGTATCTATCTTTTCTTCCTTTCATGGCTTCTGGACTTGTGTCCTATCTAGAAAGGCTGGTCTTATTTCACTCATTCCATAATTATAAATAAATTCAACCATATTTTATTCCAATAGTTTAATTTTTAATATGTCAATATTTGATCCACATTTAATTTAATTTGTGCAAGTTGGAAAACTTATCTTTCTTTTTTTAATATATATATTTTAATGTTTATTTATTTTTGAGAGAGACAGAGCAGAAATGGGGGAGGGGCAGAGAGAGAGGGAGACACAGAATCTTAAGCAGGCTCCATGCTCCAAGCTGTCATGGGGCTTAAACTCACTAACTGTGAGATCATGACCTGAGCCAAAGTTGGGTGCCAAAGTTGAGCCACCCATGTCCTCCTAAAACTTATCTTTTTTAATGTAATTTCATTTCAGTGCAAATTCCATGTAGCTCACACTTGGATCAATCAATCATCGACTATTTACTAACAACCTACTATGAACCAAGCCAGTGAGAGATCCAAAAGACATAGAAGACATGGTGGCTCATTGCAAACAAGTTACACTGTGGTTGGAGGAAACAACTACCACCCTGAGACAGTTCTAGGACCACACAGCATGTAATTAAGTACTAAATACTGAGTGCCTATAATTGGTGTGGGAGCTCAGAGGAAGGAGCAGTCTACCTAGGCTGCAGTTGTTAGGGAAGACTTTGGAGGCAACATGGGGCTAGAGTTATATATGCATTTCCCCAAAAGCTAAAACAAAAGCTATCATCTCTGTGCATGCATGCGTGTGTGTGTGTGTGCGCGCGCACATGTGTGCATGCATGTGCGTGCACGTGCGTGCAGTTTAGGTGGGCACCCAGTTTTCACAAAACAACTCAGCTGCTGGGAAAATATACCTGGCACAGACTAAATAGGATTTAGGTGCTTCCTTGCTGATTTGAGTCAGGGTTTTAGAGCTGGAAGGAAGTAGCAGTGTGGCAAGGGTAGTGGTGAGAAATATGTGCCCTAGGGAGGAATGTTGGCGTGGGAGTCTTAACCATCTGCTAGATCCTCCTGCCCACCCTGCAGAGTATCCCTGGGGTTTTGCCTACTCTGATTCTGCCAGCAAGTTCTGCCAAGTGTGAGTGGGCATCCCCTTGGTGGCCTCTGTCTGCAAGCAACTGGCTGCTGCTTCCCTTCTCCCACTATTTGAAAGAGTCAACCACCTGGATAACTCTTTTTTATATATATATAATAATGCTTATTACTTATTTTTGAGGGAGAGAGACAGAGTGTGAGTCGGGGAGGGGCAGAGAGAGGGAGACACAGAATCTGAAGCCGGCTCCAGGCTCTGAGCTGTCAGCACAGAGCCTGACATGGGGCTTGAACCCATGAACCATGAGATCATGACCTGAGCCAAAGTCGGATGCTTAGCCAACTGAGCCACTCAGGCACCCCTCACCTGGCTAACTCTTAACCAGCCCAACACATCCTCAGGAAAGTGAGGAGCAGCAAGCAGGTCATGATCTCATGTTAAGGGGTGGAAGAGACAAGGATGGGCATATCAATATATCTATATCAATAGGTATACCAGTATATTTAAAAAGTGTTATGTTTTTACACACCCTTCATTCCAACCATTCAGCTTCCAGAAATTCCCTATTTATTTAACTTTTTGTTAATGTTTATTTATTATTGAGAGAGAGCATGTGCGAGCATGCATGAGCAGGAAGGGGGCAGAGAGAGAGGGAGACAGAAAATCCACAGTGGGCTCTGTGCTGACAGCAGAGAGCCTGATATGGGGTTCAAACTCACGAACCATGAGACGACGGCCTAAGCCAAAGTCTGATGCTTAACTGACTGAGCCACCCAGATGCCTCTCCTATTTATTTCTTTAATAAAAACATATTGGTTACTGTATGACAGGTACTGTTTCAAGTGCTAAAAATTAACTCATTTAATCTTCATAACAATCTTTTAAAATAGGCACTATTATTTTACGGGTAATGAAAATGAGACACAGAGAGGTTAGGTCACTTGTCCATGGCCATCAGCTAGTTTGTGGCAGAGCCAGCATTTAAACTCATGCTGTCTGAGTAGAGTCCTGGGAGCTAACTATATATACTATACTGCCTGTGGTTAATTTCATGGTTAATTTCATGCATGTGTCAACCTGACTGACTACAGGGTGCCCAGATTAAACACTGTTTCTGAGTGTGTCCATGAAGGTGTTTCAGGAGAAGATTCCCATTTGAATTGGTAGATATAGTAAGTTAGATTGTCTCCACTATGTGGGTAAGTAGATGGGCATGTACAGTTTGTTGAGGGCCTGACTGAACACAAGGCAGAGGAAGAAGGAATTCTCCCCTCCCCCTGCTTCTTTTTTTCTGCCTCGCTCATTCAAGCTGGGACATTCCATCTTTTCCTGCCTTCGGACCAGGAGTCTCCCCTGGCTCTCAGGTCTTCAGATTCACTGAATTGCCCAATTCCTCATAATAAATCTCCTTGTATATACTACATATATATAACAAATAGGAGATATAGGGCAGACCCTTGAACAACATGGGTTTGAAATGTACAGGTCCATCTACATGCAAACTTTTTTCTATAAATACAGGACTGTAAACATATATTCTCCTCTTTATGATTTTCTTTATAATATTCTCTTTTCTCTAGCTAACTTTATTATAAGAATATGATAAATATAATATTATATATTATGTATATAATACACAAAGTGTACAAAGTATGTGTTAATCAGCTGTTATATGACTGATAAGGCTTTGGGCCAAGAGTAGATTATTGGTACTTAAGTTTTGGGAGAGTATGTACAGATTTTTGACTATTTGGGGGTCAGTGCCCCACCCCTGTATTGTTCAAGTGTCAACTGTATATATCTCTCCTATTGATTCTGCTTCTCTGGAGAGCCCTAATACACTGCCTGAGCAGTCAGCCTGAATGGCCACAAAGATTTAGCTATGAGGCTGTGCATGCAACACAAATTAATGCCTACTGTGGGCCAGTCACCGCCCCTTCCTTCTTTTCCAAATGGAGGGTAAAAACTCATCCATGAGTCATGAAATAAATTTAGATTGGGGGAATTTCTTTAATAAAAGGATACAGAAGAGAATAGAAATTAGCAGAAAGTGAGTTTTGTTTCATGACATTTTTTCACTTGTATGTGTGAGTGCAAGCATTATGCACCGGTGAATGTTGAATCAGAGTGCTGTGTACTCGTTGTGAGCTGTGGTAAGAAAGGTTTAAAAGGCACCAGTTCACCAGGAAAGAAAAATATCAGATGAGTAGTAAGTAATATAAGTAATTACATGTGTGTTGAGTTTGTTTTTTAAAATAACTGCAAAAAGCTGCCTGATAATAGATTATGATATAGACATATAATAGAATTCTACCTAGAAACTAAAATTATATTGCAGGAAAGTATTTACTGACATAGAAATATGTGCAAGATATAGAGATAAGGGGGAAAGTCAGATTATAAAATAACATGTAATATACATTTAATATATATACACACATACACACATAGACAAACGACTAAAAAGGATAGTTACCAAGATGTTTCTTTTTTTAAGTTTTTTTAAATTTTTAAAATTTATTTTGTGAAAGAGACAGAGCGCAAGTTGGGGAGGGGCGAGAGAGGTGGACAGAATCCCATGTGGGACTCGGACTCACAAACCGTGAGATCATGACCTGAGCCAGGGTCGAGTTGGACAGTTAACTGACTGAGCCACCCAAAGGCCCCAAGATGTTTCGTGATGTGGACTTGTGAAAAAAAAATATTCTTTTGTCTATTTGCATTTTCTGCAATTAATGTAATTACTTTATAAGATATATCCTTATATAAAATAAGATATATTATACGTGTATGATTATGTAAGGATAGTATAAACATAAAGAAAATTCTTATAGACAACAAATGTAAAGAATTCTAGCAAACAATAAAAATAAAGAATCTCTGTAAAGAGTAATAATTAAAAGGACAAACTATCCAATGAAAAAGTGGGCAAAGCATGGAAACAGATCATTCAAATACATCAAGTGATGCTCGACCATACCAATGATGAGAGAAATGCAAATTAAAACAAGAAGATAAAAATATCTCTTTTATCAGTTTTGCAAACTGTTAACCCTGCCCTATGAAAACCACTCTAGGAAAATCCAGTATCTAACAACTTGAAGTTTCAGAATGAAAATAAATGAGTGTCCACCTTACAGAGGAGTCAGTACACTGTAAATATCAAACTTGCTCAGGGCACTTAATATGTACTTTTATGTCTGCTTCAGATTCCAAAGGCCAGGGGTCAGAGAGACTGAAACACTGGCATTGATTAGTAGCCCTACAATATCATGAAATAAATCATTAGGTGAGGTACAAAGGTTTCTTCAAAAAAGTATAAAAACTTCTAATACAGATACAAAGATACTGTTTATCAACATAATATTTTTTCAGTGCTCATTCTACACACACACACACACACACACGTACGTTAATCTCTTACTATGCATTATCTTATTGAATCCCTACAACAACTTTATGAGTTTTAGTTATTCCTTTAGCCCCATTTTTACTGTAAGAGACCTGAGGCTAGAGCAGGTTAGCCCCACAGACAGTTAAGTGGAGGAGATAGGATTTGAGCCCAGATCTCAACACCTCCACAGTGTACAATCTCAGCCACTTGGGTAGTTTCCCCCATTGAAACCTGGTGGTTGGTTGTGCATGATACTAATTTAGGATGCTGTTTTCTGAGGTCACAGGATTTCAGAGAAAGGTTTGGGGATTATTGGTGATGGATGTAGATTTTCTTAAGTTTCCAGTGATTGTTTCTTAGAGTACACATTTATAAAACAGTCATGATTGGTTTTTGTTTTGTTTTCTGATGAAAATCTGAATGTCGTCAAACACACTGTCTTGTTCTGGCAAGAATTCTTTGTTAATATGCACAATAACAAGGAAGACTCCATTGTGGTCTTTTTTCTATGCTGATATAATTCGAATAAAAAGACACTGAAATCTTTGTCCTGGACTCTTTCTGCAACTTTATAAAATATGGTTATCATCTTATATTTGGTCCACAAACTTCTCAATAAGATAGTCATCAGAATTATGACAATAAGAATAATGACAAAAACAGGGGCACCTGGCTGGTTCAGTTGATGGGGCAGGTGACTCTTGATCTCGGGTTCTGGGTTTGAGCCCCAGATTAGGTGTAGAGGTTACTTTAAAAAAACTCTTTAAAAAAGAATAAGGATAAAAACAATAATTATATTAATAATGGTAAGGTACTAAGGGAAACAACAACAATCGAGTGTGAAGGCTGTCTATTGGAGAGATATATTTCAGAATGGAATATGAACTTTGGGTTTTTTCTTGTATCATTTTTGGGAGATAAGGCCCATGCGGGCAGGACCCAGTAACTAGAAAATATGAATCACTTTTTTTGAGAGAGAGAGGGTGCAAATGAGCAAAGGGCAGAGAGAGAGAGACTCCCAGGAGGGGCAGAAAGAGAGCGAGAGAGTGAGAGAGACAGGGAGACAGAGAGATAGAGAGAGAGAAGCAGGGCTCGTGCTCTTTGGGACTCAGATTCATAAACCGTGAAATCACGACCTGAGCCAGTCAGGTGCTTAACAACTGAGCCACCCAGGCACCCCTGAATCACTTTTAATGAGACACAAGACACATTTGGCCATTCTCAACTGTTTCTGACAGTAATGTCATTTAGCACTTGTGTCCTTTACAGATTCCATTTTTGCAGTAGCAGCGGTAATGGAGGAGCGTGCTCCACCATTGACTAATGTCTTTCATAGACACTCATTTCTCTGATTGTCTTGCTTGTCCTACTATCTTTTCCCCTTTGTCTCGATTTCTTCATTATTTTATCTTATCTATTTTATAAACCACCATAAAGAACTTGGGGAATAGGACTGAGATAAATACATGTATGAAGAGTCGAACAAACTTTCTCATCCTTTAAGGCAGCCTGAATTTTCTCCCCATAGACAAAGAGTTCCAGGTCAAATGGCTTAGCTAATGGCTTATAAGTGGCCTCAAAGGGGGAGTCAGGGATTAAAGTCTCAGGTGCTGACATGATGACAGCAGGCCACATCTTCATATCCCAGAGAATTGAGCCTCATTGTCTCTGTGGTCATTACCGCCTCCTTCCTTCTCTTCCAACTGTCACCGTCATCATCTCAATCAAGCCCAGTAGAATGTGGTCACTGGAGAAAGCAGGGGAGAGTGGGAAGTTCAGGGCAGAGCGGAGGACGAATTTAGTTTGTGCTCTGCACAAACAATCTTTTTCAACGTAAAATCTCTTTTGTCCTATATTTTTTATTGAGGCTTCTGAAAGTGCTAATTACTTTCAGGGCCTCAGTTACCTGTCAGGTGATAACACAGGATATATTTACTTCTAGATTTTAAACACACGAATTCACAGAGACATAAGGGAATACGCTATCACATCCAGCTAGATTTAAAGATTTTCCCAATAATCAGTTCATAACAGGTGATTAAGCAGTTGTTAAATATACTCTAAGTGACTTTGCAAGGGGCAAATGCAGCATTTTAACCAACCAATCACAGAAGCTAAGTAAGTAAATAAAACAACGGAAAATGACATTAGATATTTACTAAGATTTCTTCTTCCATGGTTTCCACTACTCATCGGGTCCTGCAGAGTGGAGGAGGACCACGGCTCACGGCCATTGCTGATGTCCCCGGGGATGCAGCAGCGGTGGCAATATGACACGGAACACCAGCTCGGCCAGGACGTGGTTCCGGTTCACTGTCCTCACCACTGGGCTGGGACAGAAGTGAACAGCACAAATCACCGTGAGAAAAGGGGTGTTTTTATACTCTGGGCTGGTGACCGGCCACACACAGGGGAAGAGCGGCTGGAGCTAAGCTCCCTTCAACATTGCTGCTGCTTCAACTCTTCTTTTTTTTTTTTTTTTTTTTTTTTTTTTTTCTTTTTCCCACCCCCCACCCCCAGAGTCCTAAGAGCTGGAGATCAAATTCAGTGTTGAGCTAATAGAGAGAGGGAAGGCAAGAGGTTAAACCAAACAGTTAACTGTGTCTCTTCAAAACTGACATTTAATACAGGGTGTAAATCACTAGGGGAGCCTGTTATTCCTTCAGGAATGCAATTACATAGGGTCAAATAAAACATGAAAGAAACCAACAAGTTTTAAAATGTAGTATGTTCTCAAAAGTAGGCAAGAAGGAATGTGAAGCAGTTCAAATATGCTAACACTCCCTGCTGTCCTATAGGAGAGGATTACAAGGAGAGGTTTCTGCTCTTTAATGATTATGTGGTTAAGCACGGGTATGGGAGCACATTGCCCAGTCTGGCTGTTCCCCACTGGACCCTGAGCTCCCCAGAGCTCCCTGCATTCATTCAAAGCAGGTGGAGGCTCTGCTGTTCAGCCCATCACCATTATAGTCCCATTACCAGCCCTGCCCTCCACTTAACACTTTTCCAAAGTGTTTATATGGCTGGACAAAACACACTGTGGGTATTTTTTTTTCTGTTTCACTCATTCATACGGGAAAAAAAAAATCCACCAGGAGAATCCTTGTTCTGTAACTTCAAGATAGACAAAAAATAATGTTGGACTTCTGCTAAAGTCTTTCTAATGTTTGTGGCTACTTGTAAATTGTCTAGGTGCTAATTTACTCCACGGGGCGGTGGAAGGTGGACTTATGTTTGTTATCTGGGAAGGGTCTGTTAACAGTTTAGTGCATTTCAAACAATTTGATGCCTGAAAACTTGGGGTTGGCTCACCCTCAGTTTAACATCCTCATGAACTAGGGGTGACCAACTCGCCCCAATCTGCCCACTGTTCTCTTGGCTCTAGCACTGAAAGTCCCTTAGCCCAAGAAACTTCCCGCTCCCCAGCAAACCAAGCTGACTGGCCATCCTATTCCACACACATAGCACATGTTCTCTCTTTGCCCCCGTGCTTCTAGCCCTGTGTGTATCTCAGGTGTGTGTACTGGACATGTGTGCAAACAGGCATACACGTGACAGGAGTCTGAATTAAACAGAATTTGTAATTAGAATTTGTACTTTCATTAAAGTCTTGGTTTTAAGCATATGTAACAGCATGGTAGAAACTGGGTATGGAGTGGGAGGAGAGGGTATGTCTGGGAAGGGACACCGGGATCACTACTAAACTAATTATAAAAGAATTCAAACAAAACAGACAGGTCAGCTGGGTTCAGGTTCCTTTATAATCACTGACTTTTTATAAGCTGGTTCTCACTTCTCCAAGAAAAATACAGTTTCAAGTGAGTTGTGACTCAAACTTGATTTTCCTTATCTTGCTTACAAAGTGTATGGTACTACAAAGCTGACTTCTCAGAGTCTAAGTCCAAAGGGTGCAGATTCTATCTGGTTGGTTGAATCTTGGGAGCTTCCTCTTGCCCAACTCCCTCCCCGACAACCCCCTACCCCCAACCAGGCAATGGTGGCCGCAAGTTGGTCCTTTTGAATCCTGCCCAGGGACAAGAGCTATCAAGGTCAAGCTCACTGACTAGCAGGCACCGTGGGGTATGTCTCTGAGGTACACAATTTCCTAAGCTTCTTGCCACATTGGCAGTTCTACATGCGCCCAGGTCTTTCCAGAAAGCGCTTGGCAACCCCACAGACTGCATGGCTGCACCGGCACATAAGATATACCATTTTGACTGTAAGTTGAGTTAGGAAGTCTTGGGGCTTGGCTGAGCTCCTGAGAGCAGCTGAACTGAGCAGACCCCAGACTAGAGTAAAATTGAGTTCATCTTACGCATCTAGGTCCTTTGGCTCTTTCATTGACTCTTCTCCTGACAGTGCAGTTGGAAATCTATGTGAATTCATATTCATTCTCTTTCTCTCTCTCTGGCTATTTTCTTGTTCTGTCAAAAGGTGCCAAACTGATACATTGACCAGAAATAACACAAAATAAAGGAAAATGTGATTAAAGTTTTCTCTTCTGACTTATCATGTAAACCTCTTAGCTCAGAGGCTCTCCTTTCCTGCGCTTAGAAAACTTGTCTGTCCAGATCAGACACACTATAAGCATCAGTCTCAAAACTTAGTCAAATGCAAAGAAACAGGTGGTAGACAGGGCAAACAATGGCTCAAAGTCTAAAGAAACAGACCTGGAAGAGTAGAAAATTCCCTGCAATTTTCAAATGAGCATGCGGTATGCACTAAGGGGACAGAACCTGGGCTTGGGAGGCAAACCGATCCAGGTTTGAATTCCAGCCCAGGCACTTACTAGCTATACGATCTTGTACAAGATACTTCATCACTGTAAATTTCACTTCCTCATCTGTGCCATGGGGATCATTCTCGTTTTAGTGTGAGAATAGGAAATCACATATGCAAAGCACTCAGTACATAGGTGATGCTCAATGAGCAGCTCTCACTACTGTGGTTATGGATTTCACAGGAAAACATGACCCCCTCCAACAGCCCACGGTGCCCTCCATGTTTTGACCCCTGGGCCTCTTCCCTAATGGACATCTCTAGGAACTCTGAGCTCTTAATCTCAGCCCTCCACCCACGCTCCCTAACTGGCCTGAGGCAAATCACTTATCTGCCTCAATTACTTCATCTGTAAAGAGAAGGATAATAATATTTACCTCCCTCAGAGGAGTGCTGGGAGAATTAATGAATGCTTGCAATGTACCCTGAGATCTACAGATGAAAGGCAGTGTAGAATGGCAAAGTATTATTATAAATATTAGTGTTATTTTGACACATTTGCATGTATGCATGTATGAGCAAATTTGCACTTAGGGCACTGGATGAGACTATGTGACTTTTAAGTATCCTTCTGTGAGTACCCCTGGCGGCCCATGGATGCTTCTGTCTGTGAAATTTATACATAATAAAACAATTGGTCCCAGAGTAAGAATTTGTTCAGAAAGGGAAGCACTGCTTTGGGCAGCTGGTATAATATCAACCATAGTTTATCGTTAAGTGTTTTCTAGAAGTCTCTTTGGCCAATGCCACTGACTTTGGCCAGTGACAATGTGATTGGCTCCCTAAAAAGCAGTGAAATGTAATTCTCAGACGTCTCTATCCACCAGTTTGGAAAAACCACCTTGAGCCTAGAAGCGTTTGCTCCTGAGCTAACTGTATCCACTTGTGAAACATGTAGTCATAAAATCAGATTGCAAAGAAACACCTCTTCCAACCCACCTCCCAGCCGAGCCCTCTCCCTTGCACATCAGTGGCACCAAGCTCCGGCTCTTGCTGCTCCTCTCCTCTGCTTCCTCCCACTGGCCCCTGCTCCCCAGTGGCTGCATCCCCTCTCCTTAAGTGGTATGTGGTAACACTGCAACATCACCCACCATGATATCACATCACATAGCTCCCCAGAGACCATGTCTGTGACCTGCGCTTTTAGAAATAAAAGTACGGGCCAACGTAAGAGCCAATGGAAGTGACATGAAGAAGTGAGGAAGTTAAAATTCCCTGGTATCCAGGGACTGAGCCCTTAGCTGCCATTCCTGCCAGTGTGATGTGGCCTCCTCCTCTGATTCCAGATACAGAGTAGCATATGGGTGTGAGCAAGACATATGTCTGGTCTCCCCCATAAACCTTTGCAGCCTGGCAAGAAACAGCAAGAAACAGACCTAAATTCTCATTCCTGCTATAGCCATCATAAACGCCTGCCGACACCAAAGAAGAACAAGGCTGTAATCCTCATAAAAGAACATTTTTGAGCCCTGGAAACCAAAGAGGGATATGAATGCCAGTTTTTAAACTGACATTCCCTCTGCTCTTGGGCTAGATTGGACATTGAGGAAGCAGGTGACGGCCTTAGAGCCATGGGTTAGAAGCTGCACCCTGGCTTCCCTGTTGTGAACACCTCCCCCCACTGGCTGGGCAGGTGGCCTGAAGTTCCCACAACTTGTGGTTATGATATTGTATCCAGAAGGCTGTGTGTAGAATGGAAATATGTGACACAAAAATCAACAGGTTAAATCATTCCAGCAGTGTGCTGGAGCCGGCTCACGGTGGCTTGAGAGAGCCAAGTATGTGCATCTCCTCCTAATTCCATGCTCACATCACACCGAGAGCCTGAAATCAGCCACTGGTGCCTTGAAATCACCAGATGCTGCAAATCAGGGCTTTTCTCCCCCCTTTGAGAAAGGTGATTGTGAAACCTTTATTGCACACTACCAATTAGCACCCGCTTTTATCCGTTATCATTTGCTAATAGACAGGTTTATGCCATTGCCAAGGAATGAAGTCCAGGTTGGTTCTGAGTATGGAAAGCACAGGGAGTTGACCAGGGCAGCAGGTGAACTTGCTGTTGCAATTGTCTGGGAGCAGCCAGAGGGTAGTGAGTGCCTTGGGGAGGAGTGAGCAGAATGCCTCCTTCAAGGTGCTGCCAAGGTTGGTCTGCCTTGTAGATTTTAGCAGCAAGTAGGGGATGCAGCAAGCATTGTACTCCCTAGGATGTGAGCAGAAGAAATCTGGGTTTTAGACCTTTCGTGGCCCTAACAAACTATATAATCTCATAGCCTCGCTTCCTTTAACTATAAAATTCAACTGTACTCCTTTGATGGGATTTGTGAAGGATTTGGTGAGATGATACTTGTAAGGTACTTGTCCTTGATTGTAGTTCCCCTATTGATAAATTGATGGGCACTTCACTACCCTCTTCTCATTCTGTTTCTCACAGGAGATGTCATGTTCGTCAATCTGACCTGAAGCCTTCAACCCCTCTGGCTTCTGAAACTCCATGCTCTCTTGGTTTTCCTTCTTCTTCTCTGATCCTGCCTTTACTCTGATCTTCCTTCCCTAATCCCCCTCAAAACTTAATCCAGGGCCTCCTCTTATTTCTCTGCACAGCCTCATTAGGCAATCTCATCTAGCCCCATGGATTTAAGTGTTATCTTCATGCTGATGACTTCCAGACTCCTAGAATTATCCTCTGTCTAGACCAGTGATTCTTCAAGTGGGAACCCTGGACCAGTGGCATCAGCATCACCTGGGAACTTGTTAGAAATGCAAATTCACAGGCCCCACCCAAACCTTCTAAACCAGAAACTCTGGGGGTGGGCCCAGCAATCTGTTTTATCAAGCCCTGCAGGTGTTTCCGATGCTCCCTGAAGTCTGGGAGCCACTGGCTCAGGCTAACATATTTAATAGCTTTATTTACGTCTCTACAGAAATATCAAACTTAATACACCCAACACAAACCTCCTATTCCCTCGCTAATTCCTCCTCAATTCTGCGTGCCACCCCCCACATCCTCAGAATTGCTCCCCTGAGACAATGGAATTATCATCCACTCACTTGCTAAACCTGGAAATCAAGAAGATCCTTTCTCCCAGCTTCTTGGGCCCACATCTAATCCATTAGCAAGTACTATTAATTCTATCTCTGAGTTATACCATAAATTTGCTACTTTTCCACAGTTCCATCCTCTCCATCTCTTGATTACTTCACCTGGTGCCTCTCTCCCCCTTCCCTACTGTGTCCCTCACTCACTGGTTTTCTCTCGGTTCCCTGAATGGGCCAATTCCTTTTTGCCTCGGGGACTACGTTCTACTGTCTGGAATTTTTTCTTCCTCATCCTGTGAGCAGATGGCTCCTCCCATCCTCAGTTTCAGCTTAAATATTACCTCCTCTTTGTGTCCTTCCTTACCACCTATTAAAGTCCCCCCACGCCCCATCATTGTCTCTCATCACCTTTTTATTTCCTTCCCAGCACATCTGCAGTTTGTTAGTTTCCCTTTCAGATATTTACTCTCTTGATGTTGGTTGTGTTTTGTTTTTCCTCTGTGCCCCTCACCCCACCACCCTGAATGGGTCACTAGGGAAGGGGGCTTGTCAATGTTCATCACTCTCAGCATCGGGCACAGTGACTGAGGCAGGGTGGGTAGGGGTTGATGTTGCCGTTATTAACACAATGGAAAGGACAGACTTATGCTTTACTGGGTCTATGGATTAAAATGTTAATCTGCAGAAACATCCTCACAGACACACCCAGAGTAATGTCTGACCAAATGTTTGGGCACTGTGTGGCCTAGTTGAGTTGATAAATAAAATTAACCATCACACCATACTACTGATAAAACTCAGAAAGATAGACACTTGCACAATAGTGAAATCAGGATTCAAATCCATGTATTTCTCACTCCAAAACTCCATTCCATAGACGTTGCTGCTCAGTTACTATCGTTTTTACCCATGATTCCCAAGCTTTGTGTGTGCTATAAAGAAGATGCTCTTTCTTCATTTCTTTCTTTATCCAGGAGTAAATGTTATGATCACGGCTAAACCAAATACATTTTGTGGTAGAAGGGCTACTGCTCCAAGGAAACAAGACAAAGCAACAGTGGGGGAAAGGAGAACCAATGATGTTTCTGAATTTGGGGCCCTAAACACAGACTGAAGATAAACTGTTTTTTCAAGTTAAATCTCTCAAATGATTCATCACCGTAGCTACAGCTGGCATATCAAAGGTGAGCAATAATTGTTTGCTACAATAGACAAGCAAATAAATGGAAATAGGATGTTAGTTGGAAATTTTCTACTGAGGCACCCACATGGAACAGAAAGGACATCCCCATAGAAAGTACAGACCAAGATGTAAACACTTAAAGTTAGGAACTCATTTCTCAGCTCTGGATAAGTTCACCCGTAATGGGGACCCTCCATGAAGGTCTGACTCACTGGGGTTCAGGTCCATCAGTTGAAAGTGCCTAAAGTAGGGCTTTGGAGGGGCTCTTGGGTGGATGTTGGTTAAATATCCAACTCTTGATCTCGACTCAGGTCATGATCTCACCATTCTTGGGTCCAAGCCCCGCATCAGGCTCCATGCTGATGGCATGGAGCTTATTTGGGATTCTGTCTCTCCCTCTCTCTCTGCTCCTCCCCAACCTGTGCATGTTCTCCCTCTCTCAAAATAAATAAACTTAAATAAAATAACATAAAATATGTAAAATAAAATAAAATAATGAAATAAAATAAAATAAAATAAATGGGACTTTGGAGAAGAGGATTTCCTGTGGTCCACTTCTTCTGACTGTGGCTCCAACCCCCCTGCCGCTTAGCCCTCCTGCCTCCAGGGAAGAGATAGAGGACTACCTGCCCCTTCTCCCAGTTCTGGTGACAGGGGCTCCAAAGGGAGCATTCTGGAGAGCCTGTGTGTGTTTCTCCAGGTCGTGAGATAGAAAAAGCAAGAGGCTGGCTAGCAGCCAGTGCAGTGGAGTACTAACTGCAAGCCAGTGCTGCAGAAGCTCCCAAATGTGTGAAACCCACAGAAGAATGTTGTCCTGGTGTCATTAAAAATGGGGCCCCGCCTTGGCTAAATAAGCTCCTGCCAGAAGTCGGAAGAAAGTGGAAGGTTGCAGAAGGCAAGCGACCAGTGAGGCTGCAGAATGACCACCCAAAGAAGGGACACTGCTCACATCAAAGGAATTGAACTTGAAGAGGCCCTGCAGGGGAGCCTCTGAGGAGCCCACAGAAGAACTCACAAGGGCCAGAGATGGCCAAGTCAGCTGATGACAGCAGCAGCTAAGTAAGAACTCGCCAAGTCCCCTCTTGTCCCTCTGCCGTCTGGGGTCCCTGCATAGGAAGTGAGGAGAGGAGAAATGCTGGCAGGTTAAGAATAACAGCATCTCTCTTCCCTCTGAAGGGTCAACCTGAAGCAGCATTCAACTGGGAGAAGAGAGGTGATGTAACATTACACGAATGCCGAGTTTGATACTACGTAGGACTGGACAATTAATGACTGAACTGCAGCCATGTTTATGACAAAAGTGACTGCAGGGTATTTTTTTCCTGGGTGATCAGTGAGGTAATAGGACCAGCCCAGCTCTGCTGAATACATGTCTACTCTCCACAAAGCTAGCTTGATTAACATACTATTTATAGAATGAAGAGCGATGGATATATGAATAAATAAGCCAAAACCCAATAATTCCCAAAGCTAACCTGCCCATGGTGGGGACACAATTTTGAGTCCTCATGCCCTTTCAGATCCCTCTTGTTTGTAGCCTCGCCAATGGAGCTCTGAGCTAGATCCACGAGAAAATCCTAGAGACACAAGGAGGTTATTTTGTTGAGGCTTTAGCCAAAAGCTATGATAGCTGGAAAACTTTTGAGTTACAGGGGCCAGATAGCTATAAATAAATACAACCCTCTTCTCTGATATTCCAACTCCCTTCCCAAAAGATGACCCAAAGTCAGAAATTTGGTCTGTAAATTTCTAGTCCTTTCTCTATACACTGGCATATAGGGACATGTAACCATATATATTTTGGCGTGTTGGTGTTTTTTTTTTTTTTTTTTTTTTGCCTTTTTAACGGATTCACAATATATGTGTTACTCAATAGTATTTGTTTTGACTGAACAACATGTTTTACTCTTTAATGGGTGCACATAATACTTATACTTCATAATTTATCCAACCACATTTCTACTGATGGACATTTAAGTTGTTATTTAAATTGTTATCAAAGTGATAAAGAGGAATTCTTTCTAACATCTCTGTTGCAGGCACAAATATTTTTTCAACACAGAATCCTAGAAACGAAGTTGTTGGGTCAAAGATCCATTTTAAATGTACACAGATATTGCCAGAAAGATATCAATTTACATTTCTACCATGACTGTCAGATGACATTTACTTCCCCTAACACACTTGCTGATGCTAAATATTATCAAGTTACAAGTTTTTTCCAATCCACTGAGTAAAAAAATGACATCACGGTGCTGTTTTTATTTGCATTTCATTCATAAAGACCAAGGCTCAACATCTTTTTATGTTTGTGGACCATTTGTACTTTTCTGCTGTTAATGACCTATTCATATTCTTTCCTCATTTTTAATTGAGTTGTTCATATTTTTTTTGTATTTGTGAGGTAGTATGTTTTTATTTTGTAGACACTGATTGTTAATTACATGTTTGACAAATATTTTTTTATCATTTAACTTTTTAAATGGTACCTTTGAGGAAAACTATATTTTTATAGGGTAAAAAAGCAGTTTTTTTCCTTCATGGATTCTAGATTTAGTGTGTTGCTTAGGAAGACCTTACCTCAATTGAAATATTTCTCCGTCTTTCCTTCTGATACTCTTGCAATTTTGTTTTTGCAAGTTGAAGCTTTTAATTCATTTGGAATTATTGCAGTGTGAAGTAGATATCTATTATTTATTTTTCCAAACTGTTCCAACACCATTTATTGACAGTTCATCCTTTCTTCTTTGACTAAAAATACCATTTTTATTATAAGCTAAATTCCAATTTATTTCTTCATCTGTTTGGAAATTTTCTATTCTGTTCAATCATTCTCTTTATATAGGAGCTAACAGTATTTTACTTTAATTAATATAGCTTTATAGAACAATTTGATATTGCACAAGTCAAGTTTCACCTCATGTTTCCTCATTCATTTTTTAAAATCTGATAGGTCTGAAAGTCACTTTTTGAATTTCATAAAAATTTGAATTTATTGATTTGTGACCCATATGACAGCTTTACAGTGTTAAACTTTCTCTCATCTAGAAACATAATTTCCATCTTCATTTTCTGAAGTTTTCTTTCATGTCCATGAATAAAGTTTTAACATATTATTTACATACACTTTACATATTTCTAGATAGATATTCCTAGTGCTTTATAATTTTTGTTACTTTTGCTATTATATTTCCTAATTTCTGATGTAGAGATACTACAAATGTCTTATATATCCAGCTATTTTATTAAAAATTCCTTTAGTTAATTCTCTTTGCCCCTCTCTGGAATTCTTGTTAGTATGACTGATATTTTGACCTCAGAGCCAAAGGTGTGAAATATATTCATGTATCCTCTAAATATCTGTAAAATTTAACATCCAACCAGAGACAAAGAACATGTAAAGTATATAGAATTCAATCAGGCAATAAAGAGTTTAGGTGAACAGTGTTATCAGCAACCTCAGTAGGAGGCTGTGGACTTAAATCAGAATGAAGAATTGGGTATTTTGTAACTTGAACCCAAGAGAAATGAATCCTATTTGACGGGTTTATACTTGGAGTCCCTGTTGTCATAGCAACAATGAAAGGATCTCAAGGTGTCTATTGGTAATGAAGGGAGAATCAGGCTAGATCTACGGATCCCAGGTTCCTTTCTCTTAGCCTATGCTTACTTGAGATGATTAACCCAGTTTGCTAGCAGTGGTAAAACTGACCCCTTGGCGTAGTGTATTTCCAATCGCATAGAAGTTTAGAATTTAATATATTCTAAAGAAAATCAAACTCAAATTATTGATATTTTTGTGTTATACTTAGGATAATCTGGGTAAATTTGGATTTTGAACTGGCATTAGGTTCCTGACAGATTAGCCTTGTGATTTCAATTTGAAATGTGTAGCTGAATAATGGACTTTTAAATTAAAGATTTATTTTGTAATCTGAAAGAGAATTGACAAAATCTACAAACAGTACTGGAATGTTATAATACAGCTATAACACAAGCTACATTTGCACGTTTAATTTATTAGATTTATGAAAGTTGTATACATATTTAGGAAGGTTTTGCTTATTACAATAGGCATGTTTCAGGCCTCGGAGAAAACTAAATTTATCAAAGGTATAAGTGCATTTTATTTCCTTTAGAGAGTGTAAGGTATAAATAGAACTACGTTTTAAAGAATTTAATCTATAAAACTTAAGTTATTCAATTGTTTTTTTTTTAAAGTGAAGGTGATTGTTTTTAACAATACTTGAAAAGAAAAACACAATTTGAAAGTTGAATTCAAAGGTTAGAGAGAAGTAAATTTTAAAGTTTCTTACCTTGATAAATTGAATACCCATTTTTAAATACACCAGTTGGTTTTTCTGTGCAAATAAGTTAGTAATGCATGGACAGCACAAAATTCATGCTGATTATTTTCTTAAATTTTCAAGTTCGATGATCATTTCACTGGAAATAATGTCAGTTTTGTTGCTTCGTTTCCTGGCATTTATACTTTTTATTCCATTTTCTTGTTTAGATATCAGCAAATATTAGTGCAGATGGTTAACTGTGTTTTGTTCCTGATTGTCATGGTACTATTTCACTGTTAAGTATGAAGCTTGCTGTCAGTTCTTGAATGTAACTCATACTTAATCTTCTTATCCTTAGCTTAAAACTTTTTTTGTCATAGGTGGGTATTGGATTTTGTCTAACATATTTTTCAGCTTCTATTGAAAAGATCATGAGGTTTCGTTTTTACTTAATTTAATCTGATAACAGGAAATTACATTAATGCATTTCCTAATAGCAAAACTTTCTTGCTTTACTATGGTAAATCCCAATTGTTGTGACATATTAACGTATTATTGGATTTTACTTGGTAAAATTTTTAGAAAGATTTTTATATATGTATTCATAAGTGAAATTGGTCTATAATTTTATCGTATATTATTTTTGTTTCTTTTACCACTTCTAGTAAACTTTATTTTTTAGAGAGTTTTTATTTTGAGTGGAAGGGATAGAGATTTCCCATATACCTCCTGTCCTAACACATGTACAACCTCCCTCACCATCAACATACCATACCACCTTGGTACATTTGTTGGAGTTCATGAACCTACATTGACACATTATTACCACTCAAAATCCATAGTTTACATTAGGGTTCACTCTTGGTGTTGTACATTCTATGGGTTTGAGCAAATGTATAACGACAGGTATCTATCGTTATGGGATGGTACAAGATATGTTCACTGCCCTAAAAATCCTCTGTGCTCCATCTATTCATCCCTTCCCACTTCTCCCACAAGCCCCTAGCAACCACAGGTCTTTTTCTTGTCTCCTTAATTTTGTCTTTTCCAGAATATCATATAGTTGGAATCATACAGTATATAGCCTTTTTCTTATTGGTTTCTTTCTTGTTTGGTGTTGAGTAATATTCTAGTGTTTGGACATGCCACAGTTTGTCCATTCACCTACTGAAGGACATCCTGGCTGCTTCCAATTTTTGTCAGTATTGAAAAAAGATGCTATAAACATATAGGTGCAGGTTTTTATGTGGACATAAGTTTTAAATTCATTGGGTAAATACCAGGGAGCACAACTGCTGGCTCATATGCTAAGAGTATGTTTGGTTTTATAAGAAACTGACAGCCTGTCTTCCAAAGTAGCTATACGATTTTGCAGCTCCATCAGCAATAAATGAGAGTTCCCATTGCTCCACATTCTCACCAGCATTTGGTGTTGACTGTGTTTTGGATTTTGGACATTCTAACAACTATATCGTGGTATCTCTTTATTGTCTTAATTTGCAATTCTCTCATGACACATGACATGGAAGATTTTTTGTATGCCCATTTGCCCTCTGTATGTCTTCTTTGGTATGCTCTCTTTAGGTCTTTGGCCCATTTATTAAATCAAGTTGCTTATTTTCTCATTGCTGAGTTTTAAGAGTTCATTATATAATTTGGATAACAATCCTTTTTCAGATGTGTCTTTGGCAAATATTTTCTCCTAGCCTGTGGCTTGTCTTCTCATTCTGTTGACACTGTCTTTCTCAGAGCATAGGTTTTTAATTTCATGTTTTGTGTTTTACATTTAGGTCTATAATCCATTTTGAGTTGACCCTTGTGAAGGGTATGAGGTCTGTGTCTACACTCCTTTTTCATTGCATGTGGACATCCAGTACTATCGGTGGAAAAAGACTCTCTGTTGCACTGTATTGCCCTCACTCCTTTGTCAAAGTTCAGCTGACTACACTTATGTGTACCTATTCTGGTCTCTTTATTCTGTTCCATTGGTCTGTTTTTCTGTTTTCTCACCAATACCACTGCCTTGATTACTATAGCTTTATATTAAGTCTTGAAGTCAAGTAATATTAGTCCTCTTTGTTCTTCTCCTTTACTATGTGGTTGTCTATTCTGAGTTTTTTGCCTCCCCACATAAACTTTTGGATCAGTTGGTCAATATCCACAAAATATCTTGCTGAGATTTCAATTGGGATTGCATTAATCTATATAGATCAAATTGGGAAAAACTGATATCTTGACAATATTGAATCTTCCTATTCATGAATATGAAACCTCTCCCCATTTATTTAGTTCTTTGATCTCTTTCATCAGAGTTATGTACTTTTCTTCAAAAAAATTTTGTACATGTAGATCTTGTGCAAACCTGGTAAGATTTATACCTAAGCATTTTGTTTTGGGGGGGTGCAAATATGATAATACATTTTTAACTTCTAACTTCACTTATTCATGGTTAGTATATAGGAAAGTGATTGACTTTTATATATTAACTTTATATCCTTCAAGCCTTCTACAATCCCTTATTAGTTCTAGGAGTTTTTTGCTAGGTTCTTTTGGATTTTCTACATAGAATATCATGTCATCTGCAGACAAAGACAGTTTATAGATTCCTTCCCTATCTGTAGGCCTTTTATTTCCTTTTCTTATGTTATCGCATCAGCTAGGAATCCCAGTATGATGTTGAAAAGCAGTGGAAGGAGGGCACGTCCTTGCCTTCTTCCTGATCTTAGTGGAACAGCTTTGGAGTTTGTACCATTAAATATGATGTTAGCTGTAGCTTTTGTTGTTGTTGTTGTTGTTTTTTTTTGTAGATATTCCTCATTAAGTTGAACAAGTTTCGCTCTATCCGTACTTTGCTGAGAGTTTTTATCACGGGTGGGTGTTGGATTTTGTGAAGTGCCTCTGCATCTCTTCATATGATCATATGATTTTTCTTTTAGTCTGTTGGATTTTTCTTTTAGTCTGATGGATTACATTAATTGATTTTTGATTGTTGAACCTACCTTGCATACCTGAAATAAGCCCCACTTCATTGGGTGTATATTTAAGTTTACACATTCTTGGATTTCATATGCTAATATTTTATTGAGAATTTTTGTATTTGCATTCATAAGAGATATCAATCTTCAATTTTCTTGTAATGTCTTCATCTGGTTTTTGTGTTAGGGTAATGCCAGCCTCATAGAACAAGTTAGGAAATATTCCCTCTTGCTTCTATTTTTTGGAAGATACTGCAGAGAATTGTTATGATTTTGTCCTTAAATATTTGGTAGAATTCACCAGTGAACTCATCTGGGCTGGGTACTTTCTCTTTTGGAAGGTTATTAATTATTGACTCAGTTTCTTTAATACATACAGAATTATCCAGAATAATCTGGATATTTCTTCTTGAGTGAGTTTAGCAGAATGTGTCTTTCAAGTAATGAGTCCATTTCATCTAGGTTATTAAGTTTATTACATTTTGTTGTTCATCATATTCCTTTATTGTCATTTTAATGTCCATCTATAATGATGTCTCATCTTTCCTTTTTTATTTATTTATTTTTGAGAGAGAGAGAGAGAGGGAGAGAGAGGGAGAGGCAGAGAGCAGGGGAGGGTCAGAGAGAGGGGGAGATACAGAATCTGAAGACAGGCTCCAGCCTCTGAGCTAGCTGTCAGCCAGCACAGAGCCTGACGCGGGGCTGGAACCCACAAACTGTGAGATAATGACCTGAGCGGAAGTAAGACGCTTAACGGACTGAGCCACCCAGGTGCCCCGCATCTTTTATTTCTGATATTAGTAATTTGTGTTTTCTCCCTTTTCTTCTTAGTTAACTGGCTAGAGGCTTATTGATTTTATTGGTCTTTCCAAAGAACCAGCTTTTGATTTTCTCTGACTTCTTATTTTTAATTTCATTGATTTCTGCTCAAATTTTTATGGTTTTTTTTCTTTTGCTTACTTTAGATTTAATTTGCTCTTCTTTTTTTCTAGTTGCCTAAGGTAGGAACTTGGATTTTTAATTGCAGCTCTTTCTTGTTTCCAATATATGCATCCAATGCTATAAATTTCCCTGTCAGCACTGTTTTCATCGTCTTCCACAATTTTTGATAAGTTGTATTTTCATTTTAATTCTGTTAAAAATATTTTTATATTTTCCTTGTGATTTACTTTGACTCATGTGTTTCTTAGAAGTGTGCTGTTTAATCTTCAAATATTTTACATTTTTTTCAGCTATATTTCTATTATTGATTTCTAGTTTAATTTCCTAGAGTCTTAAAGTAGACATTGTATGATTTCTGTTCTTTATACTTGTTAAGTAGTTATTTTTGGCCCCAAACTGTGGTCTCTCTTGGTGAATGTTCCATATGAGCTTGAAAAGAATATTTAATCTGCTGTCATTGGATCAAGTAGTCTATAGGTGTCAATTATATCCAGTTGATTGATGGTGCTGTTGAGTTCAACTCTGTCCATACAGATTTTCTGCTTTTTGGATCTGTCCATTTCTGATAGAGAAATGTTAAAGTCTCCAACTATAATAGTGGATTCATCTATTTCTCCTTGCATTTCTATCCATTTTTGCCTCATGTATTTTGATGCTGTGCTATTAGACACATACACATATAAAGATTGTCATGTCTTATTGGAGTATTGACCTCTTTATTATTATATAATGCTCCTCTTTATCCCTGATAATTTTTCTGGCTCTGAAGTCTGCTCTGTCTAAAATTAATATAGTTACTCCTATTTTCTTTTGATTATATCTTTCTCCACTACTTTACTTTTAATATATACTTGTCTTTATATTTAAAATGGGTTTAGGGGTGTCTGGGTGGCTCAGTCGGTTAAGAGTCTGACTCTTGATTTTGGCTCAAGTCATGATCTCATGGTTTGTGAGATCGAGCTCCGTGTTGGGCTCTGTGCTGATAGCAGGGAACCTGCCTGATATTCTCTCTCTCTCCTCTCTCTCTGCCGCCCAAAATAAATAAACATTAAAAAAAATAAAGTAGGTTTATTATAGACAATATATACTTGGGTCATGTTTTTTTTTAAATCTACTTCGACAGTATTTTTTTTATTTTAAGATTTTATTTTTAAGTAAACTCTACACCCAACATAGGGCTTGTACTCTGAGATCTAGAGTCTCACACCTTACTGACTAAGCCAGCCAGGAGCCCCCAATCTCTGTCTTTTAATTGATGTATTTAGACCATTGAAATTTAAAGTGATTATTGATATAGTTGGGGTAACATCTACTATATTGTTACTATTTTCAGTGTGTTGCCCTTGTTTTTTTATTCTTTGTCTTCCACGCTTTTTCTACCTTTTGTAATTTTCACTGAAAACCATTTTATTCTTTTGTTAGCCCATCTCAGATACTCCACCCCCTTAGGTCAATTTTGTAATTTATAATTACCTAGAAAATGATACATCCCATCAAAATTTTCAAGTTCATTTATATACTTTTTGTGTAGACAGAATTCCCAAATAATTCTTTCCTTTCTGCCATTTTGTTGCCTTTCTCACTCCAACTATATTTGGTATTCTCTCTCTATTGAATTTATAAGTGGAACAGCAAAAGTTATTGTCTATTTCATAAGTCTTTTCATCTTATGTCCTCTTGACTTTATTACTAAAATCTTTCTGTTGTTTTTATAGTTTAAAAGAAAAGTATGTCTACTTTCATCCCTATTATGCTGTTCTTAAATTTCATTCATTCATTCACTCACTCATTCATTCATTTATATCTTTCCTACTTTTGTAAGTTGGCTGCTTTAAGCAAGACTATTTCATTTAAGACTGTGTATTCCAATGATGATACATTCCTGGCCCCAACAACAGGAGTCCAATATCATTATTCTGCCACCAGGTGGCTGGCTAGTGATACTGAGATATGATGACACAGCAGGGCTCAGGGTTGACATCTGCTGTTGGTGCACTGGGTACTCTTCAGTGGGAGGGGCCAGATCTCATACATAACTTCCATCCCTACTGCCATACTTTCCATGAACTCATTGAATAATCACTGGAGTGACCAAGGAAAGTGGCTGTTGACTGACATGCATGGAGCAGGTCATCTGGTCCATCCTTTGGCCATCTGATTATTGAGAAAGTCCTCAGTTGTAAGGATCCTTGGTCAGCATTCACAAATATTCATAAATATTGTCATACTCTGGTTCAAAGACAGGGCAATGGGAGTGCCTCACCAGGTGCAGGTGATAAAAGGGTGCATTGTTTGCAGAGAATTTAAAAATAATAATAAAGCCAACTATAAATTAGTCTTCTTTTTATTAGCAGCATGTGCTGGCAGTCCTAAACAATGTCAGTGATACAATACTCCTCCCTCAAAAAATCTTTTGTTATGTTTTAAAAATTGCTCGCACCTGGAGTAGACTACTCCTACCACCTGCCCTTGGTATGTCAAATGTTTCCATCCACTTACCCTGCCCCTAGACCTTCTTATTGTCAATCCTCCAATATTATTTTTCCTAGCCTCTGCCTGTACAATCATTAGCCCCTATCAATTTAGACTCATAGCACAGGACATCTCTGTTTCTAGGAAATGTGAACAAAAAGATGTACCACTTACAATTCTGCCCACAGGGAGAATTTCTCTTCATCATTATCATCACACACAATTGAGATTAATACATACAGAACTCTGCATATGGTGCAGAATCATCATCCATAAATCAGGTTTCATGTTTTGTTTCCTTATTTAAATGGTTATGGGGTGCTCTTACTACCCATGAGGCTATATCAATGTGTTGAAAGAGATATGGTTATGCGTCAAGGGTGGGAATATTTAGAACGGGCACCATATGCTCACACAGCTTACTGGTACCATTGGACCGGCTAGAGCTCAGTCTCATTTAGGTCCCACTTACCCTACTGAAGAAGTGCTGCTAGACACACTTAACTTTATGTCTTGATAAATAACACTGAATTCATGATAGGCAGCTCTATAGCAAACTAGATAGAGCCCACATCTAGGATAGCAATTAATTAGGAGTGCCTAAATAGTTTTTTCAAGAATCTAATGGCATTCTCCAAAACTATTTGTTGTCCTCACAGGTCATTTGGGACAGTTACATGGGATAGAAGGAGTCACCACTCCTGCATCTTTCAAGTTTGTGATGAGGTCAAATATCTTTGCAATATCTCTAAGAGTATTATTTTTGATTTACTATTTATTTATGTTCTTGAAGTTATTTTCATAAAACTGTTTATGATAGTTCTTTATTATCCCTTTATTTTTATTTATTTATTTATTTATTTATTTTGAAGAGAGAAAGAGGGAGAGGGAGAGAGAATCTTAAGCAGGCTCCATGCCCAGTACAGAGCCGACTCAGGGCTCTCTCTTATGACCATGAGATCAGACCTGTGCCAGAATAAGAGTTGGAAGCTTCACCAACTGAGCCACCCAGGTGCCCCTATTATACTTTTAATACTTCTAGGATCTGTAATGATGAACTGTCTTTCATTCACACAACAGGGGCTTGTGTTTTCTCTCTTTTTCCCCATTGCCCTAAGCATATTTTATCATTCTTACTAATCTTTTCAAAGAACAAATTTTTTACTTTGTTACTTTATTGTCTGTCCATATTCTATATCATCAATTTCCATTCTTATCTTTATTAGTTCAATTTTTCAACTTAACTTTGGTTAAGATTCCGCTTCTTTTTTCTGTTATCTTAGGGTGGAAGTGTGGATTATTGATTTTAAGCCTCTTCTAATATAGACATTTAAAAATATAAATTTCCCTCTGTGCATTGCTTTAACTGTTTCCTTTTAGTTTGAAATACCGTCATTACCATTCAGTTTAAAACATCTTCATGCCTAAGTGTCCATCAACTGACAAATGGATCAAGATGTGGTTTATCTATACAATGGAATACTACATGGCAATGAGAAAGAATGAAATCTGGCCATGTGTAGCAACATGGATGGAACTTGAGGGTGTTATGCTGAGTGAAATAAGTCAGACAGAGAAGGACAGATACCATATGTTTGCACGTATAGGAAGATTAGGAGGAACTTAACGGAGGACCATGGGGGAGAAGAAGGGGAAAAATAGTTGGGGAGAGGGAGGGAGGCAAACCATGAGAGACTCTTGAATGCTGAGAACGAACTGAGGACTGATGGGAGTGAGGGGGATGGGGGGTGATGGGCATGGAGGAGGGCACTTGTGGAGATGAGCACTGGGTGTTATATGGAAACCAACTTGACAATAAACTATTTAAGGGGAAAAGAAACATCTTCTAATTTCCAGTATCATTCGTTTTTTTTTTTTTGATTCATAAATTATTTAGAAGTATATTGTCTAATCCAAGAACCTGAGAATTTTTTTAGACAGCTTTTTGCTATTGATTTCTAATTTAATTCTGTTGTTTTTAGAAAATGTATCCTGAATAATTTTCAAGGCTCTGTAACTTATGAGGCTTGTTTTATGACCCAAGAGTACAAGCCTAATCTTACTATTTGCAGTACAATAGGATGTGGTACAAAGTAGGCACTACATAAATATTTGATGAATGAAGAGTTGCCACACTCACACAGAATAAAGTGATGCGCTAATTATAGAGGTCAAAAGAGAGGAGTGAAATCATGACGGTGCAGCAGCATTTAACTTTTCTTTAGATGAGAGTGCAAGGTCCTTGTTCTGTTACAGTTGGATCTTGAGAAAGCACAGAAAGAATGTGAGAAATCCTGCAGCTAAATGATGAGAACCAAGGGTAAGGCCTTAAGAAACAAGCAGCAAATGCTGGGGATAGGAAGAAAACAAACCAAAGGGATCAGAATCTGAAGGTAGTCAAGATTTGACTAGTTTATTCATTGTCGTTTGTGGACTACCAGTGATTTCAGAAAGCCTCACCTGTATTATGCATATTTTAATAACTGACATAAGGGCAAAGATAACTCTAAGTTAACCTATATATTGGTTCTTTTTGTTTCTAAACCAATGACTGGGTTGTTTTCAATGTCCTGAATGAAGTATGCCATGAAATATAATCACCGGCTAGGTGTCCCGGTAGATCCTCAAGATACTTCAGTCTTCCAGAGCCCCAGCCACACAGAATAATTACGTACAGCTGGGGCACTCCCTGATTTAATGATTTAGGTTGGTCAGTCTTACAAATATTAGAGAAACAATCTCTCATATGGGAACACCAGCTGGTCTTGTTACAGCATAGAATTTCTTTACCCAGAAGAGTTTAAACAAGAAAGAAAGAAAGCATTTCATGATGAACTCCTTCCCCCAGGAAAACTGCTTTCTGAAAGTACATATTTTGGAGTTTCTTACCTATACCATTTCATCCAATTGAAAATTAGAACAAAATTGGACAAATTTTCATAGAATGCTTTTTTTTAGTGTAAATTTTTCTGTGTGGATACAACATAACTATATCATTGATTTCCATTCTTATCTTTGTTAGTTTAATTTTTCCACTTAATTTTGGTTAAGATTCCTCTTAATCCCATAGTGATGGCTGTTCAGATCATTACCAATGTTTTGCTATTATAATAAATACTACTGTGACTACTTTTCTGCATCTATTATTATGCATTTATGATATTTACCCTTTAAATTAAATTTTAAAAACTGGCATTTCATTTCTGTAGCCTGAGTAGTTAGCAATATCCAGAGCAGAGCAAATATTATGATGAATTCTTTGACACCATTCAAAGAAAAAATTTTCTGGTTTCATAAATCTTCTAAGTTCTTATTTAAATTTCTTAAAAAAATAAAAAAGCAACTTCTTAAAAGAAAAAAATATATACTCTAGGCCAAGGTCTGCAGCAGCTGGAAGCTTCTGGGGCAACTCTATTGACCACTGTGTCTAAAATTCACCTCGTGGTTTGGAAGACAATAACTTGGGACACAAAAGGCTTGCAAGTTCGCACAAGGCTTTCTTTTTCACCTGGAATAATGGAAAACACAGAATTCAGCAAGAGACATCTGTTTGCTCTATTTGGCTTTCTCTGGATTAAAATACTGCCTTTTCTAATTGTTTTTCTCCCATTGAAGAGCTGCATTTCCTTCAAAGGCAGAGCAGAGAGAGGTCCTTTTTCAGTCTTTGCTTCTGAGGCTTGGTGACCCAGTGTCTTTGCTACACGTGGAGGTCACCTTTGCTACAAGCTTCTCATGTCTTTGATGAGCTTAATTCCATCAATCAGACCTGAAGAGGTCTTCAGGTCTTCAACAATTCTGAAGAGGAATTCAGACTGTTCTGGAATCCTGCATATATCAATATGGGGGACTATAAGACCATAGACCGAATGATTTAGTATACATACACAACGTTTTAAGGTTAAGTGCATGCTACACAAAATATTTCATGAGAATATATGTTGACTGTATTCCCCTAACATCAGATTGTAAAATATTAAATAAGGAAAAAAATGCTTTGTGGGGGAAATAATTATTGTTGCTTTTTGGAGTGTGGTTGGGAAGTGAAATAGAAAAAATAAAAATATGTTAGGTTACTAAGCACTCAAAGAAGTAGTATTTTCATGTTCTTTAGGTATTTAAGTTAATATTGATATATAAAAATTATATTTTGATACATTTTCTTCCTTGTCATCAAGCTTCAAAATTTTCATGAAAATTCAGATTTATAAGAAAAAGTTAATTTCAGATGACAGTATGGAAGGTTTCATAATAGCTCCTTGCCCGTGACTGCATGCTGTCAATTAATCTCCCCAAGTCTTGGGTTCCTCATCAATAAATGTTGAACTAACAAGTTTCTAAATAACCCTCTCACCCTAAATTCCATGATTTTATGTATTTGGAATGAAAAGATTCATTGCTCTATAAGTCATATATCTCTCTGAGGAATGCAAGGAGTTAACAAAAATATCTCAAGATATAAATATGGACTTTTTGTGAACTGCCAATAATCTATTGTTTACTTGAAAATATGCTACAAATAGTTTATCAATGTAGTCCTTTCTATAAGAGTTTCAATTTAAGAGGAAATCACACACAAAGAGGAAATCACTATTCAAGCTCTATGTATATATAATGGCAGGGTTGGGAGAAAACTTTCAAAAATCTTCCTCGACATTGAAAAGAGTAAGGACAAGCTTGGAAGACTGGAAAAAGCTGGACTTTGAATTACAGATGAAAAAACTTCAGTTTAGGGGCGCCTGGGTGGCTTAGTCGGCTAAGCGTCCGACTTTCTCTTAGGTCATGATCTCGCGGTTCGTGGGTTCGAGCCCCGCGTCGGGCTCTGTGCTGACTGCCAGCTCAGAGCCTGAAGCCTGTTTCAGTCTGTGACTCCCTCTCTCTCTGACCCTCCCCTGCTCACGCTGTCTCTCTCTCTCTCTTAGAAATAAATAAAACATTTAAAAAAAAAAAAAAGAAAAAACTTCAGTTTAGTCAAGTATGAGGTCATGTTTAATGTGGTCTATTTATTTTCTTCTGCTGTTTTCTAATGCAGTTGTAGATGTTGAATTTTTTTAAATAGTTTATTGTCAAGTTGGTTTCCATATAACACCCAGTGCTCATCCCCACAAGTGCCCTCCTCCATGCCCATTATCCCCCTTCCCCTCCCCCCCACCTCATGTGCCCTCAGTTTGTTCTTGGCATTCAAGAGTCTCAGCAGCCCTCCTCATCAGGGAAATACAAATCAAAACCACACTGAGATATCACCTCACGCCAGTCAGAGTGGCTAAAATGAGCAAATCAGAGGACTTTAGATGCTGGCGAGGATGTGGAGAAATGGGCTTAATTTTAACGAAACTGTTCATTCATTGATTGGAGATGATGCTCATCAATTTTGAACATTACATCTAATTGTTTTATGACCCAGTTTGACTATTATAGACCCAGAATAAAGGCATAACAATGGTGAAAGAACACCAGATAAAGCCAGGGAGACCTGGATTACAGGCTAAACTCTATGAACTTGGACAAACGGATTAACCTTCTGGGTCTCAGTTTTCTCTTTTGTAACATGAGAATACTGAGCTGCTTAGGTCTCTTCCTCCTTTAAGATTCTATGGTTCTATGAAAGAGCTGACCAACAGTTCTTCTCATTGCCTATCAAGATTCTAATTCATCCCCGATTCTAATTCTAATAGAATTGATATACAATCAGAATGTCTTGCTTTCACCTTAATAATGACAACAAACCATCACTCATTTACCCCTTCTGGCTTATGAGGGTCTCATTCTCAAATACAGGACCCAGTTCTAGAAATGGGAAGAAAGGCTCACAGATAGAAAGGATAGAGAATTTGAAAAAGAAGCTCAAGCACAGATTTTCACACCAAGGGATAAGGAAAGGGAATCAGCATATTAATGAAGATTCTTTATTGCAGGTGGCATTAGCCCAACTCAAACAAATATAGGTAAAGTAAGGGAATTTATTAACTCTCATAAATAGAAAGTTTGGAAGTTTCATCTGGCATCAGGTACACCTGGATCAAGGATCATAAATGACAATATCAGGACTCTGTCTCACTCCATTTTTTTGACAGGGAGTTCTACAACAGGTTCTCTCCAGATCACCAATAAGATGGCAGCTGAAAGCTGAAGACTCAAAATCTATATAAGCTTAATAACCAAGAAGAAAAACATGTTTTGTTTTGTTTCCCAAATAACCCCAGGAGAAAGTGTCAGGAAAGAATAATCTATTGATCTGACTTGATCACATGCTCATCCCTGTACCAATCAGTGTGGCCTATGGGATGGGTTCCCTGATTTATAGGTGTGGTTTAGGTGATGTTTCCACTTCTGTAGCTGGAGAAGGGAGTACACCCAAGCCTACGAAATGCACATGGAATGGGCTGCTCATAGGAAAAATGGGTTTTATATTCTGAAAAAGTGGAGAAATCATGCTAGAAAGATCACAGATAGAAGTCCACTATAATAGATTTCATTGGACATTGCAAATCAAGGGTAGAAGGCAGTTACCTGGGATGATGAGTTCTGATAAAAAATGATTCTGCACTACACGAAGGCTCACTATGGACGTGTGGGAAGACTGCTCAGCAATGTCTGCAGTGGACACTGTGGTGGACAACAGAGGTAGGCAAACTTTACGCTTGCTATCCCTTCTTAGTGTGAAATCATGATTTGTTTCCTACCAAGTATGGCCAATTCAACCACCAACTCTTTAGAATATCACAGGGATAGGCCCTTCTTTTGAGAATTCCCATTTGTTCATGCTTATAAAGCTACTGAGATCCTTAGAGATGGGAACCCCTTCAATGATGGAGATTTTTACATTTTATTTGAAGCTATGCTAACCTTTAGGACACAAAAAATGATCTTAGCTAGCAGTGATTCTTTTTTTTTTTTTTAATATCTTTTAAGAGACAGAGACAGATAGTGAGTGGAAGAGGGGCACGGAGAGAGGGAGACACAGAATCCGAAGCAGGCTTCAGGCTCTGAGCTGCCAGCACAGAGCCTGATGTGGGGCTCAAACCCACAGACCATGAGATCATGACATGAGCTTAAGTCAGACACTCAACCGACTGAGCCACCCAGGCACCCCAAGCTAGCAGTGGTTCTTAACAAAGAATGTACATAAGAATCACCAAGGTAGTTATTTTTTTAAAAATTTTATGCTTATTTTTATTTTTGAGAAAGAGAGACAGAGCATGAGCAAGGGAGGGGCAGAGAGAGAGAGACACACACACACAGAATCTGAAGCAGGCTCCACACTCTGAGCTGTCAGCACATAGCCCGACATGGGGCTCGAACTCAAGAACCATGAGATCATGACCTGAGACGAAGTGGGTGCTCAACCAACTGAGCCACCCAGGCACCCTACCCTCAGGAATGCTTCCTCCATAACAAGGAAATGTCCAAAAGAGATGGACACCAACAGGAAGGGAAAGATGGAGAAGCAAAGAGTCTGCTTGCCCTGATGAGCATTATCATTATATATAATCTTACTATATAATAACAAGAGCTAATAGTTCTCAATTGTTGTATATACTGTGGGGGGAAATTTTCTCAGTGTTTTACATGTATTTATGTATATTAGCTGAATTACTATTATTGCCCCAGTTGGAGGCACAGAGAGTTTAAGTAACTTGTCCTAGGTCACACAGCTAGTAAACTGTAGAAGTAGGACTTGAGGCTAGACAGACTGGCTCCAGAGCTCACATCTTAAACACTACTCTGCCCTGCCTTCAGGCCAACTGTATCACAGTCTATCCTGCCATATGTGTTCCTGAACTAGAGAGGTGTCTGTGGATATACCGGCACAGAGAGAAGACAGTGTGCCTTCAAGTTTTCAAACTTGCTAGAATCCCCCCTTGTTTATTCCACATGCCCCCTTTAATGAGGTTACCTCATCAGAATTAATGGATTGTTATTCTTCTTGATCCATGGTATAAACTGTAAACTCTAAGATAGTTTGCCTACCACACTTAGTTTAAGATTTGGAAGGTTTACTTGCAAAAGCTCTTAGAAGCACCCATGAATAAACAAGAGTGAAAAGTTAAACCAAGGATAGACATTTTTGTTTGCACTTTTTTTCAAATCTACCCAAACAACTGGATTCAAAAGCTTTCTCTGACACCATAGGCAAATACTTCTTCCCCAGGCACAGACAGCACTGTCAGAGACAACACAGGCCCACTGTGGTAGTAACTGGAGAAATTTACAAATGATGTAAAACTTTATTTTTGCCAGGTTCTACCTTAAAAGAGTCCCAAAGAGCATGACATTGATGAGTGGTAGTGAAGGCTGATGACTTCTAAGAGAATCAGGGGACATACATGTGGCAGACACCATTGGTTAGCTGTCTTAACTCCCATTCTCAAAACCCACTTCCTTTGGCATCCTCCATTATAAAGACTAGAAAAGCCAAATATTTGCCTTCCTGCTCTCCTGCAGCTAGGGTTGGCTATGTGAAACAGTTTGAGATCCAATGAGGGATAAGCAGAATTCTCCAGGGGCTTCTGGCAAATCTTTGCTTTCCTGATATAAAGGACGGATGTCACTAGCCCCACCTCTTCTGCCCTCTGCCTTCTCTTTCTTCTTCTTCTTTAATGTGTATTTATTTTGAAAAAGAGAGAGAGAACACATGCACACAAATGAAGGAGGAGCAGAGAGAGAAGAAGAGAGAGAATCCCAAGCAGGCTCCGCACTGTCAGTGTAGAGCCCAACGTGGAGCTCAACCCCACAAACCGTGATATCGTGACCCAAACTGAAATGAGGAGTCAGATGCTTAACCGACTGAGCTACCAAGGTGCCCCCATCTTTTGCCTTTTAATTCTACACCTATCCATCTATCCCTCAGAAATCTCCCAGAAGTTGGGTTAAAGACTGTTACTTAATCAAATCACTGAAACGATTCATAGGGCATTGATAATAAAAATGAGTTCTCTTTATAGTTTATCTCTTAATCATTATACTTACTTTCATGTAACACCAGTATCACATTGTTAATGGTAGGGTGGTATGTGCATTTTTTAAAAAAGCTTTTTTATGGTTTTTTTAAAATTTATTTCTGAGAGAGAGAGAGAGACAGCATGAACAGGGGAGGGGCACAGAGAGTGAGGGAGATACAGAATCTGAAACAGGCTGCAGGCTCTGAGCTACCCATCAGCATGGAGCCTGACGCAGGGCTCGAACCCATGAACCATGAGATCATGACCTGAGCCAAAGTCGGATGCTTAACCAACTGAGTCACCCAGGCCTCCGGTACGTGCATTATTAACCAAAACTTACTGCTAGTCAGTGTTATACACACATGAAGTCCAAAAGCATGTACAAAACCAGTTTTTACTCTAGGCCTTAGTTGTATATTTCAACTTCATAGAGTTCATGGTTGAGAGAAATGGTTGTGGTCATTTGTTCTAACTCACCCTTCTCCAGCTCCCAAACAGAGCCTCCAAGATAGGCCCTAAAGGTCACCCATGTTGCTACCCCCTCCTGGGCACTAGGAAACCAACCTTTCCCTCCCTGAACACCCTCCTCTATTCCCCTACACCTAGAGATGGGTGGAGGGATTCATGAGAGTCAAATGAACCCCGTTAATTAATATCCTTGAGTACATAACAGGCACTCAAATGTTTATTAAATGAATCAATTAAAAAGGAGTATCTACCACAAAGTATGGACTTCCAGAGAGGTTTTTCAAAAGAATGTGGTCTGTCTTTGTCAGTTTGGGCTGCTACAACAAAATACCACAAACTGGGGGCTTATAAACAACAGAAACTTATTTCTCCCAGTCCAGAGACTGGGAAGTCCAAGATCATGGTGCTAGCAGATTTGGTTTCTGGTAAGGGTCAAACTGGTATCTGGTAAAAGTCCACTTCCTCAGGAACAGCTGTCTTCTAGCTGTACCCCACATGGGAAAAGGGGCAAGGGATCCCTCTGGGGTCTCTTTTACAAGGCCACTAATCCCATTCATGAAAGCTCCACCCTCATGACCTAATCCACCTCCCAAAGGGGATCTCTCCCTAAGGTATTTCCTAATACCATCACCACGGGGGTTGGGATTTTAACACTTGAATTTTGAGAGGACACAAACTTTCACTCCCACATAGACTCCATGGTCTAAACAGTCTTGAACATCATTTGTGACTTAGCCAAGTGGAGAAGCGGTAGGAAGAGCAAGCCAGAAAGAATCGATAGCCATGTGGCGAGGCGCTTTACATGAATACAAGAATGGTGCACTGGGAAAAGTAGAAATAATGTCATGCTGCACAAGTGTGGAGTGCAAAGCAGACAAGTCGGCAGACATTGAATCAGCATGGCTGTTGGTGATGCAGAAATGTTTGAAGGGTTTTTAAGAAGGAAACTGGCATTGCTTTGGATTTCAGAAAAATCACTTTGTGGACAATTGGGGGGGTGGATTCAAGATGAGAGACTGGATTCAAGGGAGAAAGGCTCATTTTGAGTTCCTAGAGAAATATAAGGCCATGAGGTTCAAAGTAGTTCATCCTTTCCCAAATATACTCAGCACAAATTTCAACATTTCAAAGCACTCCACTGTGTTGAATTCAAGTCAACCATGTGCTGAGTTGTGCATTAGCCAGGCAGTGAAGAGAAAAGCCGACCCTAAGGCCCCCATACTCCCTCTGAAAGGGAGGTGACAACGAAGACGAGGGAGCAGGATGAACCTAACTGCGACTAAGCAAGTGCCCGGTGTTGAGGGGAGGGCACCTGGCACTCTCTCCACTTTTCATCCCTTACAGCTCTGATGATTCTGAAGACGAGGGCATGAGAGCCACAATCACGGACATACAATGACCAGCCGGGAATAGTCTCTGGCTCCTAGACCCAATTTTGTGTCCTAAATTCCAGACGACAAAACCTGCTGCATAAAAATAGTTCAATTAAAATCTAAAATAAAATGGTCACTTGTTCTTAAAAACAAAACAAGCACAGTTTTTCAGCAAAATGTCACGAACCTGGATGAAACTGTAATTTGGGAAGTTGTAAAAATATGGCTGTACCATCCCGCCGGCCAACGCCTGTCACGTGACCATAAAAATCGGGCTCCGCCCTGGGGCTCCACCCTGGGGCTCCACCTTGCCTGGTGCCTGCGAGGCTGTGTGGGGGTGAAACCCGGGTGGGAGGTCAGCTGCACAAGATGGTCCATTTAACAGCTGATCTGCTGGGACCAGTGCCTAAGAAGTTAATTTCTAGCTTTGAGATGGTTTCTGGTAATTGTAGGTAATTTAAAATATAATTTCAATTTAGTTGGGAAAAAAAAAAACTCCGTTTGCAGTGTTTGTGCTCATCACTCTAATTTAAGGTCTAGAATGTGGGATGAACTGCCCTTCAGTACACGCCCATTTTGCATCTTCCTGATTTTACCACCAGTGATTATAAAAACAGCCTCAGCAAACCTCAGTCTGCATTGCAAGACAGATGCGGCAAAGCTCAGATATAAAGTTTCACATTGCTGGAAGGTTAACTGGTGTGCATGTTAATGATTATCAGATAGATGAAGAAAACCACAAGGCTCCAAAATGCAAAAGCCCCTGAAAAAAATCCAGCTTGCCCATGTTTATAATAAGGCCACTTTATTATTATTTTTTTCAAAGAAGGATGACTACGGCTGAGCTCAGTGTGGTCTGCATATGGAAGCCTAATGGAAGAAATGGAAGAATAATGACACAAGGCTGCTTGTGAGTGGACCAAGACCACTTCCCTCCAGGTTGGGTGTCACAAAGTGCTCCACGCTGAGCCCCAACATCTACAATTTTGCAGGGTTCAGAGACTTCCTACCACAGTGAGATCAAGTGTTTTAAACATACAGGTTTATTTTAAGTGAAGAAGAAATTTAAGGATGTACTGTGTGTGTACTGTGGTTTTAAAGAGATTTTTAAAAAAATTATCCAAAATGTGAATGGGAGGGCAACTCAATGGCAGGCACCCTGGCGATTATTTAGAACCTAAAGCACTATCATGAGCCAGAGAAGCCACTTTTGCTCACCTAGCACAAACGGCAGCCAAATGATTAAGAAAATAGCTGAAATGAGCTCTTGGTCTAACAGCCTCACACACAGTCTCCCACTTACCAACTTGCAAAACTCTCTGGAATAAAGTTGACGGCAGAAACAGTACTGCATCATGATGACAATGACACTGTGTTAACCCTCTTAGTCTGAAAACTGAGGGGCAGGGGTCAAAATTTGCTAGTTGCTGGTATCTAAAACCTGCCTTCAAAAACAAACGCAAACTAATGTCATCAAGCAATCACCTAGCAATACCACTTAGATCATGAAGAGTGCCTGGAAAGCTTTCAAATGGAGCTTAGAAGTTTAATGATTGGGAAAGCAAAATGTGTTCCACAGTAGCAGCACCAGATTAATCTGGCTTTGCCAATAATGGTTCAGAAAAACATACAAAAATAAGCTTTTTTAAAAAATTTTTTTTGATAATTAAAGATTATTACATGTACCCAATTAAAAAAAACTCAAATATTACTAAATATTTGAGGTCTCCAACCTCAAACCTCTGTAGCCCTCAGTCTTCTTCCCTTGAGGTAGCCCCTGCTATCAGTTTTGTGTGTGTGTGTGTTATCATTTTTGCATATCTAAGTATGTGGATGTATGTCACATACACAGAGTGGTGGCTACAGATTTCTACATAGGATGGGCTGAGGAGCTGTAATATGACTGGATGTGGGTAAACTGTAGAGCTACATTTCCCTAGTATTTTACATAAGTAAGGGCATATAAATTCCAGCACCAATAGAAATAAGCACAGCAAATAATAAATAAATGGGAGATGGGTAGGGTGGGCTATAGTGAAATGCAATGGCTGACTGGTGACTGAAGAAGTACTGGAGATGGAAGACCGTTATTTTATAACCATTAGCATAAAGATTGGATCAGATAGGACTCATCTATGGATGCTACATCTAGAAGATTCTGATGAGGACCAGGATATTTGTATCATCTTAAAGTGCCTCGCTAGGGAACACTTAATTGCAAAGTGGGGGTGGGGGAAAATGGTTATTTTATAATGGAGAATTTGGACAATACCTTGACCAAGTCATTGAAATCAACATTACTGGTGAGAACAGACCCTGATCTCCTGAAGGACATAGTTATCACCTATGCAGTACGTCAGCCTAGAGCACACAACGTCAATCTAATCATAAGGAAACATCAGGAAAACCTAAAATGAGAAATATTCTATTTTTAAGTTTTATTTTATCTATTTATTTGTTTTGAGAGAGCAAGTGCAAGCACGAGTTGGGAGGAGCAGAGAGAGAGAGAAAGAGAATCTCAAGCAGGCTCCACGCTGTCAGTGCAGAGCCCAATGCAGGGCTTGAACTCACAAACTGCAGATCATGACCTGAGCTGAAATCAAGAGTCAGAAGTTTAACTGTCTGAGCCACCCACGCGCCCCAGGAATATTCTATTTTTAAAATGTGGGGGCAGGAGTAAAACAGGAGAGAGGAGGTGGTGAGGATTATTTTCTTCAAAAATGCCAATGCCTAAAAAACAAAGACTATGAAAATGTTCCAGAATGAAGGAGGCTAAAGAGGCACTACAGCCAAACGCAATGCCAGACCCTAGATTTGATTCTGTGCTGGAAAGAAAAAAAAAGTATTATGAAAAAGATTATTAAGCCAGCGGACAGAATTAAAATTCAAATAGTAGAGGAGATAAAAGGCCAGTTGCAGCTTCTATAAAAACAATAGCCCCACCAGCATGACGCTCATTCAGGGAGTTCTGAGTCCTTAAAGAGCACTTGAAGCTTCTGCCCATGAAGCTCCTGCTTTGTCCAGGGAACCAAGAGGTGACAAAGCTTCAGGGAAAGAGAGGCTGTTTCTGTGGCAGGAACGAGGGGCCACTTTAAGGTTTGCTTCAGGAATTGGAATTTTATACTGTATCAGTGATGCAGGCCCAAGATCGAGGATCTCATAGAAACTGCACTGTGAACTCCTTTCTGGTCCCCTTAGGTCAGCACGTGCTAAACTCACTGAAAACTTTTTATCTTCACTTAAGTTCATTTAAAAGCCAAACAAACTCTATTTAAGTAAAGAATAGTGTGTGGCAAATGTAGGTGGCTAATAATTGCTTGGGAAAAAAATAAAAATGAATGAATGAGTGAATGAATGCACAAATAAACAAGGAAGATATTTGAGTACTGCTCTGATAATGAAGACTACCAGTATGACTTGTCTAGGAAAAACAAAAAAAAGAAAGTATGTTTTTTCTGTCTTAGTTCTCTTTGAGCTGTGCTTAGGTAATGTCATTTGCCTGTATTTGCTCCCAAATGTAAATGCTTCTGTATTTGAACCAATATTAAGTATGGGAACATAAAACAGAGTAAAAAGGAGAAAGAAATCCTTTAAGGGACGCATGGAAACACAATGTGCTCATTGCCAGCCTTCTCATAAGGGAGATAAAAATGGAAAAGTAAGCATATAACATAAGAAAACTATAATAATCTTACACTCAAGTGAAACCTTGAGATAAATATGCATGTGAGGTGTGAGGGCAATGATTAGGTGGGAAAATAAAAGTCTGAGCAAAGAAGAATCTGTAATTCACCTTGGCAGAGAAAAAGGAAGCTGAGTCAAAATGCATCAGGCCCTTGACTGCAGAAGGAAGCCCAGATGTGGACCTGGGGCTGCTCGTGCCGGGTGAGCGTCCACGGCCAGCTTCTGCTTGGTTCTAGAGTGGTGGGAGTTGATATTCTCTAGCCAAGTGATACTAGAAAATCTGGAAATTTGTTCCAAAAGCAAGAAAATTTCAAGGAGAGGAATTAATGTTTCTCAACAAAACAAAACAACAGAACACAGACATGTAAGTGTCCATGTGAAGGAAATCATCCAACAGTGCTTATTGGCCATACTGGACACCTAGGATCCTTTCCTGTGTTTCTACTTCTACTTCTTTTTTTTTTTTTTTTATGTTTTTTTTTTTTATCTCTAGGAGAGAGAGAGAGAGACAGCGTGAGCAGGGGAGGGTCAGAGAGAGAGGGAGACACAGAATCCGAAATAGGCTCCAGGCTCTGAGCTAGCTGTCAGCACAGAGCCCGAGGCGGGGCTCGAACCCACGAACCGCAAGATCATGACCTAAGCGAAAATCAGATGCTTAACCAACTAAGCCACCCAGGCGCCCCTCTATTTCTACTTCTAATGTAGAACTTTGATTTTGCATTGGAGAAACTATCCTTCCCCCACTGAATGCATCATGCTGGGGCTCTCAGCCAAGTTGTATATTTCAGGCACCTGGCCTGGTAGTAGTAGAGATCAATAGATATATCCACTGAATGAATGAATGAATGAATGAATGAATGAGCCCAACTCTCCTTTAGCCAGGCAGTGAGACACCTTTCTCCCTGAAATTGGGTTTTAAGTCTATGACATTTGTCACAGACTAAAAAATTCCAAAAGTCAATTCATCCTTATAGGGATGTTCTAATGAGACTGTCCATTTTTGTTTCCTAGATCTTGTTCTCTCCCATGATTCCTGTCCTTTCAAAGCCAGGTGCTTAAGCTTTCTGTTTAATTCTAAGAACTGCCACATATCTTTCCAATAAATTTTCCCTCTGCTTAAGTTATTCGAAGTTCATTTCTGCTGCTTATGAACAAAGAACCATGACAAACACACATTTCCCAGCTTGCCCCTATGGAGTACACCAATTATTATCCCCAAATATGGTCTTGGTAATAAGATAGTTAGAGGAAGTTTATGGGTTTTTCTTTCTGCTTTTGTTTCCACGTGTCTAGTTGATTTCACCAAATATACTTAACACACAGGAACTTGAGGAGCTGAAATTAAAAATTTCAGTTCTTTGCATTCCCCTGCAGGAACTCTTTATTATTATAGCTAAAAGTATTTATTGTTCAATAGATGTTAGTCAGAGTTATGTGTATTTATGCTAAGAAACCACTTATTTCTAGATTAATTTCAAAGGGTATATTTGCAATTTACCAATCTCCAAAGTCCCACCTACTACAAATTTCCCCAATTTTCACATCCGTTCAGGAAAAGCTTGAAGCAAGAACAGGGTATCACTTTTGCTGCTAATGTTTCAACTTTCCAAGTTTGCCTAACTATATAAAGAACAAATTTAAACAAATCCTAGCATTATCAATTTTCAAAAATACAGTTTAAATACCCATTTTTATTTACCAGCCTAGTTATTTCTTATTGAATTGAAAAGACTAGAGGAAATGGTTATTGCTATCTTGTTTTCAAGTAATCATCTTTTAGGCAATTAAAAAATCCATTGATAAGTTTTTATTGTCTTGGCCATGATTTGAGTGCCTACTACAGTTCTGAGCACCTTAAACAGTTGTTTAAGAAATAGTGGTTAAATTCATGAACAAATGAATGCTTTGTTTTTAATTGTAGGGCAATTTTGGTTTGATTAATCACCAAGATTTAGTTAAAGAGAATCTATCACATAGCCATTTTTAAGTTAGTGGACACAAATGGTCACAACAACTGGCTATTTTTGATGGTTCTACAAACTTTGCAAAAGTTTGAGAGTCCTAAAATGGTCCAATTATAGAGTGAAAGCCTATAGTGCTGCCTGGAATGATCCTGTGGTCAGATTAAAACTCCAGAGGTCCCACTCCCCATGTACCCCACTTTGCTCTCAATATCAAGCTACAAGGCTTGGCTTTATCTTAAACCACATCCTTTACTGGATCCTTCCCTTCTCCTATCCTATTTCCTTCATTACTTTATAGACTCTTCCCAAAGAGCAACCAAAATCCGTATCTCAGTCTCTGCTTCCAGTGAACCGAACCAAAGACAATATGCTACTATTCTAAAAAGAGATTTATATCACAATACCTATGAACTTTCTCATCAGTGAAATTTGAAATTTTATCAAATGTGTGGATGACTGCAAAGGATATATCATCATTGTATGGAATCAGCACAGATAAATGACAACTACAATTTATTGAGGGCCTTCTATCAAGACGTGACCGCCTTTGATTCTTCTCATAATTTTCTTAGATAGATATTACCACTCATACTTCCAAAATAAAAAGGTTAAGAGTCAACAACATCAAATAGCTCATCGAAAGTCAGATAACCAGTACATGACAGTTTTAGTATTTCCCGAAAGGTCTCATAGATTGATCATAATGTTCTAAAATACTCTGAAAGAAAATGGCCATGTCCCTCTAACTTTCCATCCTTCAGAAGCTGTGGGATAAAGCCCAAGTGGTCACTTCAGAAATGACTGCCATGTTTTGAGGCTTACTCATGAGATCCAAAGCAGATTTTTTTCTAAAAAAAAAAAAAAAAAAATCTAGTCTTATCATATAGACCCCTTTGTTAACTATAAAAAATAAACCAACCAACCTCCCCATAGCCAAAAAGAGAGGGTGATGGTTGTTAAAACAGCATTTTAGTTTTAGAATTTGAAAATGAGAGCAGGTAAAGAGCATGTGACCCACTCTTAACCAGAAATACCTCAACCAGAAATACCAAACAGCCTTTGTTAGGGAACCGGATGAAGCAATTACAAGCATCTCACAGACTGTCAATCTCAGATATCCATCTTCCCCTTGAAAAGCCTCCATCATCAGGGGGGTTATCTCAACCTTTTCTGAGTCTATTTTTATGTTCAGCCTGGCTTACCTCTTAGGATAATCATCTCCTGAGTTCCCTTCCCATCAAGAAAAGCAACACTACATGAATGCAACCCTAAAAAAGCTAAGGCATATATGGTTCAGTCCTCAAATAGGTCATATTTTTAAAAACGCAGTCTGAAAATTCAAAAATAATTATAAAAGAAATTCATATACTAAGTGAAGTAAGCCAGACACAGAAGGACAGATGCTGTATGATTCTGCTTACATGAGGTATCTAGAATAATCAAATTCATGGAGCTGGAAAGTAGAATAGTGGTTTCCAGGAGGCGGCTGGGGAGAAGGAGAAAAGGAAAGTTATTTAATGGGTCAAGTTTCAGTTTGGAAGGATGGAAAACTTCTGAAAGTGACAGTGGCGAAGGCTGCACACTGCAAATCTACTTAATGCCACTAAACAGTAAACTTTAAAATGGTTAATATGGTAAATTTTATCTTATGTGTATTTCACTGCAATTATTTTTTTATAAAGTTCTCACTCTTCCCATATTTTAATCCTCTCCCCAGTTTTCTCAAAACCCACACTCACCAACATCATTCTCTTCCAAATCTACCTCCAAGCTTCGTAAAACTCCACCCTGGGCTTTATCTTTTAACTTCTCCTCCCCCCCCCCCCCAGTCCATACCATTTAAGATAGAACCCTCATTGAGATAGAACCCTCATCCTGGGGTAGAGGAAGGAAAAATTATGAGCCAGTAAGGTCCCCTGCAGTGAGCAGGAGAAGGGAAAAGTCTAGACGTAATTATCCATAGTCATTTTAATTTCATCACACACTTTATTTTAGGCTTAATCTTTTCTCGAGCTTCAAGTGCCTCTTATCATCTGAGATTTGATGAACAAATCTGTATTTTCCACAAACATTATTATTTCACAGTCTTCAGATCATCCCTCGGCCCCATGTTTACTGTGTGTTTATACACTGGGTAGAGATTTTAGAGCAAGAAGATCTGAACTTCGGCTATAAAGCTAGAATCACCTGGGGAGCTAAAGGTCTTGATGCCCAGGCCACAGCCCGCAACAGCTATATCAGTGACAGCCAGGGGTGGAGACCCAGGCAACTGTATTCTTTTTTAAACTCCCAATGTGTGGCTAAGGGTGACAACCAATGGTTCAGAGAAGGGGTTCTCAAACATTAATGAATATACCAATTACATAGAGATCTTGTTAAAAGATCTGATTGTGATTCAGGAGGTCTGCAGAGGCCCCAACATGCCGCATTTCTAACAAATATACTGAAGTAATGCTGAATCGGCTGATTTGGACCCCACCTTGAGGATCAAGGCTTTAGGCAACAAGAGCCTTTCAGGTTTCCATTCTTGTTTGTTTGTTTGCTTAATGTTCATTTAAGAGAGTGTGTGCACGCAGGGGAGGGGCAGAGAAAGAGAGGGAGACAGAAGATCCAAAGCAGGCCCCACGCTGACAGCAGAGAGCTCTCTATGGGGCTCAAACCCACAAACTGTGAGATCATGACCTGAGTAGAAGGCGAACGTTCAACAGACTGAGCCACCCAGATGCCTCTCAGGTTTCCATTCTCAGCAGGACATTCATTATATACGCAGCCAGGGAAGGTGAAGTCACAGCTGGGCCTCCCAGCAGCACAGGCCTGGAAGATGGCTGGGGACTGCTGTGGGGGCACAGGAATGACAGCTGCACCTCCACCGAGGGTGCCCAGTACCTTGCCTTGTGTGGCCTCCGCTCCTCAGCTTCTACTTCTAGGCTGGTCTAGGTGCCAGCCCACTCAGCCCCTGAAGTTAGAACCTCAGGATCCTTCACGAGTCACTCATCAGTTCCCTAAGCCTCAGTGTTCTTGTGCGTTAAAATGGCAATCAGAGTGTCAACTCTTTGACTATATGAGGCTGTACAAGGATTAAGTGAGATAATCATTTGCAGCAACCAGTAGGCCTGCCATCACACAGGCCTGTCTTTATTTCTGCCTCTGCTGCTGCCAACAAGGAGCCAAGCTGCTACTTCTCTCTCCTTCCCTTTTGTGTCTGTACATCTGATGTGGACAAAGCATCCACTGTAGCCCCCATCCCTGGAGGCCTGGGACCAACTGTGGATCTTGGTTCTGAATAGGAGGGGCAAAGTACTCAGACACACACGTTTTCATGCAGACGGCATAGCCAAAATACAATAAGATTTTTGCTTCTCGAGTACTGTTTATTTTTTGGTTTTTGGTTTTATTTAATTAATTTTGTGTTCAGAAATGCTACCCCCAAAAGGACAAGGATAGTGTCTCCAAAGCTCAGAACCTGGTAAGGAGACACTAGCTGACACAGAGTGCTTCTGACACTGTAAGCACTGTTCCAAGTACTTTCTGCGGCTTACCTCATGTATCTTCAATACAACACACGTTCCCCTCCTCCCCCCCCCCCATTTGGCCACCAGGGAAACTAAGGCCTCAAGAGGTTAAACCATGGCCTCATCCCATAGCTAGTAAGTAGCAGAGCCAGGGTTCAAGCTCCAGAGGCCTTCTCCAGAGTCTGGCCAGACCAGCGGTGGTACAACATCTACATCAACATGTATCTACCTTGTTTTTGGCAGAGATGTCTGAGAAATGGCATTTTCAGATTTGACATTCTCATGCATATGCCATGGAGATACATACAATATATCCAGCCTTCTGGCAGGACACAAAAAGGATACTAAAGAAGAAATCTGAAATCCTCCCATTCTATGCCTAAATGCAAGCCATTCACAAACTTGAGTAGTAGTATTTGCAATTTATCATATTTTAAAATGGCTGCTCTCTTGTATATACACGTCACAGTGACATGTTTTGGTTGCCTAGAATCTGAAGCTCCTTCCTATCGTTGGGAAGGGCCTACCATGCTACTTCGTGAATTCCCAGATTCTTTCTATCAGCCTAGAGATAGACATGTGCCCCAGACGTTACCCCACCAGACAGTCCTGTCTGGAACTTGAACACACAGAGGTAAGAAGAGCAGAGGATTCATCTTGAGCCAGAGGAGAGGCACATAGCCAGTGGCACCAGTGTCAGTAAAGGGCAGCAGCGATGGACTACATCTCAGACTACTGCTGGCCATGATGTTGGCTGAGACTCCCACAGCAATGCTGCCTGACTGTGTTAGATTCCCAGGCCTGCCATAACAAAGCATCACAGGCTGGGGTGCTTAGAATGACAGAAATATATTCTTTCACCGTTCTAGAGGCTAGAAGTCTGAAACCAAGTCACCGGCAAGGTCATACTCTCTCTGCAAGCTCTAGGGAACGCTCCTTTCTGGCCTCTCCAAGATTTCAGTGGCTGTGGGCAATCCTTGGCGTTCCTTGGCTGGTAGCAGCATCGCTTCAATTTTAGCCTCCATCTTTACATGGCCTTGCCTGTGTCTCCTATGTCTCTGCATGTAACACTCTCATTCCTTCCTCTTACAAAAATGCCAGTCACTGGTTAGGGGCCACCCTCATTCAGTATGGCCATATTTTAATTTGATTATTTCCAAATAAGCTCACCTTCACAATTACTGGGAATGAGGACTTCAACATATCTTTTTGGGGGGACACAATTAAACTCACAACACCTACTCTTTTGCTTATTTCCTGGGCCTTTTTCTCTGGCCATCCCAGTGATCTTATGGTTCATCCAATGTTTTTCTTATAAATTCTTTTCCAGCTAAAATTAGCAGAATTAATTTTGCTACTTGCAACTTTAAACCCTGACCTGTCTTATCCCTGCCTCTATTCCCTTGATTTTGGCTCAAGAAGAATCTCCATTCAGATGTCACTAGGGATGAGCAGAACAGTGACTTCATGATGGCAAAGGCCAATCTGCTTTAAGAACAACACCAAGATTCCTAGTCCACTCTCTGTATCAAATAGACTGAGGAGGGGCACCTGGGTGGCTTAGTCGGTTAAGCGTCCGACTTTTGCTTAGGTCATGATCTCGCGGTTCGTGGGTTCGAGCCCCGCGTCGGGCTCTGTGCTGACTGCCAGCTCAGAGCCTGGAGCCTGCTTCAGAGTCTGTATCTCCCTCTGTCTCTGACCCTCCCCTGCTCACGCTGTCTCTCTCTCTCTCTCTCTCCTAGAAATAAATAAAAAACATTTAAAAAAAATTAACAAAAAGGAATGGAACAATGACCAAATAGAAGCAATGAAAAATCAAGACAATTAATTCCTTGATAAATAAAAAAGGAAAAATAAATCCTAGGCTGTTCTAAAAAGAAANTGTGCTGACTGCCAGCTCAGAGCCTGGAGCCTGTTTCAGTCTGTGACTCCCTCTCTCTCTGACCCTCCCCTGTTCACGCTGTCTCTCTCTCTCTCCCTCCTAGAAATAAAAAAAAAAAAAAAAAAAAACCAGACTGAGGAGAAAATTGCCCAGGCCTATGTTAAAGGAAGGGCTCAGACTGAGTAGTCCCAACATCATCACTGAGTTGCATGTAGAACCTACTGATTTCCTCAGCTATGAGTTTGTTCTCAGGCTGGATCTCACTTCGGAGCAGAATTTGACTAATCTTCGCCTCTGGCCAACGGATGGTGTGAGGCCTGTTTTAGCAGCAAAGGACCACACTGCTTGCAACAGATCCCATAGATGTTGCCCCAGTCTGTATAATTTTCATCAAGTCATGACAGCAGCACCAAAGGGGCTAAGTGGCATTTCAATTGTGTTTGGTCTAAAGTTTCTAAAACCTCATCAATGCTATTAAAAACAATAACATTATGCCAGAAAGAGTTGCAGAGGAAACAAAACATTATGGGGTTCTAAGAAACATGGTAATCAAAAACAGCTGAGCCTGAAAAGACAAATCCATGTCAATGACTTCAAGGAAATAAAAATACATTGAAAATACTTGAGTAAATCAACTTCACAAATGGCCATTAAGGAGAAGAGTAGCAATACTAGTTTTTGATTTGCCCTGTTTTGCTTCCTTTTTTGATCTTCCCCTTGCCAATTTCGTGGAATTATGGTAGGACTATGGACCACATAAGGCTGGAACTGCCTGAAGCTATCTTTGCCATTATTTGGAGAGAGTCTGTTTGAGAATGAAGCCAACCCAAGAAGGAAGAATCCAAGGGATACATACAAAGTTATTATTTCATTTGAGTCCCACAATCCAGCTGTATCTAAAAATACCCATTAAACTTCCAAGTTATTTGAATCAATAAAACCCTTTTTTTGTTTGTTCAAGCTAGTTTTAATTGGAGATCTAACCTTACAAACAAATGACATTGTTGCTATCAAGTGCACATATCTGCTTTGACCTAATTTTCTTGGATTGCTGTTGGCTGGGGAATGTTGTGTTGAATGGACCACACATTTCAGCTGGGATGGTGGTTTATGAATTTCTGTCATCTGGCACACTACTGAGAACATGTGCACACACAAAGACACACACGTTAATGGAGAAGCGCCTTCATAAAGCAATCTTCTGACAAGTGCATGACTGAATTATGATTATACTTAGGGCATGGCCAAGTATATCAACTAACCTGAGTAAAGAAGTCTATTCCACCTGATACAAGCCCTGTCCGTCACTATCTTACCACATCAAATGAACAAAATGAGAATTTGCTGCCCTGAGTTTCAGCATTGCCTTGTTTCCTAACAAAGCTGTGCCGTTTCACACTTAACACATTCACAGATGATACATGGGTAGCTTGGCTCCCAAACAGGCTAGGTCCCTACACCTCCTTTGCTATATCTCCCATTTCGAATTCCCCAAAACCCATGGGACTGGCCTGAACAGTCTCCTTCATTCACACATTCACTCAACAACAGTGAGTGAATCACTCACCACTCAGTATCGGGCACTATGTACTAAGCCCCCAGGTGTAAGCACCTGGAATAAGGAGTAAGCTTCTGCTCTTGTGAGACTTCTACTCTAGTGAGGGGAGACAGACATTAGAAACATTTTAAAGTAGACATATGTCAAGTGTTGATAAATGTTATGGTGAAAGATTAAAGGTAAAAAGGATAGGAGTACAGGACAAGGGTGGTGAGTAGTGAGCCTTGTGGTCATCTGTGGAAAGAGCATACCAAGCCAAGAGAACACATGCAGAAAGGCACTGAAGTGGGAACAGAACATGTAGGAAGCCACTGTGGCTGACGCGAACAGAATGGGGGGCAGTGTGGTAGTAGATGAGGTAAGAGAAGTATTCGTGGGGAAGGTGTTGATGGAGAAAATTTAGAGGCTTCACAGGCCACCATAAGAACTTTGGATTTTATTACATGCCAGATAAGAAACCCCTGGGTGGTTGTGAGCAAAAGAGTCACATAACCTGACTTAAAAGTTTTAAAGATGATTCTGTCTCCTGTGTTGAGACTATAATTGGTGGTAAGAATAGAAGCAAGGAGTCAAACCAGGGAGACCATGAAAATAAGAGTGGAAATCTGAGAAGTGATTGATTTCTGGATATATTTTGAAGATAGAACCACCAACATAATGGGCTATAAGCAGAAGTTTTCACAAAAGTTTGCATAGATTTTGGTCTAAGCACCTAGAGACATGCAAACACCAGTTACTTGGATACAGTGGCTCCATGAGAGGAACATATTTAGAAATAGAAGAAGAATCAGAAGTGTGGTTTTAGACATCTGAAGTTTGAGATGCCTATCAGATACACATGTAGAATAGATAGTTAGCTGTATGAATCTGAGGGTAAGGGGAAACTTCTGAGTCGGAGACAAATATTTGTGAGTCATCAGAGTGCAGATGAATTTAAAGTCATGAGCCTAGATGAGATCACCCAGGAAGTGAGTCCATATAGAAGAGAAGAAGTCTAAGGACTGCAGTCTTGAGCAGCCCAGTGCTTAGAGGCTGGGGAGATGAGGAGGAACCAAACAGCAAAAGAAAATGAGATGAGCAGCTAGTAAGGTAGGATGAAAATGAAAAGGTGTCCTGGAATCTAAGTGGGGGGTGGGGGGACCATTTCAAGAAAGAAAGAGTGATTCATTGGATCAAATGCCGAGATATGTCATGTAAAATCAGGACTAATAACTGACAATTGAATGTAGCTACAGGGAAGTCACTAGATCGGGTTCAAAAAAGAACAAGAGAGAATAAATTGTAAACAGTGAGTAGAGACACATGTTTTGAGGATTTTACTGTATGCAGCAACAGAGAAATGGAGCAGTAGTTGGGAGAAAGGTGGGAACAAAAGAGAATTTTCATGTAAGCCGGACAGTATCTCAGTACGTTTTAATGCTATGGAGGTGATCCACTACAGGGGGAGGAATTGAGGATGCTAGCGGGGAGAGGGGACAGTTGCTGGAGCAGTGTTCCTGAGCAGGCAAGAAGACAGGAGGTCTACTGCACAAACTTGGGAGTCAGCCTCAGATTCACACACGGACCATTCATGCACTGTAACACGAGTGGAAGCAGAGGATAAAAGCAAAGATGCAGATAGGTGGGTAGATGAGGCAGTGAGATTTTGTATAAAGCCTCTTCTGCTTCTATTTTCTCCAGAAAATAGAAGATATGTTCATCAGCTGTGAGTGAGGATGAGGAGAGAGGATTGGATGGCCTGAAGGAAAATGAAAAGACATGAAACAGTTGCCCAGGAAAGTAGAGGAAAGACTGGACTAGGACAATGCGACTGGACCTCCAGTCAGCGGTCATCTTCCTGCTGTGCATTTTGCACATCATGGCGATGAGGAAGGTGATGTCCACAGGCGTTCCGAGTAAAGAGGAGAAAGTGGAGAAAAGCAAAGTGCAGTGCTTTTATTTTTTTTTTAAATTTTTTTAATGTTTTATTTATTTCTAGGAGAGAAGAGAGAGAGACAGCGTGAGCAGGGGAGGGTCAGAGAGAGAGGGAGTCACAGACTGAAACAGGCTCCAGGCTCTGAGCTGGCAGTCAGCACAGAGCCCGACGCGGGGCTCGAACCCACAAACCGCGAGATCATGACCCGAGCGAAAGTTGGACGCTTAACCGACTAAGCCACCCAGGCGCCCCCAAAGTGCAGTGCTTTTAAAGTGAGCTAGGTCATTAAGATTTAAACTACAGAAGCATATACAGCTCCACAGTTCAAAGGTGATGTGACTGAAAGCTCAAAGACAATGAGGTATAATTTGAACATTCTTAGAAATAAAATCAGAGAACTTTAGAACTCAAAATGAAAACAACCTTCGTGATGTTCTTTTCTGAGTCCTTCACTGCACGTTTGAAAACCAAAGCCCTGGAAAACTAAATGACTTTCTCAAGACCACACAACTGGATAGTGGCAGAAACAAGTCTAGATGCCAGTCCTCCTCCATCTTTATCTACCAGTCTTTCCTCTTCGTTTACTGGCAGGCGGGTCCCTCTTCTCAGTGCACATCCAGGCCTTACTTTATCCCCATATTTTCAAGCCCTGATCCATCACCCCTATCTTGTATAATAAAGCCCCTTGGATATCTCCCAGAGTCACCCAGCCCCCACGTTGCTTCAGCCAAGTGTGTGCCTAACTGAAGCTTTCAAACCCATGCATGAGACTGGTCAAGAGCACAGTCTCAGAAAGCCATGTAGTGGGATTCACCTAGGAGGGAAAAAGTGGAATCACTGGATGAGCCTCACTGAAATCCTGCAGCTGATCTCCTCGGACTCACCAGGTCCACCATGGTTTGCAGACGCCAGTGATAAGGGTGTGGCATTCTCTTAGTCCTGCTTCTCTTCTGTCCAGGCAGGCACTCAAGAGACTTTCAAGCTATGAACTGTATGTGTTTGTTGGGCCAACAAGTGCCAAGCTGCTGCGTTAAGAAGAAAGTGGATCTGAACCAACAAGCTTGGGGATAGCCTGCAGACTGCGTCCCATCTGAATACCATTTGAACACAACTGGTTAAAGTTCCTCCAATGATGGCTTTTGTTATCTATAAAATTAAGAGTAAACCGGAGATCAAGGAATTTCAACTGGAAGCTATATCCTGTCTCCAGTCTCCCATCTTGGTGTAATTTAAGTGAGTTACAGGCCCCTTTAAATTCACTTATTCAAAACAGATACTCATCCAAAGAGGCACTCTATAAACATTTGGCACGTCTTGATGAGCACTTCAATTGCCCTTCAAAGGCAGTGGAAACAACCTCAAAACCAATTACTTATGCTCTCCTCCAAGAAGCTCATTAATTGGAACGAGGGCTCTGCCTCTGGCTGAGTGTGTCCTCTCCACTCTTTAATATCTCACAATTGTCCCTTCTGGGGAACAGTAGTATGGTTCCAGGCAATTCTTCTTAAATTTAGAAATCACTTAAATACAGAGGTAAAGGGTATTGATTGGGACCAGGAGTTAACATATGTTACAAAAGGATAGATTATTAAATCTGTCCTCTCTTCTCCTGACTAAAACATACAATTAAAAGATGGAAAGAAACCCACACACTTTGGTATCTCTACATGCTGGATGAAAGACTAGGAATAAAATCCCCTAAACCAAACCTTACAGTGCTCACTAGCATATGCTCATCCACACTGTTCCTCCCCATATCTGCTTATCCTCGTATTTCAATTGTTCTCATTCAGACCCCTGACCAATCAGCCAAGCGTTTCACAGCTGCTCACAAGTCGGTATATGTTCTTCCTTTGGCCACCTCTCCTACTACACAAAGTGGATGATGTGCAGCACTGCCCAAAGGGGTGTTAACTGGGAGGATTCCTTCTCGTGTAGCCATGTAGCAAACAAACACATCCACAACCAGGCTTGGTCTTTTGGCTCTTTTGATAGCAAGTCATAAAAGACTACGTATGTGACCACAGAGGTAAGATGAGGGAGGCAACTATGCGACAGCAGTGGATGACATGGGAGTTTGGGCCCCTTGCTCGTGCAGTCTAGTTGTCTCCTATGGTCCTGCTGACACCCATCCCCAGATGTATCACCTTTTATCTTATGACGGGTTACTGCTGGGATATCCTAACTTATAACTTGGTGGGTCTGTTAGAACCCTGGTACTGGTGGACACTTCTGGTCACATAGCCACTCAAAGTTCCATGAGTAGGTACTCTCTCTCTACCAGAATCCAAAAGCATATATTAATTGAAAACCTAATTTTCAATTAATATATCATTTTCCATGGTAGACAGCATGACATTACTTGAGAACAGTAGGTATTTACATTGTGATTCTCCTACTAGGACTTGCCATGAACTCCACACAACATCACTCCTTACTGCACAGGGTCTGCCTGATCATATGGCCAAATAGGCAGAACCGTTTACACCACAACCTGGTGTGCTACATATCCATTTATTGCATTAAGCCTCATTCAAAGGTGGAAACCTTTCATGTCACCTTGTTCCTCAGGCATGGAATATGCTACCTCTAGAATCTGAAGAGTCTGCCAAGCATTCTGCTTCCATATTAGTGGTAGGAAGTGAAAAATGCAATAATTTGTCAAGATCATTGGATTCCTGAAAACTCTACTGATATACCAGGTCCCCAAATATTCATGAAGTTTCTCTCTCACCCTTTAATATAGTATATGTGCCATACCAAGTGCTTCAATGTATTTGCCACTTCATAATCATCCAGTCTGATGAACACAATGTCAACAATATCATGGAATGTCCTATGGAATATCTAGAGAGTCCAGGACTCTTTCAGACTATATTATGACAGATCACACGGCCATGAGACAAGACAGTAAGTGTATATATAATCCTATGTGAATGCAAACTGTTTCTGGTCCTCCTTCCTGATGAAGATGAAACAAATGTATCTGCCAGACCACTGCCTGTATGCCAGGTACTTGAGGCCATGTTAATCTGTTCTAGCAAAGATACCACATCTGGAACAGGCAGCTGTAATAGGGACTACTACTTGGTTGAGCTGGTGATAGTTTATGTTTATCTTTCCAGGATCAGTCTGGCTTTGTAGGGGCTAGACTGGGAAACTAAAGAAAAAGATATGTAAAGACCATGACCCCTGCATCCTTTAGATCTTTAAGACTAGCACTAATCTCTACCATTCCCTCTGGTATGCAATATTGTTTTTACTTACTGCCTTGGCTGGGAGCAGGGGTTTCAGAGGCTTCCACTTGGTCTTCCCCCACTGCAACAGTTCTTACCAGAGGTCAAGGAACCAATATGAGGTTTGGCCAACTACCATGTATGTCCACTTCAATTATGCATTGAGGGTATGGGTAAACAGCTACCTGGTGAGTCCATGGTCCCAGTGGACCCCCTGTGAGCCAAATGTGGGCCAGAGTCCCATTGATCACTGGGTCTCCATAAGTCATCTCTCTAACAGAGAGATAATGATAACTTTCAGGAGCGAGCTATCAATTCATTTTGAATCCTGTGCTCAACAGCCCTCCAATGTCCACAAACTGCCCTTTCCTCATTGTATGGTCACTCAGTTAAATAGTCATAGGTTTCTATGGAGAAGGACTGTAGGAATCAATACCTGTGAATTTCAGGTCTACACACTGACTCAGATGTGGAAACTGGGAGAAGGAGCATGACTTTATAAATTTTACATTTTTCAATGAAGCATTTTTAATTAGCTTTCAGATACAATTTATAGAATAAAGTTCACCTATTTTCAGTGTACAATTCATTGAGTTGTAATAAATGTAGATATTCATATAACTATCACTGAAATGAAAACATGGAACATTTCCATCATCCCAAAAAGTTCCCTTGTGCTTTTTGTAGTCAGTTCTCCCTTCCTCATTCCCAATTCCTGGCAACCTCTCCTCTGCTTTTGGTTACTTATATCTTTGCCTTTCCTAGGATACCCTAGAAGTGGAATCATATAGTATGTAATCTTTTGTGTCTTTTTCCTGACATAATGATTCCATGGTGTTGCATGTACCAGTACCTCATTCTTTTTCATTGCAGAGTAGTGGTCTGTTATGGATATACCACAACATGTTTACCAATTCACCAGTTGGTAGGCATACAGGTTGTTTCCAGTTTGGGGTTATTATGGATATGCTTTCTATGATCATTTGCATATAGGTCTTTGTGTAGACAGTTTTATTTCTGTTTGGTAAATGCTGACCAATGGGATTATTGAGTTTATGGTTAGTATATGTTTAACTGTATAAGACACTGCCAACTGTTTTCAAAGTGGTTGTACATTTTACTTTTCTGCCAGTGGTTGCACCATATCCCTGACTTCCTATGGTCAATATTTGCTAAATTTTATATATTTTGATCCTGTATAGTGGCTATGTATTATGCTCTTAATCTGTTTTCCTAATGACTAATGCCATTGGCCACATTTTTATGGCTAATTTTCCATTTAAACATGTCCTTTGTTCAAGTGCCTTTACAAGTCTCTTGTCCATTTAATAGATTGCAAGTTTTTACTTCCTATCAAGTTGTAAGAGTACTTTATATATTTTGGATATAAGTCATTTATCAGATATGTGTTTTGCAAATATTTTCTCCTAGTCTGGCTTTCTTTACACTTTCTCAACAGTATTTTTTTTGAAGGGCAGGAGTTTTTAATTTGATAAAGTCAATAATAGTGTCTTTATTTATGGGTTCATGCTTTTTGTGTTCTATCTAAAAAATCTCTGCCTAATTCAAGATCACACAGATTTTCTTCTATGTTTTTGTTGTCTAGAAGCTTGGTAGTTTTTGCTTCTATGTTTAGGTCTATCATCTATTGCAATTTAATTTTTGTATATTATATAAGGGTCAAGTTTTATTTTCATTTTCTTATGACTATTCAATTGAGCACCATTTCTTTAAAAGGGTTGTGACTTTTTATTGAGGGGGCTACCCTCAACTTTCTGATTCTCTACTTTTATTTGTTTTAATTGTGTAAATTAAGCAACATGCTGTCCACTTATCAAATGGGATGCTGTGTCTTTTCATCATCTCCGTAGTTCTCTATGGGTCAGTTTCCTTTGGCAGACACTTGTTATGATACTTATACTCACCTGCTTCTGACAGGTAAGTACCACCACCTGGTCGCTATTTGTCTAAAGGCTCTACCATCCCCATGGCTATCAGCAAGCCCAGTTCTGGAATGACAACTTCTACTGTCAGCCCTAATCTATGAAGGACAACCATGACTGAGCTCAACAGCTGTTAAACTCTCACCAGCATAATCCAGCCCACTTTTGTGTATGGGGAAGTTTTTTTGACTTTCTTGTGTAACACAGTTTGCTTGTGGGTTTTCCAGCCTTACGTAATGTATCTATTCTATCTTCTGTAAGCCCTTGATCATCTTTTTTTTTCTACTCCACTTAGTGAAGATCATTTTCTCCAAGCTTCCAAACTAATAGTATGTTAGCACCATTCCCTGGAATCGTTTGCCAGAGTGTTAAATCCTGCATCACAGAGAGTGCTCCCATACTGATAAGCTCACCTATGTCCAACTTTTGGTTTCATTCTCCCCCCCTACCACCACCACCACTTTGATCCAACATCCTCAGAGTCCACTCCCAGGCAACTGTCCTGACTCCTGGACTGATCAGTGCATGTTGATTTATTCCTATAGCTGTAGCTGTTCCCTTCCTTAGCAAGCACAGCACTTTCCTGGACTGGACTGTGACCTAATCATAGTTATAGCCTAGTAGCCAGGAGTAGAGGTAGGTATAGATCCCGAGGAGGACATATGTCTTTTAAGGCAGAGACCTCTGCCTCAGTTCAAGCAATGGGATGGTTCTAGGCTGAACAGAACAGAGTGGGACACTTTTGCAGGCCCAATGGGCTCAAGGTGACCTCAGTTTTTAAGATTCTCAAGTGTGTCAACCCAGAATCCTATTCGTTCCCAGCCAGAGCACTGACCTTGGTATAAAAGACTTGCCAAGGTCCAAAATTCAACCTTCTGTGGAGCTCAGTCCTCTTGAAAATTGAGTTTTGAGCTTGATACTCGGGTTGTTCTGTCCTCTGGTTGCAAGAGATCAACCTCTTTATATTATACTGAAGAGATCCTCTGACTTTTGCACTTATATTAATGCCCTCAGCCTTTCATTGTTTTTTTTCCAGGGCATTGCTAGCCCTCAACAAGAGACACACAATTTCACTGCTGTTTATAATTACTATATTCTCCAAACCTCTTAAACAATTAAGACATCACACTACCATTGCTTTCCTTTTCATCAGTGTTTCATCCCTGTTTACCACCAATAATTATATTGCAACAGGATGCCAGGAGCTATGTATACTTCACCTACCACCAACGAATGGGTCTCCTCATTATGAGCCAGCCAGTGGTGATCTCATGCCCGAAAATCCATTTTAGAGTTTTCTTCCTAAAGTTATTCCTGTTACTAAATGTCATACCTCAGGTTTGCTTGAAAATGGACTCAGAGTGTTTTTTTGCAGGAAACCTACTGTAGAACATTCTCAATGATGATACCTCAAGGGAAGTGAGGAATGGAGAGAGAAAGAACTTGAACCTCAAGAGCCTCAGCAAATACTGCAGGAGTGCTCTGAGCTAGGATAGCCCTTCAGAGATACTCCAGGCTGAGGCCAGGGTTCTGGACACTGCACCCCCCCCACTGACCAGTTGTTGGATGCAAGCTGCCCCTACTTGGGATATAACTTTCAGTGAAGCAGTCCTGCATTGATTTGCTGAGTCTGCCACAACAGAATACCAGACTAAGTGGCTTGAACAACACAAATTTACTTTCTCATATTCTGGAAACCAAAAGTCCCAGATCAAAGTGCTAGCATGGTTGCTTCCTCCTGAGGTCTCTCTCCTTGGCTTCCAGATGACTGCCTTCTTGCTGCCTCTTCACAGCACCCTCAGGATCCGGGCCCAGGCAATTCTTCTGTCCCCCTGTGCATGTATGCCTGTGGTACCTCTCTGTATGCCCTAATCTCTTTTGATAAAGGCAGTCCGATTGGGTTAGAGCCCACCCTAAGGGCCTCATTTTAACTTTGTTGCCTCTTATAACAGCCTCATTTCAAAATACAATCACATTCTGAGGTTACAGGGCAAGGAGAGGTGGTCAAGGTTTCAACATCTGAATTTTGGAGAGACACAGTTCAGTCCATGACAAGCTCCTTTCAGTCAAGGGCAATTTCTGGATACAGATTCAGGTCTAAGCCATCATTGACCAACACTGCTGGCACGTGGGGGAATTAGTGTCTTCATCTTTAAGGGAAGATCTGCGGGGATCCACTACAGTGGATCAGTGTCCACTACAGTGGTATTAATAGCTCTAATAAGAATATAAACACAACTAGCTAACATTCTTTGGGCATTATATTGTGCCAGGCCCAGGACTATTTCTTCATATGTCTTACCCTATTTAATCCTAACCTAGAAAAATGCTTTCTTGTCCCTGAAATCTCTGTAGTAACAAACAACAACCTCAAAATCCCTAAAACATAGTACTCTCTATATAGTGAGTCTCCCTTTCTAATATCCTAGTGCACATCTCTTGCCCCTTCCTGATTTATAATTATTAAAGAAATAGCTGTTGAATTTAATTCACCATTTTACTAGAGAGAGGATACCTTTACGTTAGGCTTTGTATTCCTCTACAATATATAGACATAACTGATTTCATTACTCTATTTCAGTGATTTTGGTAGGCAGAGAATTATTTACTTGAATGAACTGTCAAAATAACAGAGTTGAAAAATAATGACAGATAATGCTGGTAAAGGTGCTTTTCATAGTTCTGGGGGTATCAGGTCATGCTAGGAGGAATATTGTTCAGTTAATTAACATAGCAGGGTCATATCAGAACCATCTGGACTTGATCATGTATTACAGTGGTCCTAAGAACTCCCTGTGGCAGACTTTGGTCCAGCTCTACATTCTCTAGTGGCATCTATTCATTATTCAGATTTTCACTGAACACCTATTATGTGCCAGATACTGTAGTTAGCTTTGGAAATATCATAGTAGACCAAATATTCACAGCTTCTGTCCTCATGCAGTTTGCAGTCATTTTACCACCAAGTAGGATCCATACAGGTGTCTTGTTGGTCTCAAAGTTTCAACTAAAATGTCGAAATAGATAAGATGAAGACAAACCTAAAACATTATCTAATTAGAAATTCAGCTGATTCTCATATTTTTATCTGGTCTAATATACTATGTTCTTTTTTTGACATTTTTAATTTATTTTTAAATTTACATCCAAGTTAGTTAGCTTATACTGCAACAATGATTTCAGAAGACCCTTAGCCATTTAGCCCATTCCCCCTCCCACAACCCCTCCAGTAACTCTCTGTTCTCCAAATTTTAGAGTCTCTTATGTTTTGTTCCCCTCCCTGTTTTTATATTATTTTTGCTTCCCTTCTCTTGTGTTCATCTGTTTTGCATCTTAAAGTCTTCATATAAGTGAAGTCATATGATATTTGTCTTTCTCTGACTGACTAATTTCGCTTAGCATAATACCCTCTAGTTCCATCCACATAGTTGCAAATGGGAAGATTTCATTCTTTTTGATTGCTGAGTAATACTCCATATATATATATATATATATATATATATATATACACACACACACACACACACCGTATCTTCTTTATCCATTCCTCCATTGATGGACATATGGGCTCTTTCCATACTTTGGCTATTGTCAATAGTGCTGCTATAAACATTGGGGTGCATGCGCCCCTTCAAAACAGCACACCTGTATCTCTTGGATAAGTACAATTATCCTGTAGTGCAATTCCTGGGTCATAGGATAGTTCTATTGTTAATTTTTTGAGGAGCCTCCGTACTGTTTTCCAGAGTGGCTGCACCAGTTTGCATTCCCACCAGCGGTGCAAAAGGGTTCCTCTTTCTCCGCATCCTCACCAACATCTGTTGTTGCCTGAGTTGTTACTGTTAGCCATTCTGACAGGTGTGAGGTGGTATCTCATTATGGTTTTGATTTGTATTTCCCTGATGATGAGTGATGTTGAGCATTTTTTCATGTGTCTGTTGGCCATCTGGATGTCTTCTTTGGAGAAATGTCTATTCATGTCTTTTGTCCATTTCTTCACTGGATTATTTGTTTTTTGGGTGTTGAATTTGGTAAATTCTTTATGGATTTTGGATACTAACCCTTTATCTAATATGTCATTTACAAATATCTTCTCAATTTCTGTCAGCTGCCTTTTAGTTTTGCTGATTGTTTCCTTTGCTGTGCAGAAGCTTTTTATTTTGATGAGGTCCCAATAATTCATTTTTGCTTTTGTTTCCCTTGCCTCCGGAGACACGTTGAGTAAGAAGTTGCTGTGGCCAAGGTCAAAGAGGTTTTTGCCTGCTTTCTCCTCAAAGATTTCGATGGCTTCCATTTAGGTTTCATGCATTTTGAGTTTATTTTTGTGTATGGTGTAAGAAAGTGGTCCATGCATTTTTCTGCATGTCTCTGTCCAGGTTTCCCAGTACCACTTGCTGAAAAGACTGCCTTTATTCCGTTGGATATTCTTTCCTGCTTTGCCAAAGATTGGTTGGGCATATGTTTGTGGATCCACTTCTGGGTTCTCTATTCTATTGCATTGATCTGAGTGGCTGGTTTTGTGCCATCTAATATACTAAGTTCTAAGAGCCCTGGAAGGTCTATTGGTCAAACTCATTCCCCATCCATTTCAGAGCACGGCTAGGCATCTACACCATACAGAGGAGCTTTTTTTCTTGAGAGTGTTAAGACTTGGGGATGGTGGCTAAGTTAACAAGCCACTTCCAGATGGTTTAAACTCAATCAGCACCTAGTGGAAGTACTCATGTCTGGCAATCTAGGTGTTACAAATTTCAAGCCAAAAGAGAAGCTGGTAGTGGAACAGTGTTCTGAGGTATTTTTAGAAAGTACACACCACAGTCAATAACAATGAGAGCAATGAGAGCAACAACAACAAAAAAGTCATAATCATTAATTGAGCTATGTGCTAAACACACAAAAAAAATTTCATTATTTATCTAACCCTCACAATAACTCTATGTGTGAAGTAGGTGTCATTTTCTCATCTTTATAAATAAGGAAAGGGGAGTTAGAGAAATATTAAATAATCTTCCCAATTCATAAAGTAAAAGTGCTATGTTGGACATTTAAAAACAAATTCATCTAACTCTAAAGCTGGGCTCTTTCCTGCGGTATCATTATCACTCCCCAAATTATGGTGTTCTCCCCATGAAATAATCCTTCAATATTACTACCAATTCTTGTTTATCTCCAAGGGAAAACAAATGAATTTGGAAAGCTAGGGTAAGCTATATGGAATGTTTAACATTTCTTTATAGAATTGTCATTTTTCTAAAATCAGAATTGATTTTAGACAGCAAAGCCTTTTTTTCTAGCCATCGTTACTTTGTGACTAATTCCTAGCATGTGAAGATAATGTGGCAGCTGTCTCACTACCAATGTTACAACTTCACTATAAAATGCACTTTATCATCCATAAATTGTGCAGTGCCAGCTAGAGTATTGGGATAAGCTAACTGCTATACCAAATAATTCCCAAATCCCAATGGCTTATATAGTAAATGTTTATTTCTTCCTCATGCTAATTTTTACGAGTATATTTCTTGATGGGCATCTCTCCTAAGCAGCTATCCCCCAGGTGATGATGCAAGTGTCCAATCTAATTTAACCTTGTGAAGTCACCATGAACAGCAAAGGAAATGTGGGCAAGGCACATAGAAGACTTAACCACCCTAGTGTGGTGGCCAGAACTTGTCACCTAAGCACATTAAAATTCAAAGGGGCTAGAAAACAGAGTTCCCAGGTAGGTAGCTGCAACTTAGGCAAAACTCTACATTGTTCTACATTGCAGTAGGACGTCCCATGCCTTTGGGTGGTCAGGTAGTTCTTTCTGCCACAGCTGGTATCAGCTAGTTTGGGCTTCTGAAAAGCTTATAAAAAGCTTTCTCAAAAGCTTTTCAAAAATATCTCAATTTTTTTTTCTTAAAGGACACTTTTGCTACACTTAGTTATGATACAAATCAATATGTTGTCCCATGCATTTGATTGGATGAATTAACCCACCTAGACTGGGTTGAATGGGTCCCCCCTCCCCCAATAAAAAGATATGTCTACCTGGAAACTGCGAATGTGACCATATTTGAAAAAGGGTCTTCACAAATGTAACTGAGTTAAGAATCTTGAGATTAGATCATCCTGGACTCACTGGGTAGACCCTAAATCCAATGGCACCTGTCATTATAAGACACAGATGAGGAAGGGAGAAGAAAAGAAGGCCATGTGACAGTGGGAGTAGAAATTGGAGTGATGACACCATAGGCCAAGGAACACCTGGAGCCACTACAAGCTGGAAGAAAAAAAAAAAAAAAAAAAAAAGGGAGGGCGCCTGGGTGGCTTAGTCGGTTAAGGGTCCGACTTTCACTTAGGTCATGATCTCGCGGTTCGTGGGTTCGAGCCCCACGTTGGGCTCTGTGCTGACTGCCAGCTCGGAGCCTGGAGCCTGTTTCAGAGTCTGTGACTCCCTCTCTCTCTGACCCTCCCCTGCTCACGCTGTCTCTCTCTCTCTCCTAGAAACAAATAAAAATATTAAAAAAAAAAAAAAAAAAGAATTCGCTCCTAAAGCCTTCAGGAAAAAGACATGGCCTTGCTGACCTCTTGATTTTGGACTTCCAGCCTCCAGAGAATAAATTTCTGTTGTTTGAAGCTATCAAGTTTGTGGTCATTTGGTATGGCAACTCCAGGAAATTAATACACAGCCTAAAGACATGTGTAATTAACTGAACTATGTCCCCCCACGAATTCATATGCTGAAGTCCTAACTGAAAAGGACTAGAGTCCTTTTTTTTTTTTTTTTTAATTTATTTATTTTCTAGAGAGAGAGAGAGAGCATGAACAGGGGAGGGTCAGAGAGAGAGGGAGTCACAGACTGAAATAGGCTCCAGGCTCCGAGCTGGCAGTCAGCACAGAGCCTGACGCGGGGCCCGAACCCACGAACCGCGAGGTCATGACCCAAGCGAAAGTCGGACGCTCAACTGACTAAGCCACCCAGGCGCCCCAGGACTAGAGTCCTTTTAAGAAGAGGAAGAGACACCAGGGATACATGTGCTCAGAGAAAATGCCATCTGATGAAACAGCAAGAAGACAGCCATCTTCAAGCCAATGAGAGAGACCTCAGGAGAAACCAAACCTACTGACACCTTGCTCTTAGACTCTCAACCTCCAGAACTATAAGAAATACATTTCTGTTGTTTAAGCTACCCAGTCTGTGGTATTTTATTATGGTAGCTTTGGTGGATCAACAGAAGGTGTGACAGAAAGACTTTCTACAGGTAAGACTACTAATAAAAGAGCCACAGGGTCCAGGGTGTTAGCATTTGTTTGAGTACTTCTGATTCGATAAGCAAGCAAATATAGCCAGAAGCCAGAAGCATGTGTGCTGTAGGCTTCTTAACCTCTGACAAATGTTTCACATAATGCCTCGTGCAAGGTAAACACCATTTCCTTAAGACAAACTTCTAATTGTTCCACTTCTGATACAGGACAGAAACAACCAGTAAACATATTTGTCATTAAAATCGATCTTTAAATGGTGGTTTTTCTTACAATTGATGGCATCTTGGAATCAAGGAAATCAAGCGTATACAATCAGAAGTACCGACTGTGCTGACCTCTCCCGACTCCGGCTGGCAGCCTGAAGCCAACCCCAGTAGGGATATTTACACCACGGAAATCAGCTATTACTGATGTGCCAGTGGCCTGGGCACTATTATTATTCCTACCACAGCAATGAGGAATAGGAGAGGCTCAGGGACCTACTCTTGCTAGTGCCACATAGCAGATCTCAGACTGCAGCTGGGGCTTATCCAGTTTCCACAGCACAGGCTCTCCACGCCTGTCTCAGGCTGTCACCCACTCGAATGGTAGTTAACATCAAGCCATGTCTGCAGCGGCGATTCTGGGAGTTCTTAAGTCCTATAAGAGCAAGTAGGTCTCCTTTGTCCAACTACTTCAGTTCTGCAGACTATATATTGGTCTTCTACCACCTGGCGCACGTGACAAAAAGTAAAGCCATTACTCTATAAAATGGAAATTAATTTGCCAAATTATATGGTCGATGATCGCGACATCATTAAAACCAATACATGCCATAAGATGTTATTGAGATATTTTATAATAGTACCATAGATTTACCACTATTAAAACTTGATAACTTAACTCAAGAACTTTGTTTAAATTTATACAATGCACACACTATACAACCATCTGTAATGCACCCTTTAAATGAGATACTTCTCATCGCAGTCCTACAAAATTTAGATTATGGTTGTTATTCAAGAATGTGTAAACTAAGAGCTGGGGAGGGAGTTCTCTATCCTTTGTCTGGTGGTGGGGACAGGATGTAGTCTAACTTTATTTCTACTTCCAAAGAGCAGCAAGTTTACAACTGTAAGCAGGGCAGGAATTTGGCCCCACTTAAGATGCCTACAACTACTGATTTTGACTAAGAGCTAAGAAAAAAAGCTGCTTTGAGGGGATGTTTTAAAAATATACATAAGACCAGAAAATAGACTGCATGTATTTTTCTTACAGCTCACAAATATTCATAGTTGCATGAGTATTTGACAAAGAAGAGAGGGGGAAAAAAAAGATTCCTTTTCCCTATTCCCTAAAGCCAGTGGGATAAACAGTTCCCAGCCACTCATTCACTTTCATGAATGTAAGAAACGGCAGTTGGCTCTTTAAAAACAAAAGAGCAAGAAAGAAAAGGCAAAATCTGAGATCTCATGAGTGCCCTCTCATGAAATGTCCACAGATTCTAGATTGTTTTCAAATCTCTGATGGTGGAGCAGAAGCAAAGCACTATATTCCTTTTCCTTATTTTTTTTTAAAAAGTAATTTAGGGAGACTAGTAAGTGGGATAAATGGGGGAAAATGCAGCTTGTCACCATACAATGGACTAAAAGTAATGCCAGATATAAGACAGAGAGCTTAGGGTCATCAGCAATTCTGGCTAATTACCCATCTTTTTTCCCCACTCTACATTCTTAAAGGTTTCTTGAAATGAAAACAAAGGAATCCAACCAAAACCAACATTTTGATGAGTAAAGTGTAAATGAATGAGAAACAGATGGGCTTGGTTTTCCCAGGGGTCTATAAATGAAGGGCAAGGTGCTTGGGGGCAAAATGCATGTGGGGTTTCTCTAGCAAATCTTTTGCACTGTTAACAAACCCCAAATGCACCCAGAGTTCTTGAACCAGTATATCCACATTGGCAGGACTCAATATGAAAGGTTCTTGGTGCCAAAGGAGCAGGCTTTGGAGACCCCCAGGACATTGTTCAGCACCTCACAAATCATATTTTATAGGTGCCAAAGGCAGCTGCAAATCTCACATGTGAGGCCAGAAGTTTTCATTCAAGAACCCAGCAATTTTGGCTTTGATCAGAAACCACAGATTGGTATAAACATTTCTCTTGCCACGTTTTATGATATTTACACTTTGCATGGATCCTCTTGGTTCTGATGATGACAAAGTGCTCTGTGGGCATCTGTTGTGGAGTGATCCCCACCTCAGCTTTCAGGTGGAGAAACAGCCTAAGGGCAGGGAGAATGACGTAGCAAAGGTCAGTCCTAAATCAGAGGGGGTGAGCTCTTTGTGCATCCAGGCCAAGCCTCTCGCTCTCTCTTTGGGATTAGAATGTCTCCCCACTGTCTTCCAATCATGTATATATCAAGTTACAGCTCAGAAAGAATGCATTTTCAGTTTTTCATGGGGAGGGGGGAGTGCAGGCCCCAAACCACAGATTATTTGAAAACCATCCAAGCTGACTTTGAGATTTTTGAAAATAATTTATTTGGCAATTCCAAGAGCCAGATTGGCCATTTGGCCAAGGTAACATGCCCTTCAGTGCAAAGACTACAATTAATGGGCCACATCATTCTCTGCTCTCAAGCAACAGAAGCGGCCAGCTGCTGGAGAACGCTGTGCGGTCTCCCAGTGTAAACGCCACTGATATCATCACCATCAGAAGGTCATAAAACTGATTGATTATAAACACAGCTCTCATTTGTTTACAGCTGACATTTTTGGGTTTGGAGTAATTAGCACATTAGCCGTCTCTCGGGGTGAGGGCTCACAGGTGCTGGGAGAGAGGCTTCCAAGCCAGGAGGGGATCACAAAGCCTTTCACAAGGCACTGTCCCTTATGAGAAACAGACTGGGGACTGCTGATTCTGCTGCATGAGGGGTAGTTGATAACACCCAAGTGGAGTCACGTGTGTAGGAGGACATTCGCCCCTCGTGTTAATTTCTTCCGACATAAGGTAAGGTTGGAAAAATCCAAGACATGTCAGCAATGTGAGGGAGATATCCTCTGTGAAGAGCCTGCAGCTGCCGAAGCCTTTTAAGATTCCTTTTCTTTCTCTCAGGCCAACAAAGGCTGATAAAGATCACCCTTGCTAGTGGTGACTGGTACTTAGTTTCTTTTAGTTATAGTTAAAATAACTCTTTTTAGTCTTATAAGGATGTTGCTTCCCAGACACTTTGCTTAGGGAAATCAGCTGGCTCGGCTGCCTTTCCTGGACATAATTCTTGTCCCTGATCCTGCCCTTTCCAGCCTTTTTCTGAGCCTTCCACCATTAAGGCAGGTTTTATTTGAACAGCTGGAGCTATCAAATCAGTGCAGGTTGTCTAATTAGTCATTCAGTCCACTTAGGTAAGTGAGTTCTCCATATCAGCTTCAGTGGGAACTCCAGAGAGCCTAAGAAGCTTCCTAAATGATTAAAGGGGCATCTTTCTTAAAGAATGTATGCAGATGTTCACAATCTGGGTTGTGAGATTGATCAGAAGACTAGCCTTTAAAAAAAAACAAAAACATGCTGTTTTACCCTCTGAAATCTTTCACCCAGCATGAGATTCTTTTCTATGTCTTATACGGTGAACTGTTAACAGGTCAAGGGCTCTGGAACTGGTAACGGAATATTAAATTTACATGGCTCATCACAGGACACACTCATGGTTAGCAATTTGAATTCCATTTTCTATTCATAATATTATTTTAATAATTAGCAATCATACTGCTTTTTACAGTTTTCAAAGTTCCTTCACTTATATGATCTCTTTTGATCTTCACAGCAATGACATGAGGTTAGGCAACATCGTGATATCTGCATCTCAGAGATTAGGAACCAGGCTCAGGAAGATTAACTGACCTATCCCAGATCACAAAGCTACTAAGTGTTGAATCTTCTCATTTGAAATTCATCTTTCTTGCCGCGTATCACACTATTTGTGGGAGTTTTAAAATGAGAATATTCCTTTGAAGCCATGAGTTTTGTCTGTTTTCCAAGCTTTAGCCACTAGAATAAAAGGGTTGGCAGCTAGTTTCTTTGTGGTGCACAGAAGTGGCTGCAAATAATAATCAAGTGATTCTTAGGTATTTCAACTATCCGTAAATATCCAGTTAGAGCATCACAGACATATTCTGAAAGCTCAAATAGGAACATGTACTTGCTTCCCTGAATTAAGGCCCAAATTATTTTGCAATGCATGTTTCCACTGCATATTGCTTTTTCCCTGATGTTTTAAAAGATCTTTTCAATACTTTCTTGACATTTCATTGACTTTAGTTGTAGTAACTGCTTGGGAGTTTCTACTAAAATTTTGATATTCAAGAAACTTTAAGAACAAACAAATATCAGATTGATTAACCACTATTCCCAGATATGTTTGTTCTTTTCTCATGAGAAAAAACTAGGAATTAAAGAACAGGATTTGGGACAGCTTCTCTCATTGGAACTATTTCCATACCAAGCAAATGAAGTAAAGATGGGTTTTGATTAATTCAATTATTCATCTTACTGAGCTTCTATCACATGTTGGGCACTCTGCTAAGTTCTAGGGGTGTTAGAGTGAACAAGAGAGATAAGGTCCGGTTGTCTTAGAGATCCCAGCCTCATAGGGAAATTTCCTTGGGGGACCCTTGCTTACCTGCCAAGTCTGTGGGTTTGATGCCCCTTTGTTTCCATAACACCATAAGCACTTCCTCACATTATCACACTGAATAATAACTAACCCTTAACCTGATATCAGCTACCTCTCACTCTTATTCTTGCTTGTGTCTCTAGTCTCTAACACTCTGACTGACATCATGTAGGTTCAATAAACATTTGAATAAATAAATAAATCTTATTTCATGCTGGGTTAAAAACCTAAGTCAAATGAGAAATAAAGTACTTTAGCTATATTGCCTGGTGGGATGCCTTGAGTAGAAATGTCCCCTTGTTAAATTTAACTTTCAGTATTTGTCAGATCACATACAACAGACTTTGTAGCTGGGGAAAAGTAGGTACCACTACAACTAATTGATCTACCTTTTCATTTCTCTTCACCTCCATTTATCTTTCTCTTCTTAGGATCTCTCTACTTCTTCACCCATTATTGTCATTAGCTACCCTTCACCCACTGCCTACTTTCCAAGATAGTAACTTTACTTTCTGGCCTTCAATGTCTAATTATTCTCATTTTTCATTATCTTTTAACTTCTTATCACATTTCATTCTAACTTTAGGAGAGTTCGTTCTCAACAACTACTGCTAGAGAAGTCCCATTCTTCTTTTACCTAAAAATGTCTGCCAAAGAGATCATAGATAATCCCATTATATAATATTAGGTAGAACTCAAATGAACCCAAGTCTTTCCTGTTAAGTTATTTGATAAAACCACAATAAGCATACTTTAGTTAGCAAGTACTATGAATTCAGAACATGAAGTGTGGCTCGGGTTTGGGACAGGAAGGGTACACAGACAGGTGCAAGGAGAATCCCTGCTCCAGGTCTGAGCTTCACTCAACAGACCAGATCAGTTTTGTCATGATGTTTAGATGTGATAAGAACAAGGGAAGTCAGATGTATGACCCAGTACGTGATCTATTCTGGAGAATGTTCCATGTGGATTTGAGAAAAATGTGTATTCTGCTGCTTTAGGATTAAATGTTCTGAATATATCTGTTAAGTCCATTCAATCCACTGTGCCATCCAAATCCATTGTTTCCTTGCTGATTTTTTACTGAGATGATCTTTCCTTTGCTATAAATGGGGTGTGAAAGTCCCCTACTATTATTGTATTATTATTGATGAGTTCCTTTATGTTCCTTGGTTCTCCAAGTTGGGGGCATAAATATTTACAACCGTTAGCTCTTCTTGGTGGAGAAACCCCTTAAATTATGATATAATGCCCTTCTTTATCTCTTGTTACTGTCTTTGTTTTAAAGTCTAGTTTGCTTGATAAAAGTATGGCTACTTTGACTTTCTTTTGACATCCATTAGCATATTTCAGATTACAACGCTATGAAATTTGAAATCAACCATAAGAAAAAATTTGGAAAGACCATGAACACCTGGAGATTAAAGAACATCCTACTAAATAATTTACACATTAACCAAGAAATTAAAGAGGAAATTAAAAAGTACATGGAAGCCAATGAAAATGAAAACACAACAGTCCAAAGTCTCTGGGACGCAGCAAAGGTGGTCATAAGAGAGAAGTATATAGCAATCCAGGCCTTCCTAAAGAAGGAAGAAATGTCTCAAATACACAACCCAACCTTACACCTAAAGGAGCTGGAAAAAGAACAGCAAATAAAGCCAACAGTTTTTTAGAAGCAGAAGAAGGGAAATAATAAAGATTAGAGCAGAAATCAATGATATCAAAATTTAAAAAAAACAGTAGAACAGATCAACAATATCAGGAGCTGGTTCTTTGAAGGAATTAACAAAATTGATAAGCCCCTAGCCAGACTGATCAAAAGAAAAAGGAAAGGGCCCAGATAAATAAAATCATATATGAAAGAGGAGAGATCAAAACCAATACTGCAGAAATACAAAAAATAATAAGAATATTATGAGCAATTATATGCCAACAAATTGGACAATCTGGAAGAAATAGACAGGTTTGAACAGACTCATAACCAGTAAAGATATCAAATGAGTAATCAAAAATCTCCCAACAATCAAGTGCAGGGCTGGACGGCTTCCCAGGAGAGTTCTACCAAACATTTAAAGAAGAATTAGTACTTATTCTTTTGAAGCTGTTCTAAAAAGTAGAAATGGAAGGAAAACTTACAAACTCATTCTATGAGGCTAGCATTACCCTGATTTTTCAAAACCAAAGACCCCACTAAAAAGGAGAATTACAGACCAATCTCTCTGATCAACATGGATGCAAAAATTCTTAACAAGATACTAGCAAACCAAATCCAACAATATAATAAAAGAATTACTCACCACAATCAAGTGAGATTTATTCCTGGGCTGCAGGCCTGGTTCAATATCTGCAGATTAATCAACATGATACATCACATTAATAAAAGAGAGGATAAGAACCACATAATGCTTTCACTAGGTGCAGAAAAAGCATTTGACAAATACAGCATCCTTTCTTGATAAAAACTGTCAAGAAAGTAGGGATAGAAGGAACATACCTCAACCCCATAAAGGCCATATATGAAAAGACCCACCGCAAATATCATCCTCAATGGGGAAAAACTGAGAGCTTTCCCCCAAGGTCAGGAATAAGACAGGGACGTCCACTCTTACCACTGTTGTTCAACATAGTGTTCGAAGTCCTAGCATCAGCAATCAGACAACACAAAGAAATAAAGACATCCAAATCAGCAAGGAGGAAATAAAATTTTCACTCTTCACAGACAACATGATACTCTATGGAAAACCTGAAAGACTCCACCAAAAAACTGCTAGAGCTGATACATGAATTCAACAAAGTCTCAGGATATAAAATCAATATACAGAAATCAGCTGCATTTCTATACACCAATAATGAAGCAGCAGAAAATCGGGGAATTGATCTCACTTACAATTGCACCAAAAAACATAAAATACATAGGAATAAACCTAACCAAAGAGGTAAAAGATCTGTATCTTGAAAAGTATAGAAAGCTTATGAAAGAAATTGAAGAAGAGACAAAGAAATGGAAAAACATTCCATGGTCATGGACTGGAAGAACAAATATTGTTACAATGTCAATAACTACCCAAAGCAGTCTACACATTCAATGCAATCTCTATCAAAATAACACCAGCGTTCTTCACAGAAGCTAGAACAGACAATTTTAAAATTTGTTTGGAACCAGAAACAACCCCGAAGAGCCAAAACAATCCTGAAAAAGAAAACCAAAACTGGAGGCATCACAATTCCGGACTTCAAGCTGTGATCATCAAGACAGTATGGTACTGGCACAAAAACAGACACATAGATTAATGGAACAGAATAGAGAATAGAATAGAGAAATGGACCCACAAATATGCCCAACTAATCTTTGACAAAGCAGGAATGAAAACCCAGTGGAAAAAAAATACAGCCTTTTCAGCAAATGGTGTTGGGAAAACTAGACAGCAACATGCAGAAGAATGAACCTGGACCACTTTCTTACACCATACACAAAAATAAACTCAAATGGATAAAAGACCTAAATGTAAGATAGGAAGTCATCAAAATCCTTGAGGAGGATTATCCACCTGACATGAGTTTCTGTCTATGGTACTCTATTAAAACAATTAAAAAAAAAATTTTTTTAATGTTTACTTATTTTTGAGACAGAGAGAGGCAGAGCATGAGCTGGCAGAGAGAGAGGAGGGGAAGACACAGAATCTGAAACAGGCTCGAGGCTCTGAGTGGTCAGCACAGAGCCTGATGCGGGGCTTGAACCCACAGACTGCGAGATCATGACCTGAGCAGAAGTTGGATTCTTAACCGACTGAGTCACCCAGGCACCCCTAAAACATTTTTTTAAAAAGTACTAATAACTCATTTATAGCAAAATCCAATAGGCCTTTCCCGGTTCCATAATTTCCTTAAGATTATTTCATATAATTCACCTGTTCATTCATTATTAATTCAAAATATAATGGACACCTTTGCCAAAGTTTTTTCTAACCCTTTTTTTAATATTTGGTCTTGTCCACTACAGCAAGTTTCAGGTCTGTTTTATTCATCATTATACCGTCATCTCCTACCACAGCACCAGACACATAAAACACTCAATAAAATTGAATGAGTGAGAAAATGAAAAAAATTAACATATAATGTTTTCACTTCTAGCAATGATAGCACAAGAAGTTCCACAGAACTGTTCCCCTGTGAAATGGTGACAATTATAATTAGGAAAAAAATATACTTAAAATCTCTGGAAATTGGGGCACCTAGGTGGCTCAGTTGGTCAAGCATCTGACTCTTGATTTTGGCTCAGTTTATGATCCCAGGGTCATGGGGATCAAGCCATGCATCAGGCTCCACGCTTAGCTTGGGGCCTGCTTGAAATTCTCTCTCTCTTACTCTCTCTCCCTCTGCCCCTCTCCCTTGCTCATGCTCTCTCTCTCTCTAAAGAAAAAAAAAAATCTCATAAATGGTCCTATTGGCATAGAGCAAATAGAGAAACATTTATTCAAAAATATTTACTAAACCCCAGTAAGAACTGCAAGAGTCTGTGGGATTTGAATGAGGAACCATATCCTCTCTCTCCAACCCCAGCAGTGAGACAAAAACTCTACTCCAGATTGATACAGCTAAGAACACAGGGAATTCTTTCCCCTGAGTTTCCAGTTAGAGGACTATCTTCTCAAGAGGGGTAGACTGTAGCAGTTTTCATCCTACCTCATCTACCTGTTGCTGAGGCTAAGTTCTAGGAGAATGCATACCAGCCTCCATGCATGTAATAAAAGCTTTACCTTGAGCATGGTGCCACTGAGGGTACTGGGACCCTAAATGCCCTAACTGCAGTTTGTGGGCCAAGGATTCCAGTGTAAGAGAGGCAAACCAAGAGCATCTAGTTTTCCTGCTACCTCTGAGCTCTCAGACCCAAAGTGGGGATGTCACTTAGAAATGTGCCATTGTCCTTACCCCCAGCACAGAGCCATGGCACAGAGATTTTTCCTGGAAGGAGAAGTCATCTATAGAACAGGCAGTTCCAAATCTCTCCTCAAGAAATTGACTCCATTCACAATAAAATGTAGAGAAGTTCAACCCTAAGGGCCCTCCCCAAAACAGAAGTTGTGGTGAAAGGAAACTGGGAGGGAACTGATAGATTCATTTGAGGTATATGCTAAACCACAGACTGCCTAATTTGCTAAAAAGAACTGGGAAAAGAGAGAAGTGGGAAGAACAACTGGGATCAGAACAAATCTCAAATACTGATCTTTACAACTATATCTTCAAAGGAGCCAGAATTTGACGGGATTACTTTAATAAAGCAATATATGCCCCAGTATTGTTGAATGCAATATAGCAATCAGCTGGCCACTAGTGGCACTTAATAGCTGAGTGTAGTCATAAAAAGAGACCATTGGGGGCTCCTGGGTGTCTCAGTCAGTTAAGTGTCCAATTTCAGCTCAAGTCAGGATCTCACAGAACATGAGTTCAAGCCCCACATCAGGCTCTATGCTGACAGCTCAGAGCCTGGAGCCTGCTTTGGATTCCGTCTCTCTCTCTCTTTCTCTCTGCCCTTTTCTAATTCACACTCTGTCACTCTCTCTCTTTCAAAAGTAAATAAACATTAAAAAAAAAAAAAAAGAAAAGGAAAGAAAAAGAGACCATCGAAGGGAGCCCTGCAAAACCACTTTCATTTCAGGGTGACAGGGCACACCTGTCAGTAGCAACATCAGAGATTTCAAACTACAGGTAGAAAATAGACTTCACTAGAGTAACCCAGACAGTCACTAAACAAATAAACAAACAAATAATAAAAATAAGTCCCAGAGTGGGGAACCAATGCTCAGAGTTGCTACATTATCTAAAATGTCCAGTTTCCACACAAAAAAAGTAGGAGATACACAAACAAGGAAGTATGTTCTTTATACTAGAAAAAAAGTAGGAAACAAACTGCCTGTGAGAGTGACCAGATGTTGGATTTAATGAACAATGACTTCAAAGTAAACATTATAAAGATGTTTAAAGAACTGAAGAAAATCATGATTAAAGAAATAAAGGAAGGCATGACCACAGTGTTGCATCAAATAGAAAATATCAATAGAGATAGAACTTATAGGGGGAAAATGAAAACTTGGCAGTTGAAAAGGACAGTAACTGAAATTTAAAAATGCACTACAAGAGCTCAATGTAGATCTGAACAATAAAAAAAAATTAGCATACTTGAGATAATTGATAAAAATCATGCAATCTGAGGAACAGAGAGAAAAAACCATGAAGACAAATGAAAAGAGTCTCAGAGATATGTGAGATAGCATTACGAATATATATGAAGAGGAGAGAGAGAAAGGTCAGAAAAAATATTCAAAGAAATAATGACTAGAAAGTTCCCAAATTTATTGAAAAACATTCATTTACACATCTAGGAAACTCAGTGAACTTCAGGTAGGATAAATACAAACAGATTCACAAATAGACACATTGTAGTATAAATGCTGAAAAACAAGAAGAAAATCCTGAAATCAGAAAGCGAAAAATAACTTACCACTTACAAGAAAATCCCAGTAACATTTACAACTGACTTCCTATCAAAAACAATGGATTCTAGAAGATAGCAGGATGACATATTTAAATTGTTCAAAGAAAAAACGGTCAGCTAAGAATCTACGAATACTATATTCTACAAAATTCTCTTTAAAAAATGAAGATGAACTACATTTCCAAATACACAAAAACTAAGAGAATTCACTGCTAATAGATACACGTTACAGGAAATACAAAAGAAAACCAAAAGCATTTTTCACAGAGCTAGAAAAAATAATACTAAAATTTGTATGGAGCCACAAAAGGCCCCAAATAGCCAAAGCAATCTTTAGAAACAAGAGCAAAGCTGGAGGTATCAGAATCCCAGATTTCAAGATATACTACAAAGCTGTAGTAATCAAAAGTATGATACTGGCATAAAAACAGACAAATAGATCAACAGAACAGGAAGAGAATCCAGAAATAAACCCATGCTTATATGGACAATTAATCTATGACAAAGGAGTTGAGAATTTGCAGTGGGGAAAAGACAGTCTCTTCAGTAAGTCATGCTGAGAAAACTAGATAGCCAGATGCAAAAGAATGAAACGAAGGCAACCTACCAAGTGGAAGAAGATATCTGCAAGTGATATATCCAAAAAGGAGTTAATATTCAAAATATATAAAGAATTTCTGTAACTCAGCACCAAAAGATATAAATAAACAATCCAATTAAAAAATGGGTAGAGAGGGGCGCCTGGGTGGCTTAGTCGGTTAGGCGTCCGACTTTCGCTTAGGTCATGATCTCGCGGTTCGTGGGTTCGGGCCCCGCGTCGGGCTCTGTGCTGACTGCCAGCTCAGAGCCTGGAGCCTGTTTCTGTCTGTGACTCCCTCTCTCTCTGACCCTCCCCTGCTCACGCCGTCTCTCTCTCTCTCTCCTAGAAATAAATAAAAAACATTTAAAAAAAAAATAAGCAAACATTAAAAAAAAAAAAATGGGTAGAGAGAGGACCCAAACAGACATTTTTTTTCTAAAGAAGTCACACGAAGGCCATCGAATATAGGAAAAGATGCTCAACATCATTAATCATCAGGGAAATGCAAATCAAAACCACAATGAGGTATCCTGTTGTACCTATATAAATGGTATAAATGGCTAGAATCAAAAAGACAAAAAAGAACAAGAAAGGAACCCTCAAGTACTATTTCTGGGAATGTAAACTAGTACAGCCACTGTGGAAAACAACATAAAAGCTTCTCAAAAAATTAAAAATAGAAATGCTGTATGCTCCAGAAATTCCACTACTGGACATTTACCCAAAGAAAATAAAAACACTAATTCCAAAAGATATATGCACCCCTATGTTTATTGCAGCATTATTTATAAGAGCCAAGATATGGAAGCAACCCAAGTGTCCATCCACAGATGAATGGATAAAAAAATGTGACATGCATGCATGAAATGGAATATTACTCAGCCATAAAAAAATAATGAGGTCTTACCATTTGCAATAGCATGGATGGACCTAGAGTGTATTATGCTAAGTGAAATAAGTCAGACAGAAATACCATATTATTTCAATTATACATGGAATCTAAAATAAAATAAAATAAACGATAATACAGAAATAAACAGATTCTTAAACACAGAGAACAAAGTGGTGGTTGCCAGATGGGAGGTGGGTGAAGGGATGGGTGAAATAGATGAAGGGGATTAAGAGGTCAAAACTTCCAATTATAAACAAATAAGTTACAGAGATGAAAAGTATAGCATAGGAATATAGTCAATAATATTGTAATGATGTATGGTGACTACACTCACCATGGTAAGCACTGAATGATGTGTAGAATTGTTGAATCAATGTTGCACACCTGAAACTAATAAAACACTGTAAGTTAATTATATTCAATTTAAAAAAAATAGAGAGAGGGGCGCCTGGGTGGCTTAGTTGGTTGAGCGTCCGACTTTCGCTTGGGTCATGATCTCGCAGTTCGTGGGTTCGAGCCCCGCGTCGGGCTCTGTGCTGACTGCCAGCTCAGAGCCTGGAGCCTGTTTCGGTCTGTGACTCCCTCTCTCTCTGACCCTCCCTGCTCACTCTGTCTCTCTCTCTCTCTCTCTCTCCTAGAAATAAATAAAACATTTAAAAAAAAAAAAAAAAGAGAGAGACATACTAAAGAAAATGCTTCAGGCTGAAAGCCACCCCCCCACACACATACATACACATACACAAAAAATATAAAAACACAAAAAAACTAACTAAAAAAAATACATCTCACAAAAGCCAATAAAAGCACCAATAAAGGTAATTATGTAATTACAAAAGATAGTACAAATGCATTTTTTTCTTTCTTTAATTGTTAGACCAAAGCATATGAAAATGTAGTATATCTGTCAATAACGGCACAAAGGAGGTGGGTTGGAAAGCAAAATTCTATTAACCTAAGAAAATTACTCCAGATGTGAACTCAGACCCATAAAAGCAAATGAAGAGAAGCAAATAATGGTAAATAAGAAGGTTAATATAACAAAAGCTATAAATATATAGTTTTCTATTTTCTCCTTTCAACTATTTTTAAAGTCATAAAATTGGGGCACCTGGCTGGCTCAGTTCACATAGCATCTTGAACTCAGGGTTGTGAGTTCAAGCCCCATCCCAGGTATAGAGAGTACTTAAAAAAATAAAATCTCGGGGCACCTGGGTGGCTCAGTCAGTTAAGTGTCCAACTTGATTTTGGCTCAGGCCATAATCTCATGGTTCATGGTGAGATAGAGCCCCATGTCAGTCTCTGCACTGACAGCATAGAGTCTGCTTGGGACTCTCTCACTCTCCCTGTCTCTCTCTGTCCCTCCCCCATTCTCTCTCTCTCTCAAATTTTTGAAAAAAAAATTTTAATAAATTCTTATAAAAATTTCATAAAATTATATAAAGTTAGAGCTATAACAATGTATTGGGACTGTAATATTTACAGAAGTAATATGTATAATAATAATATTTATAACATGTAAAAGTAACATGCATAACAAAAAAGGAGAAAACAAAATATAGCTCTATAGAAATAGTCTCTATATCTCACTGCAATTGAGTTAGTATAAATCTGAAGTTGATTCTGATAAGCACTAGAGCAACTGTGAGAAAATGTCTCAAAAAATAGTGAAAAATCATAAAAGAATTAATGTGCTATATTAGAAAATATTTATACCACCTCACGCCGGTCAGAGTGGCTAAAATGAACAAATTAGGAGACTCTAGATGCTGGCAAAGATGGGGAGAAATGGGCACCCTCCTACACTGTTGGTGGGAATATAAAATGGTGCAGCCCCTCTGGAAAACAGTATGGAGGTTCCTAAAAAAATTAACAATAGAACTCCTCTATGACCCAGCAATAGCACTGCTAGGAATTTACCCAAGGGATACAGAAGTGCTGATGCATAGGGATACATGTACCCCAATGGTCATAGCAGCACTCTCAACAATAGCCAAAACATGGAAAGAGCCTAAGTATCCATCAATTGATGAATGGATCAAGAAGATGTGATATGTTTATACAATGGAATACTACATGGCAATGAGGAAGAATGAAGTCTGGCCATTTGTAGCAACATGGACGGAACTTGAGGGTGTTATGCTGAGTGAAATAAGTCAGGCAGAGAAGGACAGATACCAAATGTTTGCACGTATAAGTGGATTAAGAGGAACTTAATCGAGGACCATGAGGGACAAGAAGGGGAAAAATAGTTGGGGAGAGGGAGGGAGGCAAACCATGAGAGACCCTTGAATGCTGAGAAAAAATAGGGCTGATAGGGGTGGGGGAGAGGGGAAGGGGGGTGATGGGCATAGGGGAGGGCACTTGGGATGAGCACTGGGTGTTATATGGAAACCAACTTAATAAACTATTTAAGAAAAAAATAAAATATATTGGCTTGCTTAATGTAAAAGAAATAAAACAAAACAATATAGAAGAAACAAAGAAAAAGGATATAAGACATACAGAGAATGAAGAGTAAAATGGCAGACATAAATCCAACTGTATTAATAATAGCATTAAATATGAATGGTATAACAACCCAAGCAAAAGGTTGGATTAAAAAATACTGGATTAAAAAAAAAATAGGATCCAACTATATGCTCTTTATAGTTATAGTCAAAGATACAAATAAATTGAAAGTAAAAGGATGGAAAATGACATATCATGCAAAGAGCAACTACAAGAAATCTGGGTTACTATACTAATAGGCAAAAGAGACTTTAAACAGAAGACATTACTGGAGATAAAGAGAGATATTTTACAAGAAGATAAATCCATCAGGAATATATTATAATTATAAACCTATAGTTACCCTAAAAACAGAGAATCAAAATACATAAAGCAAAGACAATGAAGGAAGAAATGAACAATTCAACATTAGTAGTTGGATACTACAGTACTCCACTCCAATAATGGATAGAACAAAAGCAAAAGGTCAACAAAGAAATAGAAGATTTTAACATTATAAATCAACTATCACTAGCATGTCTCTATAGAACACTCGACTCAACAGCAGAATATACACTCTACTCAAGGGCACTTAGAACATTCTCTAGGATAGGCCACATGTTAGCCCGTAAAAGAAACTCTGACAAATTTAAAATAATAAAAATAGTACTAATATGTTTTCTGACCATAAGGTAATGACATTAGAAACCAAAAACAAAAGAAAATTGGGAATTCACAAATACATAAAAACCAAACACCAAACTCCAAATTATTGACGGTGCAAAAAGGAAATCAAAATGGTAATTAGACATGGATGGACCTTGAGGGTGTTACGCTGAGCGAAATAAGTCAGGCAGAGAAGGACAAATATCATATGTGTGCACGTATAGGAGGATTAGGAGGAACTTAACAGAGGACCAAGGGGGAGAAGAAGGGCGGAAATGGGGGGGGAAAGGGAGAGAGGCAAACCATGAGAGACTCTTAAATGCTGACAAAAACTGAGGACTGATGGATGTGGGGGGGAGGTGGGATGGGCATGGAGGAGGACACTTGTGGGGATGAGCACTGGGTGTTATGTGGAAACTAATTTGACAATAAACTATTTGTAAAAAAAACAAAAAACAAAAAACAAAATGGTAATTAGAAAATACTTTGAGATGAATGAAAATGGAGATATAACACACCAAAACATGTGGGATGCATATAAAGCAATGTTTAACAGGAAATTTATAGCTGTAAATACTTAAATGAAAAAATAAGAAAATCTCAAATCGATAATAGAAACTTCCACTTTAAGACACTGGAAAAAGAAAGGCAAATTGTACCCAAAGCAAGCAGAAAGAAAAGAATAATAAAGATTTGAGTGGAAAGTAATGAAATAGAGAATAGAAAACAATAGAGAAAATCAATGAAACTAAAACCTGGTTCTTTGAAAAGACTAACAAAATTGACAAACCTTTAGCTAGACTGAGAAAAAAAGAGAAAAGACCAAAATTACTAGAATCAGAGACAAAAGAGAAGGCGTTAGTACTGAATACACAGAAATAGAAAAGATTATAAAAGAACACTGAAAAGTTATATGTTGATAAGTCAATTTAGATGAAAAGGACAAATTCCTAGAAAGACACAAACTACTGAAACTAACTCAAAAAGATGTAGGAAATTTGATTATATATAAAGCAACTTAGGAGACTGACTTAGTTACCAAAACTATGCACAGAGAAAAGCCCAGACCCAGATAGCTTCACTGGTTAATTCTACAAAGTATTTAAAGAATTAATATCAATTCTTCAAAAACTATTCCAAAAAATACAGGAGGAGACAATACTTTCCAACTCACTCTGTGAAGCCAGTATTTTCCTGAAACCAAAACGAGATATACATATCATAGAAAACTACAAACCAATATCTCTTATGAATATGGACACAAAAATCTTCAACAAAATACTAACAAAGCAAATCCGCCACCACATAAAAAGAATTATAAAGCATGACCAATTGGGATTTTTCCCAGAATGCAAGGTTGGTTTAATATCTGAAAATCAACTAATATAATATATCATATAATATGCCACATAGATAGGATACAAAACAAAAACCACATGGTCATCTCAAAAGATGAAGTAAAATCATTTCACAAAATCCAAAACCTTTTCATGATAAAAAAAAAAAAAAAACCAACCACTCAACAAAGCAGGAATAGAAAGAAACTTTCTTCAGCTTGATAAAGGGAATGTATAAACTCCACACATCATATCTAATGGTAAAAGATTGGAGATGCTTTCTCAATAAGTTCATGAATAAGTCAAGGATGTCCACTCTCACCACTTCCATTCAGCATTATACTGGAGATCTGAATCAGGGTAATCAGGCAAGAAAAAGAAATAAAAATCATATAGATAAAAAGAAAGAGATTGGCAGATGACATGAACTTGTATACAGAAAATCCTAAGGAATCCACTAGAAAACTATTAGAATAATAAATATCTTCAGTAAGGTAACAAGATACAAGATGAATATACAAAAATTAATTGTATTGCTAAGCACTAGTAATGAATAATCTAAAAATGAAACTAAGAAAACAATTTCATTACAATAGCATCAAAAAAATAAAACATTTAAGAATAAATTTAACAAAAATGCAAAACTTAATACACTGAAAATTACAAATGATTGTTAAAATAAGGAACTATTGTTAAAGAAGATATAAATAAATGGAAATACCCCAGTTCATGGATCACAAGACTTACTATCGTTATGATGCCACTAGTCCTAAAATTAATCTATACATTCAACACAGTCTCTATCAGGCTCCTAGCTGGCTTTTTTACAGAAAATGGTAAGCTGTTCTTAAAGTTGCAGGGACCCAGAATAACCAAAATAATCTTAAAAAGAAGAAGGCAGTTGGAGGACTCACACAAATGCTTACAGCAGCATTATTTATAATATCCCCAACATGGAGACAACCCAAGTGTCCATTAACTGATGAATGGACAAACAAAATGTGGCATATCCATATAATGGAACATGATTCCACCATGTTCCAAGGAATGTAGTACTGATACCTGTTACAGCATAGCTGAACCTTGAAAACATTAAGTGAAAGAAGTCACTCACAAAAGACCATATATTATATGATTCCAGTTATAAAAAAATGTTAAGAATAGGCAAAAGATAGAAAGTAGTATAGTGGTTGCTTAGGGCTGGGGCCTAAATAGGGGGTTGACAGCTAATGGGTACTGGGTTGTTTTTGTTTTTGTTTTGAGATAATGATAACATTTTAAAATTGGTTGTGGTGATGGATGAGTGCATTATAAACCATTAAATTGTATGCCTTAAATTAATTATGTGGTTTTTGAATAATATCTCAATAAATTAAAAGTTGTTATATAAATAGTATGTATGTTAAGAAAAGAAAAAAAGAGATTTAAGAACGTTTTTATTTTACCTTCTGTCTTTTATTTTTATTTAAAATTTTTTTTCAATGTTTATTTATTTTTGAGAGAAGAAAAGAGTACAAGAGAGGGAGGGGCAGAGAGAGGGAGACAGGATCTGAAGCAGGCTCCAGGCTCTGAGCTGTCAGCACAGAGCCCAACATGGGGCTCAAACTCATGAACTCATGAGATCATGACCTGAGCTGAAGTCAGATGCTTAACTGACTGAGCCACCCACGGGACCCTGTGTTTGTTTTTTAAAAAGGCTAACCTTCTGGAGCCTTATGAAAATTTTGAAGTCAGAAATTAAAATAAAGCAAAACAAATAAATTTAAACATGGTTGTATCTTTCCATTCTAAATACATTTTTCTGAATCTGCTTTTCTATCTTGATCATAACAAGGATCCTCCTCAAGAAGGCCTCTCCAGAAGACACTGGGTCACATGTCTTCATAATGCTTATCGCTATCGTTAAGATTATCTTATTTATTAATTTATTGTCTGTTTCCCCTATGAAAAAAATTGCATGTTCACAATTGATTTTGCTCTAGAAATCTAGAACTGGGCATCTCAAGTGTGGTTCATAAATGGTGTCAGTTTGTGTGTGATGCTACCAATCCTCATAAGCAAAATAGAGAAACTAGCAATTTTGTCTGCTGAATCTAATAATGACCAAAAGAAAAGATATTTTGTATATCTTTGGTTTATTTTCTAGAAATGCATTTTTATAGGACTTTTTTTCCCAAGCACCAGGCTGTGATAGATGTAAAATTCTTAAAAAAGAACTGGTCCTTCACTACAAATGGTTTCAGAAGCACTGATTTAGGTGAGCATCAAAATATTTTGCTCCCCCTTTCCTAATGAAGTGTTAATGCTCAGAAGTGTCTACAAGGCCAGGGATTATACCTTCGGGTCCCTCTGTATGGGGGTAAGGGAGGGCACTTGTCCTCATGAAGAGAATGTGAGAAGTGGTGTGTGTCACCCTTGAAATGGTCAATGGTTAAAGTTAATGGGTGATGGTTATGGCTGCATCTTCCTCAACATCTCTCCCCATTGCCATCTAAATGCAGAGAACTCTGGAGGCTAGTCAAGAGCAGGCTGCGCGACAGAAGGACCACATTTAGAGACCACTGCACTAGGGAACAGTTCTCAACTATTGGAAAAATGTAAAGTTATGTTTTAAACCACACAAACAGCACATATCAAATCCAATCAACCTAATCTACTTTGGATTCACTTCTAATTTTTTTATTATCTGAAAAAGCATAAATATATGTCCATTTATATACTGACCCATTCATCTATCTATCCATTTATCCATCCATCATCTGTCCACCTATCTATTTAAATATCATCTATTAAATATCATCTATCCATCTATCTACACAAAGTTAAAGTGCTCTGAAATCCTCTTCATGTCTCCAAGGATTACTATAAGCCAGAGAGCAATCAGCTGCATGACTTGAATAGCACACACTTCCCTACAACACGCAAACATATGCACAGTGCTTCAGAAGCTACAAAGTCCTTTTTAAATATATTTTTCACATTTGTTATTTAGTCCTCATTATAATCCCATGGGATAGACAAACTTACTGTTACTCTTGTGTTCCAAGTCAAAAATCTGAGGCTATCTAGGCAAAATGGAATTAGGAGGTAACACAAGTAATTACTGACATGTTCAGGTCCCAATACCTGATATTTTAAAAAAAGAGAAAAACTTGGGGGCCTGAACTGTTCATTAAGTTCACCTACACCTTCAATTTTTGAACAATTTCTTCACTCTGTTAATGCTGACACAGTCATGGAATTGTGGCAGATAGGTGAGACAAAGGACCAGATTTAAGTATAGTTATGTATAAAGTATGATGGCTCACATCTACCCAGAATCTCTGCTTGCAGAAATAACTCGAGTAAAGAGAAATTAATTTTTAAGGGCCTATGATTCTCCTAAAATAAGCCATTTTGTGCTGCACCATTTCAATCCTTTGAAGTATTTTTTTTTCCCTTTAAGTGTCTTTTGTTTTTTAGCCTATAAATTAATGAACTGCCCAAGTCTCGAAGCCAGGTTTCCAGAGTAAGCATGCCAAAGGTGAACCCACTCAACAGCTCCCAGGCCACCTGCACCACATACTTGCCAGCTTTGAGCCTCAAATTTTCAGCAGGTTATCCAACCTCCGGTTAAGTTTTTTCTTAAAACATGTTTTATGATGACAGGCCCAAACCTCTGCCCCCTTCCATCCTTGAAATTCTCAAGACCTGGGAGGATCCATTCACTATGATAAGCCTCTGTACACAGAGATGGTCCTGGGAAACTGATCTGAACTCAGATATGCCCAGGTCTCCACTACCCCCAAATCAGATGTACTAGGGATTTTTCCAGGGTTTACCCTACACATCACACTTTCTCAGTGTATGGATTAAGAAGGGAAAGAAGTAGTATTTAACTTTATTCTTTAATTTACTCATTCACAATCCAACATGTACAATGCATACTAAAGAATAAGGATGTGGTTTATGCCTTCCAGAAATTTCAATGAGAAGGTTAGTAAACTAGGTACCCAAATAACTATAGTACAAGACAATGCATGGTAAGTGCCTTGAGATTAGCGCTAACCAAATGCTTAAGGACAGGCGGGCAAAGAAAGTTTCTGACTAAAGTGGCCAAAAAAGGTTTTATGAAAGAGGGAGCTTTTGGGTGGCTTTTGGAGGAAGAGAAAGCAAGATTTCATTAATGACAGATGGGGGAAGTGACAGTCCAAGTCAAGGGAATGATATGAGCCAGAGGTAAGAAAGGGCAAGATGAGGTTAAGAAATGAGGGGGTGTGGAGGTGTCATTTGGCAGGAACATGGGCATTAGCATAAGACAGGAAGCATGATTTGGAACCAAACTGTAAAAGGCCTTGAACACGAGGATAACTTGCCATGATTTTACTCAGTAATCAGTGGGAGAGCCACTGCAAAAGTTTAAAGTGAGAAGTAAAAACAATAATCCAAGAAGCTTGCTCTGGTGGTGGTGTAGAAGGACCTTTAATTTTGAAAGGTTAAAGGTCTGGGAATGAGTAAGCAGCCTTTTATGATAGACTAAAAGGAAGCAATCACACTTAAAGAAAGGAAGTATCCAAGAAATGGAAGAGAAGAGAATGAATTAATAAACAGAATTTGGTAGAGAAAGGGAGAAAATGAAAAGATAACTCCCAGGTCTTGAGTCAGTGCCTGGAAAAAAATGTATGTTATGGATGAAACTATTTGGACTCAAATTTATACAAAGATCTGGAGATTTTAAAATTTTATTTCAAGCTGTGATTTTATCCATATTTAAAAAATAATAAATAAAGACCATCATTTCCCTGGACAACTGGTTGCTCTCACTGCATTTCTTCATAAGGCTTCTTTCTCCATGGGATTAGCCTCTTTTGGAATATGGACTATAGCATTAGAAAGGGAGGTGAAGAGGAGTGCCTGGGTGGCTCAGTCGGTTAAGCGTCCGACTTCAGCTCAGGTCATGATCTCCTGGTCCATGGGTTTGAGCCCCGCATCGGGCTCTGTGATGACAGCTCAGTCTGGAGCCTGCTTCGGGTTCTGTGTCTCCCTCTCTCTCTGACCCTCCCACTCACATCCTGCCTCTCACTCTCTCAAAAATAAATAAACATTAAAAATAAAGAAATGGGGGTGAAGAGTTCTTATTATAGCCAACCTTGTTTCTTCCCCTACTTGGGTAGTGTCTAAAAGTGCCCATGGACCATCTCAATCTACTCTCTGGTCTAGACAAGTGGACATACCCTTTGGTGGAGATGGCAGAGAGAAACTCCTTTGAGAATATTAGAGACATTTGGATCTGTTCGGATGGCATCCACTATCATAGCACTGGGGTGACTCTTCAGTCTATTCCTAACCACAGTAACAGAGGGACTTTCAGGCCCAGCATGTCCTCTAGCACAGGGCACAGATGGAAAATATTCCACATTCCTCAATACTGGGGCACTGATGGCAACATTCTGCATGAAAGAGCAGACCTATGGGAAAGTCACTGGGACAGGGCTCTTTACCTGTGGTGGGAAGTGGCCAAAAGAAACAAAACTGGTATCATTTTCAGGGTTGGGAAATCTAACCTGACCACACAAATAATTAACCTGAAAAGCCACTTCATGCTCCCCCAATGGACCCAGATGTTGCACTTCACTTTAGGTAAACGTTATTTTTAGAGACATAAGAATTCAGCATCCAAAATTTATCACCCATCTGAGTGGGAGACACAGAACACAGAACAGATTTATATGTTTAGGGGGTAGGAATGGGGTTTAAGCTCAATAAAATCTTAACTGTGCTTTACTTTTTAATTTAACTTTCAAACATTTCTTTCCTGTTTTGTGACTGAGAATCTTGTACATGTCACCCTTTCGGTGAAGTATCACAGGAAAGACATTTTTGTGGTGTTTAATGGAAATAATTTTTCTTGTGGTATTGCTCTGATACCCTGGGAAACTGGCTTTCAGAGATAAATTAGGCTACAAGCCGTCTAGTGCTAATTTATTAAGCAGTCAGTGGTTTAAAACAACTTTTCCTGTTTCAGCTCACTGGAGATCTGTTACTGGCTCTTGAGAAGACAGCTGAAGACTGATAAATTTCATAGATTCTCTGAAACAAAGTGATAGGTTGGTGTAGGGGAGTTTCATAGGTGGGCAGGGATGGTTCACAGTGTGGGTAAGTCTATGCATGTGTATTTTAAACAACTTCAACATTCACACTGTAGTATTACATACTAGATCTCCTGAAATGGTGTTGAACTCTAAGGAACCTTAAAAATTCTCTCCCAAGAACACATTTCTATAATGAATACTTCCTAAAGTTTCTCCTCCTGTTAGAGTGTACTGCAGATAGAGGAAGTTACACCTGTACAGAAAAATATTGACAATCTCCCTTGGATGTCCTAAAAGCTTCAGTGAACTTTCTACAGATGCCCCAGGGCAGTTGTTCTTGGCCCAAGTTGCATCCTGGAATCATCTGGAGAGCTTTACGAAGTATAGGTGCCTGGGTCCTACTCCTACCTTGGGATGATGTTGGGATGATGTTGGTCTGGGGTGTGGCCTAGGGGTTGAGAATTTTAAACCTTCCCAGGCATTTCTGGGAAGATCACCACTGCCCTATAGAAGACATTCCAAGAGACTACTCCATACCTGGTGAGAGTCAGGTGACTCAGCTGCTAGTAAGTATCCCTTTTCTTGCCTGGAAATACAGATCATGGTCACTGACCATCAGTGCAGAAGCATTATGAATAAAACAATGACCGACAAAAATATCAACATTTTGGAAACTGCTCAACTCCAAATGCTACTGTGTCAAAGAAGACTGGATGATTGAGCCCATGGAGGAAAACAGAGCTAGTAGAAAATACTAAGCTGAGAAAAAAGGACTTGCTCTATGGATCAAACTGGAATTTTTTCCAAAGCAATGTGTTATTGACCCTCTCTTCAAAGCTTGAGGAATGTCAGGGCAGAAAGTACTGCTGGTTTTTATGATAACTACTAAGTTCCACTTTGAAGAGAGTCCTACATTTAAAGATGCCTATGAACCACCTGCAGAGTCCATTAAAAATGCAGCTTCCCAGTCCCCACCCCCCAAAATCAGGACTCTGTAGGGCTGGAGTAGGGCCCAAGAAGCTGAAGTCTTAACAGCTCCCCAGGGGATTCTGAGGTGAGCTGTGCCCCCATCTTTGAGAAACATGGACTCATCCCACTTCTATGCAACCTCCTGACGCTTCTTTGCCATAAACTCAATTGCTCTTATTCAGTTGAGTAGATTATCAGGTCAAGGAAAAGGAGGTATGCCTCTTTAATACAACAGTCTGCAAAGTATTTTTTGTAAGACATTTGACTGAACTTTTCAATTGAAAAATCCTCAGTCATTTTTGGATCTCCAAGTGTCTCCTCATTTCCTCAGTTTACCCAAAGGGAAGAATGAAGACGAACTACCACAGACACAACCATATCCTCAAACTATGAGCCAAGCAGTTCTTGGGAATAATGGGAATCTTTCAAAATCAAAACCCTCTCATATCTTGAAGGAACACAAACACTAATGAGGGTAATACAGCAACTGTTAAGAGCAAATAACCATTACAAGCAAATAAATTTTATTCAAAAAGTTTGAGGGTATCTAGAAATTACTCTGTTTTTGTGATTAATATAAAAAACAGCACATATTTATGCTTATTTTTAATTTTCATTATGGCACCTTTAACAGCCTAAAGTCAAAGATAATGGGAAGAGACAAAATATTATTTCCAGTCTGGGATCTTACACATAGTAATTACTCAATCTCTCCTTCCTTCCAATTCAGTGTGTGTGTGTGTGTGTGTGTGTGTGTGTGTGTGTGTGTATGAGAGAGAGAGAGAGACCAGAGTAGAGCTATATGTTTGCAAAGTGTAACTACAATTATTTGGCAATAATCTTAGAATTCGTAGTTCATGGACCTAAAATTCACTTTGAATTCACTATTCACCCTGTAAATAGAGAAGCTAGGATTTGGTAGGGGCAGGTTCTTCACTGCTTTGTGTTTTTCCCTCAAAATTTCTCTGGTCCTCTAAAGCTCTCCAGCCTTGGACATTGTTCCTGTGCTGTGCCCACATTCCATTGGCACAGGCATGGAATAGTATGCTTGGAATGTCTCCACCCTCCAAAATATTTTTGGATCAAGCTTATCCCTTTTCCCTGAAAAACCTCTGTTGAACAGCATTTGCTTCACTGACTTTTATATTTTTGTATATTTTTGAATGTGGGCCAAATCATGAAATCTCCAGGGCCCCACTCTACTGTTAAAAGGCTCTCTTAATCCTCTGACATCAACAGAATTCCCACAGAAGGAGAGCAAACCTGGAATCCTCCACGTGGGGTGCACATAGTCTCTCTGTTCTGCTGTATTTACCTGAAGGCTTCTTTTCTACTTGATCTTGAATTGAGAAATTGGCTCTGAGAGGTCTCATCTAATTACCACCAGATATTTAAAAATAATAATGGGGCACCTGGGTGGCATCCAGCTCTTGATTTCGGCATGCCAACTGGGTGGCAGTTAAGCATCCAACTCTTGATTTCAGCTCAGGTCATCATCTCATGGGTCGTGGGTTCAAGCCCCATACTGGGCCCTGTGCTGATAGTGCCTGCTTGGTATTCTCTCTTTCCCTCTCTCTGCCCCTCCTCCAATAGCTCTCTGTCTCTCTGTCTCTCTCTCTCAAAATAAATAAATAAACATTAAAAAAATTTAAAAATAATGACTTTCTTCTGAAGTTGCCTCTTGATAGGCTCTTCCCCTGCTGCTAACTGACAATCTCAACAAAAGACTGAAACTTAACAGAGACTGCAGGGAAGACTGCATTTTTTCCAAGGAAACATATACTGGGGCACTTAGTGGGTGTTTTTTGGCTTGTATCAATGATTGGCACTGTTTGTAATCATATAAGCACTATTGTGTTGTTATTGTGCACCAACAACTGAGCTAAGAGTGCAACATACACTATGTCACTTAACTGCCGTAACAATCACAGGAGACATCTTACCAACATCCCAATTTTAGTCATACGAAAATTTGGGTCACAAAAGTAGCATGTGGCAGAGCCATGATTCTTTTTATTGCCAAGAGTGAATTTTTAAAAATTGACATTGAAAAGATCTTAAGTATCTTCAAGAAAACTGTAAGTAAAATGAAAATTAAGTGGGTTTGCTAATACAACTATGATAGCAACATATTTGGGGGCCAGTCACGTGGGTAGGGAGACTTTGGGAAGAAATTCCTTTTAAAATCTTGTTGGCATTTAAGTGACATTTTGGTGAAACACCACGGAAACATCTGGTCATATCCTCTCAACCCTAATTTCTTCCCTAAATGTTGTTTTTAATATGTCACAGTTGTTAAATTTGTAACAAGTAATGCCCTTGAGACTAAACAACAGTGCCTGGTATGTGAAAAATGAACAATACATTTACAGCAGGAAAAACCCAAAGGAAATTTTAAATAAACATTTAATTGAGTACAAATAGTCTGAAAGTTATTTTGGTGGAACTTGCCCAATCTGTGTGCTGACATTAGCAGCAGGATGTTCTAAATAAACTTTGTTAAAACAAATGTAGTCTTCTTCAGTTGTGACATAACTGATCAGATTCAGTTCTTCTGAGGGATTATGGCCGGGGAAGGAACACTTGCTGGCTGGAAGGGAATTCTCCATTCACAGTATCAGAGCAAATGCAGAACCACCAAAACACCAGGAAGAATGGAGCTAGGGATTTGGATGTTGTACAATGGTTTCAAACTAGACAACCAAAAGTAGAAAAACAACCAGCAACCACGAATGTTTGCGACTCGGTCAGTTAGCCAAGGTCCATGGGCCTGATTCACTTCCTCTCTAACTCTAAAAGGATTTTGCCTTCTAGATAAAACCCTGCATATTTGAATCTAATCCAACATATGTACTTGGTCTCAGGCTATATTTTGCTCTTGCCATATTTGAGTTGTGTGGAATGGAAAGTCTTACAAAGAATCTACGGCGAGAAAAAAAATCAGAACGTGGATTGTATTCAGGCAATTAGTAATGCAGTTGAGAATGAGGGGCTGTGTATGTCATCTAGCCAATTATTTGAAAACAATTATCTTTCAGTTTCGTGTGTTGACTCTTTCTGCATATGGATAGACAGATGCTATTCAGCAGAAATGTTTTCCCTCTGATATGGAATCCCCAAAGAAACCATATTGGCTTTGATGTGATTCAGAGATTGTGTCATTCATCAACATGGTTTTAAAGAATGTTAGCAACCTTAGGGTTGGTTCAACCTGAAAATAAACACAGATGGTTCTTGGGAGAACAAACTATTTTCCATTGTAGATTTAACCGTACATGTAATGGAATATATATCCTTTGTATTTAGTGCACATTTGATTACATTAAAGCAGTTGGAATAAATATGAGTCACACTCTTTTCCTAATATCACATATATAACTTAACCCCTCCTATTTTTATTTTATTCTAGTCATTTTTAAGGCATACAGAAAAGCTGCACATATATTATAAAGAACTTCTTATTCCTGAATCACTTAGAGTAAATGGATGGCATAACTTTTCATTAACCCTAAATAATACAGTATGTCCTTCTACAAACAATGACATGAAAAGCAGGAAATTAACACTGATATATTATTAGAATCTACCCCAATTTTTAACAATGTGCTTTATAGCACAAGCTCTAATGAGTTATCAGAATCAATGGAAGATCTTACTAAAACACAGATTATTGGGTCCCAAACCCAGACTTGCTGATTCAGTACGTTTAGCATGGGGTCAAGTTTTGTATTTCTAACCAAGTTTCCAGGTGATAGTGAAGCTTTGGTCTTGAAATTATACTTTGAGAACCACTGCTTTGTAGCAAAAAATAAAATAAAATAAAATAAGCAATTCAAAAACACATTTGGTATTTGTCATTTATGTTTAGTCTCCTTTAATATAGAGACCATTTCTCAGTTGTTCCCTGACTTACGTGATCTTGACATTCTGGAAGAACACGGGCCAGGTATTCTGTAGATTATCCCTCAATACAGGCTTCCACCATGTTTCCTCATGATTAGATTATGACTTTTGGCAAGAATATATCACAGAAATTTTCATCATATTGCATCCTTTTGGGCGGCACATAATTTAAATTGTCTTATTACTGGTCTTACTGACTTTAATTACTTGAGTAAGGTGGTGTTTGCCAGGATTCTCCACTGTAAAGGTATTCTTTTTCCTTTGGTAATTAAAAATTACTTTGTGAGGAGATACTTTGACATTAAGTAAATACCCTGTCTTTCATCAAATGTTAACCATTATTGCTAGCATCCACTGATGCTTCTTGCTTGAATTGATTACTATGACAGTTGCCAAATGGTGTGCTTCTAATTCCGTTATTCTTCCTATATATATAACTAATCTTCCCGTTCAGCCACATCAGTAAGTTACTAATTATTAAAGAATAACTGAATTTGCAGGAGATTTTTGCATACCCAAGGAAAACCAAGCTGGCATTTTTTGGTGGCTTCTTGATTATCTTACCCCAACATCTCCCATATGTAGTCCTGTCCTAGGCAACTCAAAAAATGAACTTAGTGACAATACAAAAAGTTAGGTGCTTTGAAGTCTGAGCTGTCTGTAGTTAACCCTACTCATATTCAGCAGATTACACAGGTTCTCCATTCTCTTTTGGGTCAAATCATAGAGTTCGGAATGATCTCCTATGCTTAACATAGTTTAAAAGCTTACACTCCTTTCTGTAACCACCCCTCACCCACCCATCCACCCAACAGGAGTAACTGCTGCCAAGCAGACCCTCCAGAGCTCCTGGAAGGAGCCTTTGGTTAAACATTAAAGACTGAACACATGCATTTACCTCCTCTTCGACCTCAAACCTCATCAAAGTAAAATGGGGCAGGGGTGGGAGCATAAATTGAGACAAAGGGAAGAGAGGGGGAGAGAGCTACAACAAATTTTAGAAGAAATGGGATACACCAATGTCTCTGAAATTGGAGGTAGAAGACAGATTTGAAAAGAGAATTCATTGAAACATTCTATGAGAAGTTAGACTCACAGATCACCTTTTCCTTTTCTTTGCTATAGGCAGCAGTCTTTTCCCCATTTGAGCAGAAAGCAAGAACAGAGAACTTTCTTGTACACTGTCAAGAAAATGGACCAGAGAGATGCAGATTCAGGGACGGCAGACAAAGCTGAGGGAAGTTGTGCCATACTGAAAATAGGAGGGTAAAGTGAAAGTCTAACTGCTAAATGGTGAAAACTTCCCCCCAGCTCCACGTACTCAAACATATACGTTTTTCCCACATGACTCAGAACCTTGCAAGCCAGGCTTATATACCCCAGCAAAAAGATGAGATTCATCTTTGGGAAAACAGACCATCTGCTATAGACTAAATGTGTCTCTCCATAATTCAGATATTGAAATCCTAAACCCAGTGAGATGGTATTTGTAGGGAGGGCATTTTAGGGTAATTAGATCATAAGGGCAGAGCCCTCACAAATGGGGTTAGTGCTCTTATTGGAGAAACCCCAGAGCTCCCTCACCCTTTCTGCCATGTGAGAACACAGTGAGAAGACAGCTATCTATGAGCCAGGCAGTGGGCCCTCACCAAACAAAGAATTTGCCAGCACCTTGATCTTGGTTCTAGAACTGTGAGAAATTAATTTCTGTTGTTTATAAGCCACCCAGTCTATGGCATTTTTTAATTTTTTTTAACTTTTTAAAATTTATTTCTGAGAGAGACAGAGAGAGAGAGACAGCATGAGCAGGGGAGGGTCAAAGAGAGAGGGAGATACAGAACTTGAAACAGGCTCTAGGCTCTGAGGCCACCCAGATGCCCCTTTAAAGACACAGTATTTGGGGCGCCTGGGTGGCTTAGTCGGTTAAGCGTCCGACTTTCGCTTAGGTCGTGATCTCACGGTTGTGGGTTCGAGCCCCGCGACGGGCTCTGTGCTGTCTGCCAGCTCAGAGCCTGGAGCCTGTTTCAGTCTGTGACTCCCTCTGTCTCTGACCCTCCCCTGCTCACGCTGTCTCTCTCTCTCTCTCTCTCCTAGAAATAAATGACACATTAAAGAAGTAAATAAATAAAGATACAGTATTTTTGTTGTCACAACCAGAGTGCACTAAGACAGAAATTGATACTGAGAAGTAGGGTGCTACGGTAACAAATACCTAAAAATGTGAAGTGGCTTTAAAATTGGGTAATGGGTAGAGGCTGGAAGAATTTTGAAATGTATACTAGAAAGAGCCTACATTACCATGAATGGACTAAGATACCATCCCAAGAGGAAAGACCCTAAAATTCTGACAATTGGGTATTCCCTGATGAAATGACTAAGCCACATTTTCCAAACCCAAACCCAGCATTTAACAGCACACTGGCTTTCCTTCTACTGCTATCTTAGCTATGAGAGGGCAGGAAATAAAAGAAGCTTCAAATCTCATGGGAGAAGGCATGGCAAAGCTGTTTGTTTGGGATTCTCTTTGCAAAGTTCACTGTGCTCCCTACAGCATGGTCTCTCAGAAGAAAGAAGGGAAGAGGAAATCTGTGTGGGGCTTTCCTATACTTACTTTACGTTTACCACAGTCCTCGCAATGATTGATCTCACACAGCTATAGTGAAAGCAAAGGCTGACTCCAGAACTCGGGGCTCCTCATTCAAAAGCCAGTGTCAAGGGCCAAGTGAATGAAGAATTATCTTGTATTGTCAACAACTGCCATGAGGCATCATTACTTTGGCAGCACCCAAAGGTGCACAGTTTGTATATGTAATATTTAACATACATCAGTTACCTATGAGTCAGTTGACAACAGACTCAAATATAATGTACCTTGTGCATGGGCAAGAAGTAAAAAGAGTAAAAGCATCTCATTTTGGCAGGGAAATAGGGACAGATACTCATGGAAGAACAAAAGGAGGAAGAAGGTTGCAGGTGAATGTCAGCCACATCTGTTTATCCTACAAATACTGATAACTGTCATCCCATATCCACTCTCATTTAAAAGAATCTTGTTCTACTTTCAGTCCTAATGAGAAGATGAGCACATGAAGCTACATTTGTACCTGCTTGTTACATTCTCTCCAAGCTGGCCCAACTGATTCTTATCAGGAATTCTGAATTGAGAGTCCCTGAAAAGCTGAGTCAGGGAGTTGTGGGTAGTTGGAGGTAATGTCCTACAGAGTCATATTGGGGGCACAGGAGACATTACATTAAACTCATGCCATGATCTATTCAAAGTTTTGGAGAAACAGCCCCTACCACTCTTCTTCCATCACCAGTTTATCTAATCAAGATGAGCTTTGGATCAAAAAGATCTGGGTACAAATGCTGGCTCAGCCTCCTACCAGCATACCTATCTGATCTCAGTTTCCTAATTAATAAAACACATAGACCTAACAGCAAGTGTTAGCTTACTTTTCAGGACACTGCACCAACCAAAAGTGACAATGTGTGTAAAGTACATTCAATAAACATGTATTTTCTTTCCTTAAGCCTTAAGTCATCTCCTTCTCCATCAGTTTCTGACTTCTGAGTTCCTCCCAGTCTGTTCTTGTCAGTCACTAAAATTAAGGTCTGCAATTGATGTCCTGCTCTTTTCTAACTCATAGCCTGCTGGGATAAGAGCAGGTACCTTGCTGAATGGCACTCACACTGGACCATACATCCTGACTTCATATGTTCATTCACTGAGTCTACGAATATTTGTGGGTCACCTACTATGTGCTACATAGTAGGCAGGTGCTGGGATTGTGGTGTGAATTGAACAGACAAGATCCTTCCATTTATAAAGCATATCTTCCAGTGTGATTCTCTGGGATCATTTCAATTTCATAAATTCTGCCCTGTGGTCCTCTTTAGTACACTTTTACTTGCTCCTCTAGGCAAACCTATTTGTAGCTTAGACCATATGGTCTCCATACCCTGAAGTGACAGAAACTCTGAAACAGAGGATGGTTTGAGAGCGAGATCCTGAGCTCTGGACACTCTCTATACCTTAAGTAGACCCACAGGCCCACTGGAGACCCAGAACTCAACTTGAGGGCATTAGGTACATCTTGAAGAGAGAGGAGTGCAGCAAAAAGGAAACTGGGCATGTGCTGATGACAATGTTTTGCTACTTTCAGAATTTACAGGAGTCTGCCTTTAGAGCTGCTTCCATATATATCTTCTGGTTGCCTCTGATTATCCACTCGTCTGGATTTCCCAGAGGCAAAGGAGAACTTCTGCTTCTTAATGTGGACTCCCAAGTGGTCCCAAGACCCGAGTTTCGCAACAGCAAAACAATGCAAAAGAGAACAGTGCTTTCTCTTTTCTCTTTCTATGAATCATTCTCATAGGGAGAGACCCAAAGGTGAGGTGGGGTATGTCTAAAGCTCAGAATGGTGAAGTTCAGTGAACATATCTAAAAATGAAGAGGACAAGTAGGGTCCTCATTGGTTGGCTCCAAAGCCTACACTCTGACTGGATGTTATTTCTGTTTGGAGCAGTCTCAGTGATGCTTGGCTTTCTCTCCCATACTTACAATCCAAAAGGGTCTTGTGACCATAGGTTTCTTAGTTGCAAGTGTCAAAAACTTGACTCAAAAGGATCAGAATTATAATGCTCACTGCAGAGTGGTGGCTTTTGTGTGATTAAACTGAATGCCTGACACCCCACCTTAAAGTACCTGCTTTGGAAATCTGTTTTAGGAGATAGAAGATATGATTCTAAAAGCTGCCCATTGATACCTACAGGATACCCATAGTTTTATGTTTGGTTGTGAGCTTTAAAGAGCATTCACCAGGGTTTCTATTTCTCAGATGAGCAGCTGATTGTAAAGAATTATTAAATGTTCTAGAATTTCAGGGTCACTCAATTAAGATCTCACTGGCATTATAAATAAGACCAACACAGGTAATGTCCAGAAGGAAAGACTCAGGTAGGCCTACAAAACAAAGGTTGGAAATGCAGGCAAAAGAGGAGTTAAGAACTCCTGGTATTAAGCAAGAGTTAGTTTAAGTTAATACTAAGATTATTTTTATTCCTGTCATCATGCAGTTTTGTGGGATGAAATGCTTATCAATTGCCCCAGAATTCTCCTGGAGGCTGAGGCTTTTCTGTGTTTTTTTCCAGGGTCTCCCTAATTAGAGCCTGGCCTGAAAATGAATAAGAAGCACTTCTTTGGTTCATCCAGGCTTGATGTAACAACACATCATAAACATAATCAGACTGCTTGTGGCCTTTCCCACAGACATGAAAAGGATATATCTTGGAACTAGTTTCTCTAGAAGACCCTCTCCATTTCCTAACAGTTTTTCCAGGTCTTGTACAAACAGGAAAGCAGAGTAAAGTCATTATTAGAGAATAGGTCAATCAATAAATGCTTGTTAGGACAAATAGTACCTTGCTATTAAAAGGGCAAAATGAAAAAGGGCAATAAGGCAATTATAGGATGATTTAGAAATACTCCCCTTCTACTCTCCTTTTTTTCCCCCTTCTACTCTCCTAGGGAAAAAAAGCTTCCTAATATGGGAAAATATGGGGTGAAATGTTTTAATGAAGTCTGTGGCCTAAATTATCCAGGTACACCCTTCGTCTATTATAGTTTGCGTGGGTAGATACCTGCGTGAGAATAAATCCAAACTATCACAAAGTTATGTTAAAGTCATGTGCTTCCTTGGATCTCAGAGCTAATGAATTATCCTAGAACAAACGTTCTCAAAGTTAGTCCCACACAAGCAGCATCATATCACCCGGGAATCTGTCAGAATTGCTAACTCTGGGATCCCCTTCCCACCCTACACCTACAGAATGAGAAATTCTGGGGGTGTGGCCAGGAATCTGGGTTTAGGGAGCCTGCAGACAAACTAGTGACAGACCAGGCCTAGCGTCACTCATAACAATGTTTTCTCTTTCACAGTCGACTACCATTTGTGTTCACCCTACCTAATCGTTTTGTTCTTCAGCTTTGTTTTGTTTTTCCTAACCAAGGAAGGATCTGAGTGAGAGAAGTCAACACTGTGGAGAACATGTGACCTAGGGGTTGTTAGGCCCGTCTGGTTTTCCCTTTGTTCCACTCTTTCTATTCCAGTAACAGGCATCTGTATTTGAGAAACTAACTTGCTTTTTATTTTTCATTCTAATTCATGTGCAGTGGATTTCTCGAAACATTATACCTCCTCTCTATTGGACATGATGAGTCTTCTGATCTGCTCACACTTGAGTTCTTCCTTGGTGAAAGCTATCTTTGTTGGAAATCTGGATAATTCATCTCTCCAGAGGCTCCAAGGCCACTGGAAGAATTCTGGCTCGGGCCCAAGTGCAGGGAACATACCAGTGTAATGTTGTTTCTTGCCACCAGTTTCTTGTAAAGTCTACATTTGTAACAACACGGCCAGTGCTTCAAGTTGGCTTGTGTCCCCCAGGATACACAAAGGACTGTTTGCAAAGGAATACTCCTTGGAAAGATCACTTTGAAGGCTCCATTTAAAAGCAACAACTTAAAATGACAAGAAAAATTTAAAGCTGCTTTATTTTGAAGGATTTCCAAAATTAAACATTGTAAAGTTCTTCAAGAATTGTTGTTGAAAATATTTTCTCTCATCAAAAATGCAAAACCTTCTGGAGGAAATGATACTCTGAGTTTTCTAGCACAAATCAATGCCAAATGAAGGCCATAAACCATGTTTTGTTATGCATTTGGCACTGTTTCCAAATATCTTGAACAAACAACGTCACTGTGCTTCAGACCCACAAACCCTTACTTCTCTGGAAATTTATGATTGTCCATTACAGGCAAGTAGAAATGCTGGGGATTAGCAAGTCCGGACTAGGGTAGAAGAAGAAACAAATAAAGTATGAAAAACAGATATAATTTGAATATTCCAAGCATTTGTTTTCTCAAGCCACTGCTCGGGAAAGCCATTCTTGCCTTATCTATGTGCTCAAAGGAAACTGGCTTTGCGTTTTGATTATCAGTCTCAGACTGATGAAAGTGTTCAGAGCTGGCTTTGGCAGGGATAGTGTTGGGAGGGCAAGAGAGGGTAGGACGAAAGCCCTACAAATCCCAGTAGTGGGAAAAATAAAGAATTCTAGGCACCAGATCCCATGATTTTGTCAGAATGCATGTCACTTTACAGCGTGGTTGCCATTTCTAAAGAACACTGGCTTCCCTACTGGTGGAGCTTTATTGGAAAAGATCATGTCCATGTATTCCAGCCCTGTAGAATACTTTTGTGACAAGTTCTGTGGTCAGGAAATCAAAGGCCCTGTATATGACCCATTTCCAAACACAAGTTCAATTTGGAGTCACAGATTAAAAAAAGGGGGTGGGTATTTAGAAATGTAAGCATCAAGAAAGCAGTACTCCATATCACCAAACTATAAAACCAAAAAAAAGTCTAAAATGACTGACTTTTGACCTTTGCTCAAAAGAAACCTAATTCAGAGGGAAGTATTTTTAAGGTAATTATCTCAGTAATTATAATATAAAAATCTGACTTGAAAACTTAATAATGTTATGTTCACTTTCTTTTGCCTATAATGCATATGGCTATATCTCTTCCAGGGATGTGCAAATTGAATAATGGTTTGTGAATAGTTTGTCCAAGCACAAATCATTGCTGACTACCACTTCTACCACCTGAACTTGAATTTGTTTTTTTTGTTGTTTTTTTTTTTTGCAAAACAACCATGTTTTATTGGTAACTTTGAACGCTGCAAAATTTGAAATGGGAATATTGGTAGGACCAATGATCATGATTCTTGACAGTAATTCAAATTGCTGAAATTTAAAATGGACAAGTATCTTTTTTTTTTTCTTTTTCTTTTTTTTTTTTTTTTTACAAATAGTTTATTGTCAAATTAGTTTCTACATAACACTCAGTGCTCATCCCCAAAGTGCCCTCCTCCATGCCCATCCCCCCTCCCCCCCACATCCATCAGTCCTCAGTTTTTGTCAGCATTCAAGAGTCTCTCATGGTTTGCCTCTCTCCCTTTCCCCCACCATTTCCGCCCTTCTTCTCCCCCTTGTTCCTCCGTCAAGTTCCTCCTAATCCTCCTATACGTGCAAACATATGATATTTGTCCTTCTCTGCCTGACTTATTTCGCTCAGCATAACACCCTCAAGGTCCATCCATGTTGCTACACATGGCCAGATACCTGAACTTGAATTTGAACACAAGCTGGAACGCTGGGTAATCCTGGGGGTACTGTTAAGAATTGGTATGGCACCACTGGCATGCAGCGTTTCTCCTCTGTGTGCCTGGGCATGGTTTGAGCTGGTTTGTCTTTATTTTGAAAGAAAAATCTGTCCTTTATACACTATTTTTGCACTGCAGCTCTATATCCAGAAAACTGTGAGATGTTCTCTTCACAGCATATTACACTCCTTAAGGTCTGCCCTTCTGGCAAACCCCTGCCCCCAGCAAGTGGGTCCACAATTATAATTGCAAGGACATTAATAATAGAGCTAGGAGCAAAAAGTAAGCAAAAGTATTGGCCAAGACTTATGGATTTCATTTGAGGCTTACTGTGGCACTTTAATTTTCCATTCAACTTTCCTTTTAGGAATTACTTAGCTGAACATATCCAGGTTGTCTTTGGTGCTTAATATTATTACTTCTTGGTACTTAATGCTACCGATAATTAACAGAAATGACAGAGGGCACTGAGGAACCAATCAGTGCATTCTCTGATTTGTTGACTTCTTTGATATTCACTTATTCATTCAGTAAATATGTAAGAAACAACTACCATCCAAATGTTTTCAAGGAATTATTCAAAATCAAGATCTACTAATAAAATCTTGCTAGAAAGACAATGTTTATACTTTGCACAATGGAGTTCTGATCTATTAGAAATAAAAAAGGATTTTTCTTAGTCTCAACACAGACCCCATGAAGGTATTATAAATCTGGATGCAAATACTCATGGCCTTTGCCATGTACTTTTTGATCAATATCAAACTTTCTTTATTTTATATAGCCAGATTAACAGATTGATCCTTAAAATTATCATAGGTAGGAGTTGATTAAATTCTCATTTCATTTCAAAGAATTATTATCTTGTTACTATTTCTATAGATTTTACAATAGAAAATCTTTTGAAATGACAAAAGCAGCTATTGGTTAGGTTTTCCTGGTATCATTGTCATAAATTCTCAAGAACACATACTTCCAACTTGACAATAAACTATTTGTAAAAAAAAGAACACATACTAAAGCAAATGTGGATACCATATATATTCACTGTATAGTACTAAATCTATCAAATATCTCTTAGTAACTAGCAATAAAAATTCTGTTGTGGTGTCTTTAATCTGGGAGTGCTTACAGTTTTATGAAATTTACTGATTCAGACACTATTTTTAACAAATGTATACCAAGGATGTGCTATAAGCTAGGCCTTATAGTAGGCCCTGAGGATCTAATTCCAAACTAAACAGGCATTGTCTCTGCCTTCATGGAACTTGGAATTCTGAGGGTTGTAGGCAAAATTATTTTTTCCAATTTTGTCTCCTGTGAAAATAACCACAGAATACTTCCCCTTTTAAAGAAACAGAAAGCCAACAATCAGGCGACTCTGAAAGTCACCTACAACTCCCACGCTTGGATATTCTCAGTTTTGGTCCTCTGTGTTTTATACATGAGGTTTTCATGACATGATCTATAGAAAGATGATCTATAGGAAGAAGTCCTGGCTCTTCAAACAAACAAACAACAATAAAACCCTAAAACAGAAAACAAACAAAAACCTTTATCATTCACATTCTCTTGTGTAAAAGACATCATCTATTACATTAAATTCTGCCTTCCCCCACCTCTCTTCATTCTCCATTATATTCCCTTGACAAATCATCCCTCTGAATGGGATTGAGTTTTTGTTTTTTTGTTTTTTGTTTTTTTCAATTGTCAGGGGCATTCCTGCTGTGTCTGGGCATCAACCTCTTCTTTGGAATTTGATTAATTTCACGCACTTGACCTAACTAAGAAGCCAGACTGTACTTCCAAAGCACTTCAGTTGACAAAATTAAATAAAACCCTAACCAAAGAAACATAAGAATCAAGCTTCTATACCAATAAAGTCAAAGTTTCTCATTAGCATTGACAGAAACTCATTGTCCAAATAAGAAACAGAACAAAAAGTCCTAACATGACAATAGTAGAGACCACCGTGCAAATGGAAAAAGAGAGACTGGAGAGTGAGTTCATGGAGGGGGAGGCTGGGAAGGCCCAATGGATCTGAGCTGGGTCTGCAGAGAATTCCAAAGGGAAGGCTTTTAATCATCCCAACTCCCTGTCGCCAACTTTGGAAGCTTGTATAATTGCTCAGACCAGAGCACCTTTGAGTAAGGGGAGTAAAAGAAATGAAGTTTATTTTGTAACTGAAGATCAGAAATAGCTTTGCAATCATGTCCTTTCTCAAGTCACATGTAAATCATTCAACTGTGTATCCCTATCACTTTGCCAGAATTTAACTTAATTCAAACAGCTAGGCATAAACACCAACTGAGTTAGAAAAAAATTCCTTTCTCTCATGAAAATCAACTTGGTCTGCTAGCCTAATTGTCTGAATCTGCTGTTCATCTCACTATAGGATATTCAGCCATTGAGAATTCAATCAAAACATGGCTGTCAGGGGCGCCTGGGTGGCTTAGTCGGTTAAGAGTCTGACTTTCGCTTAGGTCATGATCTCGCGGTTCGTGGGTTCGGGCCCCGCGTCGGGCTCTGTGCTGACTGCCAGCTCAGAGCCTGGAGCCTGTTTCAGTCTGTGACTCCCTCTCTCTCTGACCCTCCCCTGCTCACACTGTCTCTCTCTCTCCTAGAAATCAATAAAACATTAAAAAAAGAAAAAAACAAAAACAAAACATGGCTGTCAATCCATTCCCATAGAAATGGAAAAGGGGAAAGTAGACCCTAACACCCTCTAGCATCCTGCTCCCAGCTGGTGACTTGAACACACTGTCCAGCAATGCAGGTTCTCCCCTGCCCATAGGGGCGGATGTGAGGACACTGGGTTGGACTAGCATTCTTCCCACAACCCTGGGGTCTGCACCACTTCACACTCCAAGAGGAGTTTTGTTGTTGTTGGCATCTTCCTCTCACTTTCTACAGATAAAGCATCTCTTAACTGATGAATGGAAGTGAGCTTCCATTTCCTTCTGTTTTACTCTCTTAGAGAGATTTGGCGAAAGGGTTGGATTCTTACTAATCCTCAGGTGGGCTGCCTGCTTTCTGCACTGTGCCAATGGCCCCAAATGAGCTAGAAAGATAAATAGGTAGTCATTCTCCCTTTCAAATATTCAGCATGACATGATACTGCCATGGATAGCAGAGACGGGCTCCCTGGCCAATGGTGAATATGTGTTTTGGGGATTTTGGAATGCTAGTTCCCTAGCCAAGGAGCACAAGAATTCAGGAATGTGGTGGCTGTTTATAGTGGCTCATACATTTAAGCATTAGGCCTGCTTGTCCCTATATCAACTCTAAAACTGCTTTAGTTGCCTACTTCTGGATTAAAGAATTCTGTCCATTTCTATATGTATCAGATTATATTTGGTTTCTTTTCCAACCATCAAATAAAGTATTTCTGCAAAACAAGTTGCTGGCCTTTTACTTGTCTAGTGGTTGAACTTCAGGGTTAGAAGGTACTCATTCATTCCCTTCCTTATTCAATAAATGTTTATTAAACATCTCTTAAATACCAAGTGCTAAAGAAGAGATTTTAAAAGAAAGGGCCCTAATAACTTACCTGTTTAGAAGGGTTCAAGAAAGATGTTTGCTATTTTAAATCTACAAGAAATTCCACAAGTTCTTGAACAACTGCTATAGAAGTGAATCCTACAGAGACTGAGAAATTCTTTCCATGGCCCAAAACTGTTCCTGATGCAAGTCCTGACTCATTGGCTTGAGTGAAGATAGAGAGTGACATCTCCAGCATAACTTGTGGAACAGTCCTCTGTTTACTCCTTGCCATTAAGTCACCAATTCCCTTTTTTATCTTGCTCAAAGCAGTCTACAATACTTTTGTCTTTATTTATGGAACCATTCTCTTATTCCTTTAATCATATTGGCTATTCTTATTCAATAAGCATTTGTTGATCAGGGAAAGCTTTAGAGAAGAGGAATAATTTTTTTTTAATGTTTTTTTTTTAATGTTTTTATTTATTTCTAGGAGAGAGAGAGAGCGTGAGCAGGGGAAGGTCAGAGAAAGAGGGAGTCACAGACTGAAACAGGCTCCAGGCTCTGAGCTGGCAGTCAGCACAGAGCCCGACGCGGGGCTCGAACCCACGAACCTCGAGATCATGACCTAAGCGAAAGTCGGACGCTTAACCGACTAAGCCACCCAGGCGCCCCGAGAAGAGGAATAATTTCATATTTAAAGGATTTAAATAGACTGAAAGGGAGGACATTGTCAGAGAGGGAACAGCATAAGCAGAGGCACAGAAGTTAGGCAGATTAATAAATCAAATGAGGAGGGGATGAGGTGGTAAATGAGAGAAAAGAGACAAGTTTAGAACTCTGCAATAACCCAACTCTTCCCTGGAAGCTGTTTCTAAGATCTTCAGGTATCTTTTGTCAAGGATCTTTTATTTTATTTTATTTTATTTTATTTTTAATATTTTCATTTCTTTCTAGGAGAGAGAGAGAGAGAGACAGCGTGAGCAGGGGAGGGTCAGAGAGAGGGAGACACAGACTCCAAAACAGGCCCCAGGCTCTGAGCTGGCAGTCAGCACAGAGCCCGACGCGGGGCCTGAACCCACGAACCGCGAGATCATGGCCCAAGCGAAAGTCAGACGCCCAACCGACTAAGCCACCCAGGCGCCCCATTGTCAAGGATCTTTTAATTGTAAGCAATAGAAACCTACATTTTTGCTCAAGCAATAAAGGAAAATTTATTATAAAGAATTAGCAGTAGTCCAATGCGAAGGCAGGATCACAAGAAAGAAAGCGTGGGAAATAGCTATTCACTCTCTCTTTCCCTTTCCCCACCTCATGCACTCTTCTGCTTATTCCTACCCATCTAACTTATCTTCTCTCTATAGTTGTTTCGCAGCTTCTCCATGTGCCTGGCTACCCTCACAAACCCCATACAAGTCCCTGGAGCGAGTAGGCAGTATCATCATATCCCAATTCCAATCATCAGGACAGATAATTGGATCAGTCTAGCTGGAGTTAGCTCTCCATACCCAGTCGACCAACTGTGATGCAGGCAGGGCTAAGTAGTGCGAAAGTGGCTCTACATTCAGTTGCAGGTAGGTGGGCTTAATGCCAGAAAATACTTGGGTGTGGCAACAGACACCAGATGGAAACACGCATGTGTGAATAAAGAAGACTGAAGATGATGCACCCTTTCAACGAAATGTTCCAGTCACCCTGGCAAAGCAGTATGGGTGGGCAGAATGACTGTGTGAGGCTCAGGAAAGGAGAAACCAAATATCAGTGCCAGGGTGTGAGGGCCCCAAACTATGAGGAACAGTGGAAGGAAGGAATTGCAGCTGCTTTCGTAGAGAAGCAAAGACTTCAAGAAGATCATCCGGTGCTGCCTCTCTTCAAATGGCACATAGGCTACCAAGAAGACAGATGCATCTCCAGAAGAAAGAACTAGACCAGGGAGGGAACAGCCTGGAAATAGTGCAATGGCCCTACAGTTAGTGAATTCTCTATTAAGGAAGGGATTGCAAAATTGTGAAAATACCATTTTATGTGATATTCATAGAGATAATTTAAGTATCCAGCGAAGGATTAATTAGATGACCTGTTTTTACATGTAGACCTGTAATCAGGTGGCCTCCCATGCCTCCAATTGTGATTTCTCTCATCAGTCAAGTTCTAGCTTAGGACGCATAAGAAAGAATTTTTCAACTTTTCAGCCCTGAATAAGAGTTCTTAACACTAAGAGGCAGGGAATGTAGGCAACACAGGCTAGTTCAACATCTCTCAGACTCCATGTGTGGAACACTGGTGCCCATGGGATATTTACAGGTATTCTACAAAAACATGACTTCATTGTCAAATAAAATACTAGTTTAAACAAAGCAAAACAGGCTTCTTTACCTCAGGATATCCTAGAGCCTTTAATAACTTAATGTTTTATAAATCTCTAGCAGGTGAAATACATTAAACAATGCTTCCCAAGCATCAGGACCACATCACATGGTCTATTCAGTCTCATGAAATAGAGTTGGGGAAATGGTAGTCTGGCTCTGTTGCTTTGATTCTTAACCTTTTTTGGGGTCACACACCTTTTGAGAACCAAACAAAATCTACTACACACTTCCCTCACCAACGATGAAAAATGAGGATACATACATGCACACCAAATTTTGCACATAACTTCAGGGGGTCACAGGTGACTCATCTATGACATTCAGGTTTTCCTGGGTCCCAGGTGATACATCCTTGTCCTAGATAATCCAAATTTCTGGATACTTTTCTCTTTATTCATACATTCCCCAGTGGTCCTAAAATGGTGGCACAAATCTTTCTTATTGCATTACATATGCAATGAGATATGCCTTAGTGGATATGCCTCAGCGCTATTCTTTGGTGTGTACACCTGGAAGGAGGCATGACTCCTGCTATTCTGCCACACCTCAAACTTTATCTTCCCTCAGTTGGACTCTCATTCAATGTTCAAGTTCTCTCCAAACCAGAAGTTCTGTCTCACTTGATAAATGAAGAGACGTTTAAAATAACATTTCACATTACTTTAACCGTAATTTTACAGGGTTTTTTTTTCCAACAACAACAACAAAAAGACTAAAGAACTATGTGTGAGTATTTTTCTTATTCCACTATGCAGCTTTTCAGGAAATTTCATTGTTTTTGAAAACATGATCTTGAGAGAGGAGAAACCTCTTCTCATCTTCTTTTAAATGTTTATTTATTTAATTTTGAGAGAGCGAGAAAGAGAGACCAAGTGGGGTAGGGCATAGAGAGAGAGAGAATCCCAAGTAAGCTCGGCACTGTCAGCACAAAGCCTGATGCGGGGCACAAACTCACAAACTGTGAGATCGCGGCTGAGCGGAAATCAAGAGTCAGACTTAACCGATTGAGTCACCCAGGTGTCCCTCTTCTCATCTTTTACAAAAGGGTGCTTCAGGACCTGAGCCCTGGTGTCACTAGGAAACTGAAATGTTTGGGGACAGGTATAAGATGAACAAGTGAGAAAAGCAAAAAGCCGACAGTTCAGATTAGATGAGCAATCTAAATCTTTATAAAACAGCACAGGTAAAAAGAAAAAGCTTGTTATTCCTCAAATACTTCAGTCCTATAAAAGATGACATTTGAAAATGGGCATTTAAAAGGGCTAATTCCAGTGCATGCATGTGGAAGCCAGATATGTTACTTCTTGTGCATCTGTCATTAATTTTATAATTGAAGTTTATGAATATCCCATTTGAAAAACAAATGGTTTATATCAATGGAAATGATTTAGTTTTTATTTTTATCAAAGTTAATACATGTTAATAATTCTTTTTCAGAGTAATAGCTGTTTGCACATTATAAGCACATGTCTCAAGTTCTCCTTATAAGGATATCCGATGGAAAATTTCTTTTGCTCCCTGGCCATCTTATAGTCAGCATATTTCCGTTCATACAAGAAGAAAGTAGTCATTTGAAGTCTATGAAGAAATGTCTGTTTGACTAACAGATGTCTATGCTGGAGTAAGCAGGAAGTCTTACAGTTCCTTCCCAACACAAAGGCCCACTCATGATAAAAGAAAAGACCAAACAGCTTGGAAATAAATAAGGCAATTTCCATTCCAATGAACATCTGTCTTAAGCCAGTCAGGAAGGTGGAACCAAGAAAATCTCTAGGACCTCATGCTTAAGTACATTTTTTCTTTTACCACTTTCCTACCCTTTCAGCAACCATCCTCAACATTATTGGAAAATTAGCCAAAATATTATTGTATTTGTTCCCTGACCAATATTTTAACCTAGAATGCTTAACAGCCAGCCTCTAGCTATAAGGAAGTAAGTTGCTCTACAAGAGATGAACTCTATAAGTAGGAGATGAAGCTAAAATCCAGTTTAGTCTGGGGCACCTGAGTGGCTCAGTCAGTTAAGCATCTGACTTCAGCTCAGGACATGATCTCCTGGTTCACAAGTTCAAGCACTAAGTTAGGCTCTGTGCTAACAACTCAAAGCCTGGAGCCTGCTTTGGATTCTGTGTGTGTTTTTCTCTCTCTGCCCCTCCCCCACACTGACACTCTCTCTCTCTCTCTCTCTCTCTAAATAAATAAATAAGCATTGAAAAAAATTTTTAAATAAATAAAATCCAGTTTAGTCTTATACAATATTATATGTCAATTATAAGTCAATAAATCTGGAAGAAAAAAATAAAATAAAATCCAGATTAGTCACTAGTATTTATTTAGCACCACTGCATGCTATACACTGTGTACGCATTGTGAACACAGGTATGCATAGTGGGCCTTTCTTATCAGTAAAGACACACAATAGATGTGTAACCAAAGAGATGAGCAAGTTAATTTCAGAAAGTGATTTTAAGAAATAGGGTGATAGGATAGAAAGTGACTGGCAGAAGGGAGGGAAGAGGCTAATTTAGAGTGGATGATATGTGTAAGTGATGTGTGAGTAGAGACTGAAATGCCAAAGAACAGCCATCTTCTGTAGATCTAAGGCACGGTATACCAGAAGGAGAAAATGGCAAGGACCTGGAGTGGAAATAAGCTTGGTCTTGCCCAAGAGGGTGGAGCATAGTGAACACGGAGAAAGTGAAAGGAGATGAGTCAAGAAATTAAGTGTACATTATAGACCAACTTTTCCACCATAAAGGAAAAAGACAACTCTGGCCCTGAATACAGTCAAATGATATGCCAAGCCTCAGCTGAGTATACAAAATAATTACCCTGAAGATGGGTATAAATTCATTATTATCACCTAGAAAGAATGAAAGTCTACAATGGTGAACTTTGTGAAGTAAATGTTCCAGAAAAGGACTTCATAAGAAAGTACAGACCAAACCAGTCTCCATCAGTAGGTACTGTCTTCCTTTTTAGGGGTAAGGGCTACCCAAAAAGTAGCTTCCTCCATTCCTTTTCTCAGGTAGCAAATGCCCATTCATCCATCACCTTCTTTGCACCCTGGACTCTGGGTGTTCTATATCACCTGAGTGATAAGAAGAATCAAGCTCTGGCCTTGAAGGATTGTTCTGGAAGTCTGCCAGACCACTGGATCATTTCCCAGTGTTCTTCAGAATGATCACATTGTTTCCAGGTACAGCCAACATGGCTTATTATCAGAGAGCCAGTTCACCCTAGATGAATTAATGAATTCTGACACCATACTTCAGGTTACTGTATTTTGCTAACCTTTTTGTAGCCTCTGAAAAATTGAGATGAGATAAAATCTGGTATTCCCCTCCTCTGTATTAGGCCAGGCTCTATTCCACTTCAAGTGGCAATTGCCAGAGGGGAAAAGAAGTACAAGATGAGTAAAGAATAAAGAGGGAGATTTTCACCAAGGAAACAGCTACAGTTTCAGCAGAACATATGTATTTATACATAAACATCAATAAAGGCAGGGAAACTGTGCAGCATCATCTAGTTCAATAGTCCAGAACTAGTTCAACAGTCTCGTCCAAATATATATTTATATATAATTTGTATATAATTTATATATAATTTATATATAATTGTATATAGAAACTATGATATATATATATACATGTATATCATATATATCTTCCCACAAAATAAAATGTGCAATAAGAGGACTTTGAAAATGTTTTGACCCAGAGTCGGTATATAAATGTCCAGCTTTCTTTATCCAACTAGCGGAGTGATTGTTTTCTCCATTCCCTAATTTTACATTTCATTAGACTCATTTCCATTCTTAAATAAAATATAAAACTCTCTTCAACTTGTCTGCTGCTGTTTCTGTTCCACTGTTTGCCTGCATCTGTGTTATTCATTTTAGGCAAATAGCACTTAGAGAGCAGTAACCATATCTGTTTAACACAAATGTGTTAATGAATACCTTCAGATATTAGTTTGTTTTCACATTCATGACTCTTTTTGTATTCTGAAAAATAGGCCAAAATATTATTCTAACATTTGGTTTATTCAAGATAAAGAAACCAAGCTGATTATATTTGGGACAGAGTTTAATGGTTATATATCACTATAGTTGTTTACTTTTCTTTTCACTGATTAAATATTAGTTAGGAATGGAGTAATTATAGCTCACAAAATAAATTTCCCCTAGGTTGGCTATGCATAGGCACAAGCCTCTAACAATCTAAGTTTCATGATATTCCAATTACTTCTTGCCATTAGATTTGCTTTTTTCTCCAAAAAGGGGCAAAAAAATAAGAGGCTCTAACCCAATCCTTATGATTTGACTATTGAGTTAGATCTTGCATTAATTCATGAGCTTCTATTTTTTAAAAATTAGCATCTTTAGATATTTTTGATAGTGTGATTGATGTACCAGTTGGGTAAAGAAGTATTTGATGAGTAACAAAACAGAAATTAGTATAACCTGGATAAGAGACATTAGAAAGACTAAACCACTAGCTTGCAGTCTTCAAGACAGCAAACTTTCCATCTGCCAATACCTAGATATTAGTTCTGGAATAGCTGACTTGCTATCGAACGCCTCTAACAACTGGTAGTGTTTCTTGAGATAATTAAGCTCACAGATACTTTGTCCATCATTATCTTTTAAACAAATAGACAAGTTCCTCAGTTATCAGGTTTCCTTGTAAAATTATTCTTTTTTAAAAACTGCTCATTTATTTTGAAAGAGAGTGAGATAGAAAGCAAGAGTGAGGGAGGGGCATAGAGAGAGAATCCCAAACAGGCCCTGCGCTGTCAGCACAGAGTCCGAAGCGGGGCTCAACCTCCCAAACCATGACCTGAGCTGAAATCAGGAGTCAGACACTTAACCGACTGAGCCACTCAGCTACCCCTAAAATTACTTTTCAATGTCCTAAAACAAAGTTCTCTTAATACTTATAATAAATGGTGCATCAAAATCATTTTACAGAATGGAAGCTTCATTATACCTTTGCTCAGGATAAATATTATACAATAATGATTAATCTGAACAGAAACAAGTTTAAAAAAAGTTGCACTTTCCATGAGGAGAACTACCATGCAGTAAGTAGTGTGTATGGGAAAATACCACCTCTTTACAATACTATTTCAGCTAGCCCACATCTGTAAATCCAGAGAGCTAGCTGCCATATGTCTTTCCAACTGAAAAAGCTGAAAGACAACTGGCTGCCATATGCTTTTTACAAAGAAATTGTAAACAGGTTACTCAGTATGGACCACATATATAGGATCTACACATGAATGCCCTAGGAATGGATTTGGCCCAAAGTCTCCTTAAGCTAAAAAGCTTCAGGCATCATAATATCCCCACATGTCCACTGTATAATGAAACAGATGACAGCTTTTATCCTGAAGGTTGTTTGGTACTAAGAAGGAGATTGGACAATGGGCAGTTCAGGCAGCCATCCAGAGAAGTTCTTGTGGCTTATACATGTATATATGTATATAAGAGATGTATACTAATTTTTCTTGAAAACCGTAAATAACATACTAAAGTACCATAATGCACACATGCAAACACATGCTTACACAGGAGTATACACACGTCCAAAGAAGTCAAGAAATCTCTTACCAAGGTAAAAGTCTTTGTGATAAACAACAAAGTGACAGTTCCTTTATCAAGATGACCTCTCTTTCCTCTATTGTGGCTGAGGCTTACAAAATGGATATTAAAGGTACCTAATGCTCTGAAGAGACAGCTCTGAGTGAGGGCTCTGAGTGAGGTCACTCAGAGGGAACATGAAGAGAGATCACTTTCAGCCTGTTCTATCTTCAACAGTAGGACAGAAAGGTAAAGAGAGTTCTTAAGATTTATACTCTATTTTAGCTCATTAGAGCAGGAAATCTAAGAAGGATTTAGGCAAAGGACCCAGTTAAGAATAAACAGCACCCATCTGCCGTGTGTTTGTCTTCCTAAGACCTTCAGACATTGAAAGGATCTGGGGACATATGGTTAACAGTGTTACAGTTTATGCCTCCATTCCGCCCCCATCATCCATTCACCCAATGTTAACTGATGTCCTACTACAGGTTGGGTATTGTATTAAAAAAGGAAAGATGGTTTAGACAAGAATTTTGCCATCAAATATAGAAGGAAATGTAAAAAATCACCAATTCTAACACAAAATAATGAAAAATGCCAAAGAGAAAGCTACAAATAAAATACGATGGGAATTCTTAAGAAAGATGCTTCCAGCTTGAGAACGGTAAATGATTGAAGATGATTTTACGGAGAAGACACCATTTGAACAAACCTTGAAGCAAATTGGGGTAGTTGGTTTTAAAAATACACACACACAGAATACACCACCAGACTAATCAGTAGAACAAGCAACTTTTGTGTAAAAAGTTCCACTGGTGTAGTCCTAATGTTAGATGTGCCAGAAGAGTGCACTGACATAACCAGTTGCTTCAAAGTGGACAATATCGCACAGGACCTTACATCCACCTTCTACACAGAGAATGGCATCTCATCAGGAATCTGTTGTAATCAGTCTGTTTTATGGAGCAATACTGTGCTCAGGGACTCTATAAGAACAATGAAGCACTGTTGGAATTGGTTTCCAAACTTTTGTTGAGGGGTAAAAAATGTCAACTTTATACACTTTAACCACTAAAATGTTTTCAAGGTCAAGATGAGCACATAAACTTCAAATAAGAATTTGAAGGGAGCAGTTCCCTAACAGGAGCAGAGGAGGAAAGGAAACAGGGCAGCATGGAGTATACCACTGCAGCAACCGCTCCTTCTGTCTGCCCGGGCTCCATTATGGTCAGAGGACAGGGGGAGGCTGTGTAATTGTGTATATAAATCCTGGGTGAGGATGAGACAGGTCAGGGGAAGCAAGAGGCAGGGGTGGCCCATTTTCCTCATCATCTGCTCAACATAAGCCTGTAAGGAAACATGCTGACTCTTTTAATAATATCAATGAAAGACAAACATCAGGGGAACAGGCATTGAGACTATGAGGTCCAGCTGGTCCCTCCAACAGGGAGATTCTCCCCCCGCATTGCCAACCTTGCAGAACCTGGACATGTGTTTATTAACAGAAGGGTTTTTTATGTGTGATTGCAGCAGTAGCATGAGCAAGAAATCTCCAAGGGAAAGGTGAGTTTCAGGGGTCAGAGCTTCCTTCTAATATGAAGACTTTCCCCCAGTGATAATTTTAGAGAATCTGGGTTTGGCTTTCTTAAGGTAGAAAAATGGGTTCCTTAAAAATGAAATAGATTAAAGTCTGAAAATATGGGAAGGAGTAAAAGGATATTTCATTTCTCATCCCTGCTTGGATATGTATTATTCAAGGCTCTCTTTGCCCCAAGTAAATAAAAACAACTCATACTAACTTAGCCTAAATAGGGAGTTTATTGGGTCATGAAAACAAAAGCCTAAGAGTATTCTTGCCTTGGCCATGGCTGAATCCAGGTGCCCAGTTTTTCATGAAGCTGCCTCTCTGTGTCTTGACTCTGCCTTCCTCTATCCTCTCTGGCAGGATTCCCCCATATACTGGCATGACGGAAGCCAGGAGCTCCAGCCCATTTTTCTATCCTCTCAACAGCCCTCTACGGAGTTTCTCTTTTTCCAGCTATTTCCAAGAACTGAGTCTCATTTGCTCCAAATGGATCACTCGCCCGTCTCTGAGCCAATCACTGTGGCTGGAAGAATGTGATTCCCTGAGTGGTCAACTCCAGAGCCTAGAGTCACTTCCACCCAAGTGATACGATCTCACAGAGGGAGAGGGTCAGCTTCTCATGAAAAGTCAGACATTTTTACCAGAAACAGGGTACATGGATGCCATCCAGATTAATCCCTCTCTGGTTTTAAGCAGGAAATTTGACCTGTGGGAGAATACTCACACATTTCTGAAGAGGCCATTCTGTGTTTTGAAGTAGTGACTGTGTAGGCCCTGCATGCCTAATGGAGTCTACAGATAGCAGCTCTATATCCTTCATGGTAAACAGTTCTAAATACTTCTCTAGAACCCACTGGTCATCCTGAAGTTGACTGGAGTCATTAATGTTTCATCAAACTCATTGTCAGAGGCCCAGAACAGGGCAGCCCAATTGTAATCAGTCAAAACTCAAGGATGCTTAGCCTCAGCTCTTCTGTTGGCCTGATGCTATGTGCCTGTAAAGTTAAACAACTGTTAAATTCTTCAGTGTTCTCCACCCCCACCCCAAAAATAAAGAAAGAAAGAAAAAAGAAAGATGGAAAGTCCAAGATTCTTCAAAAACACATTCTACCGAAATGAAAAACATTTCAAATATACTGTCATCACTCCTATAAGCCTTCTCACCTGGGCCAAGTAACAATGTGTGCCAGATGAGTAAAAAAGAAGATGCCAATTTTATTGACTTTACCACCTCATACTCTTTTCAGGTCTGTGAAAAATGTTTTAGGGGTGAGTAATTTTTTTTATATAATTCTCTACAAGTCTGCTGTACATCAAAGATGACTGGGGGGGAGGGTGTTGCCCAGATACAGAACAGCATACTTAAGCTGAAATAGTCTGATTGATCTTCACCATTCCTGGTATAATAAAGTATTTGGGGATGTAATAAATAAAAGTCTCCAAATTCCCAGCCTGGTGGTCAAGGTATTTCACAATCAAGCCAGCATCTTCTCGGTCTCTCATAAGTGTCTTGATGTAGTTAGTTGAAGAAGAAAGAAGCCAATCCCTTCTTTATTTGTCTCTTTCTATCCATAGTGTCCATTTTAACCTAGCTCTCACCCTCAATCTGAACCCAAACAGATAACTATTACATGGTGTTATGTCACTTGTGAGTATTGTCTCAGATGCATATGCATGAAAGAATGTGTGACTGGGGCAGAACCAAAAAAAAAAAACAAAACAAAAAACAAAAAAAAGTGGTGTGAAATATACCTGCCTACTTGCCCATAATCCCCTGGCCTTCAGAAATGGATAGAACTAAGAATATGGACAAGAGCCATAAACAAAAAGGGCAAAAGAAGGCTCATCCTCTCACTCTCAGAAAGACTATTTGGATTTCCTCCTCGACACAAAGACAAGGAATGATCTCACTTAATCCTATAGCATTGGTGAAGTGCCCTAAAAATCCTCTAAGGGGAATGGTTTTTAAATTATGCATCATGGGTCCCCCATATCCCATATGAAGAAGAAACTATTTTCATATCTGCACATTAAATTTGTGCTTATCTTATCATTTCCTTCCTCCTCCCCCTCTCCTCCCAGACAACATGCCAGATAGGACTTGGAATTCAAGCCTCAGAAAACAATGCAGAAAGTTTCCACAGTCCTGGAAAGTCTAATGAGCTGTGAGCTAGAACGCAGCAAGAGTCATGGTCACATGAATCTAGTTTTTGTACCCTTGCTTTGAGCCTCATTGCCAGTCTGGCTCTTTGTTTAGGTGACCTATGGCCCCTGGAGTCAATGTTTGTCTTCTAAATGGTATTTCAATACTAACATCTGGTGATGTCCCCCAGCTTGACATTTGTGAAGCAGATGCTTCCAGTGGCCTGGAGTGTGCCTTCTGGGTCAATGTTTTCAATAATGCCCTCTGGCATTGATCTCTGTGGTACCTCTCCCCAGGTGAGAAAAGAAATGCCACTGGGAAATGGCTGAGAGAGAACACTTCGGAGCATCTGGAGGCAATCTTGGAATATAAAACCCCAGAAGTTCTTGTATAAAGAAATACCTAAAGGTAGAGAGTAGAGGAAAATATCAAGTCCTTGGTATTTTTTTGAAGTAGTACTTTAAATAATCTAGTGGTCCAAGCCTGACAAATCTATACTTCATTTTAAGTAATTTCTTTCCATGTTTCTTTCTCTTCATTCAGTGTTCTCTCTCTTAAAACTTCAAATAGAATGTGTTACTGAGAAAAGCAAGCCCTCTTTCCCATCCCCTCTCCTCCTTCCCTCCATGTACACAGACAAGCACACACTTCATAACTTAATAAGCAGCTCCTCTCAATTGGGCCTAGAGGAAACTTCAAGGAATCTTGTGAACTAGAGCAGAAATTCAGATAGCCTACATTTGGACAATGGTGCCTTTTAAAATTAAGGCTCTCCCCCCAAGATTTCTGAAAAGCTTTCAAAAGTAGTAAGAAGGTCAATGAGAATTATTTGTTTCAACCTGATGAAGATTTCTGATCTCTACCACTGTCTCAAGATCTCCTCTTCTTGTCACCAGTAGGCAGTGACAACTACCTGTACAGAAGTAGAGCTACCACACAACTACCTATAGAGAAGTAGAAATCTTTTTACTCAGGAATTTAGTATAGGCAAGGCATTATGAGGATCTTTGTAATGTTTACCATATTGTTGTTTGGCTTCTCTTTCCAAAGAGCTAAGAATCTACCATCCTCTCATTGATTCATCTTCATGAAAGCTCCACTGTCCAAGTGGTCAGCAAGGGCAGGGAGGTGAGCATTGCACAAGCCAATCGGAAGGGGGATGGTAGACAGAATTCGAAGATGACCCCCAATGACTCACACCCTTATATAAGCCCCTCTTCTGAGTGCATATAGAATATGGCAAAAGTCATAGGATATCACTTCCATCATTACATTATGCTATACAGCAAAGGTGAAGGGGGGTTTGCACATGTAATTAAGCTCCCAGATCAGTTGACTTAAAGTTAATAGAAGGAGATCATCTGGACAAAACCCAACCTAATCAGGTAAGCCCTTTACATGAGGGTCTAGAGTCAGAGAACCCAAGTGAGAGAAATTCTTCCTGACTTGGAAGAAATAAGCTGCCATGTTGTGAGAGGACTTGCAAGAGGGCCACATAGCAAGTAATTGGGGGCTCCTCTAGGAGCTTAGAATGGTCCCTGGCCGACAGTTGGGAATCCTATGAATGAAAAACATTTAATTCTCATAGAAAGTTTTCATTAAATCAGCTAATAATTGGAGATGCTGTTAAAGAAAAACTAAGTCATTGGTAGGAGCTGACTTTGAGTGGAGATTTCAAATGTGAGAAGCATGCTAGACTAGAAGTCAGAAAAAAAATGACTTCTGGTCCTACTCCACCTAGCTCCAAGATCTCAGACAAGTCACTCAATTTGGCCATGGTTTTATAGCTTTAGAAATTTATAATAATCACACCTTAATCATAGACTTGATCTGAGAGGATCCAATGAGAGCATATGCTTGAAAATACTTTGTAAATTGAAACACGGGTCACAAATAATACTGGTTTTTGTGTTTGTAGTGATTGTTGTCATTACTCAAATTATGGTCCTACTTTGTAAGAAATGAGCTATCCTGGTTAAAATGTCACTTTCCCAGGGACTTTTGAACTGAATATGAACCAGAAACATCAACCAACTTCAATGTAAAATTCACCTCTCCCATGGATCTTTTGAAGGACTTCCTGTTTGGGGAGGCTAGATGGAATGAACCTTTCCTTTTGCCCTGGAATTTTTATTTAAGCCCCTTACACCAAAGAAACCCAAAACTAAAGAAAGCTACCCACCATAGGGCCAGTTACCCTCCTCTCAGGTTTCCCAGGAGATTTGGGGGTTGGGAAATAAAACCTCAAAACCCACCCCCTTCCTTCTCAGTCTGTAGAAGAAGACCAGAAAAGAGAAAGGAGTATAGAGAGAGTCATGTTTGTGGGGAGTTCAGTGTTCCTGGTGAAGTGGTTCTCCCTCACCTCTAAGACTGCCTCTGTCCACTGCCATCTCAGGGAACTGAGGTAGTACCTGAGGATCCATGGAACACTGGGGAGGCTTACAGAAAGTGACGACTGCATTCTGTTCCTTGTTCATGCTTCTACTTCCACTGCAGATTTGCTGATCTGCCTCATGCCCGACTGAGGTAGGAGTGTGATAGGGGAGGACCAGAGAAAGACAGCACTGACAGAGAAGGGACAGCAGTGGAATAGCCTCTATTGCCACCATTTAGGGGATGATCTATCTCATGCATCTTGACTGTCTCCAAGTCTGGGAGAATGGCCTGTTAAACCACTGAAATCTCAAGTTTCTATTTTCATTCAAATCAGTGTGAGGAATGGGGCACCTGGGTGGCTCAGTCGGTTAAGCGTCCAACCTCGGCTCAGGTCATGATCTCGCAGTTCGTGGGTTCAAGCCCGTATCAGATGAGGCTCTGTGCTGACAGCTCAGAGCCTGGAGCCTGTCTTCGTATTCTGTGTCTCCCTCTCTCTCTGATCCTCCCCTGCTCACGTTGTCTCTCCCTCTCTCTCTCTCTCTCTCTCTCTCAAAAATAAATAAAACATTAAAAAAAAGTTTTAAATCAATGTGAGGAAGTCTCACCTCTCTATAAATTCATTACAGGAAAATTGGGGACAGTGTGTAAACTGAGCTCATGGTCCATTTTATTTCAGTCATCAGGACTCTTTCACCCCTATATGAAATATTTACTGTTGGTTGTAAGTAAAAATGGTCTTTTAGAGCAAAACTTATGAAACTTCACTGGATAAGCACTTTGTAATAGGAGCCAAAAATTATGATATGGTCATAAATGACCCCTGTCATTTAGGTGCCTCTTTTAAATAACATCTGAAATATTAACTGGCACTTAAAAATAAACTTAGAAGAGAGGCACCTGGTTGGCTCAGTTGGATAAGCGTCCGACTTCAGGACAGGTCATGATCTCACAGTTTGTGTGTTTGAGCCCTGTGTTGGGCTCTGTGCTGAAGGCTCAGAGACTGGAGGCTGCTTTAGACTGTGTCTCCTTCTCTCTCTCTGCCCCTCCTCCACTTACGTTCTGTCTCTCTTTCTCTCAAAAATAAATAAACATAAAAAATTTTTTTTAACGCAGAAGATTAAAACACTTTTCTAATTCTGCTTACTAAATTTGGAGCACTTTTCACATTTACTGTTTTAAAGCTGAATTACATTTGAAAAACTTTCTCTTGCTTAAAGATTATAGCTTAAGCAAAAGTTCTAGAATTAATAAGATAATTTAATAGGGTGGTTGAATATAAGAGAACTATGTAAAATCAATAGCTTTTATTTATAACTAGCAATAAATCACTAGAAAAGAAAACACAGAAAAATATTCCATTAACAGCAGTGACAAATTTTTAACTTACTAAAGATGAAGCTGTAAAGAATACCTCAGGACCAACACATATAAAGCTATAAAGTCTCACTGAAGGACCTAAATAAGGATCTGTGCAACCAGAAAGACAATGTTTATAGGTGCAATTTCTTAGCATCACAAAAGTATGACTTCTCCCCCAACTTAACACACAAATGAAATCAAATTAAAATACTAACAGCCTTTTTATTTTAATTAGATAAAATTATCTTTAAGAATAAATGGAAGATTGACTTCCGGCATGAGAGCCTGTAGAGTACCACAGACCTGTTCCCAGAAAAACTGGTGACGATTGTTTTTTAAAAATTGTAATTGTCTAGAAATGGGCCTAAAGGCATATAGCAAATAAAGAAACATCTACTCAAGAAAATCTACTAAAATTTGGTAAGAATTTAGAAAAAGTCTGTGGTACTTGAACCAAGATTGCACTCTCCCTTCGCCCTCAAAGCTCGGCCAAACAGAAACAGACTGGTGCAGCCAAGGACACAGGGCTCCCCTCCCCCTGAGCTCCCAGTCATGGGGACATCTTCCCCAGAGGTGCAGGCTGTCAGCATTTTGCATCCTTTGTCCAGCTACCTGCTGCCAAGGCTACGTTACGGGAGAATGCACACAAGAGGAGGGAATTCTCTTCTATCCAGCCCCCACTGCTGTGTAAATTGTATGGTATATAAATTATACCTCAATAAAGATGTGTGTAAAAACAAAATAGGTAGAAGAATATAAGCTCAAGAATAACCAGGAAAAGCATGTAGAGGAAGTACATGACTCCCCAGATATCAGACCTTAATACAAGGCTACTATACTCAAGTCCACATGATATGGGCACAGGGATAGATAAACAGATCTGAACTGAGATCAATAAACAAAGCTCGATGCATTAGAAGATTTAATATGGCGAAATGATACTTCAATTCAGTGGGCACAGATTAGTTGTTTTGCCAATAGTGCTGGTATGACTGGCCAAATATCTGGAAGGAAAAATGGATAGGACTCACATACTATTCCATAGATACACAAAAACAAATTCCAAATATATTGAAGACTTAAATGAAAAAAATTTTTGAGGGGCGCCTGCATAGCTAGTCAGTTAAGTGTCCAACTTTGGCTCAGGTCATGATCTTGCAGTTCATGAGTTCAAGCCCCACATCGAGTTCTGTGCTGGCAGCTCAGAGCCTGGAGCCTGCTTCAGAGTCTATGTCTCCCTCTCTCTCTCTCTCTCTCTCTCTCTCTCTCTCTCTCGCTGCCCCTCCCCCATTCACATTCAGTCTCTCTCTCTCTCTCTCTCAAGAATAAATATTACATTTTTTTAAATTTTGCAATAATATCCAGAAGACCCCACATACAACTTAGAGTTAGGGAGGCCTTAACCAACACTAGAAAGCCTGATGCCATAAAAGAGAAAATAGATATATACATATTCTGTACGACAAAAATACTATAGACTTACAAAGATAAGAGTCATAGAAAAGCAAATCTAAATGGTTAAAAAATTTAATAAAGTTGCCACATTCAACAGTAGTTGGGAAAATGCAATTAAAGTAGCAATGGGGCATCAGTTACACCTCTCAGAACAGAAAAACTTTAAAAGAGGGGTAACCTATCATACCTAAGATTAATGAAAAAATAATATGTTCCTACTTTGCTGGTGAAAATATTATGGCCCTTAGAGTAGTCTGGCAAAATGCAGTGAAAATAAATAGGCATATCTCCATTTGGTTGAGTAATTCCATTCCTTGGAACCAATGAAAAGCACCAACACAAAGGAATATATAAGGCTGAGTGTTGTACTATTTTTTTGGAATGGATAAGACAAATAAGCAAACCAAGTGAATTTCCATCAATAAGGATTAAATAAACTATGGTACAGGGACATCGTAAGTTAAACATATTCCAGAAGACTTAGATTTCTAAAAGGTATTCTGAGAGAAGCAAGACACAGAAAATTGGATATAATGTATTCCTAGTTTTGTTCTTAAGTGACTAAAACTACATAGGAATAAATACATATGTTTCTCTGTGCATGTATATATTTTCACTCAATTGCAAAAGCATGGAGAAAAAATTAGGGGAGGTTATCATTGTGGGTTACAGGCCAAGGGCTGGTGACTGGAGGTAAAGAGGGATATGGGTAAAAAAGGAAAAGAGATAATAAAGAGGAACACACCAATAAAAACACGTGTGTAATACCCTCACATTTATACATATATATATTTTTTAATATTTTTATTGATTTCTAGGAGAGAGAGAGAGAGAGAGACAGCGTGAGCAGGGGAGGGTCAGAGAGAGAGGGAGACACTGACTCTGAAACAGGCTCCAGGCTCTGAGCTGGCAGTCAGCACAGAGCCCGACGCGGGGCTCGAACCCACGAACCGCGAGATCATGACCTAAGTGAAAGTCAGACGCTTAACCGACTAAGCCACCCAGGCGCCCCTTTTACATATATTTTAAATTGTATTTGTGCGCATAGATGTAATTTTAAAAATAACGTATTTGACAAATGCTGTAGAAATGCTAATTCTATTAGGGCATAGCTGAATACCTAGAAAGGGCAGAGAGAAAACAAACTTTCTATGTTGTTTGTTCAACAGAAACATTGCTTTCTCACTCTTCATATCAGCTGTCTTTTGTCAATGTCATGGAAACCTGACCTCTCAAGTGTTCCTACCTGGACATCTGAAATGACACACAGCAGTAGCAGTCGACTACCTTCTTCCCTATCTCTTCACTAAAGCCAGTCCTTCACCCTCTCCTGCCTTCTCCAGTGGCAGCCCTTCATCACAGCTACTCACTTCTGCATCTTCAGTCTTTTTCTCACATCTCTTCTCCTCAGGCTTCCCCTCTACCTGACACCTCCTCTCACCATCAGGACTTCACAAGAGTAAACAAGTCTGCTTTCACGGATGACCTTCAAATCTTGATTTCCAGCCCAGACTTTGCTTCCTAGCCCCAGGCTCCTATTTCCAACAGCCTATATCACAATGCCACCCACCAAGTTTATGTCCAGGTACTTCAGGCCTATCATGTCTTCATCAGTCTGCTACCGCTGCCATAACAGAATACCATGGGCCAGGTGACTTTAACGATAAAAATTTATTTTCTCACAATTCTGGAGGCTGAAAGATCAAGATCAAGATTGTCGGCAAGTCTGGTTTCTCCTGAGGCCTCTCTTCTTGGCTTGCAGATGGCTGTCTCTTCTCTGTGCCCTCACATGGCCTTTCCACTGTTCATGCACATTCCTGGTATCCCCTCCTCTTCTAAGAGGATTGGATTAGGGCCCCACCCTGATGGTCTGGTTTTAACTTCATCACTTCTTTAGAAGTCCTGTCTCCAAATACAGTCACATTCTGAGGTTACTGGGAGTATGATTTCAACATAGGAGTTCGGGGGGAACACAGTTTAGCCCATCATGATGTCTAAAACAGAACTCGTTCGCATTGCAAAGAGTAAACATGCTTTTCCTTTTCTATCTATCTATCTCAGAAAAGGGTGTCAACCCGGGATCCAGAGCTAGAAACCCCAGAGTTAACTTCTGAACTTATCTGACAGAAGCTGGGTTCTGTCTCCTTCCCCCATGCCTATCCACCTGTTCACCAAATGTAGCCTCCATGTTTCCATCATCACTGGCATGGCCAGAGATGACTGGCATCCTCTCTGAGTATTGCAACAACTCTAAGCCTTCTTTTCTGGCAACCAGGCAGCCCACATTCAGTCTAGCCTCCACCATTCTACTAGAACAATCTAGCTTCCTTTTAAAATAAAATGTAATTATGCCACACCCTGTTTAGAAACTTCCACTCTCTACTGTCCATGGGAAGAAATCCAATTCCTCTGCTTGGCACAAAGGTTTGCCTACTGCCAGTCCTCAACCTAAGGCTTCTGCTTACCTTCCAGCACTCTACCCACTTGTAGCTTACGTCTCAATAGCACTGAATGTATTTGCCCCAAATACATCGTGTCCTTTCTTCCCTGTCCCTAAAATGCCATTCCTTCTCTTTTCCTGCAAGTAAGTTTCTAGTCGCTCTTTGTGGCCCAGATCAAAGCCCTTCTGTATCCCCAGTTAATGAGACCCTCTTTCACTGCTCCAGGCTATTTTACGTATATTAGACACATTTATTCAACTATTGTCATGTTTCATCTCATACTTATTTCTTCCCTACCAGTCTGTGGGTGTCTCAAAGATGATGACTCTACTTACTTGCCAGTCATTAAGTGTTTGTCCCATGAGTGATTCACGTGGACCTGTGTCCTGAGCTCCTCAAGCTCCACATGTGCAGAGTGAAACTCATAGTTGCCCCTTCCACGCGGATCCTCTTCCCAGCATCCATGGTCCTAACATGGACCTCACCGTCTCTCTCGGATACATGGTGCTCAAATCTTGGACTCCTCTTGGATGTCACCTCTGCCTTTATTCCCCGAATAAAATCAGCTACCAAAGTGTAGGAGTTGGGAGTTTGTTCCTCAAAAGTCTCTCTGTTCCCAACAGAAACCACACCCACACCCCCTCTGACTACATTTCTGCCCTGTCTTAGGTGACATGTTTTCAGCCTCTTTCAACTCCTATCCACTGAATGCTACTTCTGGAAAGGTTGCCTTAAACACTACCTTTAAAGTGTTTTTGTGGTGAATCCCTATTGCCTAAAGAGTTTATTTTCAACTCCTCATTCTGGCACTCAAGGAAGTAAACCTGCTGTTCCGTCCCCACTTCCTCAGCTGCCCATCACAGACTCTAGGCACACTATCACATTCCCTTGCTAAAGTCTTCCCCTTTTCCATGCCCTACCTGCTCATTCATTCATTCCATATTTACTCAGAACCCTCTCTATGCTAGCCACTGTGGTAGGCTCTGATAATGAAACAGAAAAAGGCAAGATTCATGGCTTCATATAAATCAGTTGTACTCAGATTTTACTCTGCTTAAAAAATAGCTTGGGGCACCTGGGTGGCTCTCAGGTGAGCGTCTGACTCCTGATTTCGGCTCAGGTCGTAATCTCCCTGTCTGTAAGATCAAGCCCCGTGTTAGGTTCTGTGCTGACAGTACGGAGCCTGCTTGGGATTCTCTCTCTCTGCCCCTCCCATGCTGCTCACTCATTCGCTCTCTCTCTCTCTCAAAATAAATAAATGAACTTTTTTTTAAAAAAAATAGCTAAAGCACTAGGTTAAAATGAAGAATTCCTATTCCAAACCCCTCTACACAAAAATTCATATTTGTGGGTACAGAGGGGGGCCTAAAACAGTTCATGTTTACCAAATACCTAGGACTCTAAGGGACCTCACTTGGAGAGACATTGATATAAATTAACAATTACAATATACACAAGAGCCATGCATGATGTCAACACAAGTTATTAAGGGAGCACATTGTACCTAAAAGGCAATCATATTAACCAGGCAAAGAAGAGACTGTGTGAAGAGACTGAAGGGGCAGAAACTTCCATGAAGAGGAAACAATCTGTACAAAGCAAAGTTTGAAAAGTCTGAAAACCAATTAGGATGCTGAAAAGAGCTCCATCAGAGAATCCAGTGGGAAGAGATGGGAGATGATCAACAAGGCTGAGCATCCAGTGCAGACCTGTCTGGAAGACAACAGGTCTTAAGCAGGGGAGGGTAGGATTCTCAGCCCTGCATGAGCTCCTTCTTTTCCTTTCCAACAGTTTTCTCCCAAACCCTGGTTAGTGTTCTCACATGCAGATGCTTATTAGTACTCAGCTGAAGACACAAGGGTGACTCTCTGCAGATCTCTGGAGCTCTCTTTACGAGCAGCTTCCTTCTCTCTGGTGCTCTGCCCTGAGAATTCTGGATAGTCTGCTGGTCTCTGTCCCCAGGAACATTTCCTCAGTTCAGAGAGTCCACCAGGTCCCACCTGGGCTCCCCCTCCCTGCACCATGACCTCACATCTTTCTCAAGGCAAGAAGGTAGAACGACCATCGGGCTCATCTCATCGATTCCTGTTTCCTAGAGATCACTGTCCTTCTCTTCCTGATTCCTACTGTTCTGAAACATATTTTTTCATATATTGTGTCTGCTTTTTTTGTTTTAGCAGAAGGATAAATCTGATTCCTGTTACATCTTGACTGGAAATGGCAGTTCAACCCCATATTTCTAAGTAAAAGGTTTATGCTAATATTTCTTGATTTATACATTTTAGGCATTATTGACTTCTTAACTAATCATAGAGATCCTTCCCCCTCAGCCTAGATCTGGCCTCAGAGTCTTCACTAGATAGTCATTCCTGACCAATGGACTGGAGTCAGCAAACAAGTTGAAACATTTTTGGCTTCTTAGAACTAGATGTAATAGTATCTTTCAGTTCTAAAAGTCTATGTTAGGCAGTGGAAGATGAAGTGAAAATCATCTAAGTTATTAAAGCTAAGTGGAAACAATTACAATAAAAGCTTGCTAAGTGTTAAAGTTATAACTGGTGATTAAATAAAATTTTAGAAAAAAAAAATCTATAAAGTTGCTCACTTTTTTCACCCAGTATTAAGAGTAATAGGAGTTTGGGGAGCCTGAGTGGCTCAGTCAGCTGAGCATCCAACTTCGGCTCTGGTCATGATCTCACAGTAGAGTTTGAGCCCCATATGTGGGGCTCTCCACCGTGAGCACGGAGCCCACTTTGGACCCTCTGTCCCTCTCCCTCTGTACCTCCCCTACCTGTGCGCGCACGCTCTCTCTCTTTCTCTTCCTGTCCCTCTCTCAAAAATAAATATTTTTTTTAAAAAATCAGTTAAAAAAAGAGTAGAAGTTACACTAGGAGTTGAGAAGTGTTAAAGGAAAAACAGAAGAAAAGAGATGTCATTTGCACAGTCTCTCACTTTCCACTCAACAACAGTGTAGGGGAAGAATTACAAAATGAGGACTTTTCTCTAGAGTCTTCACCTCATCCGTACAAAATACAATGGATTTGCCATCTGAGGGAGTACACAGCTGAAATCCACAGAATCCATAATGAAATCCATGATGATTTCAAATATAAGGATTAAAAATGATATGTCACAGATTTTACTTACAATGCAAATATTCAGATTTCATATTCATTTAATTCTTTGAAAAAGGGAGAAAAGCAAGCCTTCAAATAATAATTGGAAATAAGCATCATTTTTTTTAAAAAAAGCTTTCATTCTATTTGATAAAATAGTTTGCCTAAATACGGGGAGGGGTGGGGAAGGGAAATACCCTGGAGGGTGCAAATTAGACAGAAATTTTCCATCCAAATAAAACTAGGATAATTGGGTGTAAGAAGAACAAGAACAGTGGATCACAAAACAAACCAGAAAAGGAAAGGTTCCCAGAAACTCTTGCACTATTGAGAGGAAAATGCTGTTCCATGTACTCCCTTCCTCTCTGGCCCAACCTCTGTTACCATCATGGGCGCCACGGAGCAGGTGAAGGAGGTAACCTCCCCTTCTCAGCTGCCCTCTGCCCAGACTGGTCTGACACAACTGATGGTGCTGGAGAAGGAAGGAATCAAGGAGGCAACAGAGAGGAGACTCTTGAACACTCCCTCCCCTATTCTCTCTCCTTTTAGAGGAAAGCTGGACACGCCTTCTACTTGTGCAGTTCATTTGCTGCTGTAAAACCAAGTGGGATCTGGAATCCAGGAGTCACTGCTTTGAGGCTAACTCAAGAAAGAAAGGTTGGAAGAGTCTAAGCTATGTTTCCCAGCCAAGACTTCAGGGGGTTTACTTCTGACAGGGTTTGGGGCAGAAGCTCTCTTCAGAAATGAGGAGTACACATTTGGCCAGAACATCCCCAGAGCTGAGCCCTCATCTCTGCAGCAGGTAGGTGACTCAATAGGAAACGTCCCCTCCCCCACACCCCGCCACAGCTGGAACTGAGGAACAGAAAGGAGAAAGAGAAATTCTTTGTACACTTTTCATGAAGTCCCAATTCATTTGTATGCCTTGTTAGGGATTAAGACGATTCCTGCTCATGCTTGCTGACGTACATCCAAGATTATCCTGCTAAATCTCCAGAAATGCCAACTGGGAAACAAATGACAATTGTTCTCTTAAAAGACCTTTGTTTGACTGTGTGGCTGTAATGGCCTGTTGGGCTCATTCAAGTGCCAGCCTGGAGACAACAATACAAACAGGAAGAAAGCAAACCTCTGCACAGCAACAGACCAGGGCGCTGTACGGCCAGCCCCACCAGCGCAGCGGCCAGCCTGCTAGCTAATTGTTGAAGCAGGATGCCAGACCCAAGGGCAGGGTGGACAAGCACCCGAGGGCAGGGCCCCAGCAATGCAAGCCTCAGCACAGAACTGGGCAGAAGGTTCGGCGAGTGCCGCAGGTTGTGCCCAGAGCTGGATTCGGGGCTGCTGAAACAGTCACAAGCCTTGGCAGAGGAGAACTGGAGGCAGCACGGCACCGAGGCCTCGCGGGGGTCCCACGCTTGTGCACACACATCTGCCTAGCAGGAGGCCTCGGTCTGGCTGTCTAGCAACAACTGGTCATCTGAGCCTCCTCTTCCATCCCATACAATCTTTCCCTTTCGAGGTTGTCCTCAGAGCTCACTTCACCCTATCTCCCCCGAGAACAATTTCTCAGGACGTCCTGGGGAGACAAGGAGAGGGAGAGGAGAGCTGGACCCCGCTGCAATTTCCCTGCTACCTAGCACATCACTTGCCTTGCCACAACCCCCGGCCCCCAGCATGCCCCCCCCCCATCCCTGGAAGGGCAGCCTGGACTCCCCTCTAAGCAGCCACGGAGACCCCATCTTCCCTCCCGGTATGAGAGGTGCTCAGACTCAAACTGCCTTGCTGTTTGCCATCTCTCACTGCCCCGATCGGCATAGGAAGCCCTGAGCTGTATGGCCAGCATCTGCACACGAGCCAGGGAGAGGGTCTTCAAGCCGAGGAAACCCTTACAGGTCTATCGATTTGCTTCTCTAGTGTAAAGACTCAGCCATAAGAGAACAAATCAAAGCATTTATTAAAAGAGATGTATTCTCACTGGCATTTGGGATCTCAATTTCTGTTCCACCAGTTTTTTTCTACCTTCTTATTTTGTAATAGAATAGCTAAGATAAAAGGCAAAAAGAAAATATATTCTTTATTTTAACTACTGATGGTCCATTAAATCTGCTTAAAATCTGCTTTCATTATTGTACAAAGCCGATTGACAGGAATGTTTTGGGAGGAAGAGCCAAAAGAAGCATAAAGATTGATTTTAAATATACAGCCTTTCTCTCAGAAAGGGCCCTGGGACCTGGCGGGACATCTGCCACAGATCAATCGGCCAGGGCCCTAGGGCAACACGTTTTACAATTCATCCACCCAAGAGCACCAGGTTCTAAAGGAACTTGTTTTCCAAATGCCCTCGAGGATCCAGCTAGCATTAACTTAACAAAGTGCAACAACAGGGGACAGGCTCCCTGAGGAAGGTCCAGAGTGGGAAGATGAAGGTCTGGACCTCCAGAGCCAGACTGCTGCATTTGCTGCCTCCAGCTGTGGAGTTCAGGGAGGTTACTGAACCTCTCTAAGCTTTCACTTCCCTGTGCGTAAAATGGGGATGATAACAGCTCTCACTGAGCACATACTATGTACCAGGTTCTGTTCTGACTCTTCCTATTTCAACTCATCAATCTTTATTGACAGTCCTAAGCCTTTCACTCATATTACCCCATTTGAGCTTCACAACAAGTCTAAGAGGCAGGTTCTAGGATTATCCCCATTTTACAGATGAGGAAACCGAGGCACAGAGAGATTTTAGTACCTCGCTGAAAGATTGCCTGGCATTTAGTAAGTACTCAACAAATGTTGGCTATTGTTACTAGCATTAAGGATTTCACAGCCTTGAGCAGGTCAGGAGGAGATGCTGAGTGGATAATTCAAGATCATATGCTACTTCATCTCTCTTTAGCTTTATTCCTTAGTTTCCAATTCTCACATGAATTTGTTGTAAACCAGCGACCTTCTTTTTACCAAGTCTCTCTCCTACTTCTCAAGCGCACATATGCACATGCACACACACATTTTCTCACATACATGCACTCAAGCTCAACGTATATGCCCATATCCTCCTGAGCCACAGACAACCCTGACCTGGCTTGAGATTTAGGGAGATTTTGATTCACCAGACACTGTAGGTGGCTGGATTAGCTTGATTCTTCTGTGTCCCAGGTGGCTTTAATGAGCAAACTCAAGAGCTATTTTGACTTTAGAGGCTTTAGAAATACTCTCCAGGGTTTTCCTTAACCAGCTGATCTGTAGAAATAGTATGACTTAACAACTACAGGAACCACCCAAGTTTGCATTCGACACACCTCACTGCAGAAACTGGATGTGCTCTACCACTGTTCTCCAAGCTTCCCATGATGCTCCTCGTCAGAGGCTGAAACGGTGGGCTCCTGGGCAAACTGCAGTATTTTTGGACAAGGAAACGGAGACTGGCTCAGAGCAGAACATCACACACAGATGTGTTTTAATGAGAGCAGGAGGAGCCCTTGGCAGATATCTGGTTAAGACCCGTCATCATAAAAATGACATCTTTGGGCTCAGAGAGCTTGAAGGGGCTTCCCAGAGGTCGCACAACCAGAAGGGGCCTTTATCCAGAGTTTGGTTTCCTGTTCACGATACCTCACACTGGCTTCACTTACTTCACCAAAACGTACCTTTCTCCCTTTGTCTACTTAGCATTTTTCCACATGGAACAGAGGAGCCTTAGAACATGAGCCGAAGAAGGAAGGATGGAAGATAAGCCATAGTATTGTTAAAAAACAAACAAACAAACAAAAAAAAAACCTTGACCATGACCTTAAGGAAAAGGCATTTTGGTTCCTAAAGTATAAAGGAAAACGTCAAATCCCTAAAGCACAGACTCCCACAACTGTCTTTAACAAGAAAGTATAGAAATCATTCAGGTAATGGATGAAATCTCTCCAGAATGTTCTTCATGAGCAGGCACACAACTTTAATCCTTAAAAATTAAACCTTTTCTTCTGTGCTTGTGGCTCCTCTAACTGAACTCCTCACAGATGGACTGCAGAGCCACGCATGTGTCTGGACCTTTAGGGATGGGAGCAGGGCTTCACTTCCTGCACCATCTGGTTCGCTGTTCCCAGCCCCAGCCTAGATTCCCACTGCAGCCGAGTAATCAGAAGAAATCAGAAGAACACCTCAGGGAAAAGAATCTAGGACTCAGACTTAACTTCCTCTAAGGAGGATCAAACACTGAAGACTGTTCCTTTTCAAGTTTTATTAATCCTGGTTCATAATTTCCACCACATCATTAGTCATTTCCTATTTCTGAAGGGCTGGCAGCAGTCGCCAAGGCATCAGGCAGTAAATGGCCAGATAACTGTGCCACCTGCGTGCCGTATTGACAGTTACCCACAACCGCATCTGGGTGAGAGGCTAATGTGCTTTTTCTAAAAGGCAAGCCATTTAGAAGTGCAGCCCAGTTTTTGATCTCTTGCTAAATACTTTTATCCACATCGTCTCCCCATCTGGGCCTGGAAGTCATCATGTGACCTGCGGTACTTTGAAAGAAGGCAGGGAGGCAACAACAGCCAGTCTGCCATAACCGCCACCCCCCCCCCCCAGAAGCATGAGCTATCAAACCCCTCCCAAGAAGGGGGGCAATCCCTGTCTCTAGCCAGGAGAACCCCTGGAGCTGAAGTGTAAGGAAAGAATGGAAAGTGACAAGAATTACATCCACAAGAACCCTTCTTATGAAGAGACAGATGAAATATAATTTATAAAGCACTTGAGAGCTGACCAGTAAGACTAATTCCATGGGGGTATATACCCAGCTCACCATGACATGGAGGTAACCACATAGCCAAGTGGCTTCTCAATATCCTGACTCCCTGAGGTCAGAGAGTTCGCTCTGATACAAAAGCCTTCAAGAAACTCAGCATGTGACAGGCAGGCAGGGTGCTGGGGGCGCCCTATCTCTAATACAAACCTAGCAATTCAGAGATACAGGCTTCAGTTCTGGGCACCAAAGGGAGGGCTAAGAATGAAAAAAGGTACATATCAGCTTTGTTGGCCAAGCCCCTGGCGAGAGGAGAGAGACTATCCAAACTGTCTGGAGAACTATGGCCCGTACTCAGAAACCTCTGAGCCTGCATTTCTGCCACTGGCCACTCCCTTATGAAGGACTGTGAGGGAAATACAAATAAAGCTCATTTGGGGGATACTTTAATTTTTTAAAGGCTAAACCCTAATACCTGGCCCTTAAATAGCGTTACCATCTGGATAATCCCAAGTACTTTGCCAAAAGTTGGGTGATCACATTCCTACTAAGCAAAAAGGGAAATTCCCAAACTTAACTGCATCCCTCATGAAGGACAGAAAGCTTCAGAAGGATGCATAACTTTTTCCCCGTTACCATTCAAAACAGAGAAGTGTTCTTGGAGAACTACAGCCTTGAGTGCCATTCTATTAAAACTGAGCCAGGACAAGTGTTCATATAGGCAAAATCCCCCCACCTTCATCACCCTCATTGGAGGTGGTAAAAATGCAACTATACGGAGTGTAGTATCAACAACCACAGGACCAGGAGTGGGCAAGCTGGAGAAACTGAATGCTCTGTTCTTTTGTTCTTACACTTAACACTGGTCCCTGCTATTACCAGTCTCAAGGAATAAAAAGCATCAAAACACATCCCATTACATATTGAGAAGGCTGCTCTACACATCTGGCCTCTTCTGATAATATACCCCGATACTTCTCAGAAATGACTAACAATCAAATAGCAGTTTTCCTTTTTAAGTACATACACACATACAGACTAAGCTTACATGCATACATACCAACACTATCCCAGCCTTTGGATTTATTTTGAATCCTCAGATTCTATTCTGATTTCCCACCTCTGGATTTTATGTGGTAGTCAACAATCCATCTATTAGCCACTTGTCAAAATATTAAAAAGGAGAAACTGCCTTTTCCTCCCTTTTGATAATTCTCATGCCCCTCAACTTAAGAGTTTTTTACCCTGTAGGTTGATTTTCCTACCAAAGACTATTGAAAGTCTGAAACAACATTCACTCATGCCCGAGCAGCATCCCAGTTAAGAGCAGACTCGAAATTCCCCTTCTGCAACTGAATTAATTGAATTCTCATGAGTCCTGTAACTTCCCGTTCATAGGTATTGAGGCCTAACTCTCCCGCACTCTTAACAGTAAATCTGCCTTGTTAATACACCTTTCTGAGGAATTGAGCATTCTAGCTCTCTCAAAGAACCTAATCCGAATGAGTTTAGCACAACAAAAAGAACCATCTAACAGATCCGGAGATGCGGGACACGTACTCCCAAGGCCTCTGAATCGCTCTGCCAGAGTCACTTGGGTCATTTGCTCCCCTTTCCAAACCTCCTCCCAAGGCTCCCCCACCCTCACTGCAATTGCTGTGGTAGTGGAAACCAGCGTTGATTTTTATCTGCATGGCAACCTTGTGCTCCCACCGGTTCCAAACTGATCAAGTGGCCTTCAAAAATGCCCCCCACCCCCTTCTTAAAAAGGCTGAGCCAAGCTCTGTAGGATCAAGACAGAAAACAATCCCTTATCATGTCGGAAGTAATACTTGCAGTTATCTAAAGCAACGGTAATCATATCATACACTTTATCTGTGACTGCCTTTTCCTTCCAAGGGTAGGAATAGAAACTTCTTCTCCTTCATAATAAGCACTATTGAAACTCCAGCAGGCAGACTCTGCTTTTGGCGACATGCCATTCCCTAGCATAAGCGTGTAATCATCTCAAAAAATGTAACATGGCAGAGACCAGGTACAAGTACTTTCTGGAAATACTGTTTGTAAAGGGCCGGCCTGATAACAGGGATTGCTGTGTCTGGGCCTTTTTGGCCTGTATGGTTAACAAGAACCTGCAGTTCCGGTGCCAGCTCAGTTAATCCAACAGGACTTTAGGCAGGGTTTTAGGGGATAGGAAACAATACAAGCCTTTTCCCTCCCTCACCAGTGCTGCTACACCATGAGAGAAAAGCACTCTGCTATTTAACCCGTCATACTTCCTTCTGATAGATCTTGTGGCTCTCAGCGCACCACATCAAAACCTACGGCACTAGAGTAGTCTTCAAAATAAAATTATCAAGCAGCATCATTTGTTGACGACAATAATCCAGCTGCGGTCTCTGAGACTCAGCAGGCAGGCCAACACTACAGCGTGAGGTGCGCCGGTCAGCCAGGGGCCCTCCAGGTCAAGCCCCCTGATTGATAGGGAACTACCACCATCTCTAAGAACACGTTTTCAGGACCGAAGTCAAACAGTTTCCTTTTGCAAGAGGGAGAAATCTCCATCTTCGCTTGTCAGATTGGAAGCCTGGAGCACAGTGCCACAGAGTTTAGCAAACATTGGCCCAGGAGACTGAAGGACTGAGGATTTTGGTTTTCCTCATGCTTCCCCCTTCCCTAGGAAATGTGTCCCATGGCCCCTTGCCCTGTCCTACAGACTTGCCTCTCACTGCCATTTTTGTCCCTGATGCCCAACTGACTATGCTATACCTATGCAGCATCCAACAGGTAAAATCGGCTCCACTGGCCCATACAGAGTTTTATTTCGGTGAATTAATCTGCTAAGGTTGAAACAAAGTATTTGAATGCTTAAGACAGTTGTGGCTATTTTTGTATCTCCTTTACTAGGCTACTATCTTCATCTTTCTGTAATGTTAATGTATTATGAAAAGACATCATATACAATGCAAAGATAATCCAAAGTACATGCTCTGCTCCAAAGGGATGTAGACATTAAATTTATATAAATATGAGTTAAGCTAAAGCATAGACACTGTAGTGAAATCGACAGCATGTTTTTGGAATATTTCTGCTATATGTAGAAATTTTTCTATTTCTATTTACTTAATAAAAAATACTGTTTAACTTATTTAAGTGTTGATTATTAAATTATGTGCAAGTTTAGCAACCAGGCCATTGAAATACATTAAAAGCAGTTGTTGAAAGGTAACCTTAAGCAGCTGCTGTCAACCACCATTCAAGAAATAAGAAGCAAAAAATCGAAAATACATTGAAAGATGAAATGAAAGGGAGAATTACTTGACAATGAAAAATGGTAAATACTAAAATCTGCAACAAATGTCCTAAATTTCTATTCCCAGGAAGCTTTAAGTTTGGGTTGCCTTGGATAGTTTTAAAATGTTGTTGAAGTCATAAGGAATTATTTTAGATTGCTTATTGTGGTCCCTTCCAACAATATAGGACTTCAATCAACACATACACCTGCACATGGCTACCTGTCAGAGAGTTCACAGTCAGAAGCGCAACCTAGAGAATGGCCTTGATAGCTTTAAGTTTCACATTCATAAACAAAATATGCACACTTTTCTCTAAATAACAAGATGGCTGCAATAACCACTCAGATTAAACAGTGGTATAACAGACCGGTGAGAAAACACATTACCAGTAAGACCTCTGATCTATAGAGACATACAAAAGGCAAAAGGTCCCCTGAAAATAAAAGTTATTTGTTCCTAAACCCAGCGTCTTTGCTTGGAGCTATTTCTTAAGAAAGAAACTGCTTCCTTCCCTAACCATATAAAACAATCCCTGAAGTTATTTATAGTGTTCATGGCCCGGAGGCATCACTCGGTTCCCCCACCACAAGCCCAACCATGTGTTACTATATTAAAAAATGTGAAAAAGTAATTATGGGGTATGGGAGCCAGTGTCTGCAGACACAACCTGCCAAAGAGGAAGTGACAGGAAACTTATGCTCCTCGTTGCTGCTCAAGCACTGCCCAGGCTCCAGGCTCAGAAGAGAGCAATCTGTTCCAAAAAATAAGAGAGGAGCCGGCCCTAGTGAATCAGAAATATCCCTGTTTCTGAATATATAGTAAACTGGTTTCCATTCCCAGGTCCCCTTAGTCGGTCAGATTTTCCAGTCATGTGGAGAGACCACTCACAGCACCCTCCCTCAGCAACTCAGCCAGCAGCCTGCCTCAGCTCCCATTGGACTGGGCAGACTGAACACGGAAGGCTCCGGACTTGGGTGAGAGCTGGGAGGCCACTAAGACTGGCCTCTAAAGCACCTTCCCGCACTCTCAGATCCTGATTTCCACCACCTTGCCCTAAATCAGTTTCGCAGTTCCTCTCCCCATCTCCGTCCTCGTTCCCTGCCCTCATGTAGGATGGGATGATCCATCTAGTCCTGATTTCTGGACTGGCGTCCACATATTCACAACCCCCTCAGCTGTCCCCTTGGATGATGGTCTCTGTGGCCATTAGGACACCCACCCGTGCTTTCTGGTTCCGGAGGCAGAGAGGAAAAAGTGTTCCAAATATCTGCTCCAGGGAAGAGAAATTAATTAGGGAAGAAAAGTCCACATTTCTGGTAGAAAGGCAGTGTTCCCAAGAGGTCTCAGCTTAGGAAACACTTATTGGGAGAAATTACATTCCTTCCCCAGGACCTCCGTCTGAATCTGGTCTAATCTCAGGAAAGAAGAAACAAGCACCAACATTCACAAGAAAGCCTTGGAAAGCTGCTATCCTGCTGCTACCTCAGGAAGGCTTCCCTTGGAAGTAAGTCATTGTTGCTGTCTCTTTATTCAACCTGACTACCTAAAGGCAGCACTACATAAACTTCCGAAGAAGCAAAAATTTACCCACATGCAGTGTCTTCTAAAAATCGATTTACTGAAATCTCTTTCAAATAAATAATTAAAGAAAAGGGAGTCATAGATGACTGAGAATGCAGAGGGTCATGGATGTCAGGGAAATGTTCTCACTACCTCTTTAACATAACTAAATAAGTCAAATTAACATGTTTCCCTAGTGAGTAATATTCTGTGAGCCCGAAATATAGTTTTATATTATAAACACACCAAGCCTGAGTTCCTAATTTACATTCTGCAGTTTTAGAATATGAGTAACTATTGATTTCTAAATGCCCCAAAAGTCTTCCTTTCAAGTTTGTTTTTTTGACTCTGGGCAATAGCGTATATGTAGAATTTAAACAGGTTATTAACTGATGCAGCTGGAAAGACTTTAACAAGCAGAGAGAATAATCCTGTAAGGCTAATCCATGCAGCTTCCCACATTGAGAGACTGGTTTACAGCCTTCGAGATGCCCTGTTAACCACCCTAAGATCTGTAGAGGAGCTTCCGTAATCTTCCCCCTTTCCTCTCTGCCTTCTAAAGCCCAGTTTCTTCACCACCGTAGTACCCACAGTGCCACCTGCTGGTTGTAACAAGTATCTCTATGGCTACCCGCTCTCCCTTCGGGTATTTGCTTAATTAAAGTCAATCAATGGCTGCTAGAAAAGCCACATGAACATACCTTTAAGAAATAATAAAACAATCTATGAGATGAGCAAGATACCAATTCACAGAAGCTTAACATGACCCAGTATCTTCTCCTGAGGCAAAGGCCTGGCTATTTTAAAGGCAACCTTTAAAAGGTTAAACCTAGAATTTGCAAATTCGCTGCATGCAGGTTGGCAATAGGGCTCAGTGTGAGAATATCTTTTAGGTTAGATGAAATGCCTCAAAATCTTTCAAGATTCTATACCTTCTTGTATCCACCCATCCTAGACTTCTACTTCTCCCTTTTCTTAGATAAGCAGCTTCTGCTTTTAAAAGATAGGAATTTTGCCATCATAATTCGTTAGATAGGAATAAAAGCTTGAACTCAATTCCTTGACTTGGATTCATAGTAGTCCCTTCTCCACCAAAAGTTACAGAGCCCCTCCCTCCCACCACCACACTCTGGAATCTGTGAGCCATCCACACAAATGAGAGGGGCCAAAGTAACTGAAGGCATGTGTGAATGCAAAGCCCCTCCTCCCATACTCAACCCTTAGATGGTTCAACTATTTCCCATGTGTCAACAATCTGCCATTTGCATCTCAGACCTTAACCAGGCAAAAGGTAAGAGAGGATGACCTTTAGCACCCACAGCTAATGAATATGAATGAGGTCATCCTTAGGAGCTCTACTAGGGGACAAAGTAACACTCAGGGAAAACATTTTTTGTTTAAAGCCTCCTGACAAGCATTAGCTAGTCAAGTTCCCCTAATAATCCCCTGGAGTCTAGACTGGCAAAGGGTAAGCAATATATGAATTGCAATATATGAACTGCTGGTACCCTCCAGCAGGTAAGCAAAAGAAGATACCCAAAGGCTACCATTTCAACATCATTCTATGTCATTAATATCCTGAAAACACATTGGGGAAAAAAGGTGCTGAATGATGCTTCTCATTGACTGTATGTGCAAAGGGAGAAATATGCCCAAATGAGGAGGCACCAAAACCTTGGAAGAGTCCTGAACCAACCAATTATTTGCTAATGATTTTATCAGAGCAGACGATTTTAGAAATGTAGATCTCTACCTAAAGAAAAAGTGTCTTCAAGATTTAGATTGCAACTGAGTAATAATTTTAAAGAAAAGAAATTTCTGTATTTATCAGTTGAGGATTTGTTTGGAGAGGTGGTTGGTTTCTTTCTTTCTCCTTACTCGTTCCTAATTAAAGGCTAAACATGGAAACTACAGATAGAGAATAAATATCACAAATGTGATCTTCAGCTTTGAGCTCTGGCATAGTGTTTCACGGTAATTTTGTTTGCATTTGCTTTGCTCTTTTTAAAAGTATAAACTGGACGCTGACATTTCCGGGTCTTCTACCAAATTCAGGAACTATCACATTTTCTCTCTAAATCTAAAACTTCAAAATATTTTCTGCCAAGTTGGCAAAGCTCCAATCAGCCCTTCACTGCTGCAATTAAAGTGATTTTCCATCTGAACATAACCCTGACAAGTGAGACATTATAAGAGCTCCCTCACTGAGCATATTTTTATGTTCATCACAAATATGTATTCATCCCCCACAATTTTCAGATTATTCTAGGAGTTGTGAGTCAATGTAATGGCAGTGGTCACTATCTGAAAGAGAAGCTGAATTCAGGATCCCTTTGAAAGCAAGGAGTACCTAGAAAGAAAAAGAGAGAGAGCAGCAGCCTTTTATTTCTTTTAAAGTTGATACCACATAAAACAAACAAAACCCATGGTAGAGCCAGACAAAGTCAAACCATATATTCAGCTCTGAGGAGATGGTGCAGCAGGAAATGCTGTGACAAAGCATTATTCTTATGTCATCACCGCTTCCAGAAAATGCTCGAAGCTCCACCATTTGTTCACTTAATACAGGATTCACTTCTCAGCTGAGGAGGACCTTAGGAACAGTACACTTAGCACTCAGCAGTTATTTGACCTATTTTACTAATGTGTTTGGGAAGGAGGTTAATTAACAGTGGATGGCTATATCCTTAAGCTTAATTTTTCCAACAGCCCTGCTCATAAAAGGAAAAATTGAGTATGTATTGAAGGAAGCAAGCAATTAAGTTGCACAAATAGTGAGCTCATTGAACTGCAGCTGACTTCTATCATGTCAAAGAACAACTAAACACAGAAGCAATAAAAAGATTGTTGCCACGACCACCACTGAGAACCGACTGGCAATAAAGATGAATAACTTCCTACTTGAAGATTACTTGATTAAAGCTCTTTAGAAACCAAATGTTACACATAGGCATAAATGGAGCAAAATATTTTAATGCGTGTTTGGCAGGTTCAGAAACATTTTATAGTCAATTTTAAATGAAGGTTTATACAACAACAGTAAACTCCACTTACAACAGCCTTTCCAACTGCTGTTCTTGCAAGCAAGCTGCTGTGTTCCTGGGGAAATCTTGAACTGTACTGTGGGATAAAAGTCCTATACCTAACAGACTACGGGGAGGGCGATGGGGAGCGGAATTCCACAGGACCGGGTCCTCTGAAACTAAACCCAAGAGCAGAGTCAGAGAAGCTCATTCAGATGGCTGTGACCCTTGAAGGCAAGTAAACAGACTCCCTGTAGCAATAACCAGGAAATCTCTCTCCCCCCAGCAACACTCTGCTCCCCTGCCCACCTCCTGAAGCTCTAAAAGGTCAAGTTTTAGCCCAAGCTGCCCTTCAAAAAAGCGTACTCACATCTCGGAGTTCAATACAGGTTGGCATCAGAACTGGCTCCCAGGACTATCAGTGTCGCCGAGGTGGGACAGGCATGATTTGACAAGGAAAATGTGTCTGACAGAGGATTCAGCTCTCAACTTACAAGTGTCTATGGGCATGTCTGGAGACCATCAGCCTCTTTGACGGCTAGACCCCAACACTTACCTGCTGCCTTTAGGGGGAATACCATGAAGAATTATAAAAGATGAAAAGGATGAGGATTTTGCCACAAAAGTTGCTTCTAAGTTAAGGTTTTTAAAAAATAATAAGCTGCCCTTTGCATTGGTGCCCTTGAACCCACTCCTGTGGAGAATTAAAGCCAGTCAGTCTATAGAAATAAGGCAGCCTGCCACCTCATCTCTATCTCTTCCCTCCTGCTAACCCATCTCTAAAATACTGAGGAGAGCGGACAGTGTGCTTTTCTTCTGAACGTTTCTCCCTGATTGGGCTTTAAGGGATCTGGGCCTTGAGATTACGATGAACAGGTCTCCCCCTTCCTCGGCTCCAGCCCTCTCCTCCCTCACTCAGAATCTGTGCAGTGAGCCCCTCTGGGGGTCTTTCTGTTTCACACAGCGCCCTTCAATATGCTGGGTACATGCTAAGTGTTTAATACATGCTCTGGGGCTAGAATCAGCAGGAAAGGCTCATATTTTTTGAATCAAAACTAGAGATGCAATTTTGTGCCACACCTTGAAAAAAAAAAAAGCATAACGTTCTTGATTTTCTTGGATGGAAAACGGGAGCTAAAATGGCCTGAAGATCAAATTAAGCACATAAAGCACATGGTACCTTAACTTGACAATCCAGTTGGACATATCCGCTCTTCACACATTATTTTCTAGAGATTCAGAGCTGCATTTGCTGCCAGGGGTTTTTAAATATTTAGTTTGGGGAATTCTAACTGCAAACCAAATTCATACTGCAAACTTTGGCAGAGCTTTATTGATGAAAAGTAGATACTTATAATTTTAGTAACACTCTTCCTCACCACCTTTCAAGAGGACTGGTCATTGGATATGTGGCATGCGAAACGAACACAGAAACAAGCTAGGAAGGAGTCTGAATATTTATATAACTTATATTCGTTTGCAGGAAGAAAGCCCCACCCCCCCTTCCATTTCGGTGTCTCCAATCTAAAGCCTTGCATGGGCTTTGTTTTTGTTTTAAGTTTACTTATTTTGAGAGAGAGAGAGAGAGAGAGAGAGAGAATGCATGGGAGAGGGACAGAGACAGAGGGAGAGACAGAATCCAAGCAGGCTCCATGCTGTCAGTACAGAGCCCAACGTGGGGCTCAAACTCACAAACCATGAGATCATGGCCTGAGTGGAAGTCAAGAGTCAGACGTTTAACCAACTGAGCCACTCAGGTGCCCCTTGCATGGGCTTTGAACTCCAGGTACTCCACTAAGACTTTCTAACCCTGTGCACTAAAACTCTGGAGATGGAATGATTTGCACAGCACAGGAAGGGGGGTGGACAAAGGAAAGTAACAACAGTTCAGAGATGGGAACTGTCTGCTCTCTGGACACCTCTCCAGGCTTAGGCTCACTATCCAACCTCCAAAGTCCAAGGCTCTTCAGTCCTCCTGTGTTAAGAGAACAAGAAAAATGCCTAGGAAAGCCCACGGTTTCCTTCCACATCGAGGAGAGGAAGCAGCAGAGGTAGCAGACGCCCATGTGCAGCCATCACTTCCTCGGGGGCTGGTGTCCATTTCCACCCACTGGGACGGAGTCTGGCAGCTTCATAACCGGCAAGAGATACATGATCCAAGAATCCATTTTGGCTCCAATTCTAGACTTAGGAAGGCCAGTTCTGTCTACTCTGAGAATCCCTATAAGCATTAGTAAGGATTTCAAACTGCCTCATCCTCAAGAGTATGGCCAGAGAAAGAGGAGCTCGATCAAAGAGTCTATCTTGAGAAAAGCTCATGATACTCTTCAGCTATACCTTGAGATTAGGCTAAAATAGAAATACATTCAGACGTGATACAGAGAAAATATACCTTTTCTTCTCCTCCTTGGAGGAGTCAGAGAGTGTCAAGTTCCTAAATCAAAAGCAAAACAGGGTGTAATTCTAATAATGGAATCTAGAGCAAATGGCTGTAAGAAGCTTGTTCTTCAAGAAACAGAAGAAATGGTGTACCTAATCAAAGTGTATTAAAAATGCCAATTTAAGCATTTGTTTTCCCCTTCAACCTTCCTCTCTTAAATTTGCATATCTCAGTTCATGTTTTCTCCAGTTACGAATGGCCCTAAAGTAGAAATTTCAGTCATTTGTGTATCTTAACCACATTCAATTCTAGAGTCAGTATGTCCCTTGGGTTATTTTCTTACTTCTGTTTCTACTACTACTGTCCTACATCATGTCATCTATACCCGGATTACTATAATAGCCTCCAGTGAGTCCCTTGTCACCACTTGCTTTCTCTACTCCAAGTTATTTTTCACATCCCTGGCAGTTACCTTCCTAAGGTACAGTTATAATCGTGGTGCACCCTCTCAGTCCAAAAGCTTTGACTAGTTTTCTGTTTTCTTTTAGAATTAACTCCAAATGTCTTAGCTTAGCATTCAAGGTCACTAATAAATAGAAAGTGTTCCATACTTCAAAATTTACCTGCCATTCCTCCTCACACACAACTAATGCTCTACTCATAATAGATTCATCTCCTTTTCTGAATCATGTCATGGGCTTTTGCACTTCAAGACTTTGCACTTTCCCTCTACCTTCATCTATTCAAAGCCTGCTTCTGCTCTAAAGACTATTTCAAACATTACCACCTCTAGGAAGCCGTGCCCAATTCCAAGACAAAATAAATCACTCACTCCTCAGAGAACATATAACACTTTACTTAGCCCCTTATTACAATATGACTTGTATTCATCATTGCGGAATGTTCCATCTCCTCCTAAAGGACAGAGACAATAGTTAAACCCTCTAAAAATGGTCTTGGATGCCTAACATAGTGCCTTAAATAAGACAGACATTCCATGAATCAACCAGTATAGGAATTATTAATTTTCACTAAAAGCTGAACCATGGATAAAAGACCAAGCCAAGAATCACAATCAAGGTGGGGCGCCTGGGTGGCTTAGTCGTTTAAGCATCCAACTTTCGCTTAGGTCATGATCTCGCGGTTTGTGGGTTCGAGCCCCACGTCGGGCTCTGTGCTGACTGCCGGCTCGGAGCCTGGAGCCTATTTCGGAGTCTGTGTCTCCCTCTCTCTCTGACCCTCCCCTGCTCACGCTGTCTCTCTCTCTCTCTCCTAGAAATAAATAAAAATATTAAAAAAAAAAAAAAAAGAATCACAATCAAGGAAGACTTGAAGGAAGAAAGGAACCTCAGTAAAAGCTACTCAAACTGAGGCCCATGAATAAGTCTTTCATAAAAGAATAGAGATAGCCTAATCCATTGCTTCTCAACATTTTTGTATTCACACAGTCTTGTGAAGGGTTTGACTACTGTTGAGAACTGCCTGACCAAATGGGGAGACTGCCTCTTTTTCAGCAGTAGAGACTTAAATCTCCATTTCAAAGGGTTAAATCAAGGCTTAACAGATAAACATCACAATAAAATATTAGATACATAAATTAAATAAATATACAACATGTAGATCTACACATTTAAGATACTATTTCATTTAAACATCTTTACACACAGAGATCTAATGATGCCTTAATAAAACAAATATTTAGTTCACATTTTTGCCATCATTCCAAAAAGAGAAAAAAGCCAAGAACTAAAACCATCTCCTTAGCCTTATTGGCATTAAGTAATCAAATTCCCTGCTACTCAGAAATCTGAGACAGGCTTATTGCAGTTCTCATTCTCGCCTGGAATGAAAAAATGAACTCAAACTTCCAAAAGAAAACCATAATTTTCCAACATCTTCTCATACGAGTCTTGCCTCTCCCCTGAAACTTTTGAGTCAACTCTTCCTGAGATGAATCACGTTAAGAAATGAATCTCTTAATTGCACCATATAAGCTAAACAGTAAGCCATGACCTCATCACCCTGGATGTAATAAAAGGGCAGAGACACTCAGGCATTTCAACAACATCTTAATTCCTGTACTGTTCTGGTTTATTATAAAGCAGGCCTGTGAGCAGGAAGACATTTTTAAAAATGCTTTTATCTCCATTTTGCATGTTAGCAGATCTCATGGTCTCATATCTCTGCAGACAGAGGTCTGAACTGGGCAGAAGCTAAGGTAGGCAGGCCAATGAATTTACTTGAGAAAAAAAGAAAGCCAGTCTGGGAAATGACACAGGTACACCAGATGAGCCAGGAGTAGAAGGACCTCAAACTACAAAATTACTCCCCAGACTCAAGCTAAAAACACACAAACAAACAAAACCTGGACCTGAACACATATCTGAATACCATCGCCAGACTGGAAAAAAAGCAAGGAGGCCAGAGAAGAAATGGAAGAGAAACATGATACTACATCCTTTGGCTGGCACGTCACCTTCTGACCTTTGATTTACCATGAAGTCCTTCTTCTGATGATTATAGTATCATTCTTTTTTTTTTTTTTTAAAGTTTCTTTATTTATTTTGAGAGAAAAAGGGTGCACGTGCATGCCTGACTGGGGGAAGAGCAGAGACAGAGGGAGAGAGAGAGAATCCCAAGCAGACTCTGCGCTGTCAGTGCAGAGCTTGACATGGGGCTCAAACTCATGAACTATGGGATCATGACCTGAGCAGAAACCAAGACTCTGACGCTTACCCGACTGAGCCACCCAGGCACCTCTATGGTAGCATTCTTATTTTGCTACAAGTAGCATTCGTAAGCTCCCATCTATATATGGAGACCTCTAGAGAGTGCATCCCATATAAGCACAAATGTCTGCCGACTCTGTACCTGGAACCAATGAAAAATTCCTAAATGATAGTCCAATGAGAGAAACAAACTATTTGGATAATTTTGCAAGAAAGCTCATCTTTGTGTATGGAAGAAAATGTATTACACATTAGCCTGTCAAATCACAAAAATGCATTTAACTCATATGAGAAGATGTTGGAAAATTACGGTTTTCTTTTGGAAGTTTGAGTTCATTTTTTCATTCCAGGCAAGAATGAGAACTGCAATAAGCCTGTCTCGGATTTCTGAGTAGCAGGGAATTTGATTACTTACAGACGAGGTACTGAGAGGTACGGCCACCAGCAGAATCCTTAGTATTCAATAATTCCATAGGCTCAACCACCACTGACCAGGAGTGAATATTCTTCCTCTGTGTCATTTCCTAGCCATACACATCTATTGTTCCAAGTGTTGTTAGATGGTGCTATTGCTTGCAGACAGCTGTGAGCACGGTGTTTAGCATTCCACTGCTTATCACTGTTGGAGTACTGACCACTGGGTATTCTGTTCTGAGTGCCCCATTTAAAACTGAACCCTTAGACTGGGTGCATGAGAGAAAGCGGCAAAGTTAAACACTTACCTGGAAGCACTCAGCCCTGAGTTCACGGCGTCACTCATAAACTATCCCACAGAGCAAACAGAAGACAGATCTTCAGTTTCACCATCTGTAAAAAGGGAATAGTCACTTTACTTGAGTTCTGAGACTCAGTAGCTTGTGAAGCAGTGACTTACCAAAAATGCAGCCAATTCTACAGACAGATACTTTGGTTAAAATCAGGCATTTATTTTGTGAAGACTGTCCAGAAAGAGTTGAGCAAGATGGTTGGCAGAGACCAAGAAGATTTTGCCTCACAATCAAGATTAAATCCCTTTCTGTGACTGTCAACATTAAGTTGACATAACTACAGTGTTGGTGATTGATGTGACCTTGAAATTACTAAAATTAAGAAAGGTGCTTTGCACTCTCCACAATAGCTAAAACATGGAAAGAGACTAAGTGTCCATCATCGGACGAATGGATCAAGAAGATGTGGTTTAACTATACCATGGAATACTACATGGCAATGAGAAAGGATGAAATCTGGCCTTGTGTAGCAACATGGATGGACCTTGAGGGTGTTATGCTGAGCGAAATAAGTCAGGCAGAGAAGGACAAGTATCATATGTTTGCACGTATAGGAGGATTAGGAGGAACTTAACTGAGGAACAAGGGGGAGAAGAAGGGGGGAAATGGTGGGGGAAAGGGACAGAGGCAAACCATGAGAGACTCTTGAATGCTGACAAAAACTGAGTACTGATGGATGTGGGGGGGAGGGAGGATGGGCATGGAGGAGGGCACTTGTGGGGATGAGCACTGAGTGTTATGTGGAAACTAATTTGACAATAAACTATTTGCAAAAAAAAAAAAAAAAAGAAAGGTTCTTTGCTCTAATCAACTGTGGCATACACATTTTCAACAATGGCCTTTCTGCAAAAAGGAGAGATGGGAAATAAAGTCTATTGTAAAACTCTTTCTCCAAGTACCTTGAAACAGCTCCTTCTAGGAACAGTCTGGCATCCTCAAAAGACAATAGCATTGTCTCAATTCCAAAGTTAAAACAATACCCTAAACTCCAGTAGTTGGTAAACTTATGATATATACATCATTTAACAAAAGCATTGACCCTGAGGCAACATAAACACGTGACGCTTTCCTTTCTTCCTCTATTTACTCAAAGGCAGCACAAGGAAAGGAAGAAAGGAGTTTCAACTTCCCAAGGTCCTCTTCCTGATGGAATGAGGAAAAGTATGTGCATTTGTATAATTTCTAAGACACTTCATGATTCCTTAATAGAAAAGAGTATGTTCAGAACATTTCGAAACAAAACAGAACAATAACAAAAAAGAATTGAACTTAATTTATGTATAACATTGGCCGGTGCTTCTAGAGGTATGAGGAATGCAGGAGTCAGAAAACCAGTCTACATATTCAAGACCATGATAATTGTGAACTTACTAGTCCAGGATGTTTTCTCATCAAACTTGAAGTACAAAAGAAAACTATATACATGTAAGGAATCACGGACTGAGATACTCTTGTTTCTCTTTCGTTTTCACTGTTTACAAAGCGACCTTGAGCAGCCCTCGTTTATCTTTGCTGCTGTTTGCTGACTTGTGGTGTTTAGATCAAGTTTTGATACTTGTGCCTTTAGATGGCCACGAAAAGGCAGCTGGTCCAGAGGCCAGAATTGGGGAGGTAGAAATTGCAGAGCTTATCAAGTCATCCAAGGGGCCTTGTTGCGCTCATCCTTTGTAAACAATAAGACATGTCAGCGTCCCTGGTTGCTGTCATTGCTGACAGTTCTCTAAAGACCAGTAAGTGTTGAATTCTTTAAAGTCGGATTGCGCCCAGTGAGAGAAACGATAGCGTGAGATGAGGGGGGACTTCATGGATATCTGAGTACCTTGGGAAAAGAGAGGAGTTGAGGCTTTTCACTCAGCAACCTAATGAAAACTAGACAAATAGTCTTGCATTTAATATATAGTTTCCACCAATTCATGCTTCTTTTGTTAGGAACAATTCCACCCTCTATATGGAAAAGAGACAGTTAGAAATAAAGAAATAATTTCTCATTGACAACAGAGCTTCAAGTAAAGCGATGCTTATGAAAGGCAAAGAAAGGATAAGAAATTGAGTTTTTATTGGTAAATTTCCATTGCACAACCATTTTATTGCTTGAACTTCATAGACCTCAAAACTTTATGTCCTTGAACAAGTAATCAAATGCAAAAAGACAGAACTAAATAATCCATCTGGGATAGCCAGGCTGTATGCAAAACACAAAGAATAAAATACAAGTCTGTAAGGAATATAAATGAGAAATTGTGGCAAAGAAGGGAAGGACCTCAAAATAAGTTATTAAAGCAGTATCTAGTGCTTAAAGAATAATGAACTTTACATGCTTCTCCATAAAATCCTTAAAGATACCTTTTGAATAAAGATCTGTGTGCATAAGTTAATCAGATCACACACACAAAAAGCCCGAATCATAACATTAGTCATCCTTTCTAACCTCAGACTTTTAAAATATATAAAATGAAGATTAAATTCTTTTCATGGAAAACCGGTAACATTTGTTGAAGTAGAACAAAACCTACATGAGGTGTCAAAATCCCATTACTACAGCAACTGGTAATGTGTTAGAGTCAAGACTAATTTTGCCATGACATTTAAGTTATAGATTTTAAGGTTAATAACGTTTCAGAGGAAAGAAATTTCCAGTGTTTCTATTTTCTTTTTCCTAGGAAGTTTTCCTAAAAGAATTTGCGCCGTTAAGTGGTCTAAAATGTCTGAAACAACAAAATCTCTTAGAGCCACCTGTAGAGTAGGACCCAAAGCTTTGAGAAGAATCATCCTTTCAATATCAAGTTCATCCCTGAAATACGGATCATCTCTACAAACAAGGCCAGAACTGAAGTTTCCCCTAACCTAACAGCATAGTTTTTAACTTGGATTTTCACGTGTTTTTCTATTGTAAACATCTATCTGATGGCACAGAGTCATGGATTCTTCCTTCCAAGTTTGTTCTGTTATCCTGTTCTTGCTGGAGGCAGCCAGGCCACAACTGGTTATAGCTACAGGTTAAGGATTGCGCCTTAGAGTCCATCCGCACCATAAAAAAAGCAGAGAGCAAATTATGAAAAAAATTTTGCAGATTTCTATTAACTAAATAAAAAGTCACCCCTGTTTCCCTAATTTTCCTACAAGCAGAAAAACCAAAGACCTATTGTCATGGCCGAGACCGACACTGCTGAGCAGCTTTCCAAAGAGCAAATGGTCAATATAAATAAAATGAAAAAGATTTGCCTGTCATGGGAGTTGGTCAATAAAATGCAACAGTGTTTATTACAACATTTAAAGTCTGTGATTAAGAACACCAAAAGGCCTAAACTAGAAAGGTTTTCAGCCTGTAATTTCCCTGCAGTCCTGGCCTGTACTTCCTTATGAGTTAGCTCAGCAGGGCTTTTTTTCCATGTCCATCATCAGCTTGTAATTATTGCCATTCTCAAAGCTATGCCAGATGGGTCTTTAGAAGCAGGCATGCAGCTTGTTTATGAGAGAAAGAGCTGTAATATTACTCTACACAGAGACCTATCTGGTCCTACTCAAAGAGCCCTGCTCCTCCCTCTCCGCCCCCCAAACCCACCCCCACTACTATTCTGTCTACCTCCCCTAGACAGCCCTCTCCGTTTCAGCTCCCTGACCCAGCTGAATGGCCTGGTGAAGAGTTGGGACCATGGGAGCCAAGAGATATCTGTATCTTAAAGCATATGGCCTAATCGTCACCTTTCACCGTTCCCGCATGGAAATGAGGCCAACGCCCAAGGGAAAAAACGAACTGTGGACTCTTTCCCCTACCTATCTGTGTGCAGAAGCTTTATTTAAAACAGCCAGAGCAGCACGTCTACTTTTCAGAACACAGATCACCCTGGATACCACAACAGTGCCTTCCATTTCTCTTTTCTGGGAATTCCTCACTGGCAGGAAGTGAAATTCCCAGCAAGATTCTCAAGGACAAACCTTGACTCACTTTGTTATAAGAAGGTTGAGGTCAAGGAGCTGGGCAAAGCAACACAGGCAAAGGCAAAAAGCACCTAACCGGGGGGTTCATCTGGTGATAGGCCTGGGGTGTTAGGTATCCCAGAGGGCCAAGCAGAGCTTCAATCAGCAGTTAATGAGGCAAGACCTGCAACAGATAGCCACTTTTAACTTACAAAAGCTTTTAGATGTCTCTGTTTACTTTGATCCATTTCAGTTCATTTGAGCCTGGGTAGGGTGCATTTTCCTTTTTTTTTCCCCCCTCTCTCTCTTTAGATAAACCCTCTGCTCCCACCCCATCCTACCCCACCTCCCAAACAATAGTATCATTTACCAACTTTATACTTAAGTTTTGAGATATCTGTCAAGGTCGGCAACAATTATATAAAAAACAAGGAGAGGACTCCCGGTACCACAGTCTGCCTGTAGAATGGTCAGTTCAAAATCCCATCAGTGAAAGATAAGTTGGAAAGGAGAACGGGACGGGAATGGCTGCATTTTCAGGCAGATTTAGTTATTTGTTTCTGATTAGGCGAAGTACATGTTCTTTTAAGTCTTTGTTATTTTACCTATGGGCTGACCAGAGAGGTTTCTTTGTGAAAATGTTTCAGAGCGGATAAAACTAATTTACTGCAATGTGACACAATCCTGAAAGAAATTGTACCTGATGGTCACAGACGGGAAGATCCCTTTAACTGGCCAGAGTTCCCAGACCCTGGGGCTGGGGCTGGAATTCCCAAATCGGAGGCAGTAAGAACTCCTGCGCCGACGGATTTGCACGTGGGTCCCACTCTTAATGGGAATGCTCTTGGTGTAATGAGCTTTTAATTAAGTCGGATTGCTGCTTGACCCCCAACTGTACCGTGGGCCCGCGTCTAAATGACACGTCTCCACCTACAGGTGCAGATGAAGATCCTGGAATCATTCCCAGCATGCCCTGGGCGACCTCTATCCCGGCATGCCCCCTGAGCACCCATCTTCCCAGCATGCCCTGGGGCCCCATCCTCCAACCTTGCCCCTTTCTCTTTGTTTATAGCCATTGCCGTACATTGTTTCCTTTTACTCTCTCTCTTCTGGGTCGCTTCCCAGTACACCTTTTGTTTGGTCAGAATACCATATTTGAAGCAGGTGTATATTTAAAAAACAAAATAAACCTCTGGTCATCTAGCCAGCAAAATTAATTTCACAAGTACACATGGACAAGTCTGGTTTGGCATATGTATTGCTCAAAAATACACGTTTCTCAAGTGAACCATATTCTTATTCTCCACTCCCCACCCCTGTCCTGACTTCTACGTTTCCAGGAAATATTATGAAGACATAAAAGCTAGTGGGAGGAACAGGATGAAATCTTTCTGCACTGCTACCCTCAAATAAATTGCAACTGCTTTGAAATGTTCTTGAAATCCTGTCCAGTGAAGACCTCAAGGAATCATTAGGGAAGCAGAAGTGAGAAAACCCAATTTCTATCTTGAGTCCTTTTTTGTTGGAAAGGGAAGGTCTGAGTATCCAACATCAAGCTAATTTTACCTGCCCGGAAGGGTCTTAGGCACTGAAGGTGCCTTATCTGTGGCTTTCACATCAAGACCTCAACCCTAATGATTTGCATTTATTTTGGTCTTTACGAAGTCTTTAAAATGAAGTTTAGTTTAGTTTATCACTGAAGAATATTGAACCCTTTGGTTAAAAGGCATTAAGTTCGGAGAAAACAAGTTCAGACATCTTAAACTGTACTGGTGAGAACAACAATAATAGTAAACAGCTAATATTTATTCAATGCTTGTTAAGGGGCAGCTGCTGTAAATGCTTTAGGATTCTGCATAATGTATCAAATGTTTAACGTGTAAGCTTACCTAATTCTTGCTGTTAATGATGGTGGCAGTTGCTAAGCTCTAGGCCAAGTTATTCCTTTCATTCATGGTCTAGAGAGAGATGACACGGGCATGTTGAGTCACTCAAAACAGGCTCAAACCACCCCAAGGAGTTTGCCTGATGAAAGGTTTTCTTTTCCTTCAAAGCCACTTCCTGTGTCACATGACCCGTATCACTCCAAAGATAATAACACTGCATGCTTCCAGAACACTTTTATCCAAAGATCTCAAAGCATTTTCAAATGTTAATTAAGCCTTCACCATCCTGGAAGATAGCAATGCCAGTCTTGCTGGTTAACTACCGTATTCCAGAACACAGGTTGTTCTAATCACTAAGAGGGAAAATGGAGGCCTCTTGGAGCAAATTCAGTGCATAAGCCACCACCCAAACACTTACGACACCCAAAATTCTCCTACTCTCCTGGGAAACCACTGCAGCTCCTCTGCTCTAGATTGTTTCCTATTCCCACTGATTGTTTCCACTGGAAGAACCACATCCAAGAAAAAAAGGAAGAAGAAGAAGAAGAAAAAGCTTTCTACTTTGATAGGAATAGAAATTTGGATAGAAATATAGGCAATGTACATCTGCAAATATAGAAGCATTCTTAACAAACAGCAAGGTTCCTTTGTTCCATGCTTTTTGGACTATCGTGATGACCAGAGGGGGGAAAATTAACAACTTTTCCCAAGGCTTAAAAATGACAATTCAGAACACAGTTAATCTGCCCTCCTATTTTACAGGCATCATGGACTCTTCTGATAATCCCAGAGAGCAGTCAGATTTCAGGGAGATTATGTATCTTTTAGTCTGCATAAAGGAGATCAGGTAGCAATGAAACGAACCTGAAGACCTGCCTTGCCTCCTCCTTTCCAGTTTCATCTCCCTCCACTGACACACTGGCTTTATCTCCACCTTCCAAGGGGCCGAATTTTTTTTTTCCACCCTGGGGTCTTTGAACAGGATTTTCCTGCTGCATAGAATGCTTTATCTCCTGTTCTTAGAAAAACTCCCACTCTTAGTTCCCAAATTAAAGGTCACTTCTTCAGAGAAGACTTACCTTTCTATTATTAAATTAGCTTCTGGGACACCTGGGTGGCTCACTGGGTTGAGTGTCCAACTCTTCATTTCAGCACAGGTCAGATCCCACAACCCTGGGATCAAGTCCCATGTAGGGCTCCCTACTGAGCATGGAGTTTGCTTGAGATTCTCTCTCTCTCTGTCTCTCTCTGTCTCTCTCTCTCTCTCCTCCCCCCCCCCCCACTTTCCCCGTCTAGCTCTCTCTCTCTCAAAAAATAAAAATAAAATAATAAATTAATTTCTATTATTCTCTTTAATGACAGATTGTCGTGTTTGATTATAACATATGAGATTTTCTTCGTTTAGTGTCTCCTAGCTTATAAACTCCAAGAAAACAGGGACTATGCCTGTTTTGTTCACCACTGCCTAAAATTCACGCTTGGCACTTTGGATGCTCTCAGAAGATATCTGTTGAGTAAACTGAGTGAATGAATCTTTTAAGCCAGTTTATAAATCATATTTTTCTCCTGCAGTGATAATTATAGGATCCAGAGGACAACTGAGAAATAAATATAAGAAGTTTTGTTGTCATCCCTTAAGGTCTTAGTTTCTCTCAATACTGAGAAGAACAAACAATCTTAGAACTACCAGTAAATATGATTTAAAGCATATATGAAGGATCTAAAGTAGGTATAGTGTATATTAAGCATCTAAATGTAGGTGTCTACATTTATCTTATTTTCTGCTCACAGCAACGTTGAGGGATGGAAGCTACTATTGATCTCATTTTACAGTCATGAGGACTAATTAATCCCTCTTGTGTCTTAGACTCTTCATTCCACTTACTCATTTATTGAGCACTCACTGTTTGCCAGACTGCAGTGGTGGAGCAATGAACAAGACAGTCACAGCGGCCTAATTGGAGCCTTTGTCCTTGATTGTCCTTGACCAATAATAGCACAGTGCATTCTGGCATGTAGTTGGTTTTCAGTAAATATTTAAACAGTGTGAATCTGGGGGCACCTGGGTGGCTCAGTCGGTTAAGCGTCTGACTCTGGCTTAGGGTATGATCTCACGGTTCGTGGGTTTGAGCCCCACGTCGGGCTATGTGCTGACAGCTCAGAGCCTGAAGCCTGCTTTGGATTCTGTGTCTCCCTCTCTCTCTGCCCCTCCCCGGCTTGTACTCTGTCTCTCTCTCTCTCTCAAAAAGAAGTAAACACTAAAAAAAAAATTAAACAGTGTGAATCGGGTTTTAAAAAAAAAGATTCAAGAACTATGACAGAATCCCTTCAGAGTTTGAAATGTCCCACAATACTGCTATACTACAGTGCTCATTACTGACTTTCCTGGGGGACATATGATTTGCCATTCATTCTGTAAAGACGGAGAGTGCAGAAGGAGGTCACAAATCACTCTGATATTGTAATAAAAAATACAATGATCGATGATGAGAGTTTTAATTGGTGGTGCCATATTGCAGCCAAAATGATCTTTCTAAAACACAAATTCGAAAATCTGATGATGTCTGTTGTGTGATTTACTACCTCGTAGGGCTTCCCAATGGCCTTGGGAGAGAGCCCAATCTCCCTATCTCCTTGATGTGGCTGCAAGAGCTTGGCTCCTTCTTTGGAATCATGTCTTTTCACTGACTTCACTTGCTTCTTTGCAGTCTTTGTTAAAAAAAAAAAAAATTAACTCCTCCAATACCTCTAGGCCTTTGGACATACTTTTCCATCTTTTACCAACACCTTTCCTGCATTCCACACCATCACCACCACTCTTTTCCTGTGTCAAGGGGAAGGTTTATTTGTGTGCAGGGTTTTTACTGGGAGGTGCTCTTAGGAACAATACCTGTGAAGAGGGAGGGATGCATGACTGAGCAGAGGGAAAGACTGAACTGCAATACAGGTTCATCTGCGGCCTACCTACCCTGATCCTAAGAGGAGCCCTGGAACTGATATGGCCCCTCAGAGATGTCTGCATTAAAGCAAGAAGCTCGACCTTTGGGGGCCTAGGTGGCTCAGTCGGTTAAGTGTCCAACTCTTGACTTCAGCTCAGGTCATGATCTCATGGTTTGTGGGTTCAAGCCCAACGTCGGGCTCTGTACTGACAGTGCGAGTGCCTGCTTGAGATTCCCTCTCCCTCTCTCTGCCCCTGTGCCACTCACGCTCCCTCTCTCTTTCTCTCAAAATAAATAGCTAAAAACTTCAAAATAAAAATAAGACCATATTATTTAAAAAAAAAAAAGAAGAAGAAGAAGAAGCTTAACCTTTTACTCCAGTTGCCCCTGAAGATGGAGATATGCTTGAGCAAGGAGGTTTCCTTCAGCAAAGGGCAATTTTTAGGGGAAAAGCTCAGCTAAGAACCATCAAAAGCCAACCCCACTGCCAGCAGGGGATTGAGAGTCCCAGTCCCTAAGGAGGTACCTAGACGGCATACCACAGCATTCACTGCAGTCTGGCTAATTCTGGTCATCTTTCCAGTCTCGACTTAAATATCCCTTCCTAACCTTATGGCTATCCCTAAAATAGCCTCTCCTGACTCCCAAGCCCTGTCACAGATGCTTCTATAGAGTACCTGTTGGTGCCCCATTATGGCATGCTTCACATTATATTCCATGCATTTGTTTATTTGTCTGTATTCCCCCAGCAAAGTATAAACCACAGAGAAACAAGACACAGTATTTCTCTTATGAGGATTCTATCTACCAACACATAAATAATCATGAACAAACTAAAGAATGAATGACAAAATAAAAAATCCCGTTTGGGTTTTTTAAACCGTGTTATGCAAATGCCGAAAAAGTCTGAAAGACCATCCGCCAAAATACTGTCTGCTGTGGCAGAATGATGTGTGGTTTTTATTTCCTTCAGTATGCCTGCATCTAAATTTTTATAAGCACGTTGACTTTTTAAATTTTTAAAAAGTTTTAATCACTTGGGAGAGAAAAAAAACCCTGGTTCTTACCATAATAATAACTGGTATCAACAGACTCATGTCACAACGTCCTGACATTATACTATAATTTATAGTGCATAAAGCAGTTTTACATAAGTGATTGTGTTTAATCTTGACCAAAAGTCAACAAAAGACAAAAGGCAAGTATGAAATTCTGATGCCTACTGGATTGCAAAGTAAAGTCAACCCTCTCAATCAGAAATGAGAAAATATGCCCTCACAGCCTGGAAACCCAGCTGTCTAACATTTCTTCTTCTCTAACGTGTTCATTTTTGATGAGGTCTTGCCAGCCTGTGGGGAAAACAGGGATATGGGACGACCACATATACGCTACCACTCCCTATGTTCTCTGAGTCTCACCAGCTACATTCTCTGTCCTCTTCGCTTTTCTCTCCCTCCCTAGTCCTATTCATAAAAGAGAATATAATGCCTCTCCCGTGGCCTTATTTTCATCATTTGTTTGCACAAGCCTAATCTACAAGGCCAGCTAGAGTTGAAAGCCCTGTTTTCCCCTTATATCTCACGTTCCCGTCTCTCCTATAATGATAACACTTCACATATGGATAGCACTTTCCAGAAGGCTTCCACATACATCACCTCACTGGATCCTCCCAACAAACCTTTGAGGTCTGCACATCAGATACTATTACCCCCATTGTAGAGATAAGGAAACCAAAACACAGAGAGGTTACGGGACTTGCCAAAAATCACAGTTAGTTACTGATAAAGACAGGACTAGAATCTGGGTCCTTACAGAAAAGCCCAGAACCTTCTGCATTTTTGCTTTGATCTTGCAGTTGAGCGTATGACCCATTGATAGGGCCCTGCAGAATCTACAGCTGGTTACCAACTAAACTGATGAGAGCAAGATTATGGGTTCAATTTCTAAGCAGGCCAGTTGTGATCCTGTGTTGAAGTGGGCTGAGGCGTGCAGCAGATCTGCACATCAAAGACCTAAAACAGATTCGTTGAGAGTGTGTAGATGATTCGGTTCAATTCCACCATCAAGTTGAGTTAAACACCTTAATTACCTATTCTTTTAAACCCACATACACATAAAAATTAACCATTTCTGTAAATAGGCTATACAAACCACTTTCTGTCATCACAGTTTTCTTGGGATACTCCCAATTTATACCTATTGATAGGGTGCAGTTAATGGCTCTCCCTTTCTCTTTAGAAAACAACAACAACAACAACAAGTCCCAGTGTGTAGGATAATTTATATGGTCATCCCATATACATTTTACAGAGAACAAATGTGCAACTTCAGTAGACACTGAACAGTATTGATTTTCAAAGTGGCAAGGCCCAAATGTTTTAAGAAGGGCTGCTGCTATTGAAATACACTGCTGGAAAACTTCCCAGTGTTAAATGGCCTTTGCTAAAGACACAGTAAGACACACATCCCTTTGTGTTCTGTTGGGCTCGGGTTTTAAAATGCAGTGAAATTCTGGCCAGCTTCAATCCATTTGCTAAATGATTTTGGTTTTTCCACACCTCATTCCCCCACCTGATATTCCATCTTTGTCTCATTGCTTATCAGAAGCCTCCCTTTTCACCTTCATTTTTAAAAAGGAGAAGGAACAAATTAGAATTCACATTTTGGGGCTTAAAATTATAATGTCTTCTACATTTCCCAAAGGAATCTCACCCAGGCAATAGCCCAGAGCAGTAGCCGTTTGCCAAAAGGTAAGATGTAAGACTTTCATGGTAATCCCAACTCAAGCCTTTGAGCTTGGGTCTTTTTCTCACCCATCTGAACTACGGGGAGAATATCGGCTCTCAAGTTGCTGAAAAACTGCAGGAGATGTTGTGTGACTCACACAATTTAATAACAATCGTATTTTGTTCTCCTTAGAAGTCCCAGTACTGCCTCGACATACAGACCTGGTCCTTGCTCTCAGGAAGCTTACAATCTCATTCCAAAGGACAGATACTCGATTGTACATAATTAAATGCTAAGAGCAGACATTCAGAAAGCAATGTGTATATCAGCCCAAGGAGAAGGTGGTATTGGTAGGAGTAGTAAGCAATCAAGTCGGTGTTCTTACTTTTTCCTGAGGGACCTCTAGACATCTCAAGAAAATCATCAAAGGTTATAGAGCCACTTTCTCCAGGTCTCCGTGGATCAATGTTCAGCAGAACTTTTCTGAATTTTGGACATGGGTCCTCAGTGACTCTGCCAGGCACTTCATAGACTTTTTCTTTTTTTTTACTTTTTCTTTTCTTTTTTTAGATGAATCCAATTCAGTCATCTGAGTGAGCAAGAATGGCAAAATCCATATTCTGCTGAGGGAGATTCTTTGAGCCCTTTTTACAAAAATCTGTCTTCCCTATTATTGTAACAAGCATAACCAGACCACAGTCCTTTCTGCAGTCTACATATATAAAGATTATGTCTAAAAGACATGAGTAAACACATCCCAGCCCATAACCCAGTAGAAAACAGACAGTTAGAAACATAGTGACCTCAGATTCTTTGAAGCAAGAATTTAGCCCTTCTGCAATAATAGATCCCCTTTACAATCATTAATCGTCCAGCATCACTGAGTACCCACCAGGCTCTCAAGCCAGGCACTTTGATGATCTCTGCCTTGCAGGAGTACCTAGACTGGGGAAGTATTACAATGGAGCCCATATCCAGGCACCAAGACCAGTATCCTGACACAGGCTAATCCTTGTATTGTCACCCCGGTTAGCCCCATTTTATAGATGAGGAAATAAACGCTCAGAGAAAACACTATGCCCAAGTTTGCAGAGCGGTAAAGTAGGATTCGGCCGGGGTTTCAGGGTTTCAAAGCCTCTGCTCTTTTTGCCATCCCGTGTCTCCTTTGTTCTCGTTTTAATTGAGAGCCCTGTTAGTTGGCACTGCTAAAGAGAGGGATCTGATAACTGGCTGTTTTTTCCACCAGATCCTCCCCAGAAGAAGATGTCCTAACTTCAGTGCAACAAAAACCTGAGCGATAACATCAGATTTTGCCAGAATGAAGTTACATCCTGGCTGTCCTACAGAAATCCAGGCCTCCGACAGCGAGCACACTATTATGTCACATTCTTTCAACAGCTCCAGGGGAACAGAGGAAAACAATGACGTGGGTAATTTAAAATAATAGAGGACTTAAAAAAAAAAAAAAAAAAGCTTGGTATCCCTCTTTTGAATTAATTATATAATTATTTGAGCTCCTATCCACGTTTTTCAAATGTTAAATTACAATTACTCTGTAGTTACTGAAACACTGTTAGCTGAGTATTAAAGCAAGTCAGCCAAGAAAACACCAGACAGCTGAGAAATAATCTGGGGACCCCCCTTCCATAATACCAAAAGACTGGTGGCATCAGGCAGGTCACTAACTCGTCTGGCCCTCAGCTTTCTCAAGAAGAAAATGAAGGGGTTGAACTAGAAGACTTGCTTATTTCTCCAGTAAATATTTATTATTAATACACGATCCTGGCCCTCAGGCTGTTTACAGTCTAGTGGAAGAGACAGATGAGAGGTCAATTTCAATACAAGGTGGCAACTGCTATAAAAAGGTAAAGAGGGGGCACCTGGGTGGCTCAGTGGATTGAGCGTCTGACTCTTCATTTTGGCTCAGGTCATGATCCCACAATTCGTGGGTTCAAGCCCAGTGTTGGGCTCTGCACTGACAGTGGGGAGCCTGCTTGGGATTCTCTCTCTCCCTCTCTCTCTCTCTCTGCCCCTCCCCCCCTCACTTGTGCATCCACGTGCGTGCACTCTCTCTCTCTTTCAAAATAAATAAATAAACTTTTTAAAAGAAAGGTAACTAGAGGATGCAGTGAGGTAACTAGAGGATGCAGTGTGGGTGCATAATTCATTTGCAGGGTACCGGAGAGGGGTACACTATAGAGTGAGTAACATTGAAAGCAGAGGCATAAAAAAATCAAAGGCAAAGTGCTTTTGCAGAGGATGGAGCCCGAGCAGTGACCCAGGCAGAAAGAACAGGGAGGGAAAAGGCCTGGCCCTGGCTGTCACGGTCCCTTATGAACCATACAACTTACTTTCGTGTGTCTGCTTTGTGAAAAGGCAGCCAGGAGTGGACGTACGGGAGATAGACAGGGAGGCAGGGGCCAGACCCATCATCAGGGGCCTTATTTATCACCAATGGGAGTTGGGACTTTATCCATTTCTTCAGAAATTATTTATTGGTCTTACTATGGGACAGGCATTTTTCTAGGTTCTGGGGTTACCAGAAGAGTAAACAAGAGATACAGGTTCCTATTTTTACCGAGCAAAATAAGAATCCTTTCAAGGGTTAAAGCAGGGAAATGACCTGGTCAGAGTCTTAAAAAGAGCATACTGGTTGCAGAGTAGCAATGGCCTGGAGAAGGATAAGCCTCTTGCAGCTGTAAAATCCTGACTCCATGATTTAAAACTCAGGATATAATAAGTTATAAAATCTCCATCTTAATATTTATATGTGAAGATCTAATTATGTTCTTTTTCATTTATAGAGAGAGATTATATTATATAGAGATATTTAGATAACAGATTTCTTTGCCAGTGTTCAATAAATCAGGTAGGTTCCTTCCCCTTTTGTATGTTCAGATATGGTAACATTTATTTGGTGGAGAAGGAAGAAGAGCCCACACATGTTGTACACTGAGGGCACTCTAGAGACAATGGGGAGAAGTAGGTATTAATAATGCCCACTTTACAGATGAGGAATACTGAGTCTCAAATTTCATTCACTCTAAATGTCATTGGTGAGAACAGGGTAAAGCCAAGCCTCAAATCTGATTTTCTGGTTTGTTTGTTGTACATCAAAGCCCATACTGTTTTATGTTCCAAAACATAATTATAACATAATCACCATTCTCCCTGAGCTCTTAGAAGACTGGTAAAAAAATAACTCATGAGTATCAGCTGGTTTTTCATGTAAATATGCTCTATTTTCAATAAATTGCAAAACTCCTGATGTTCAGATACCATGTACATCTCAAAACTCCTTAGTGAGTTTATAGAAAACAGAATTCACGTCTAGTCTCTCAAGTCTGTCAAATATTGAAAGTGGGAGTTCCAGGCAAGGATAAGGTAGCATTTTCCTTAGAGTGGACGTGCACAGGTAAGAAAGAGGGAATCAAGCCTTGAAAAATATTTAGTTCTTCCTAGAAAGTTGTCTTCCAGTACAAGAAATACCACTTTCAAGTACAAGAATTCCCTGAGCTTCCTGAAAATAAACCAAAAATAAATAATAAAAACCATCTCAGGCCTCAGAGTCCATTCCTGCTCTGCTCATGTAGCATTTCCCCTCATGTAGCATTGGCTCCCATCCCCTCCCTACAGAAACCCTGCTCTCACTCAGCAAGCCTGGGGGGTAGGTTTATAAGGCCTCCAGGAGCCTCCACAGATTTCCTGGTCCCCACTCACCACCCCCAGATCTTCCGGAGTGTCCTGCTTCCTGTCCTGGAGCTAAGCCCCTTACAAGACTCACAGGGGGTGGCACACTTTCTTTTCAAGCCCCTGAAGGTCTCTGTTTTCTTGCAAGTAAGACACCCACTGTAATTTATAAGTTAGCTATAACCATTGAGTACAGGAAAGACTGAGAATCTTCTTTGTTTATTTGGTTGGTTCTTATGTAAAGTGTAGTATTCAATCACATCTGCTCACACCCAAATGTAGCAGATTTTGTTGGTTGCTTACCCAGAATTTCTAGCCCCAGATTTTCTCTGAGCAATCCACATAATACATATAGCCTTGTGCTTTCTTCAACTAGTCATGCTAATCCCATTCCCCTTGCTAGGAGTGGTTTTAGCAGTGAGCATTTACGGCAGCAAATCTGGCCAGTGAGATGAGAGAAGTCTGCCAACAGGAGAGGAAGGTGTCTGAGACAGGCTACCTTCCTAGAAAAAGAAAGAAAAAATGGAAGAAGAGAAAGAAGAAAGGAAGGAAGGAAGGGAGAGAGAGAGAGAGAGAGAGAGAGAGAGAGAGAGAGAGAGAGAAAGAAAGAAAGAAAGAAAGAAAGAAAGAAAGAAAGAAAGAAAGAAAGAAAGAAAGAAAAAGAGAGAAGGAAGGAAGGAAGAGAGGAAGGAAGGAAGGAAGGAAGGAAGGAAGGAAGGAAGGAAGGAAGGAAAAGAGGGAGGGAGGGAGGGAGGAAAAAGAGAGGCACCTAGGAGGAAGGAGCCTCTTCTTACTCCAGGTCTGGTTAACTGTAAGCATCCTAACCATCCTGCAACCATGAAGGGAATCCATCTGAGAACAGGGCTGACCTGCACAAGGTGGCAGAGCAAGAAGATGGAAAGAATTTGGGTCTTTGAATTTACCAACCCTGGCATTCCCTGGCTACTGGGCTCCTTCTTATGTGAAGTAAGAACTTGGTCTCATCTTTAAGTCATTTTGAGTCAGGTTTTCTGTGTGCTTGTAAAGGATCCAGTCCACTGCAGAACTGATGAGTGGGACAACAAGCTTATTGGTGTGAGATCAAGAAGCCAGGCATGGGAAGATTTAGCAAGAAAGAAAGCTTTTGTTATCAAGGCAGTAGCAATTCTGGGTGTAGTACCATATCTGTCACTTAAATTTGTCTTCCAGCCTGGCCATTCATTGGGTTTGAGGA